>NW_025110949.1:0-1200000 GCF_015476425.1 Leptopilina heterotoma | reverse complement strand
GAAAATTATCAAAAATTCAAAAAACGGAATTCCTTAAAATTCAACATTTTTTCCTCTCTTTTATGGGATTTAACTTTAATATTTTTGTGCTTTTGAAAAATACTTTACTTATTTAATAGTCTCGACTCTTTCGTAAAAAATATTAAATTATCGAAAATTATCAAAAATTCAAAAATCCGAATTTCTTATAATTCAACATTTTTTCCTCTCTTTTATGGGATTTAACTTTAATATTTTTGTGCTTCTGGAAAATACTTTACTTATTTAATAGTCTCGACTCTTTC
Organism: Leptopilina heterotoma; assembly: GCF_015476425.1. Lineage (NCBI taxonomy): Eukaryota > Metazoa > Arthropoda > Insecta > Hymenoptera > Figitidae > Leptopilina > Leptopilina heterotoma. The sequence continues at coordinate 1,199,716 of NW_025110949.1, read as the reverse complement.
GTAAAAAATCTTAAATTATCTTAAATTATCAAAAATTCAAAAATCCGAATTTCTTAAAATTTAACATTTTTTCCTCTCTTTTATGGGATTTAACTTCAATATTTTTGTGCTTTTGGAAAATACTTTACTTATTTAATAGTCTCGACTCTTTCGTAAAAAATGTAAAATTATCGAAAATTAACAAAAATTCAAAAATCCGAATTTCTTAAAATTAAAGATTTTTTCCTCTCTTTTATGGGATTTAACTTCAATATTGTTGTGCTCTTGGAAAATACTTTACTTATTTAATAGTATCGACTCTTTCGTAAAAAATCTTAAATTATCGAAAATTATAAAAAATTCAAAAATCCGAATTTCTTAAAATTTAACATTTTTTCCTCTCTTTTATGGGATTTAACTTCAATATTTTTGTGCTTTTGGAAAATACTTTACTTATTTAATAGTCTCGACTCTTTCGTAAAAAATGTAAAATTATCGAAAATTAACAAAAATTCAAAAATCCGAATTTCTTAAAATTAAAGATTTTTTCCTCTCTTTTATGGGATTTAACTTCAATATTGTTGTGCTCTTGGAAAATACTTTACTTATTTAATAGTATCGACTCTTTCGTAAAAAATCTTAAATTATCGAAAATTATAAAAAATTCAAAAATCCGAATTTCTTAAAATTCAACATTTTTCCCTCTCTTTTATGGGATTTAACTTTAATATTTTTGTGCTTTTGGAAAATACTTTACTTATTTAATAGTCTCGACTCTTTCGTAAAAAATCTAAAATTATCGAAAATTATCAAAAATTCAAAAATCCGAATATCTTAAAATTCAACATTTTTTCCTCTCTTTTATCAGATTTAGCTTCAATATTGTTGTGCTCTTGGAAAATACTTTACTTATTTAATAGTCTCGACTCTTTCGTAAAAAATCTAAAATTATCGGAAATTATCAAAAATTCAAAAATCCGAATTTCTTAAAATTCAACATTTTTTCCTCTCTTTTATCAGATTTAGCTTCAATATTGTTGTGCTCTTGGAAAATACTTTACTTATTTAATAGTCTCGACTCTTTCGTAAAAAATCTTAAATTATCGAAAATTATAAAAAATTCAAAAATCCGAATTTCTTAAAATTCAACATTTTTCCCTCTCTTTTATGGGATTTAACTTTAATATTTTTGTGCTTTTGGAAAATACTTTACTTATTTAATAGTCTCGACTCTTTCGTAAAAAATCTTAAATTATCGAAAATTATAAAAAATTCAAAAATCCGAATTTCTTAAAATTCAACATTTTTTCCTCTCTTTTATGGGATTTAACTTTAATATTTTTGTGCTTTTGGAAAATACTTTACTTATTTAATAGTCTCGACTCTTTCGTAAAAAATGTAAAATTATCGAAAATTATAAAAAATTCAAAAATCCGAATTTCTTAAAATTCAACATTTTTCCCTCTCTTTTATGGGATTTAACTTTAATATTTTTGTGCTTTTGGAAAATACTTTACTTATTTAATAGTCTCGACTCTTTCGTAAAAAATCTAAAATTATCGAAAATTATCAAAAATTCAAAAATCCGAATATCTTAAAATTCAACATTTTTTCCTCTCTTTTATCAGATTTAGCTTCAATATTGTTGTGCTCTTGGAAAATACTTTACTTATTTAATAGTCTCGACTCTTTCGTAAAAAATCTAAAATTATCGGAAATTATCAAAAATTCAAAAATCCGAATTTCTTAAAATTCAACATTTTTTCCTCTCTTTTATCAGATTTAGCTTCAATATTGTTGTGCTCTTGGAAAATACTTTACTTATTTAATAGTCTCGACTCTTTCGTAAAAAATCTTAAATTATCGAAAATTATAAAAAATTCAAAAATCCGAATTTCTTAAAATTCAACATTTTTCCCTCTCTTTTATGGGATTTAACTTTAATATTTTTGTGCTTTTGGAAAATACTTTACTTATTTAATAGTCTCGACTCTTTCGTAAAAAATCTTAAATTATCGAAAATTATAAAAAATTCAAAAATCCGAATTTCTTAAAATTCAACATTTTTTCCTCTCTTTTATGGGATTTAACTTTAATATTTTTGTGCTTTTGGAAAATACTTTACTTATTTAATAGTCTCGACTCTTTCGTAAAAAATGTAAAATTATCGAAAATTAACAAAAATTCAAAAATCCGAATTTCTTAAAATTCAACATTTTTTCCTCTCTTTTATCAGATTTAGCTTCAATATTGTTGTGCTCTTGGAAAATACTTTACTTATTTAATAGTCTCGACTCTTTCGTAAAAAATGTAAAATTATCGAAAATTAACAAAAATTCAAAAATCCGAATTTCTTAAAATTAAAGATTTTTTTCTCTCTTTTATGGGATTTAACTTCAATATTGTTGTGCTCTTGGAAAATACTTTACTTATTTAATAGTCTCGACTCTTTCGTAAAAAATCTTAAATTATCGAAAATTATAAAAAATTCAAAAATCCGAATTTCTTAAAATTTAACATTTTTTCCTCTCTTTTATGGGATTTAACTTTAATATTTTTGTGCTTTTGGAAAATACTTTACTTATTTAATAGTCTCGACTCTTTCGTAAAAAATGTAAAATTATCGAAAATTATAAAAAATTCAAAAATCCGAATTTCTTAAAATTCAACATTTTTCCCTCTCTTTTATGGGATTTAACTTTAATATTTTTGTGCTTTTGGAAAATACTTTACTTATTTAATAGTCTCGACTCTTTCGTAAAAAATCTAAAATTATCGAAAATTATCAAAAATTCAAAAATCCGAATATCTTAAAATTCAACATTTTTTCCTCTCTTTTATCAGATTTAGCTTCAATATTGTTGTGCTCTTGGAAAATACTTTACTTATTTAATAGTCTCGACTCTTTCGTAAAAAATCTAAAATTATCGGAAATTATCAAAAATTCAAAAATCCGAATTTCTTAAAATTCAACATTTTTTCCTCTCTTTTATCAGATTTAGCTTCAATATTGTTGTGCTCTTGGAAAATACTTTACTTATTTAATAGTCTCGACTCTTTCGTAAAAAATCTTAAATTATCGAAAATTATAAAAAATTCAAAAATCCGAATTTCTTAAAATTCAACATTTTTCCCTCTCTTTTATGGGATTTAACTTTAATATTTTTGTGCTTTTGGAAAATACTTTACTTATTTAATAGTCTCGACTCTTTCGTAAAAAATCTTAAATTATCGAAAATTATAAAAAATTCAAAAATCCGAATTTCTTAAAATTCAACATTTTTTCCTCTCTTTTATGGGATTTAACTTTAATATTTTTGTGCTTTTGGAAAATACTTTACTTATTTAATAGTCTCGACTCTTTCGTAAAAAATGTAAAATTATCGAAAATTAACAAAAATTCAAAAATCCGAATTTCTTAAAATTCAACATTTTTTCCTCTCTTTTATCAGATTTAGCTTCAATATTGTTGTGCTCTTGGAAAATACTTTACTTATTTAATAGTCTCGACTCTTTCGTAAAAAATGTAAAATTATCGAAAATTAACAAAAATTCAAAAATCCGAATTTCTTAAAATTAAAGATTTTTTTCTCTCTTTTATGGGATTTAACTTCAATATTGTTGTGCTCTTGGAAAATACTTTACTTATTTAATAGTCTCGACTCTTTCGTAAAAAATCTTAAATTATCGAAAATTATAAAAAATTCAAAAATCCGAATTTCTTAAAATTTAACATTTTTTCCTCTCTTTTATGGGATTTAACTTCAATATTTTTGTGCTTTTGGAAAATACTTTACTTATTTAATAGTCTCGACTCTTTCGTAAAAAATGTAAAATTATCGAAAATTAACAAAAATTCAAAAATCCGAATTTCTTAAAATTAAAGATTTTTTCCTCTCTTTTATGGGATTTAACTTCAATATTGTTGTGCTCTTGGAAAATACTTTACTTATTTAATAGTCTCGACTCTTTCGTAAAAAATCTTAAATTATCGAAAATTATCAAAAATTCAAAAAACGGAATTCCTTAAAATTCAACATTTTTTCCTCTCTTTTATGGGATTTAACTTTAATATTTTTGTGCTTCTGGAAAATACTTTACTTATTTAATAGTCTCGACTCTTTCGTAAAAAATGTAAAATTATCGAAAATTATCAAAAATTCAAAAATCCGAATTTCTTAAAATTCAACATTTTTTCCTCTCTTTTATGGGATTTAACTTTAATATTTTTGTGCTTTTGGAAAATACTTTACTTATTTAATAGTCTCGACTCTTTCGTAAAAAATCTTAAATTATCTTAAATTATCAAAAATTCAAAAATCCGAATTTCTTAAAATTTAACATTTTTTCCTCTCTTTTATGGGATTTAACTTCAATATTTTTGTGCTTTTGGAAAATACTTTACTTATTAAATAGTCTCGACTCTGTCGTAAAAAATGTAAAATTATAGAAAATTAACAAAAATTCAAAAATCCGAATTTCTTAAAATTAAAGATTTTTTCCTCTCTTTTATGGGATTTAACTTCAATATTGTTGTGCTCTTGGAAAATACTTTACTTATTTAATAGTATCGACTCTTTCGTAAAAAATCTTAAATTATCGAAAATTATAAAAAATTCAAAAATCCGAATTTCTTAAAATTCAACATTTTTCCCTCTCTTTTATGGGATTTAACTTTAATATTTTTGTGCTTTTGAAAAATACTTTACTTATTTAATAGTCTCGACTCTTTCGTAAAAAATCTTAAATTATCGAAAATTATCAAAAATTCAAAAATCCGAATTTCTTAAAATTCAACATTTTTTCCTCTCTTTTATCAGATTTAGCTTCAATATTTTTGTGCTCTTGGAAAATACTTTACTTATTTAATAGTCTCGACTCTTTCGTAAAAAATCTTAAATTATCGAAAATTATAAAAAATTCAAAAATCCGAATTTCTTAAAATTCAACATTTTTTCCTCTCTTTTATCAGATTTAGCTTCAATATTGTTGTGCTCTTGGAAAATACTTTACTTATTTAATAGTCTCGACTCTTTCGTAAAAAATGTAAAATTATCGAAAATTAACAAAAATTCAAAAATCCGAATTTCTTAAAATTAAAGATTTTTTTCTCTCTTTTATGGGATTTAACTTCAATATTGTTGTGCTCTTGGAAAATACTTTACTTATTTAATAGTCTCGACTCTTTCGTAAAAAATCTTAAATTATCGAAAATTATAAAAAATTCAAAAATCCGAATTTCTTAAAATTTAACATTTTTTCCTCTCTTTTATGGGATTTAACTTCAATATTTTTGTGCTTTTGGAAAATACTTTACTTATTTAATAGTCTCGACTCTTTCGTAAAAAATGTAAAATTATCGAAAATTAACAAAAATTCAAAAATCCGAATTTCTTAAAATTAAAGATTTTTTCCTCTCTTTTATGGGATTTAACTTCAATATTGTTGTGCTCTTGGAAAATACTTTACTTATTTAATAGTCTCGACTCTTTCGTAAAAAATCTTAAATTATCGAAAATTATCAAAAATTCAAAAAACGGAATTCCTTAAAATTCAACATTTTTTCCTCTCTTTTATGGGATTTAACTTTAATATTTTTGTGCTTCTGGAAAATACTTTACTTATTTAATAGTCTCGACTCTTTCGTAAAAAATGTAAAATTATCGAAAATTATCAAAAATTCAAAAATCCGAATTTCTTAAAATTCAACATTTTTTCCTCTCTTTTATGGGATTTAACTTTAATATTTTTGTGCTTTTGGAAAATACTTTACTTATTTAATAGTCTCGACTCTTTCGTAAAAAATCTTAAATTATCTTAAATTATCAAAAATTCAAAAATCCGAATTTCTTAAAATTTAACATTTTTTCCTCTCTTTTATGGGATTTAACTTCAATATTTTTGTGCTTTTGGAAAATACTTTACTTATTAAATAGTCTCGACTCTGTCGTAAAAAATGTAAAATTATAGAAAATTAACAAAAATTCAAAAATCCGAATTTCTTAAAATTAAAGATTTTTTCCTCTCTTTTATGGGATTTAACTTCAATATTGTTGTGCTCTTGGAAAATACTTTACTTATTTAATAGTATCGACTCTTTCGTAAAAATCTTAAATTATCGAAAATTATAAAAAATTCAAAAATCCGAATTTCTTAAAATTCAACATTTTTCCCTCTCTTTTATGGATTTAACTTTAATATTTTTGTGCTTTTGAAAAATACTTTACTTATTTAATAGTCTCGACTCTTTCGTAAAAAATCTTAAATTATCGAAAATTATCAAAAATTCAAAAATCCGAATTTCTTAAAATTCAACATTTTTTCCTCTCTTTTATCAGATTTAGCTTCAATATTTTTGTGCTCTTGGAAAATACTTTACTTATTTAATAGTCTCGACTCTTTCGTAAAAAATCTTAAATTATCGAAAATTATAAAAAATTCAAAAATCCGAATTTCTTAAAATTCAACATTTTTTCCTCTCTTTTATCAGATTTAGCTTCAATATTGTTGTGCTCTTGGAAAATACTTTACTTATTTAATAGTCTCGACTCTTTCGTAAAAAATCTTAAATTATCGAAAATTATAAAAAATTCAAAAATCCGAATTTCTTAAAATTCAACATTTTTTCCTCTCTTTTATGGGATTTAACTTCAATATTTTTGTGCTCTTGGAAAATACTTTACTTATTTAATAGTCTCGACGCTTTGGTAAAAAATCTAGGTCATCAAAATTAATTTGATTTACAATTCATAAAAAGTAACCACAGCCGATAATCAGCAGGAGATGAAAAATTATTTCTTGAGCGAACTTTATCTTCTGTTTACTAACAACTGTTAGTCTTAAAATTTTTTACTGTTCCTAAACGATAGCCATATTTTAATCGGCTATATTGGGTCTGCTATTTTGAATTTTAAAAATCTGTTTTTGACAGCAGACAACATTTTCATCTGAGTATTCGTTCGGTCAGGAGAAAGTCAGAGCATTTTAAAAAAAGGTAGTAGACTTTCTGAATTATTTGATTTTTGAAATCAAAAAGTTTGTTATATATTAGTTTTAGAGTATATAGTAAGTAGATTTAAATTTACGCGAACTTTCCGTATCAGTGAAAGCGTAAAGCTTTGTAGCATTTTCGTTCCAGCCTTCTCTTTTTTGAACCATATTTTTATACTTCTTGCTTTACTTATCGTATATAGTTGTTTACTTAAAGATTAAGTTGATTAGAAATTTCACGGTATCAAAGTCCGAATGATCTATTTTGAATTTTTATGCACGTAAAATGTGAAAATCCAAGAATTTAGTTATTTTAGTAAAGTTAAAAACGTCAAATTAACGTTGCTAAGATAGAAGCATGTAGTATGCAATTATGAATCTTCAAAATATGAAATACTGCATTACTATTATTGTTAGCCTCTGTAGAGCTTCTATAAAATACACATATGCGTTGTCGCACAAATGGTTTTGCAAACTATCAACCCAGTTAAAAAGGATTTTTTAATATAGCATTTTGGACGATTGAGCAAGCCGTCTCCTCATGTGGTAATATGTATATTTGTAGATTTTCAATAACAGTGTCTTAACAATAATATTTTATTTTGCTGAATTATCTCTTTTTTAAAATGACAAACCGAAATCTACAATATATTACCACATGAGGAGTATTGAGAGTGGATAATAAAGTGTTTCTCTTTATCAGAATCCTCACTTGTTTACCAACTAAATTCCAAGTACAGCATTGCACTGTCAGTTAAAAAGTGATATTTTAGAAATCTTGTTCTTTTTCCTCACTCGAGGTATTTTTATACCTTATTTTTCTGTATTTATCTGGAATTAAGAATTCTCTAAAGTTTCTGTAACATTTCAGTACTTTTTATCTTAATTTAGCAGTTTTTTAGTCACGAAAAACATTTGGGATGATTGGACCTAATGCATCGGATAATTGAGCAACCAGTCCAATTGTCCAAATGCCGTTTGGACAATTGAGCAGACGGCTTGCTCAATCGTCCAAAATGATATATTAAAAAATTCTTTTTTACTGGGAACATTCTTGTCGTCTCTTGTGTACAAAATCCTTGTAGGTAAGCCAATAGCTTAACAAAGGAGACGCATGGGTATTTATTCGGAACTTTTAATGTGCTAACAATAACGAGAATGCAGTAGTTCACATGAAAAACATGGTTTTGTGATCGTTTAAATACATTGGACAAATGTGATTTTAAATCAGTTTTTATTGAATAACATCTTAAATTACGCTCTTATTTTGAGTATTTTAATAGTGAATAGAATGGATAAAAATCTAAAAAATAATAGGGAGTTGAAAAATATAGTATCAAAACATGTGTGTTTGTACAGCGATGGCAGCAGAACGCTATATAATAAGACAATTAAAGATTACTTGTGGAAGCTGGTCATGCAGGAATTGTCCGAAAGAAATGTGTACATATTAGGTATTTGCTATACATTTATATAATTATATTGATATAATATAAAAGTTTTAAAACTTTTTACACAAAGTGTAAAAGTACACTTCATTTTATTTTTTAGGTTATGATCTAATTGGTAAATTTTTAAAAAACTATATGGAAGATCTGTGAATATTTGGCAGTTTTTATAACATATTTTTTATAACATGCGAAATAATTCATTCCCGTTATTTTGACCGCAAACGGACGATATTTACTTTTGAACTGTGTAACGTGGCGTTACGAATTCTCCCGCGTCTATTGCGAATCAGGCGATTGAACCCGGGAACGGCCGAAGGGCCTCAAGGGTGTCAATCGCCGGATTCGCAAAGAGACGCGACACTTGTTTCTGACTCTCCCTAGAGAACACCTCTCGCTATTGTGTGACAGTTTCTTCCCTATTGTGATCTTGTATTCCAGTGACTTGGATTAATATCGACCTTCCATAAGTTAAATAAATATTTTTTTAATGTTATTTTTTTGTTTATCTTTAATTCTCCTTTTCTTTCCACTTTTCCCCCCATAAATAATTGGAAATCCGGGCAACCAATTATAACTGTGACATTTTATTATTAAATATGAATTTCCTAAACTTAATAATATACAATTTTATATAAAATATTATTTTCAAGATCCTATTGGTTGCTGGAAAGCATTAAGAACGTGTTTCACTAGACACCACTGAAATAATAACCATACGTGGTTATATTTAGCTGATGTGCAATTTTTATTGCCGTACATTAAGCACAAAAGGTATTATTGGATTACTAAATTTATTGAAAATGAAAAATAATTATTGTCAGTTCTAAACACTCTATTATTATAATCGTTTATTACTTTAAACTAGAAATAATTACTTATAGCAATGCTGAAATATCCTCTTGAACTGCCAACTGCACCTTTATATGAGCATGTGGAGCAGCCAACATTAATGCACTCAGCACCTGTAACCATTAGTGAGTTAATAGATCTTTTAAACACATTCCCATGTTCACTGAGGAAGGAATCTACCATCCAGAATACGATGACCTTATTGTGAACAGTGACAGGATGGTTTTGGAGGCACCAGAAAATGTTGACAATCATTATCCACAGTTACAAGAGAGAATAATTTAACCAAACAATGTTAACGAGGAGCATTCTTACTTTGCTAGAGATGAAATAAAAAACGATTTTATAAGTAGTCAAACTGTTGAAGACGCGTCTCCAACAATGCAGGAATGTAAATTTGTTGTTTCATCGTTTTATTAAAAATCTTATTAATAAATACCTAAATAAATTTAATTGGTTAAATTCTAAATACTACAATTTTGACGTGAAACAAATAGTGAACTCAAAATGGAATTAACACATCTGGTACTACGATTCCAAACGAGGTTACGTATTTCCTTTGCTTAGGTCAATAAGCTGGATTTTAATAAAAACCTCATTACAGTAAAAACGTTATCTAATGTAGAAAATAGTATTTATAAAATGGAAACAAATAAAAAAAATTATATTAGATCAGATATTGTTTTTGAATTACAATCCTTTGCTAATGGTAACGGAAAAAATAAATGCATTAATAAGAATCATACATTTATTACTTTTAAAAACAAAACAATTTCTAATGAAGAATTAAGAATAAGTAGTGACAAGAGCAGATGAAAGAAATGCTACAGTGGTTTTAAATATAAATTCATATTTTGATAAGTGTCAAGAGCTCTTATTGGGCAAGTCTACTTATAAACTTTCAAACTAAGATGTAACCAAAAATATTGAAATATAAATGGAAGAATTAATGAATTTAATAAAAAGAAGAAATATCAGATAATTTTATTTAACAATTAAAATCTGACACAGGAGTCGCTCCTAAATTTTATTTCCTGCAAAAAATTTATAAAACAGGAATACCAGGTATACTTATTACATCCTTTGTTAATTCACCTTTGTCTAAAATTTTAAAATTTATTAGTGAACCTATTGGTAAACTCGTAGGTAAAACCGATTCTTATGTAAAAGACTCAGGGAACAGAACATACTATAAATAAATTTTAAGGTCAAACGTTTAATAAAATATCAATATTATTATAATTTATATTTAGGAGACAATATAATTAGTAACTATAAAAAATTGGTTGATAATGAAATTTTAGAAAAAAATTTAGTTCTGACGATAGTTGTTCACTACCGAGCATCATTGATGTCATGAATAGTTTAAGCCGCGGTTTTCCTCGACCAAACATCATGTTTACCATTGATATGTTAGGTCTGCCTTGTTGTGGTGCGGGGCTTTCCATTAAAGGACAATCAAAACGGAAGTCAGTATGTGTGATTGTAAAAATGAGTAATACCTGCGGATTAGAAACGTTTTTAAATAAACGATTGGAAGTATTATTGGACAGAACATTTTAGAGACAATTTTTTATGTTAATTTTCTCGTCGACCAGAGGTTCAAAAAATCCAAGAGAACTATTCTTGACCTCTTGGACATCGTTTTTTCAGTATCTGAAAAAGGTATCCATCAAAATGGCTTCCAGAAGTCAATTTTTTACCTTCGGAAAACATTTATTTGCGAAAATATTTTTTAAAAACAACGTTTTTTCCCAAAAAGGCGTCAGTAACTTTTTGATTTTTAAAATTTTTGAGTGCAAATTCGGAAAGGGTGATGTTCAAGAGGTCAAGAATAGTTCTCTTGGATTTTTCAAACCTCTGGTCGACGAGGAAATTACCTTTAAAAATTGTCTCGAAAATGTTCCATCCCGTCCTTAAATGGTTAAATCTTTTTTAAAATGTTCTTTTTCGGGGTTAAATGTTAGCGATATTTTTGTAATCTTTTAATTTTCTAAAAGTGTTTAACTTTACACTTCAGTTATTTTGATACTTTCAATCGTTTATTCAAAAAGGTTTCTGACAGATATTTTGGATATCGCACTCCAAGGTTATGTATGGTGGGTGTAAATGAAAAAAGTAATAAATAAATTGTTAAAACTTATATTGCTGGCTACCCACTACTAGCGACGAACTATTAGAACCCTTAATTACTCCGCAGGTTCTCCTCATTTTTACAATCGCACATACTGACTTCCGTTTTTATTGTCCTGTAATGGAAATCCCCGCACCACAACAAGGAAGACCTAACATATCCATGGTAAGCATGATGTTTGGTCGAGGAAAACCGCGGCTCAAACCATCCATGACATCGATGATGCTCGGTGGTGGAAAGCTATCGTCAGGGATGATAAGTAATATTTAAATTAATGGTTAAAGGTAATTCCAATGAACTAAACTTTTTTCTAAAAATTCATTATACAGGTCTACAAGAAAAATCGGTGAATGGTTCCTTATACCATACCTGGTTCAGGAGTATCAGAATCTTGGTATCGTGGGTTTATTGGAGTTTCTGATTACGAACTTAGAAACAGATTTTCAAAATAGCAAATGGTTTAAAGGAGTTTCTGATTACGAACTTAGAAACAGATTTTCAAAATAGCAAATGGCGGATCCAATATAGCAGTAGAATTTTTAAAAATTTCTTGAACTTTTACAAAACTTTGTATCGAGGGGTTTTTTGTTCTCTGATTACGAATTTAAAGTCAGATTTTCAAAATAAAAATTACGAATCTCTTTAATTTTTTACAGAACTTGGTATCTAGGTTTATTAAGGTCACTGACCACTAATTCTTTTGTGGGACTGTATCCAGGGCACCTCCACGTAGTGATGGCGGGCGACGGATTTATTCTATGACCTGTCAGAGTCCAAAAACCAACCAAGATACCAAGTTCTGTAAAAATTTAAGAAATTTTTATAAATCCGACCGGCATATTGGATCCGTCATTTTTTATTTTAAAAAGTATTTATAAACTTTTGACTCTCACGTAGAATCCGATATGTACTTTGAGGTTAGGAAAAATCCTAATGTGGTGGAACAAAACGCACTTCAGATTCGTTTTCAGGGACCCCGAAAACGCATATAATTCACCTGATGGTTTGAGCAGAGGAACCGTTCATCGAATTTTTTGTGGACCTGTGTTAGCAACGAAATTATTAATATACTTACTAATTGCATTGTCTCCGAAATATTAATATTAATAATATTGATATTTTAATAATCGCCTGACCTTGAGATTTATTTATATTCATTAGGTGGTTCAAGAGTGTCTCTTATTTTGACAAAGTATATAAATCTTTGGTCTCAACACAAAAATTAATCAAAGTATTAACAAAAATTTTGCTGAAACTTTTAACAAAATGGAACAAAACTAACACGTGCCTCTTGGTAACTGAAATTTTAAAAATTTTTGTTAGCCATAATGTGACATTATTGAGCTGTCCTACATCCCATTACTGTTAGTTTTCATTTACCATCAAAGATATAACGTTTTTGACATTAATATGACATTATATTATATAGTTGCAAGAACAATGCTGAAAAATGATTAAAAGTAGAATTAATATAGATTCTTATAAATTGATGCATAAATGAGCTATAAAATTCCACTCAACTTTAGTAGCATTAACAGCTTCAAACAATTTTTAACATTCTACATACCATAGGAGCGTTCACAAATTACGTAACATTATAAAGAGGAGGGGGAGGGTCTATCTATTTGTTATGTACAGCAGAAAAAATGGCGCTAATGTATGTAACAGTGTATTATATAGGGGTAGGGGGGGGGGTCAAAATTTTCAAAAATTAGCGTTACGTAATTTGTGAACGCTCCCCATCAGATGCCAAAACGCTAATGAGAAGAGTAAGAAGTAATTTCCCAAACAGTAAGTTCCTAAATTAGGTGGAGGAGAATATCATTACTTCGGTTTAGAAAAAGCAGTAAAGGTTATTTTTCACGTTTATTCTACCGAAAAGAAGGAAGTAAAGGAGTTTTACTTGAAGTTTAATGTTGATGGTTTGCCAATTTTAGGTTCTGGAAAGAAAAGCCTTTAGTTAATTTTGTGTTTAAAACAAAAAAAGTTTATTTAGTCACTGCATTTTATGGAAAGCAGAAACCAACTGATGCGAATGAGTTTATAGAAGAATTTCCCAGTGGGCAAAAAACCATCATTGTTAGAACCATATAACGTTTTTCGGACATTATTTAGCAGATATGAAACGTTCTAAAAACGTTTTTGGAACGTTTTTTAAAAAATGATGGCTTTTTGCCCACTGGGTTGCTAAAGATTTAATTCATTTAATTAAAAATGGCTTACAGGATAACGAGACCTCAATTACTTGTTTTGCTATAATTTGCGACGGTCTTGCAAATCTTTCATTTTTTATCTTAAAGGAAACACTGAATACTGTAGTTGATCAAAATGTCTTATAAAGGATAAATATATTAGTCCAAAAAATAAACGCAATTAAAAAACCAAACAAGGCATTTTATATTGCGATAACAATTACTCGTTAAATTGACATTGAACTCGAAATTTTCTTATTTACCGACAATGGTTTTTTTACCGGCAGAGAATTCTTTTACTCCAGCTGTAATAGAGCTTGGGTATGAAAATCAGCCAAAGCACAAATGTTTGACTTTATGCTGCGAAATTGCAGAGGCAAGTACGTACTTTCGACCGAGGTACGAAGAAAAAGAAATTTGCAATTGAATTGAAAGTTATTAATAAAATTGGAAATAATTTTGTTGGTGAATTAAAATTTTTAAATTTAAGCAACTCTATGAAAATGAAATTATAATAAAAAGACAACGTAATAATGAATTTAATTATTTATTATAAAAAAAGTAATTCGAAAGAACAAAATTTTTACAAATTTACGAATAAATTTGTAAAAATTACCATTACAAATGGTAATTTTTTTTCATTTAATTTTTTACAATTATTAGTAAACGTTTTTTTTTCTTTTAAATTAATTTTTCTTTTGTTTTAATTTACAATTTCAATATTTTCTTTTTAATAACAATTATTTACTCCAAAAAATATAGTAATATTTAATAAATAATTTGCAGAGTAAATTCTGGTAGATATTAACAATTATTATAGTTAATATAATATGTCTACTATATAGAAAGTTTAATAATAAATTGTTTACGTGTCACATATTACTTAAACAAAAAAATTAAAAAATAATTTTTGAAACAAAAATTGATAAATTTCTTATTTATAAAAATTAGTATATTTGATAATATTATATATATATATAGATTTAAATTTGGATACTTAATGGAGTTTACTCATTGGAAGCTTACTGAATTCATAATATTTTTCTTATATACTGGTCCAAAACGCAAAAATATCAAATACTTTAACAACTTTTTTTTCAGTGGACTTGATTTAAGATTCTAGTTTATCAGATTAAAATTTTTGAGCACGATTTTTTGACATTAAGTGTGTAAATTATTTATAAATTTATAGGTAAATTTATAATAATATTTTTATAATTACGTTAGTTATTAAGAAAATTGACAAACTGTGGTAAATTTGGCCTATCATTTATTATAAATAAATAAATATTATCTTTACTATTTAAATATTTTTATATTGTTGTGCATCTTTTTAAATTAAAAAGCAGGAGATAATTTTACATTAAAAAGGAATATTTTTAGGAAACGGTAACTAATTTAAAATAATATATTTTAAATTAAATTTTGATATAAAAATGAAGTACATTATTTCAAAAAGTATTTAATGAAAATAATTATTTACAAAAGAAGCAGCTATGCTCAGTTTATACTTTGTGTCTTTCATATGTCAAAAAACAAGTAATGTAGAATTAATTGTTAGTTATGTATATTTATACTGACTATTTATATATGGTGCAACTATTTGTCAATTAATAATTACTCTTTTTTCGTAAAATTAGTTTATATTTATGTTAATGACACTTGACGTCTAATAAATTAAACATAAAATTTTTTTCAATTTCAAATTATAATGTTATCTTATATTATTTTAAAATATAAATTTAAATAAAGTTGAAAACAATTACATTTTTGAAACAAATTCATTTTGTTAGACTCGTTATATTAAGAGAAAGTATTCACGGAGATATAGACTATTCTCACACCGTCTGAGAACTGCGACGACTATTGTAAATATGATTATATACTGCAAGCTACAAACTGTTGGTGGTGTATATCCTCTTTATTTATTCAGTTCAAATTTATGATTCCTGGAATTTCTTTAGAATTGTCATAATCAAAAGAACTGTTTAGCAAAAGAGAATTTGATTTAATGTTTGAAATCTAAAAATATTTCTCAGAAAACAATGTATAGAGTTTTAAATAATTTAAGAAAGCGACTTGCAAGACATAATTACATATTGGACGAAAAGGTAAAAACCTTACATACAGTTAGTTTGATGGAAACCATGAAAATAATGCAAGGAACATATTACAATATAAATTATAGAATGCTACAAGCGTTAGGTCAGTGGCCTTATCAAAGTAAATCGCAAAAAATAATAAGAATTTCTGGCATATTTATATGCCTAGAATCAATGATTATTCCTATGGTAAGAAAATTCAAAAACTTATTTAAGACTTATAAAATAATTAAAGAATTTGCGTAAAGTAGACATTACTTTTGAACTTTTCTAAATTTTCAAACCTGATGTCTGCACTATTATATTAGAGAGCATCTAAACCTTAAATTAAAGGCAAATTGCACTTTTAAAAAATCAATTTGAAAAAGGTTTTTTATTGAAATTAATAACATTTTAAGATCATAAAAGAATTTTCAGATAACTTTAAAAATAATAGTTATTTATGATACAAGTGCGTAAAATCGTTGATTATACGAGTGTGACGTTTGCAGCTCGAGCCGAATTGTTGTTTAAAAGCTTTAATTCATGGTTTTTAATCAAACAGTCACATGAATGCGTAAAGTAATCATTTTACGCACTGAAAATCACTTTACACACTGAAATTCACTTTACACACTGCTAGCGGTGTGTAAAGTAACACTTTACACACCGCTATAAAATGAAGTACTTTACACACAGTTTTCTGTGTGTAAAATTCAATTTTACAGGTTAGTGTTGCAAAAAATAATAAGTTGTATAAGGGAGCGTTCACAAACGATGTCACGCAATTTTGGGAGATTTTCAACCCCCCCCCTCCCCCCTGTCACGCAATTTTTGCAATTTCTTATGAGAAAAATACATTGTATCACGTTTAGTAAGACCCGTCCTACCCCCAAGAGCGTGACATCATTTGTGAACGCTCCCTAAAACGAATTTAAAAATATTACTTTTTTAAAAGACCGACTTTGTTTAACAAATTAATTTGTTTATTTGGAAGAAAATTTAGTCAATATTATTCATTTGGTTAGGCCAATAATCGACGGTGCACATGATTATACCTCGACGTCAAGCCTCCCGCTCAGATCAGCTTCATGCGTGGATACCTAATGCGCAACATACACTGGAAACTCCGAAGAGCGAACGGTTAGAGTCTTATCCAGCTCTTGGGAGTTAGTCCTTGAACGGCCGGGAGATCCATAGAACTAGTAAATTCTTCAATAGACGAAAAAAATCAATCAGAGAAGCAGGCGCAATGCGCCTACATCATAGGGTTTCGTGGCCTAAAATGACAAAAAAATAAATAAATAATAATTTTTTTAAGAAAATTTTTTTGTACTTAAGATTAAAAAATATTTTTATTACCATAGTAACGGTTGCCATGGCAACGGTTGTTATGACAACTATTACTATATCAACGGTTGTCACGACAACGGTTGTTATGGCAACCATTAACATAGCAACGGTTGCCATGGCAACGGTTGTTATGTTGTTTTAAAACTTAAGACATAAGACTAAATACTTAAGACATAAGACTTAACGGTTGCCATGGTAACGGTTGTTATGTTATTTTAAGACTTAAAACTTAAGATGTAAGAACTACGGACGGACACCGAAGTTTCGCTATAAGGGTGCGATCCCATGTGAGCAGAATACGTCGACCGAAAGCAGAAAATCATGAGTGCAAAAGAGATAGGTCGATATTGTTGTTCTTTTCACTCTCATGATTTTCTGCTTTCGGTCGACGTATTCTGCTCACATGGGATCGCACCCTTAGGGTTTTGTCCCTTGGCCACGAAACCCTAAAAACAAGTCTAAGTCGGTTTTCATAAATAGATACATCTGGTTAATATGATTACAACTAAAAAAATGGAGATACAGTAGCAATTGTTGATGTTGGAGTTAAAAGGTAAAACGGTGCGAAGGTGCGTGAAGCTAGTCTGGGAATTTTTAAGTTAAGCATAGACAAAAGTTGGGAAGCATTTATCTGAGTAGAGAGAACTTTAAATATAAATATAGTTGTCATTAAAATTCTTTTTTTGGCAATGGAATGGAAGTTAAATCGTTGACAAAGACATTTATAATCTAAACCAGGAGCCGGATAGGAACCATCAGACTTATAGGCAAGGTATTTTAAGAATCCTTTTTGAACTTTCCCTAGGTCGTCATTATATTTGTGAAAGTATGGAATGGATATAAAACAAGCATAAGTCATGCGGGAAAGAACTAAAGAGGTATATAGAATTTTTAGAGTTAATGGGTTTGAAAAATACTTTGCAGACGCCAAGAGAATAGACAGTGCTTTTGTAGCTGATAAAACAACCTTGGAAATTTGCTCATTAAAAGAAAGTCTGTTGTCAAAGATCACACCGAGGTCACAAGTCGAAAAAACTCTTTCAAGTGGAATGTTGTCAATGATGTATGGAGTAATGAAAGGGTTAGTAGATCTAGCAAAAGAAAGTATATGACATTTAGATATGTTGAGTGGTAAGAGGTTAGTTTCCTAATGGGAAGTAAACGATTGGTTCAATAATGGGCCATGCTTGGCGAACTCCGTTCCATTATTGGAACATTAATAGCAACCATCATTGGACCACCAATGGTTTAAACTTTGGATGATCACGCTACTGCCAATGATCGGTAGCCAAGCATCGGGCCATTATTAGTTGCCAAGGAATTGCCAAGGATACAAAATCGATTTTCAAAAGCTTAATTTTTTATTGGCAGCCAACAAAAAACCAAGGTTTTGAAAATTGATTTTCTTTAATTATTACACTGCAAAAACAGGTGTCTATATTTGAGACACTTTTGTCCTCATTTGTAAGACGTTTTGGGATGTCTTTCAGGAAGACGTTAAAAGTGACTATTTTGGAGACGTTTAAAGTGTCTTCATTCAGATGAAATTTCTGCTTGAATCGATACATAACCTAAAAATGCATGTATGCATTGATATTCCGCGGGAAACTTTCATCGAGACGAGGCAAGACGAATATTACCGAAGATACTCGAATACACAAAATGTCTTTTATTCAAAGTGTCTTACTTCGAAAACGTCTTAAATTAGCAAAAATGACTTAAATGTAGACACTTTTACCGTCTACATTATGTCTTAAATTATAAGCACTGAAAGTGACTTGTTTACATTTGTAAGACGCAAGAAGTGTCTCAAATTTTTAGACACTTTGCATGAAAGACAGATGAATTAGTCATTTATTCCAGACTAGACGTTTTCAAAACGTCTAATGTCTTAAAATAAGACGTTTCGAAGACGCTAGTTTTTGCAGTGTAATTAAAATTTATTTTTAAAAAATATATTTTTCAAACACTTATTTTAAAAAAATATATTTTTCAAACATTTATTTTAAAAAAATATATTTTTCAAAATTATATATTTTTTTTAAGTAATAGAACATATTAATTAAATTTTTCACCTCTGTTAAAACAAAGGTGAAAGACTGATAAAAATTCCCTCACCGTATCTCACAGTGGAGGGATAACTGTGAATGTCTTTGCGAGAGAGGAGCAGGTACTTATAGAGCCAGTGTAACAGGTCACAAGCGAGAAGAAATCACTAGCATGCACTCTGGCGGCGCTTGTCGGAACTGTTTTCTGGCGCGCATGCATATCCTGACATTATCGACACAGCGCTTGGCAACCAACGTTGCGCTACTTCCGACAAGCGCCGCCAGAGTGCATGCTAGTGATTTCTTATCGCTTGTGACCTGTTTCACTGGCTCTATAAGTACCTGCTCCTCTCTCGCAAAGACATTCACAGTTATCCCTCCACTGTGAGATACGGTGAGGGAATTTTTATCAGTCTTTCACCTTTGTTTTACCAGAGGTGAAAAATTAAATTAATATGTTCTATTAATTTAAAAATAAATTTTAATTAATAATTTAAAAAAATCAATTTTCAAAACCTTGGCTTTTTGTTGGCTGCCAATAAAAAATCAAGCTTTTGAAAATCTATTTTGTATCCTTGGCAATTCCTTGGCAACTAATAATGGCCCGATGCTTGGCTACCGATCATTGGCAGTAGCGTGATCATCCCAAGTTTAAACCATTGGTGGTCCAATGATGGTTGCCAATTGTTTTGCCATGAAAAAACCATTGGGCACCAAGCATGGCCCATTATTGAACCAATCGTTACCATTGGCAACTTCCCGTTGGGTTTAGACCATTTTGAATTTGTTTTGAGATCGGATTGGAGAGTAAGGGAATCTGTTGGGGCCTGGATGACACGAAAAAGTTTAACAAAAATATGTATGTGTATATGTATGTAAAATATGTATGTGTTTAACAAAAATATGTATGTGTATATGTATGTAAAATATGTATGTGTTTAGCAAAAATTGAAATGTAAGACTCAATATCAGTATTGACGTCATTAATGTAGATGCTAAAAGGAGGGGATCCGAGAAAGGATCCTTGAGGTACACCAGACTGCGGAAAGAATATCTGAGAAGTGTACTGACCAAGTGAAACGAGGTGTGATCTTTTTGACAGATAATTTAAAAGTAATGTTTGAAGGTTATTAGACAAATTAAGATTAGATAATTTTGAGCTTAAAATTTCATGATCTATTGTATCAAAGGCTTTAGAAAAGTCAAGGTATACAATATCAACCCGTAAACCGCGCTGTATATCAGAGTTGACAATTTGAGTAAAAATGGTAAGATTAGTAATTGTAAAGCGTTTACTGATACAACCATGTTGTTCGTCAATAATTACAGGAGCGAGAGATGTTTAGATTGTTTCAAGAATTGCGCGTTCAAAAACTTTTGCAAAATTTTGTATGAGAGCAATTGGCCTGTAGTTGGAAATCAATGACTTTTCGCCAGCTTTGTACACTGGAATAATTTTAGCAGATTTCCAAGGATGTGGAAAAATTTCCGTTTTTAATGCGATGTTAAAAATTGTAGTCAAAGGGTCGACTAAAACACGGAACTGCAATTTAACAAATAACCATTTGTTATACATTTAGCTGGACTTCTCGTATTTGAAAAGTTTTTTAACTCCTTCACGCCCATGCGATATATATCTTCCACCTACAGAAACATAAATATATTTAAACAAAATTAATATTTTTAGTTCAAATATAGTGTATTTTCTTTAGGAAGAATAGGACTGAAAATGCAATCGCTGATTACGAATCCATAGTTAGTTTAAAACATTAAAAATGGCGTAGCCAATACAGCAGACGGAAAATAATATGTTATTGAATCTAATTTCTTATTATTTCACAGCGGATTATCTTATCTTTATTTTGCTGACTTGTTTTTCTCCATGAGTTAGGCTGAAAGTTCTGAATACCCATCTTGTTAGTAAAGAAGGCACTTGCTACTTCTTTTGCCCTTTCCTGGTTGCCTATTCTTAACTCTTCGGACATTAGTCTCATCGTCAGAGATTCGAAAGCTATGTTCCCATATTTCATTGATTCCAACACAGTGTGAAAATAATAAAATTTGGTTGATAATTTAATTTTTTTAAATGTTATGCACTACACTTTCACTGTAGTACCAGGAAAAATCATAAAAATGTTTTTGAATGAGCGACAGATAATCTTCCAACTTCAAATCAAAAATAACGTTTAGTTTCGTTCAGATTTCATTAGCACTTGTACAGCTAAGTAGAAGGTCTATACTCTATCGGCTTTTTCTCCACACAAAACAAAACAAGAGGAATATATTTTTTTCTGTGACAACGACCTTAAGTCGACTTGAACTGTTTACAGGAGCAAATGCATTTCGAGTTGTATTCCTTGTCAATAAATCACATTTTGATTAGTTTTGACGATTCATCTTTGTTCACTAATGTTGGTTCACAACATTTACTTATCAATGTAAAGTTGTTTCACATAAGTGTAAATTGTTCAAACAATCTTGTGCAAATAACATCTAGTGACATTTTGAAACGTTAGAAAATTTATTGCAATTCTTATTGCAATAAGAGAGAGGAGAGCTTTTCACTGCCAAGTTTTTAAATTCTGACATATTTTTTTTAAAATGCAGACAAACTTTAAAACTTATATAGCTGTCATCCTTTAAGTCTCATTTTAAATTGAAGACAAAAGAAGTTTAGAAATCTTATTCGGTTCGCAAGATATTATTCACAAATTATGTCACGTTTTTGAAGAGGGGAAGTGTTTACTAAAAGTGACAGAATGTGTGTTTCACATGTAAAATTACATTAAATTGTATGACAGAGGGCTGCGGGGGGTAAAATATCTCAAAAATTGCGTGCTATCATTTGCAAACGCTCCCATATTTGTCGATTGCTAAAATTTTTATGTAATTTTTTTAAATTTTGAATTGTATATCATTTAACGTAGAATATTATAAGCTTTTAAATAGTATATTTTGTTAAGTCGGTGAAACCAGAGACCCACCGGCCGCCAGCAAACAGAAGAAACCAAAGGCGCCGACACACATAGTAGCGCGGTGGCCCTATACGGTTCAATCAACGCAAAAAAACAAACGCCAGCTATTACAGTTTATAGAAAAAATTGTAATAGTCACATTTTAAAAAGCAATAATCTCCCTTTAATTTGTGACCAAGAAATAAAAATTTGGTCTAAAATTGTTCGAGTTATGCATTTTTTTCGATTTATTTTCCAATTTACGTTTTTCTGATACGGGCGGGTGGAGACGCTGGCTATTAAAAATTGTTTGAACATATTCTTATTGGTCCAGTGACAAGAAGGATTAATCCCTCTTTAATTTGCGACTAAGAAACAAAATTTCGGTCAAAAATTATTCAAGTCATTAATTTTTTTTGAACTTTTTTTCCATTTTTCGTTTTTCTGCTACGGGCGGGTGGGGACGCTGGCTATCAAAAATTGTTTAAACACATTTTTATTGGTCCAGTAACTAAAAGGATTAATTTCTCTTTAATTTGCGACCAAGAAACAAAAATTCGGTCAAAAATTATTCAAGTTATGAATTTTTTTGGAACATATTTCGATATTTTCGTTTTTCTGATACGGGCGGGTGAGGACGCTGGCTATTAAAAATTGTTTAAACATATTCTTATTGGTTTAATGACAAGAAGCATTAATCCCTCTTTAATTTGCGACCAAGAAACAAAAATTCGGTCGAAAATTATTCAAGTTATGAATTTTTTTTGAACATATTTCGATATTTTCGTTTTTCTGATACGGGCGGGTGGGGACGCTGGCAATAAAAAATTGTTTAAACATACTCTTATTGGTCGAATGACAAGAAGCATCAATCCCTTTTTAATTTGCGAACAAGAAACAAAAATTCGGTCGAAAATTATTTAAGTTATGAATTTTTTAAAAATTTTTTTCCAATTTTCGTTTTTCTGATACGGGCGGGTGGGGACGCTGGCTATCAAACTTTTTTTAAACATTTTCTTATTGGTTAAATGACAAAAAGTATTAATCCTTCTTTAATTTGCGACCAAGAAGCAAAAATTCGGTCAAAAATTATTCAAGTTATAAATTTTTTTTGAACATATTTCGATATTTTCGTTTTTCTGATACGGGCGGGTGGGGACGCTGGCTATCAAAAATTGTTTAAACATATTCTTATTGGTCCAATGACAAGAAGCATTAATCCCTCTTTAATTTGCGACTAAGAAACAAAATTTCGGTCAAAAATTATTCAAGTTATTAATTTTTTTAAAACTTTTTTTCCATTTTTCGTTTTTCTGCTACGGGCGGGTGGAGACGCTGGCTATCAAAAATTGTTAAAACATATTCTTATTGGTCCAATGACAAAAAGGATTAATCCGTCTTTAATTTGCGACCAAGAAACAAAAATTAGGTCGAAAATTATTCAAGTTATGAATTTTTTTGAACATATTTCGATATTTTTGTTTTTCTGATGCGGGCGGGTGAGGACGCTGTCTATTAAAAATTTAATAAAATAACAATTTGCAATTGTTTCATTTTAAAAGGCGATAATCCTTTTTTTCTTTTCTATTAAAAAAAAATTGTTAGAAAACTGTTTGAGTTTTGAATTTTTTTATTGCTTTTTTTAAAGTTTTTATATTGATTTTAGTTTGCATAAGTTACTTCTATCACTGCGATTATCTGAAGAACAAATTTATTACCCCAGAGTGTGCCGCGTGGTGGTTGCAATTTTGTACAGTCCTTTTTAAATTTTTTTTTTAAATTTGTATTCGTAATTCGTAATAAAGTGGAAAAAAATCGAAAAAAGTTCATAACTCGAACAATTTTAGACCAAATTTTTATTTCTTGGTTACAAATTAAAGGGAAATTATTGCCTATGGATTCTTCTGATGGCTGGTTTTCGGCGGGTCGCTTGTTTCACCGAGCTTTTTTTGTTAATTCTCTGACATTTATTTTTACAGAAAATCGTAATTTAAAGATTGATATGTTTTTGGGCCATGCGCGTGGATCCGTACCGATAATTTTCGACGGTAGTGTATTTTCAATAAATTTGTTATGTTTGATAAATAAGAATAATACTGTTATTATGACTAAAAAATTAATAATCTAATTAAATCAAGATGAAACAAATTAAGAAATACGTGTCTGAAGTGTAAGGGGCAGAGCCTCCCTAGTATTTAAATATAATAAAACTTAAAAAATGCACATATATGTATTTTAAAATTAATTTTTAAGTCTTAGCTTATATTTTTATCATTTTAAAAATTAACTTTCTTCAATAAGTAAATATTATTGAATATAATTACATTATACATAACATAATTTCTATTGTTTGTACAATTACTGGGTCCATTTTTCATGTTGCAGTGCATGTTTTAACATTTCCTTCATCCATATGTAGATTCTTACTTTCCTTTCATGAGCCTCCGTGTCGCAGTTGATAGAGCCTTTGTTTTATAATCCACTTGTAACGGCGGCTTGCATTAGAGACATCGTAATGGTAAATAGCAAAATAAATTTTCTTCGACAGGTATTAATATCCCAAGTATGTATGGTATGATATCAGCATGAATAGCATAAATAGTTTTTATTAATTTTAATTTAAATATTTTTTTAATGTTTGGTAATAATGCGCATGTGAAATTTCAGGGAAAAATAGAAGTCATGATGTATTGCGTTCAATGTATGTTTAATGTATATTAAACACACTATTAAACACTATGTGCAACACTATTTATACATAATATTTGATAATGATTTATACATAATATTTTTGACAGGGAAGTAACAAATTTGTAATCAGCGACCCTAAAAAATTATAAGAATCATTGCACTTTTGTTTTTTGACGGGTCAGTTTTGCTTGGGTGTGAAAGGGTTATAATTCAAAACTGGATAATAATTTCGCCAAGATTTTGTCATAGAACGGAATTCCTAAAATTTTCAAATCTTTTTCATTATTTTTGTCATGGATTTGGCTGGATAGAGACGTAAACGTCTTTAACAAGTGTTCTGGCATGAAACATGATTTTTAAAATGTTGAAATAGTTTACATTTGCTTTTGCCTGAGTAGAGACTTAGGTGTCATTAGCAAGTGTTTGGTATGGAAAAACTGCATAGTTTGAAATAAAAATTAGAAGTTATTTTTTGACTATTTTGTCAGCCATTTACCAGTCTGTAGTAAATGTTCGTTAGGAAGCCTGGGTATATATTTACCTTGTCTCAGTTTTTTTTCGCTAAAAATTTAATTCCCTCATTGAAACCTTTTCTCAGGCTTGATCATTTCTACCCAAAATGTTCTTAGAAATGAAAATTGCGTAAGCTAGCCTTGTATGTCAAATTTTCTAAATACTTGCAGGATTACTTTTCAATGTTACTTAGGAAAGATATCAATATGTTTTGATTTTTAGATTTTTGGTCTTTTAAATGCATTAGGCGACTTCAATTTAACGATGGAGTGTGTTTCGCCTTTAATATTCGCTATCTTTTGTGCTGCAATATGCCTTGACTCAATAAATTTTAGTAAAAAGGTATGAATTATTTTTTCTATTATTATTGATATAGCACAGTGAAATATAGTGCATCGCAGTATACTGCCGCGAATTATAGCACAACAAAAAATGCTGTCGTGCTATATAGCACCATGCATATATTATTAAAAAAATTACAAAATAAGAGTCAAAAATAGAATTCTTATTAGGGTTCCGTACAGGAAGTGTAGGTGTGCTGTATGAAATTCTATTAATTTGAACAAAATATTAAAAATGTTATTAGCATTGATTGAATAGTAATAGGGGCGCTCGGTGTACAGGGCAAACTCTGATTTTCCTCATAATTTGTCATTTTGTTGTCTTAGGGGACATACATAAGAATACATAACATAATAGGGAAACATAATTAGGGGACATACATAACAACATGCAGCCTAGATTTACAAATCTATTTCTTATGAACTTAAAAAGAAATGTTTAAGTAGATCATAACTAACTCATAAATTATTATAATACTATTTTCAGTTGTCGGTTTTGATAGAAAAAATAGAGAAAGATTGGACAACCTGGTCGACAGAATCAGAAATTGAAATTTTGAAAAAACACGCAAGAGATGGAAAAAATTTCAGAATGATTTATTATGGTAATAAAAGTTTAAATTCAAATACAATATACAAGCTTTATGTGCCTTCAATATTAATTTAAAAAAATTTGTAATGTTCAGTTTGCATAGCTGGATCATGTGTAAGTTTTTTCTGCATGCCAGTAATGCCAAAAATTTTAGACATAATACTACCGTTGAATGAATCGAGACCACTGCCTCCAATACTCGTGACCGACTATAAAATTATTAATGCGGATGAACATTATTTTTTAACTTTTTTGCACGGTAACATTGGTTGTTTTTGGTTAATGATGATTCTAGTAAATACTGATACCATGTTTATTATTTGTACACAACATGCCTGCGCTATCCTAGCAGCAATGGGGTACATAAAATAATTATAAATTTCCTGTATTTTTGTTGAGGAGAATTATCTATTAACCCCCGGAGCATACACCTCTTTTTTCGAACAAGAAGCACACTGTAGGGTCATTTTGACCCTCTCTACATTTTTCATTTTTTACATTTTTTAACTAATATTTTACATTTGTACTCTTAAATAATGGTACAATAAAATAAATATATATATTCTATACTGTAGTTGGTAAAAAAAGCATTTTTTGCAAGTTGGTGCAGGTGATTTTTATTTTTTGATGATATCTAGACGACAACTGACTGAGTGGAGAATTATACTCGGAGAGCATTGAAATGTGTTACTGGAACCTAAAACAATTACTTTTAGGTCATAGGACCTCTACTTGTTACAATATTTTAAATAAATTTAAGTTTAAACTAAAAGACAGAGTCACACAGACCCTGTATGCATTCCGAGGGTTAAAAGTGATATGGTTTTAAATAAATTTATTAGAATGAATTAAGGATAGGGAACATAGTCAAGGTTGTCCCATTATCAAAGTGGGCCCATCGCAATTATTTTAGACGAAATCACTAGTACCACATATGGGCATGCTTGATGAAGCTTGTCTTAGTGACACCTAACTTTTGGTCCCATTAGATTTTTAAAGAATCGAGAGTTATTCTTTTTGTGACCTCAGTACATTAACAAGAACAAGTAACAAGTAAAGTTACGGGTTACTTTTCTGTAACAGTAACGTATTACTTTTTTGTATTTGTAACCCTTTACTATGTTCCCATATTTAATATTATACCGATGACTTTAGAGAATAAAATTTAACAAGAAGATTAAAAATGTTTTGCTTATTAGAAAACGCTTATTAAATTTAATTTAAGAAAATTAAATATACTATAGGGTAAACTGCCCTAGAATAAATATTAGAAGGCAGTCTCGACTACGTATTTTGTATTTAATGGATAAATTTAACTACGATTATTGTTTTTAGATCAAAATTGACAAATCTTGAGATTAATCAAAATTGTCCAGAACGAGACAAACATTTGAAAAAAGATATTGATTCTGTCATAATTTTTTGTGCTAAACAACACGAAGAATTAATTTTGTATGTATGACCTAATATATATGTTAACACAGACAATCTAATGTAACTTTTGTAGTACGTCAGGATGTAGTAATACATTATTCATTAGAAGACTGTGATTGTACAATATCACGCTATTTGGATATGAAATCTTGGCTAAATGACGCTGAAATGTCATGAAAACTGTGACATAAATTTATGTCAAGCGTAAAACGCCACTGTAAAATTGGTATTTGAAGCGTTTAAAGATTATTACTTACAAAATTAATGATATACAGATTAACTATATAAGTTTTTAAAACCAGGAACACAATTTTTATAGTGTTGTTATGAATTTAAAAGAATATCATACCCACTGTTTGAAGATAATGACATCTTTCACAAAGGATGAATAAGAAAGTGATTAAAATCAATTATAAAGTAATATATCATAATTTATTGCTCTTTAAGAAGTGTAATTAAAATTACAATTATTATTTAACGGTGTTTGACGGTCTCTTAAACTTTTCGATAATGTGCGACTAATAGTTATCATCCAACAAATACGGCACTGGCCTGTTTAATGACGTGAATTTGGTAAACAATCATTTTCTAACAAATGTTTCTCTGTTCACAGGCACTTTTTACAAAATCTTCAAACAAACCGTTATCACAAATGTTTTTAATCAAATGAATTTAAATGATTTTGTAAATCCATGTGGAAACGCGGTTGCAGAATTGGAAATACCAAAGCAATGTAATATAAATCATATAGTCAGCTGAGCCTTTGCGCTCTCTGCATGCTTCTGCCCTCTAATGACAAATAGCCGTTAAATAATAATAATTGTAATTTTAATTACACTTCTTAAAATGCAATAAAATATGATATATTACTTTATGATTGATTTTAATCACTTTCTTATTCATCCTTTATGAAATATTTTATTATCTTTAATTAATTTTTTAAATAATAATCTTTACATACTTCAAATACCAATTTTACAGTGGCGTTTGACGCATGACATAAATTTATGTCACAACTTTCATGACATGATTTGCTTGTCATGACATGTATTGCGTGTTATACATTTTCGCAAGGGCTAAACCTCGAAATACTAAAAAACATAAAAAATTAAGAAAATGGCAAGCTTTTGAATCATAAAATCTGTAAAACACTATTTTTTTACCTTAAATGATTCACAAAAAATATTTTTTTAAATATTATTTGTAAATCAGAGGTTTAGGACCTGTATTGTACAATGACAACCAGTAATTTTTATCAGTAAAGAAAGCGCCCTCTGTAAAAGGAAGATACTTATATTTTTAAAATTTGAATTTTTTAAGACTTTTTAACACACACATTGATATGTAAAAACTTTTGTTCAATTATATTTTAAAACTTATCAGAAAAAAAAATGTTTAAATAACTTCCAATTTTAAGGCCTAAAAAAGTAACAAGACCCCTTAATAAATGCTTTGCTTTTTTGTTTTGCTTACATTGATCGCTATTTTACATACTATTACTATATATATAATTTTAATTTGTGTAGATTCCTAGAAAATTTACATAAATGTTTCTCTAAAATTTTTACGATGGGCATTGTCATTAACATGTTTCTGATAAGTGTTACCGGCTTTCAGGTAAAACGTTAAAACATTTTTATCACACAAAAATATAATATAGAAAAATCCACAGAACTGGGCGATTTTCACTTATAAAAATGAAAAACTTTGAATTGTAGGCACACTGATTATTTATGGTATATATTTGTAAGGCTTATAAGCCTTAGCCAATACCTATAGGTATTGCCTGAGATAATTTACCTAGATGGCACGCAGGCCACCTAGAAAATCCTATTAGTAAGAAAAGGACGAATATACATCAATCATTTTCTTACAAATAGAATTTTCCAGTTAATCCACGTGCCACTAGGACCCTTGTCGGATCCAGTTAAATTACCTTAGGTATTGCTGTAGATGTAGTTCCATAGCCTACTTTTGATCTAGGGTCATCCAGTGTAAACATTGTATCGTTGCAAGCCGTACAACTTACATATTCATTTAAACTTAATATTTATATTTTATATACTTAGGCGGCAACTGCAATAGATGATCTTGCAGAAACATTTAGATTTTCTGTTGAAAACGCTTCCCATATTTTTCATATATATATGATTACGTTACCTTGTCAACGATTAATTGACAACAGCGTAAGCCTTTCTGACTCAGTGTAAGTTTTTCTACTTTGATAATTATTATTATACCCATGTAAATTGAAAATCCCAAATAAGCTTTCATTTCTCTAGGCGTTACGTTTTTTACCATTATTTTCACCTCACACAGTTAATTTATTCAATAATTTAAAAAAATTATATTTAAATCTTTAACCACATAAAGTCCCCTTACGCTGAACTACTGAAAAAATGAGCCTTCACTTTTATAGCAAAGATTATTATATTAATAATATTTGTAACTTTAAAAGTTGTAAAATAAAACATGATTAGCTTAATAATTTGTCACTTACATTATTAATAAAAAAATTTAATTATAGGTACAAATCAAATTGGTATTTATTACCAACCAACTCTCGAAAGTCTTTGCTTATAATAATGAGAAGAAGTTCAGAACCACTTCAGTTTATTGTAGGGAAACTTTATACATTTTCAATGAGAAATTTTGGAATGGTAAGTATATTGTTTGGATTTACTAAAAACACAAACACATTAGGATTATGTGCTGTTTATTTCATGTGGTTTCCTGTGTTTGTGTTAAAAGTCTGTTTAATAAAAATTTTTTAAAAAATTATATTTGGAACTACGTTGTAAATCTTTTCAAATTTTAACAATTCTATAGGCGTAGCTAGAAAATTAAAAATATCCATAATCAATTAATAAATATTAACTTTTATTTAAAGGTAATTAAAACATCAATATCGTACTTCACCCTGCTTATTTCACTACAGTGAAGAAAATACTTGACTTCAAGAGAAAATGCGGATGAGATATCTATTTTTGAATTAAATTATTGGAAATTTTTCTTCGCTCTTTTCAAAAAAATGAAACATACGCACCAACTTAATACTCTTTTTTAATAAAATTATTAAGAAAATGTAACGTGAATAAGTAAAGTAATTTGAAAGATTTCAC
This sequence comes from Leptopilina heterotoma, assembly GCF_015476425.1. Taxonomy (NCBI): domain Eukaryota; kingdom Metazoa; phylum Arthropoda; class Insecta; order Hymenoptera; family Figitidae; genus Leptopilina; species Leptopilina heterotoma. The sequence continues at coordinate 1,168,992 of NW_025110949.1, read as the reverse complement.
TTTGTAAATTAAACTGAGGCATTTATATTTCATTGTATATCCCGATCCTGTATTCCAGTCTGTATATTGAAAATTCAGTATTTTAGTGAGGTAAATGTTTAATCTAATTGTGGGGAACACGTGTTGCGATTTGTCTTTTTTTCATGTCGCTCATTAGAACCGGTTGCTCGTTTCTGCTCGCTGAGAAACCTAATAGACAATACTAAAGTATGTACTGACATTTTAAACTTCGAAAATTTTTTTAGTGGGTGCAAAAATCTAATAATTAATGTTGGTATTCGAAATTGCATATATAACAGAAAGGAAAGTCATAATTTGAAAGATAAACGTAAAGTTTGGAATGTAAATCTTATTTTAATGAAAGACATTGGATGTAAGGAAATAACAGGTTTTTTGTAATGCAATTATTCCTCATTTACGTTACAGTTGAAAATTTGCAAATAAGATGGACTTCTATAAAAGACGGTTTTGTTCGGTCACATAAAAGGGTCACACCGTACAAATATGATAAACAACTGCATTATTATTAAAAATATACAAAAATATAAGATTAATAAATTATATATGAACAAAATAAAAATAATTTCGAATATTAATTTCAGCAGGGCAGTTCAAGTTACCTGTCAACGTTGAAGGTAGGTTATCACAAAAAATATTAGATATTCGTCAAGTGAAGAGGAAAGAATCTGCTGCAGAAGAGTCACTTAAACTTATTTAAAAGATCAAAAAATTGACGTTGCTTTCAAAAACAGAATGTGTCTTCCTAAAACATTATATGAAAATGTAGTGAACTGTATATATATAAAACGTATCAATTAAATCAGTTTTATTCATATTAGAAACTATTAAAATTCGTGATAAATTTCGTGAAATTCCTAAATGCACTAATAGATTTAAGCCAAATAGAAATCAATTCTGACTTATCGCGTTTAATTTCTACTATTAAAGTGCCTTGTAATCTTCCAGTTGCTGTTGCCGAGAAAAGCGCATCGCATAATAAAAAGTCTCCTAATCCACTTCATGTACCTCTTGAAACTGGTAAATTTTCTCGCGTAGCTAAAATCCGCTTCAATGAAAATGCACATGACAGTATATATACACACAAAAAATAACGTAAATCGAGTGCCTTCAGAAGATGATTTCGCAAAGAAAAAGAGAAAAAAAATTGAATCTGTGAATAACGAAATTGAAAATGCTCTGGTGGAAACCGCAGATGAATTACACATACTTACAGGTAATTCGGATGATTACATGAAAATGAAAAATAAATTCATGCGAAGACAGATGCAATAAAAAATAAACTATAAGTTAGTTGATGCGTCTAAAGTGATTTTTGACTTAATTAGAAATAATAATTTTCAAAAATTATCTATGTATAAGTAAGGAAGAGAATTGTTAAAGCGCTACGTATTATCGAAGAATACATAGTCGTTGAATAATAAATTTATTACTACAAATAATTTTATGTAACTGCTTATTTTCAGATATTTTGTTAAGACACAATTTGTTGTCAAAAAAAACTTCATATTACAAAAAATATTATTGCTCATTACAAAAATGCAATACATCCAGTACTCTATCCTACACCCAGAAAAAATTTTATTTAAGTCAAATAAAATTTATTTGAGTTAAAAAAAGTCTATTTGTTTCAAAGCTCAATAAATGTATGTTATTTGTTTTAAATAATAATTTTACCCCAACAAAAACATCTTTGATGCAGAAGGTTCCGCCAAATAATGTTTTTGTAATTTTCCAAACAATTATTGAAATATATATATTTATATTATATAGTATATTATATTATTATAATAATGTACTATAATATAAATTTATTGATTTTATTAACATTACTAATTACATGTTTGAATTGTTTGAATTCAAAATAGAATGAGAAATATTGACTCAATTCGGACATGTAACACTAGTTTACAAAATTTAAAAAATTTTGACCCGTGGCATTTCACTGTCATTTCTTATGTAAAATTTCCTCCCGTATGCGAATATGAAGTCTGATATTAAGAAAGTAGAAGAGTTTTCAAGATATAGCTAAATTTCAATTTTTCGAGTTTCAATAAAAAGTGGAAATTGTACTTTGACGTACAAAAAAGAAAACCCGAAGTAAACACGTTATTTATAACGTTATTAACCGATAAAGCTAATCATTTTCTAAAATTTTGTTAAAAACTTAAAAGTAATGAGAAATTCCAAATAAATTCATCATTAGTTCCTACACCGTCAGTTCATTTAAAAAAAATTATAAATCCTTTTATATAAGAAATTAAATTACCTTTAATTTGCTTTAAAAAAATTGAAATCGATCAACTATATTCGGAAATAATGGGAAATTAGTGAATCCACTTTTTGTCAAAACTCAAAAATGAAATGTAGCTATATCTCGAAAACTGTTCTACTTTATTAATATTTGACTTCATATCCGGATTCGGGAGCAAATTTTACATAAGAAATGACAGCGAAATGCCGTGTGTCAAAATATTTGTTATCTATAATTAGTACAACTTTTTAATAAATGCATGAAGTAATTAAAAAGAAAATTGTTTAGAAAATTCTTTTTTTTAATTTTTTGGAGAAAAATCTAAATATGTTATAAAATAGGAAGTTGAACTTCATCGAGACATGTAATTTTTAATGAGAATCACTTAATATTTTTTCAAGCTTACAAAAATTGACTAAAAATTCTCAAGTTTTGCATTTTTGCAGTACATAATATTGTGTTTGAAATAAAATTAAAAAAACATTTTTGAGAATATTTTTTCGACTCACAATTATGATAATTGTCTCTATGACAAGTGCAGTAATGGACAATGTCAAGTTATAATCAAATAAGCAAAAAATATAATCATGTTCGTGAAACGTTCCTAAAACGTTTTACACTACAAAGAAGTTTTTGATAAATTTTAGCTTGTAAGTGGAAAAAATATTTTTTAAATTTTATTTTACATATGTTATCATGTACTTTAAAAATGTCAAGTTAGACAATTTTTAGTACCCTAAGTTACAACAATTGTATGAATCACTTTGCACAAAGTAACTCCACAAAATACGATGAAGGCAAATAAATAATTATCCTTTTAGGGCATTCTCCACAATATTTTCATTAAAAAATTTGATTTCGTTGGAATAATTTTTTTTGGATTCTGTATCGAAAAAAAATAAATACGTATTTTTTTATTTTATGATTTGATGAAAATTACGGAAGTTATTAATTTTTGAAGTTTAATGTTTTTTAAAACTGATTTTTCAAAACCGTTTTTCTCCCTCAATATTTCAAGTTAGAAAATAATATGACACATGAAATTTGTCGGAAATTTCATGAACTTTTCAAACATGCAATTATTAATAACGAATCTGCAAAGGGAATACCTAAAAACTTGAAATTAAACTTAAAAAGTGTTATTTCTCAAAGATGGACACTTTCGATTTTCAATTTTTTTCTCTCCACTTAATCTTTAGAAAATGAAAATTTTTTTCCTACTTATGAGGTGGTGGTTTTGTTTCATTTAATTATTATTTACCATATTTTTAATCTCAGTGCACGAATTTTTAAGGTACATTCTATGATTATATAACTAGTTTTATTCGATTTCTGTTGAATGTCATTTGTTTACTTTTTGTAGTAAAGTGTCAATATTATTTGCAAATTATATAATTTATGATTATTGTTTTAATAATTCGAAAGGATAGCAAGAGTGTTTAATAAAACACTTTATTTATAATAAATAATTATTATACAATTTGCAAATTATTTCGCACTTCCATGAAAATAAATAATATTGATCAACAAGAAAAACAAATGACATTCATTAGAAATTGAACGAAACTAAGATTTATTTACATAATGCAATTCCAGAATGCATGCATTTAGATTTAAGAATATTGTAAATAATAATTAAATTAAATAACACCACATTCTCATAAGTAGGAAAAAATTTCTCATTTTTTAAAGATTAAGTGAAGAGAAAAAAATTGAAAATCGAAAGCGTCCATCTTTGTGAAATAACACTTTTTAAGTTTAATTTCAAGTTTTTAGGTATTCCCTTTGCAGATTCGTTATTATTAATTGCATATTTGAAAAGTTTATGAAATTTCCGACAAATTTCATGTCTCATATTATTTTCTAACTTGAAATATTGAGGGAGAAAAACGGTTTTGAAAAGTCACTGTTTTTAAAAACATTAAATTTCAAAAATTAATAACTTTCGTAATTTTTATCAAATCACAAAATAAAAAAATACGTATTTATTTTTTTTCGATACTGAATCCAAAAAAAATTATTCCAACGAAATCAAATTTTTTAATGAAAATATTGTGGAGAATGCCCCCTTTAGAGTCTAGAGCCCCTGAGAATAGGCAACCAAACTTACATATAAGTATTTTATTAACCCATTAATGCCCATGGGCAGAGGAACGCAAATATGAAAAAAGTAACTATTGAAATCTTTGCATGGGGTCTAATAATAATTTTTGACGTTAAAAACTTTGTTTAAAAAATTTTATTTAAACAATTTGTTATAAACAAATGAAGGAAAATTGATTGTTATAAAGAACTGATAGCCCCATTCGATTCTACGCGAAAAACAAGACTTATTTTTGTAAAAATGTTATAAACAATTGCACCGAAAAAAATGTTTTCAATTTTAGACGATTCCTCTTCCTTTGCAGCATTTTTTCCTCTTATAATTTTTTTCTTATAAATTTACTGAACTATACACTAAATTTTTCTTTTTTAATTAAGAGGATTTTCCTCTTTTATATTTTCTATTAAATGTCACTTTTTAAACAGTTTGAAGCTGCGTTTGGAAAAACAAAAAACGACTTAAAAATCTTCTTTTTAGTATACATTTGTTTTAATTTGAGATGAATAATTTAAATCAAAGAAGAAAGATTAAAATTCATTTTTTAGTTAAAAAAAGTTTTAGTTTGTTTCAAATATAAACAACAATTTCTCTTTTTTGCAGATGAATATTTATATATTGAAAATAAAATGTAAAAATAATTGTTATGAGGAATTTTCTTCTCACTTTGAGATTTTATTTGTTTTGGTATAGCATACACTTATACTGTATAAGGTCTAAAAATAGTTTTTGACGTTAATAATTTTTTTAACAAAATTTACAGAAAGATTTGTGTTAAATATGAAGTTAATTTATGGACAATAAGTTGTAAAGTTACGTCAAAAATTAGATTAGATGTGAATCTTCCTTCAAGATTGTTCATGGTTTACTTCATAGTACAGAGAGTGAATATACTGTCGATATTAAAAATGTTTAAAATTGTAAGAAATTTTGTAAAGAGCAAAAATATAAATACAGTAAACCCTCGTTAACAAGAAATTGAAGGGACAGAAAATTTAGCATTTCGTGTTCGTTAGCATAATTCGTCGGGTTAGCGCAATATCATACTTATTCGACAAACAAGGCAAGAACATGCTTATTCAAAAAATAAAGTAAAAACAAATGAATTCGCAAATTAACCTTTTTATTCAGACTTTAAATTTCACTTTTGTACAATTGTTTTACGAATAATAACTTTTATTTAGTTTCATTAAGAATAATTTTTTAAATATTTTGTTTTTCTAATATGAAAAGTATTATTGAAATAAAATTATAAAATTCTTGATAATTTAAAGTCTGGCTCAAAAGGTTAATTTGCGAATTCGTTTGTTTTTACTTTATATTTTGAATAAGCATGTTCTTGCCTTGTTTGTCGAATAAGTATGATATTGCGCTAACCCGAAGAATTAATAATTTTGTTTTTAGGTCGATATTCGATTGTTTTTTTAACTCATTGCAATGTAAACACTATTTCTTGTATTATTTGTCGGAAATATGTTTTCATACTAATTGATCAAACGAATAATAGAATTATTACATTATCAAAAATATTTTAAGAGGTTTGCAGGTTGTACCACTTGTGTTATTTTTTAATTTATATTTATTTATTATTCTCAAAATTAAGTGAATAATTTAACTCAGAAATTACTGCATCGATAACTCGAAATTAAATCTCTCTTGCCTCTAAATCTCTTATATAAATTCACAAATAATAAATCTCATTAAAAGGAGGAACTGCTGAGAATAAAAATCGAGATGCATCGATCTCCAATTCCTTGAACGATTTAACAAACCTTTGACAACTTCTATTTTGAATTTCCTCAAAAGTCGGCGTCTCCAAATTTCCAATGAACTTCTGATTTCTTAATCATCAACCAAATAGGTAATTAAAGATAAATACTTCAATTTTAACTAACAGTAAGCATTTACTCAATATTAATAAAATCTATATTATAAAGCGATTAGATTCTAAGCGACGAGTGATCCACAGATCAGTAGCTTTCTAGAAACCTACAGCGAATTTGGGGAAACTACTTCATAATCCTTGTAAGATTTGAATTAATTTGACTGCAACTTTGCTTTAAACGTTGTTCTGATTCCAGATTTTTTAATTTTGTTAGAGTTGTTACCTATTTATTCATTTTTCTAGCGTCTTTATAAAAGATATAATATGATCTTAGACCTTAACAAATTTATCAATTCTCTCCTTTTTCTTTTCAGCAAACTTATCAAAACTGGAAACAGTAGTTCCCATTGTCCGTAATTTTTGTTAATGGTTGTTCAGGTCGCTTTTTTGGAAGTAGAATAGAATTATTTTTTTGTCAAGATGATTTGATTCGAATTTGGGAGTTTATTTCATTTAATGGTTTGTAGTCTGAAGTTTGTAAGTTAGATTTACGCAATAGGTTTTCAATTGTTTCGTCATCCTGTGATGGAAAATCGGTAATAGATCAATGAAAACCATGAGGTTCTGCGAGGTAACGCAATATTGGAGCTTTGGGTAGAGAAATTGATATTGGCAATGGGTTCTTAATAGTATCGCCAATCTGTGATGAGACATCGATAATAGATAAATGAAAAAAATAAATGGCTTTGGGAATATCAGCTTTTTGTAGTGAACCCAAGACGTATTTCCATTTTTGTCAAAATTACTGAAATTTCGTCGTAAATTTTCCAAGATTTTTTTGGATCTAAAAAAACATTAAATTTTAATAAAATAACTGCATTTTTGTTTTAATTTTAATCTAAACTTAATTTCATTAAAAATTTTATTGCATTCAATATTAGACTTTTACATTTATTTTGCGTACTAAATTAATTTAATATTGGTGTTTAGTTATAGTTTCCATGTTAAGAGAAGGTGGGGGGGGGGGGGTAATAAAATTTTTTCTAAATATCTGTCTATTTAAATTGAAATTTTTTCACGATCAAATGATACTCTGTTTTCTTGTAAATATTGTTTAATATGAAACCACATTTCCTTTTTTCAATTAAAATATTAATTTTTTTAACATCTATTTTTGTTTCAGTAAATTTTTTAAATACGTAAATTAAATGCTTTGTTACTTTTACAAAAAAACAAATTTGTTGAAATATAAGGTAATGTTAGGAACTTGCTTTTAATTATTATTTTGTTTTAAAAACAAAAAAGTTCGTACCTTTGCGTGACTGTACATAAAATTATATTATTAATTATTAGAAAAATGTTATATTTGCAGTTGTAGAAATCAAAAATATCTAGAAAAAAATTAAAGAAAATTATCGAGTTCTTAAATACTCTTCCTGGTTCAGCAGTTCCACAAGAAATCTTGAAATTTTCGTTTTTAAGCTATGGAGTTTTTAGAAGATTAACAACAGCAATTCAAGTACGATACAGTAATAAAATATAAAACATACATTTTTATTTTTTTTATTTTATGTTTCAAGTTTCTTATTTTTCAATTATTGTTTCATCATTTTACTAGATTACTAGAACCATATATATAACGACACCCGTCGCGCGCCCATTCCTATTCATTTGAAACAAAAGAAAACCGTAATTTAAGAACACAACAATTATGCAAGATTATTTATTTCACTAAGTGTGTTTATAATATTTAAATTACAAAGTAAAAACACTCATTTTAAATCATTCGACCGACAAAAAACAATCGCAAGGAGAGTGATATTCTAAAAAAATTTAATTATTTGTAACATATTATACCTTTCAAACAGCAATTTCTCTACGAAATTGAAAGAAATTTTAAAATATAAAAATAGCACTAGAAAGTTAATGAAATTCTATTTCGATTCAGTGTATAATATGTTACAAATAATTAAATTTTTATATAATAATTTTTTTTTTGTATATATCACTATCCTTGCGATTGTTTTTTGTCGGTGAAATGATTTGAAATGAAATGCCTCTTATATTATATTATAACATTAAAGATGTTTTGGTTGCGATTTAATTATTTTGTGATAAATGATTTATTACTATTATATTTATTAGTAAAATTAATATAATTTCGAAAATACTTTACATGTTTTTCTTTATAAAAATAATATTTACTATTAAAATTTAATTCTCAAAGTTACAGATGCTAAAACTGTAATTCAATTAATATATCACCTTTTTTTAACTTTTAGAGTTCAATTTGATACCTAAATATTCTTTAAAAAAACAATATAAATATTTTTTAAATAAAATCTGAGTGCTTGTTTAAGATTTATTAAAAAATATTAAAACATGTGAAGTATTTCAGAAATTATATTAATTTTAATATTTTAATCAAACAAGGCAAACTCAAGACTTTTTTTAACTGATTCTAGAAAGTTACTTAAATTTCTTTATTATAAGTTTAATTTTTATAAGTTCAATTGCTGAAAAATAGATTATGTTTTAGTGACTTAGACGGAAAAGGTGTTTATTTATTAATTGCAATTACTTACAAAAAGAAAAAATTAATTTTATCACTAAAAAGTAGTATTTTACATAATTTTCAAAATCTTACCTTTGTCCTCCTTATCCTTATTTTAATCACAAAATTTTTTTTACTTCTTATCACTTATGATATTTTATATATATATTTTTTAATGTTTTGTTACTTTTCACTTTTTAGCATCCTATATATTATGAACAATATTAAGAATGATGAAGAATATTTAAGAAAAAAACACGTGTTCTTCACTTTGTAATCTGTAATATTCTGTAATACTCTGTAATATTCATCACATATCGTATAATACTCTCACTCGACCACGTGGAATAAATTAGAACCTCAAAACTGCGCGCGCACGAAAATTTGAAATTATTTCAGCCAATAGCGACCGTCATCATAGTATTTCAACTAATCGCGACCGTTATCATGTCATTTTTACAACCAAAATCACGACCGTAACTCTCAAACTCCAGCCAAAAAATATTTGTTTTTAAAGATATTATTCTTTTTTATTTATAGGGCGAATTTTACATTTCTCAATGAAAATTACAACAAAGATAATAACTCTATTGATGAATTACAAATGGAAACTCTTCGAAGAATTGAAGAGAAAAACAATTTATTTTATAAAATTTTAAATATGTGAGACAAAATACTACCAGAAAATAAAGTGTTGCGTTTCAAATAAATCAAGGGGTAATTCAAAATGAAAAGTAATAGCTTGAAAATTAGCCAAAATTAAAGAACAATAAGTTATGAATTGTAATTATAATGTTTTGAACAAAACAACTTAAACTACCTAAATAATATGTTGATTTCCTACTTTGTAACTGTTAACATTTTAAATTATTTAAGTGTTCTAGCCCTCCAAATGCAATAAAACTAATTAGAAGTGTAAAGTAAAGTAAGATTTCATTGTATGCCTTTCGACTTTTACAATCTCCTCAAATATATTACTAAACTTTTCTAACTCACAAGCTCTTTGGGCTCCCTACTTTCGCAAAAAACTATTTACCACAAGCTTAAAACAGCCCTTCACAAAAAGTTTGCTATATAGTGGACATATTTCTATTTTAGATTTACTTGCAGTAAGCTTTCATGCTATCTGGAATGATTATAGAAAAGAAATAAACAGATGAAAACTCCATAGAACCAAACTCGTTGTGTAGTTTAAAAGTAAAAGTAGCTTACAAATACATATTTTTGTAGCATAGGAGTAGGGGTGATAGGAGGAACTAGCTGATGCTTTTGAAAGAGAGAAAACAGTATTCTTTGTATCCGCGAACGAGAGGCAGGACCCGATTGTGTGACGTGTTGATAATTTTAAAACAATGCCCAGTCGTGTGCATATTGTGCAAAAATCACTGACGAGAGCGGATAGGCACAGAAGAAAGACTTTGTTCATTGAAATCAATGGGATAGGTCGACTCGACTACAAAACAAAAACTGTAGGGTTGGGATGGAGTGAAAAAGGATCAGGGACATTTTCTGTTTTGCGTTCAATTTTAGTGATAAAACATCTTTTCAAAATTCCAGTCCGTGTATTTCTTTTTTGTAATACACATTTTATAACAAATATTACTGAAACTGATTGATTATTGACATTAATCTATTTAATTAAACAGTAATTAATTTTGTTAAAAGAAAGTTATAAATATCTTTCTGACGATTTATACACTGAAAAAAACTTTAATTTTTTTCTAAAACTTCCCAGTTTAGAATTAGGTACTAGCCAATGCATCTTAAAAATTTTGCTTTAAATTTGAAGTAAAATTTTTATTGTAAGAAAAATTCAGTTTATTATTTTTATATTGAATTCAGTATTAAATATTACAATACTTCGTATTTGTAGAGGAATATAAAAAATAAAAACAATACAAAAATTATGTTGAAAAGTTATTTTCAGTAAAACCATTTTAGGATAATTAACCATAAGATTTCTGAATTCAAAATTAATAGTTTGAAAATTAAATTTGGGATAAAATTTAACAATCTACTGTTCACATTATTGTGTTCATCCCACCCTCGATCTTTTAAAAACCTTAATTTTTTGACGGATGAATCCGCGAGCTTTTTCCCTTTTTTAATTGCCAACAATTTGTAAGGAAAATATTAGTTTCGAGCGAAACCGTATTAAAAACGCTTCGTCTCCGCGATATACTCATACAAAGGGTCTACTTCCACAATAAGGTGCTGGATGCTGATAGTATTAGGGTTGCAAGCGGGTGCATACTCGATGGATCACGGATCTGAGGTCCCGATCAAAGCCCTGTAATTATTTCCAAATATGAAAAGCGAGACGTAGGATTAATTCCTGCGCGAGATTGATGTCAGGGATCGAAAGAGGGCTTTCTTTTGCATCGAATACATACTTGTTTGGGGTGGAATCGTAAAACCGGATCGACGATCGATTCCGCCTCTCTTAACGAGATTCCAGCCTTTCCGTCACTCAAATTAAGAATAATAATATGCCAATAGTGTGCCTAATTACGGGTATCGAACTGCTTGATGCGCCTACAGAGGAAATCGAACGACCTATTTGCACTTTCACATCTGAGGAAAACAAAACTACTTCATAGAGCTTCTTAGATTTAAGTCATATTATACTCATTAAGAACATTGAATTTTATTATGCATTAATTTTATTAGTCGATTCGGAATGTGCATTACGGACCCAGATCTCGACACTGTGCGCAGTACAGAATTTAAATTTTTACTCGCATTGATAATTTTAATTAATAATTTCAATAACTCTTTTATCTTATTATGTTCTAAACAAAATCAGGTTTTTTCGAGGTTAATGTTATGTGATTGAGTTAAAATACCTAAAGTATGACGGACACAAATCTCTTAAATTTTTCAGCTATGTCAGACGTACAGCTCATGTCTAACGAAGACGGCAATGATCGGTTTAAATGACTTGAAAGTTGTAAACAATCATTTTCCAACAAATTTATTTTTGGACTCAGACACTTTTTACAAAATGTAACATCGTGTATACTAGATACATATCTTCTAACTTACATCAGTACATAAGATTTTTTAAGTCGTGCAGAAATGTCAAATTTGGACATTATGCTAAATACTATTCCAATTTTTATTTAAAAGCAAAATAAATTTTTTATAGTATTTACATATTTTTATATTAAGTTAACTAACTTTCAACTAAAAATATCAAAAATCACGAAGTTAACAAATACTTTTAATAAAGATATAAATAGAGAACTTTAAATTATGCCTAATCGGTCAGTGACTTTTTCGTTGGACTGTAACTGTAGTTTGCACATAAACAAGACATTTCAGGGATCATCGAACACATTTAAACGAATGTATATTTAAAACATAAACATTGGATTTTTCCAAGCAGTACGTGATAAGACTATGACATCACAGTAATATTTCTTGAATAATTGAGGGCATGGAAAGCACATCCGACGCTGCACTTGAACATAAGTTCTTGCGTGAGGCAGCCTCCTGCTGGACAAGGAACTCGCGCGTAATCACAGCGTCGGTTATGCTTCCCAGGCACTTAATCGTAATATTATCTATAATATTCCAGAGGCGCATGATTATTCCCCAAATGTCATTTGACCGAACTGTCATTTTACCGAATTGCATTTATCCGAACTGTTATTTTAACGAAATGTCACTTTTGCGAATCGACATTTTTAGGAAATATCATTTTTACAAATTGTCATTTTTACGAATCGTTATTGTTACGAAATGTCATTTTTTCGAATTGTCATTTTAACGAAATGTCAGTTTTGCGAATCGACGTTTTTACGAATTGTTACTTTTGCGAAAAGTCATTTTTGCGAAATATCATTTTTACGAATTGTCATTTATGCGAACTGACATGTTTTCGAATTGTCATTTTTACGAAATGTCACTGTTGCGAATTGTCATTTTTGTGAAAATTGCTATAGTAAACTTGTATGCATATATAGATTTACTATAGCAATTTTCGAGAAAATGACAATTCGAAAACATGTCAGTTCGCATAAATGACAATTCGTAAAAATGATATTTCGCAAAAATGACTTTTCGCAAAAGTGACAATTCGTAAAAATGTCTATTCGCAAAAGTGACATTTCGTTAAAATAACTGTTCGGATAAATGCAATTCGGTAAAATGCCAGTTCGATCAAATGACATTTGGGGAATAATCACAAAAAATACCAGTACGCAATGCAGCAAAAATAAACCTCGAAGAGGACATTACATTCTATATTATTTAAGACTAGCTAAAAACGCGCGCTCTAGTTTCTCGTTCTTGTGTATGTAGATAATTAACAATCATGCCTATTAACAATAAAAATGAGTGCACATGCGTAATCACAAAAAAAGAATTTATAAAAAACTGAAAAATTTGTGCAAAAATTATCATGGATGTCACAAAATGATAAATAAAAAATTCCAGGCTTTTCTCAGGATTGTCCAGGTCAATATTTATAAAAATCCAGTTAAAAAGTAAAAGAATTTCTGGCTGAATAACACAACTTCAGCTATAAACTTTTTTTTAAACTTTCAAATAAAAAAAAGTTAATAAGAAATAAAAACCAAAAAATTTTCTTTCTTAAGAGATTTTTATATGGCAATGAGATAAAAATTTTTTTTTAATTCTAAGTAAAAATTTACTTAAAAATCTTTAACACGCAAAATTTCAGAAAATTTTGTTAATTCACAAAGATAATAAACTGTTCCTAAACTATGGCAAGAACAATAACAAGTAATATCTGTGCCATCAAAATTAATTTAATTCACAATTCATAAAAAGAAAACCACAGCCGAAAATTAGCAGAAGATGAAAAAAAATTTTTTTGAGCATACTTTATCTTCTGTTTACTAACAATAGTTAGACAAAATTTTTTTTACTAGTCCCAAACTATACCTAAAACAATTTCAATAATTATCTAAGTCATCAAAATTAATTTAATTTACAAATTAAAAAGTAACCACAGCCGATAATTAGCCAAATATGAAAATTATATTTTGAGCAAACTTTATCTTCTGCTTACTAACAATTGTTGGTACAAAATTTTTTTGCTGGTCTCAAACTACTGCTAGAACAATTCCAATTATAACAATTATAAATTTTCTTTTATGCAAGATATCAAGTTCCGGTTGGTACGAAAATGAATTTTGACTATTTCTCTAACTTTTTTCTCATTACGATTATAGGTTTGGATAAATATTTGAGAACGTTTTTTATGATTTTATGAATTTGATACTTTCAACATTTAAACTTGCTGTGAATTCAAATTGCCAGAAGTTATATTGTATGCAAAATATCATGGCCCATGCTTTCTCTGATAACTTATACACCACAAGAGTATGAGAGATCCAGACTACTCAATACACTCTGGTTAATGAGACATGTGGTGAAATTTATTAATATAATTTACATCTGGAATAAGTAGTTAAAAATTTTATAAAAAATGTTTGATTAAGTCTTCCAACAAGAGCATTAAACTTTTAGTAAGTTTGGGTGCAAAAAAGGTTTCTATGACTTGTAAAAGCTGTATCAGCAAGCACATATGCGGATGTTCTGATGGTACTTTTTCAGATACGTGGAATGGAAAATGTCATAAAAAGACCACATTTGCATGTCTTTTTGGCTGAGCGAATGATCGTGGATGTTTGAATATTAGAATTATTTAAATTTTGCAGATGGTTTGTTTTTTCTCTAATTCACTGTATGAAAAAACAGAAATTTTACCATTAAGGTAATCAACTGTGAAAACATTTTCTTCAACAACAAATCGATTGATTATTAGGTTCAAGGTCATAGGACCTACTCCTAATAAAGTATCATGCATAATGTTGAATATTTTGTTTTTGGAAAGTTTAAAGAAGCGAGAATTTTAAAGGCAGCATTTATCGCGAACTTCTTTATCTTTTTAACTTCTTTCTCAATTTTTCCGTTTTTTTTGTGTTTTCAATTAAATTTAAATATTGCTCATAAATTTTTTTAGTTCGAATTTTCTTAGGCATAGTTTCACCTGAAAGTAAATTATTTCTACTGATTATGCCCATTCTGCAGAATTTATTTGCTGCTGAACTTGGAAAATTATGTAGGTACGTCGTGTACAGCTAAACCATCTCTACAAAATGCTACGACAGTTGCTCTAAGAACAAATTTTTCTTCATTAATGATTACGACAACATCTTCATATTCTAAATGCTCAAAATTATTGAGAAATGGCTTTAAGATTTTTTCGTAACTATATTTTTTTCACATCCGCGGTGTGACATTTATATAAAACGTGTATATTATTATTCTTGGAATTCATGTGGACAGGAAAGTTTTGTATTCTAACGTACCAAATGCACAATTTGTGAAAACCTGCTTTTGAACCCAACGGATTAACAATTTCTATGTCATCACAATAAATTTATAATCTAATTGCATGTTTTAATATCTGCAGAAATTCATTATTTTTAAAATGATTCCCATCCATAAATCCACCTATGATATCGCTTTCGGATTCTCGCTCATACAAAATAGCATGCATCACATTAGTGTTCAATAAAATTAAAGTTAGTGTTAACAATGAGAACATTTTGAAATGTTTTAAACAAACCCTTTGGTAAATTAGTTCACGTATCTCTATCAAATGTTTGATCAAATATCAAATTTTTAATATTATTTTGAATAAATAACACAAATACTGATTTTTTTAATTGCACATTTTATTTTTTTTGGTGAGGTAAGATTTAATGTAAGACGTAATTATCGAGTAAAAATTGTAAACAATTTATTATAATGAAAATGTTATATAAAAACATTTTTATTTATGTACATCATTGCTTTTGATTGTGTCTGTTTGTTAGAATCTGGGAACTGCTTACTGTATTCTTTAATAACTTGCAGTTAATACTGCTTCTTTTTCTCGTCTCTGGTAATTAATTTATTAAAATCGGAGCTTAATTTGACACCTCTCTCTGCCACATCATTTATTACTATCGAATTTTTTTGTAATCCCGCTACCAAAACATCATCACAAGATGAAACATCTGCATGGTCAATATTAAATAAAATTGACACAAAGTTTGTTGAACTCAATTTCTTTATTCCACTGTGCTGTTGTCGCCTGCTGATTATACTTTTTAATCAACACCCACTTGTGATACAATTTTCAATGTTTTTGTGTAATGTTGATCATCTCTTGTCGGTAAGCGTGCTTTTCTCCAAAATAATTTGACTTCTTGCACAGTCAGTAAAGCACCTACATGAATGGTTAGTTTTGCAACATAATAGTTGTAAAAGAAAACCTGTAACGCTTGTAAAACGGTTGGCAATTTATTTGTAATAATTTGCCTGTCGCGTCAGTTTATTTCAATTTAATAATAGAATTGTAATTTTTTCCTTGTTTGAACATTTATTATGGTAAATTTTAACTAGTTGAAATATTGTGAACTGTTCTGAAGAAAGATGCGTTTAAGTAAATGTAGGTTATGTTTGTGTTTGTTTATACCTGGATCATACTTCAGAATGAGTGCCGAATGAAAAGCATTTTAAAAGAAAATGCAATTAAACGGAAGTCAAATTAATTCTTATTTTCACATGGAGCTTTAATAGAAAAACTAGTGTCACTTTTCACTGCAATTAAATAAAAATTGAAAATCAAATTTATACCTGTAGTTTGAATTCCCATATTTTCAAACTGCTTGCTAATTGAATGCCACATTTTCGGTTTAGTAATTTGATCGAAATGCACAGTTATATTTAATTGAATATCAACAATGAAGTTGGATACAAATGAAACAGAAGTGACAAACTAAATATTTTCTTACAGCACGACAGATTTTAGGCATTTTACTGTATAATCTTGTTTTTCGTACCTTTATGTTTTGGCAATTCATATTCTTAAAAATAAATTATTTCCCGAACTATCAATGGCAGAATTTCAAGCCGAATATTATAAAGTATTAATTTACTTATTCGGATAGTGTACACAAATTTACAACAGGAATTCAGAATCGTATAAAAATAAAACGAAGAAAAGAAAAGCTTGTCAGAAAATCGCTAAAGCCATGTGTTCTACACTTCTACCACAGGAAGTGTATTAGTATTTTTGGATTTAATATTACGTAAAATGTTTATTAAACTAAATGTTTATTATATACAATTTACAACACATTTATTAATTTCTTGTATTACAGTAAACAAAAATTAAATTTTAATTCAATAAAGATTTTAATTATTGACAAAATTTTTAAATTCTTATTACAAATTTTGAGTTTCCAATAAACATAATTTTCATTTAACATCTTTTATTACACAATTAAAATTACGTTCCTCGCGAATTATTTAAGTGAACTTTGTTTTTTTAGTTAAAGGATTACAAAAGCATGGGAGAAAATAAGAGATGAATATAGGCAAGAGTGAGCGAAAACAAAGAAATATATACCGTTGGGATCGAAAGCTCCAGAGGAATATAGTGATTTTCCCTATTTTCAACCCATGATATTTTTAGATGAATGTCCTCAAAAATTTGAAGTACGTATTGTCAAAAATAGCACAAATAATGTTAATACGAAATTCAATTGTACATAATGTTCCAACGCTTTTGCGAAAAAAAGAACATATAAAAAGCAAAATTTTGTAGGTTATATTTTTCATAACACATTTTTTTATTTTACAAAATTAAAAAGAATCCCTTACTCAAGGTATATACGGAGATAACAAATATAATCTTTAAGATTTTGGTTTCTATATCTCTTTCTCCGTGACGTGTCCTATTTTATATTCGAATTTTTCAAGGAAATAATTATTAACATTTTTTAAAAATAATTAAAGAATAATATTTAATTTTTTCCTATACGTAGAAATGATGATGATTCCTGTAGTAAAGTGGCAGAAATTGAAGACGATGATTCCTCTGATGAAGATGACACTAACCAGAATACTGAGGATGAAAGTGATATGTAGGAAGTACTGGAATCTGAAGAGGTATGACAGGGGGTATAAATTTTCTCGAAACCATAAATCATTGAATAGCCAATCAATCCACAAAAGGTTTATTTTTTTTTGATAATATGAGTAAACTTGTACGGTAGGGTGCAAAGATGACTTTTTAGTTTGAACGTGTCGCACTCATATGTTTCCATGGAAACATATGAGTGTGACACGTTCAAACTAGGAAGGCAACTTTGCACTGATACTGTACATATCATTATGTACAAATGAAAAGTTGTATACAGTTAAATACGTTTTATGAGAGTTAGAATATACAGCAATTGTTTATTGTGAATATTGACTAATCGTCAAAAAATTCATTTCGTACAAAGAAATAATTTGACGTGTATAACCATTAATTTCGTAATAAATACACTACTGTCCACGAGTATCAGGACCATTACACGCGACTCTATGAAAAAAACATGCCATCACTTTTTCAATCATATTTCGGAAACAAAAAAAGATACAAAAAAACTCAAATACGGTTAGAAATAGAGATGGAACAATGGAACATCGACATCGAATGTTTCCTTTTCGATGTCGATGGTTTTTACATCGATGTTTCAGATTCGATGTTTTTAAAGAATTGATGTTACTGTTTTGATGTTGAGAATCAATGTTTATCTTTTTGTTGATTGATTTTTAATTAAAATCAAATGTTTATAATTATTCTAGTACTGTATTTATAAAGATTGACATTTTGTTTTGTAGGTGTAGATATAAGTTTAAAAAATAATATAACGAACAACTTATGTTTTCAGATTATTCTTGAGTTAACAAGACATCAGCAATGAATAAAATGATAATATTATAGTTAGAATTCGTGAAATTATTTGTTTTAACTTTATATAATATTGTAATTAAATTTTATGTTTGATTTGAATGATAACTGTTAGGTAAAAATTCTTTAAATCATTTAAATTTATATAATTCGTTAAACTTAGTTAGTAGAAATCATGTAGAAATTCTATAGATTCGTTCTAGTGAAATTCTACAGAATATTCACTAGAATTTATATAGATTGATTTTAGTAAAATTCTATAGAACTGTTTTAGCTCCGCTATAGCGAATTAAATAATTTTTGAGGTTTTAAATTTTCGATGTTTTTCTATCGATGCATCGATGTCTTTCGATGTTACATTTTTTCGATGTCGATGTTGAACAACATCGATGTTTTGTTGTCGATGTTCCATCTCTAGTTAGAAAGCTTATTGAATTTTGCGTAAAATAAGCCTCCTTTTAAGTCACTTCGTTAACTACTTTTTTTAGTTGTAGAGTGAGAAAGAAATAAAAAAAATTATAAAATTTTCTCATTCTGGTCTTTTGACTTAAACTTTTTCAAAAATTTAGATGAAATTTTTTTAAAAACGCAGAAATCTTCGTTGAAATTTCAGCTTTAAAATAAGCCTTTGAAAAATAAAAAATATTAACCGTCATCGATTTATCATTAAAAATGTGAATTCGTGTTGCGACCGATCGCTGCATTGAAATTCAACTATGACGACTCGATTCTGGCTTCGCGCGGCTGGGAATGGGAGAGAAAGAAGCGACGGACTGATGATGGGGAACGATGAACTTTCAAGTTTCTTTATATGCTTCGTAAAACGTCATTATTTATTATACCCCCGCATAAACCGTCCCTGCTGTCTCTCCTACTCGCCGCCGCGCGAAGCCAGAATCGAGTCGTCACAGTTGAATTTCAATGCACCGATCGGTCGCAACACGGCTTCACATTTTTAATGATAAATCAATGACGGTTAACATTTATTAATTTTCGAAGGCTTATTTTAAAACTGAAATTCCAACGAAGATTTCTGCGTTTTAAAAAAAAATTTATCTAAATTATTAAAAAAGTTTAAGTCAAAAGACCAGAATGAGAAAATTTGATAATTTTTTTTATTTCTTTCTCACTCTACAACTGAAAAAATATTTAACGAAATGACTTCAAAAAGTCGGATTATTATACGCAAAATTTAATAAACTTTCTAACCGTATTGAAGTTTTTTTTGTATCTCCTTTTATTTCCAAGATATGATTGAAAAAGTGATGGCATGTTTTTTCGTAGAGTCGCTTGCAATCGTCCTGATACTCGTGGATTGTAGTGTAATAATTTTGATTTTTAAGAGAATCTATTAAGTGAGTAAAATATTTACAAAATTTTTTATTTCTCAAATTTAAAATTGATAGAAACTTACTTTTTCTTATATTTAATTGCAAATACTATTTTCTACATACATGTCGAATTATATTACAAAAGGAATGTCGATTAACATGTCTAATGCGCAACTCGAAATAACGTTACGATTCATGTCGAATATTCAAAGTCAAATAGTCGATGGATTACTTTATTTATAAGAAATTGTGGAACATTCTGACTACGATTCTAGACTTGGAATTAAATGGTCAAATGAATACAATGGAGTCGTGGATGAAGGTAATAATTACATTGAAATAAATAACTTACATTAAAAAATTATTATGAAAGCAAAGTAAAAAATAAATTAATTTTATAAAATTTCTTTCCTTATAGAATTTGAAAAAATTGAGATGTTTAAATTCTTTAAAAAGGAGTAGTATAGTACTCAAATAGTATTTTAGATTTGGAACAAGTGCATATCTTGACCGTCTCTAGACCCTTTTGTACAATGTACTTAACAAAAAAAATAATACTAATTAATACTAAGTTAACAACAGAAAACAAATCAAGGGCGTTATAGACTTTCAATATTTTAAGTTTCATTCTTATTTTCATCATTACCAACGTCAAAGATGTGCCTTCTCAAATTCGCTTTAAATTTATAAATTGATTTTTCGAAGAAATTTAGTGAGTTTCCTAAGCTGCTGGCTTCCTTACAAATTCTATTAATTAAGGAATTTTCCCCATACTGCGTTCTGTGGAAACCCAACTTAAACATTGCCACACTACTGAATGTCCTGTAAGGAGCATAAAAATTTAATGAAGCAAGCAAATTAGAGCAGATATATAATCTATTTACAATTTTTTATATAAAAAAAGCAAATCATTATAGAAAAATAACAGCGACAACTCACTAATTTTAAACATTTTTCGAAGTTCAGTATAATCATGGTGGAAGTAATTGTGAGGTGTCCCCGATCTGCAGGCAATAAAACGCAAAAATCTGTTTTACAGTTTCTCCAATCTTGAGATAAAAATGACAAGTTTCTAACCTAAAACCTTTTCATGGTCTAGGCTCTTCACTCTAGAATGGAGTCTGTTGAGGAATACACCCCAATATCAGTAAATAAAAATTACGACTATATTCCAACTCCAAGGGAGATTCTCTGAGCCTAAATGTTAAACAGTTAAAAGACTCTCCGCACAGTCGAGGAAAATAATTGGAAACAAATTTCATTTTTGATGGTTATTCTTTGGAATGTTAGCTTTGAATACATTCCAAAAGCAATAAAAAAGGTCAACGGGTTCTCAAAATATTAAATAATTAGTGCGAGCATGCGAATAAAAAAAATATCGTCCGCCCGCGGCTCAAATTCGCAGTGTTGCTGGCTCCTTTATTCATAAACTTATTGTATGTATTTTACTATTAATATTTATATTATAAGCAGTTCAAATTCTATAAAAATAGGAATAATTCGTGCTTAGGAATGTTAATATTAAAATACATACAATAAGTTTACGAATGAAGGAGCCAGCGACACTGCGAATTTGAGCCGCGGGCGGACGATATTTTTTCTATTCGCATGCTCGCACTAATTATTTAATATTTTGAGAAACCGTTGACCTTTTTTATTGTTTTTGGAATGTATTTAAAGCTAACATTCCAAAGAATACCCAGCAAAAACGAAATTTTTTTCCAATTTTTTTTCTCGATTATTGCAGAGAGTCAAAGTTATTTACTCAATTTCGGGCGTTAGTATATTTTTAATTTTTTTAATAATATTTTATGATTCTGTTATTTTTCCTTAAAGTTTAACAATGAATAAAAAGGCTACAAAATCATGTATTTATCATTTTTATTTAGTTTTTACCTTTGATTATTTTCTCATTCTTTTCTGAACTTTTTTATTTTAACCTTTTATTAAACCATTTTTTTGAAATTTTTTCTCAGCAACCTTTTATTCCGCAAACACATCATATTTTGCCTCTAATGAAGTTTTTTCAGAAGAAATTTACCATCTTTCGTATGTATAAAGGCATGATATTTTTTTGTTCCATTTATTCATTTATTGTGACGGCGTTTTTAAATCGTTTTTCTATTTTTTTAAAATCTAATTCCTGGTCTGCTTTCTTACTGAAAAACTTGTGATTCCCTGCAATGTTTTTTGCTCCGTGGAAATAGGGATTCAGGAGTCAAAATGTGATTTCTGCCATCAAAACTTTGCAAGCTTACTCGTGCAGCTTCCTTTTTCAAATTTGCCTCTACCCCATCACAAGCTCCTTTCCCATGAGCCGTGGCATGAAAATGACATTCTGCTGGAATTTTAAAATCTTTTTCGTGTGCTAAAAGATTAGCAAACATGCCTTTACTTTTAAACTGTTGACCAGCTCCATCAGTTAGATAAATATACTTTTTTCACTTCATACTTCGATTTCAAATAATCAAGTATTATTTTTTGATATGAATAAACCGCAGCAGTGTCATGTGTTAGATTATCTGGGATAATCGCCATACTCTTATGCTTGGTTTTATCTTTCTTTTTGTAGTAACAATCTACCGTAAATACTGTAGCTTGGTTGTTGTTACAATGAAACGATTGGTAATTTTTTATAAAATTCAAAAATATTTGGCTGTTAAATTACAAACTTATAGGACAACTCATAAAAAAATTGGGGATTGATTATTCATCAACATTTTTTTTGGATGGACATTTGACGTGAAAACTGCCATATGTTTATTTTTATACTAGCATTTATACATAAATTGTTTTCTTAATAATTATTATTTTTGGAAAAATTTCACTTATTAAAATTAAAAGTTTATTATTCAAAGTTATCTATTTCAAGTAAGCTGATTAACTTCTGATGGCGTTTCATGCTCTAGCTATATGTACGTATATTTCTCGCACCCACCCACCTTTAATCTGATTAGAAGAAATTTCCGAGGTGGATACCTTGGGCTAACATAAACATTATGATCAGAACAACATAAATATCATACTGAACACGAGTCAACGTTCCCGTCGCAGATTCGTCGCACTCGAGGCCAACATACGGCCGCGTTCCACGTGGTTTAAGCGGCGTTTTAATATAATATTATTGGCTATTGATAAATTGTCGATAATGATGGGTTAGTCCCATGCGGAAGGGAGGAACCAGGGCTCTCCTCTACCCTTTTCTTCAACCTTCTCTCTTACTTTCTCTCACTCTAATGCAATGTAGGCTTTTAATATTTTCTCTCTCTCTCTCTCTCTCTCTCTCTCTCTCTCTCTCTTTCATTCTCTATTCTTTCATCCTTTTTACTCATCTCATTCTCTTTCCTTTACATTTTCTCTTCTTCTTTTATTCTCATTACAGAGATCTTCCTTTCTCTCTCTTTGATTTTTTCATAAATCTTATATCCTTCTTATTCGTCGCTTCCTTTTTCCTCTTGCAAGATCCTTGCGGGCTCAAACAAAATTCTTGTTAAATTCTCGATGCTTGAATCAGAAGAGGGTAAAAAAAAGAGAAAATAAAAAAGGTTGCATTTATGATCATCGTATCCTCTCGTGAGTAAAGGGATCGGAAGGAAGGATGCTCCGAACAATATCTCGATAAGACGATCTCACGATCCTCTAAGAAGTTTGTTCTAATCTGCCAATCCTGCGACGATTCTTCGATCAACGAGGTTTGATAACAATGTGACGAGAGTTGCGCGAACAACGCAGTTTGTTAATCAGGTTAGATTTATTGTTTTTGAAACTCCATTTATAAGAGAATAAGGGATAATATAATTAAAAGGATATATATTATACTTATATTCTACACGGAAAGTGTAATTCAGAAACTGAGTAAAGTTACAATAGGTACAGTAACGTCCATAATTGAGTGGACACTTAAACCGACTACTGTCACAAACACAACTGTTTTTAAATCTTACAATGGTGAGCGAATAAAAAAAATTGTCTTATTTCTATATTGTGTCCTAGGACCATCATAAATAATTTTAACAGCAGGTACATTTTTTCGAATAAATTGGAATATCGGTTCCATGTAGGCTTTTTAGAAGCACCGAAGTGATCGCTTTGTACTTCTGAAGAACATTTGCAACAATCATTTTCGGAAAAATCTACAACTACCAGAACTTCATTTCCATTCAAAAATGTTTTTAATATTTTTAATAGATCTGTATTGATGTCCAGTGTCATAGACATGTTTTAAATATACTGCAGTTTGTGAATTGAATTCCTGAACTAACTCTTTAACAATACATTCGACTCTTTTTTAGCAGTTAATTTTACATAGTTAGTTAAATCTTTTGCACCTGGTCGATCTACAGTCTTACTGTTGAAAATTTTTATTTCGGTTTTGAGTTTATAATCGTAGATTTCGTATGTTTTCTTTGTAAGTCCGGTAAGAAGCGGGGAATTGAAAATAATTCAAAAATTGCATTTTCACGTGTAAATTCATAAAACTAATTAACAAATTAATGTTTTGTTGTAATAGTGTACATAAATGTTGCGTTGTATATAATTTTGGTCATTTTCCTACAAAATAGCACCAATCTCCACAAGATTCGTGAATGTTATTTTGCATCATATTTAATTGATCAAATTGGACGTTTTTATAATAAAAAGTTTTGTTTTCACGCGTAGTATTTAATAAAAATATTTTTTAAAAAATTTTAAATAATTTACGATAAGATCTTAAAAATTTTTAAATAAAATTTCATTTTTAACAATGTAAAATTGTAATTTGGTCAAATGACAAGTTAGGCTTACCGTTTTCACTGTGTATATAGAAAAATTACATTTTTTTAAATAAGTTGATCACATCAATTGCCCACGCCTACTACTTAAAATATTTTGAAAAATTCCCTATTATTCAGGATTGGCTAGGGCTCAGCGCCTACTAGAACTCAGCTGATTTTCAGATGATTAGAATCATTAAATTTGGTCAAATGACAAGTTAGGCCTACCGTTTTCACTGTGTATATATAAAAATTAAATTTTTTTAAATAAGTTGATCACATCAATTGCCCACGACTGGACAAGGCTTAAAAATTGTTAATTTAGTGCTAGTTTCTTACAAAAAATTTTGAAAGAAATTGATTAATACATACATTGTTAAAAATGAAATTTTATTAAAAAAATTTTAAAATCTTATCGTAAATTATTTTATAAAATATTTTTATTAAAAACTGCGCGTGAAAGGTAGCTATCATTTGAAAGAGTACTAATAGAAAAAAAATGTTTAAACAAAATTTGAGATGCAAAAGAAAAATAATTTCCGATTTGGCCTGGAATGCCCCCATACATATATAGGATCTGTGTCATATAAAGATCTATGTGTAAAAGAAATTTTAGAATTTTTGTATAATTTTACAATTAAAAACTGGCATCTTATTCTATTCAAAAGAAAAATAAGACTATTTCTAATGCAAATACTAATCTCATATGGCGCCTGGAAGCCTGCAACCTGTCACTCAGAGGAGCGTGTTTGAAACATTTCGCTTCTACCGATAGGGTTGCGCCCTTTTTTTAACCCATATTTAAAGAGAGGAGCTAAAAGCAACGAGATTCTTTCTTCACATTTGTCATGTCTGATATCATTTTTTTTATAATTATTTACTAATATTAATTATATTATATTATAATATTATGATAATCCCACGTGAAAAAGTTCCCGGGAATTGGACCGAGAAATTCCCGAGAAATTCCTGGGAATTTCCTGGGAGTAAAAAAACAAATGAATAAAAAAAAATTTTTCTTTTGTTTTTTTCACTCCCGGGAATTTCTCAGGAATTTCTCAGGAAATTTTTCACGTGGGAAATAAATAATTAGGTAGTATCATTTCTGGACAAATTTAAAAATATTTGTTTATTATTACATTTTTTCTGTTATGAACAAGGCATAAATGATTGGTTAAAAATCTTAGAGAGATGAAAACCGATAATTTCTGAAAACTTTAAAATATTTTGCCCTATTTCAAAATTTATAAATTACTTTGAATTAAAATTTTTTATTAAATTTATACTATATTTACAAAACTTATGTAAATGCTAAATCTATAATGCTATAAAGAAATTTTTATATCCTAATTTGTATTAATTAACATATGTTCTCTTCTAATTCACTAAAACATATTAAAATTTGTTAACAATTAAACCTCAAACAAAAAACTTTAATTACTTTTCTAAAAACATCCAAAAACTTCCTTAGTTTCCTTGTTTTTATTATAACTAACATAATTTTTGAAATAATTTACATGTTTTAATGTTGTATAAATGAAGCTAAGACTGCCCACGTGAAAAAGTTTCCGGGAATTGGACCACGAAATTCCCGGGAGTCACTCTCGAAAAATTCCCGGGAGAGTTCCGAGAATTTCTCGAGAGTGACTCCTATGAAATTCTTGGTCCAATTCACGGGAACATTTTCACGTGGATTAAAAATTTTACTATTTTTTATTGACTGAAAACATTCTAGATTGTTGCTGGGATGCTGCTGAACAACATCCTGAAAGATAGAAAACTTTATTGTGCCTTTTAAGCACTTTTAAATAAAAGTAACCACCAGCCGCCAACTAGCAGAAGATCAAAATTGTCATAAAAATAAGTTTAAATTGAATTTTCAGATGATTAGAATCATTAAATTTGAAAGAAATAAATCTTTTTTTATTTTTTACTAAATTTTGATTGTCTGATAGCGTTCGGGTGGGGGTGCTACTACTTAAAATTTTTTTAAAAATTCCCTATTATTCAGGATTGGCTAGGGCTCAGTGCCTACTAGAACTCAGGTCATTTTCAGATGATTAGAATCATTAAATTTAGAGGAACTAAATCTTTTTTTATATTTTACTAAATTTTGATTGTCTGATAGCGTTCGGGTGGGGGTGCTACTACTTAAAAATTTTTTAAAAATTACCTATTATTCAGGATTGGCTAGGGCTCAGTGCCTACTAAAACTCAGGTAATTTTCAGATGATTAGAATCATTAAATTTGGAAGAAATAAATCTTTTTTTATTTTTTACTAAATTTTGATTGTCTGATAGCGTTCGGGTGGGGGTGCTACTACTTAAAAATTTTTTAAAAATTCCCTATTATTCAGGATTGGCTAGGGCTCAGTGCCTACTAAAACTCAGGTAATTTTCAGATGATTAGAATCATTAAATTTGGAAGAAATAAATCTTTTTTTATTTTTTACTAAATTTTGATTGTCTGATAGCGTTCGGGTGGGGGTGCTACTACTTAAAAATTTTTTAAAAATTCCCTATTATTCAGGATTGGCTAGAGCTCAGTGCCTACTAAAACTCAGGTAATTTTCAGATGATTAGAATCATTAAATTTAGAGGAACTAAATTTTTTTTTATTTTTTACTACATTTTGATTGTCTGATAGCGTTCGGGTGGGGGTGCTACTACTTAAAATTTTTTTAAAAATTCCCTATTATTCAGGATTGGCTAGGGCTCAGTGCCTACTAAAACTCAGGTAATTTTCAGATGATTAGAATCATTAAATTTAGGGGAACTAAATCTTTTTTTATTTTTTACTAAATTTTGATTGTCTGATAGCGTTCGGGTGGGGGTGCTACTACTAAAATTTTTTTTAAAAATTCCCTATTATTCAGGATTGGCTAGGGCTCAGTGCCTACTAAAACTCAGGTAATTTTCAGATGATTAGAATCATTAAATTTGGAAGAAATAAATCTTTTTTTATTTTTTACTAAATTTTGATTGTCTGATAGCGTTCGGGTGGGGATGCTACTACTTAAAAATTTTTTAAAAATTCCCTATTATTCAGGATTGGCTAGGGCTCAGTGCCTACTAAAACTCAGGTAATTTTCAGATGATTAGAATCATTAAATTTGGAAGAAATAAATCTTTTTTTATTTTTTACTAAATTTTGATTGTCTGATAGCGTTCGGGTGGGGGTGCTACTACTTAAAATTTTTTTAAAAATTCCCTATTATTCAGGATTGGCTAGAGCTCAGTGCCTACTAAAACTCAGGTAATTTTCAGATGATTAGAATCATTAAATTTAGAGGAACTAAATTTATTTTTATTTTTTACTACATTTTGATTGTCTGATAGCGTTCGGGTGGGGGTGCTACTACTTAAAATTTTTTTAAAAATTCCCTATTATTCAGGATTGGCTAGGGCTCAGTGCCTACTAAAACTCAGGTAATTTTCAGATGATTAGAATCATTAAATTTAGAGGAACTAAATCTTTTTTTATTTTTTACTAAATTTTGATTGTCTGATAGCGTTCGGGTGGGGGTGCTACTACTAAAAATTTTTTTAAAAATTCTCTATTATTCAGGATTGGCTAGGGCTCAGTGCCTACTAAAACTCAGGTAATTTTCAGATGATTAGAATCATTAAATTTAGAGGAACTAAATTTTTTTTTATTTTTTACTAAATTTTGATTGTCTGATACGGTTCGGGTGGGGGTGCTATTACTTAAAAATTTTTTAAAAATTCCCTATTCTTCAGGATTGGCTAGGGCTCAGTGCCTACTAAAACTCAGGTAATTTTCAGATGATTAGAATCATTAAATTTAGAGGAACTAAATCTTTTTTTATTTTTTACTAAATTTTGATTGTCTGATAGCGTTCGGGTGGGGGTGCTACTACTTAAAATATTTTGAAAAAATCGCTATTATTCAGGTTTGCCTAGGGCTTAGTGCCTACTAAAACTCAGGTTATTTTCAGATGATTAGAATCATTAAATTTGGAAGAAATAAATCTTTTTTTATTTTTTACTAAATTTTGATTATCTGATAGCGTTCGGGTGGGGGTGCTACTCCTTAAAAATTTTTTAAAAATTCCCTATTCTTCAGGATTGGCTAGGGCTCAGTGCCTACTAAAATTCAGGTAATTTTCAGATGATTAGAATCATTAAATTTAGAGGAACTAAATCTTTTTTTATTTTTTACTAAATTTGGATTGTCTGATAGCGTTCGGGTGGGGGTGCTACTACTTAAAATATTTTGAAAAAATCGCTATTATTCAGAATTGGATAGGGCTTAGTGCCTACTAAAACTCAGGTTATTTTTAGATGATTAGAATCATTAAATTTGGAAGAAATAAATCTTTTTTTATTTTTTACTAAATTTTGATTGTCTGATAGCGTTCGGGTGGGGGTGCTACTACTTAAAATATTTTGAAAAAATCACTATTATTCAGGATTGGCTAGGGCTTAGTACCTACTAAAACTCAGGTTATTTTCAGATGATTAGAATCATTAAATTTGGAAGAAATAAATCTTTTTTTTTTTTACTAAATTTTGATTGTCTGATAGCGTTCCGGTGGGGGTGCTATTACTTAAAATATTTTGAAAAAATCGCTATTATTCAGGATTGGCTAGAACTTAGTGCCTACTAAAACTTAGGTTATTTTCAGATGATTAGAATCATTAAATTTGGAAGAAATAAATCTTTTTTTATTTTTTACTAAATTTTGATTGTCTGACTAGCAGAAGATCAAAATTTTCAAAAAAAGAAGTTTGAATTGAATTCTGTTCATTGTAGTAATTTTCATTGACTGGAAACCTTCTATATTGTTGCTGGGATGTTGCTGAACAACATCCTAAAAGATAAAAAATTTTACTGTGACTTTTATGCACTTTTAAATAACAGTAACCACCTGTTGAAAACTAGCAGAAGATGAAAATTGTCATAAAAACAAGTTTAAATTGTTTTCTTCCTACGTGGAAAAGTTCCTGGGAATTGGTCCGAGAAATTCGCGGGAGCCACTCTTGAGAAATTCTCGGGACTCTCTCGGGAAATTCTCGTGAGACTCCCGAGAATTTCTCGAGAGTGACTCCCGGGAATTTCTCGGTCAATTCGCAGGAATTTTTTTACGTGGGTGGCACCTAGTTAATTTTTTTCAAAATTTTATAGGAATTAGCTTAAAATAATATTTAGCTTTAAATTTTAATTTTTAAGATTAAATATTTGCCAGATTCAGCTTCATGTTCTTCGACTTATTTTAAAAGTAATTTGACGAGTAACTTAAATATCAAATAGTATTGTGATAATTTTCTCCAAAAATATGCTAGTTTTTAAATTTAATGTAAGAAATTTGCCAAATTCTCATGATTATTTTCAAAGGTATTTAACACTTTTCTCCGTAATGACTTAAACATTTCTTAACTATTCAAAACCTGATCAAAAGACCCCGAAGGAAATAATATTAGTTTTGGGTCCCAGTCGATTTACTTATATAAATTTTGAATTTTAAGTTTGTATTCAGTCTGAAAAAAACTATTAAATTCAAAAAGTCGTAGGAAAATCGACTGGGACTTTAAAAACCCTATAAATTTAAAAATCGATTTTTTTGGTCATATGGTATCTTTTCTCAGACGCGGTCACATATATAGTAATGATCTTATATTTTTATATACTATATCAGAAGGTCATTATAGTTTAATAATCACACAATTTTTTTAACAAAAAAGATGTGAAAATGATATTTTACAATTTTTGTTTTTTAAAAACATATAAATTCGCAATTTATGGTCGAATTAGGTTTAAAAATATGTCAATCGAAACAAAAACCACCCAAGTGGCGATATGAATATTAATCTTGAAAAGCTGAATGCAATATCTTCAATTAAAAATGAACTAACATTCCGGAAGAAATGGACAAATGCACTTTTTTAAAAATATAAATTTTGAGATTGTTTCTATCAAAATATTTTATTTTCCGTTATTTTAATCTTAAGTGTTTAATGTTTAATGATCATATAAAAGTTTAAACAAAAATTGCTTGACAATTCTTTCGAAAATTTTGATAATCCTTTAAATAAACTATGAACATGTCCTCCAGACTTACCATATTGCTTTAATATTGCATTCAACATTATATTAACAAAATAAAATTCTAATTATAGAAAATCTATTCCGTGAAATGAAATATGCATGCTGATACGTTACAATTCAACTAACAATTTAGTTAATTGTTTCTAGAACTGTATAATATTATAGCTAACCGATATTAGGCAGCAAAACACGTAAACGCTATGATCAAGCACCAAACTGCGATTTAATAGTTCAACCTCAACTTTACGTTCTTTACTCGAAACACCTGTCGTAGAACAAATGAATTAATAGCACACGCACATCCTTTTATTACTACCGTAAAATGCAAATTTGTCTCACAGTCTTAGCTGTTTCAAAACCTAATTCCTATCTCTTTTGTATTCTCTAAATTTGAATAAATGAAAACTTACTCTTTTTATGGGTAGAAGAGTACATTGACAAGAACATTGGGTCAGGTTTTGTCTTCTTCTAACAAGTATTATATATATATATTATAAACAACAAATAATCAACAAATTATTTTATATATTCACTTTTGTTTAAACATACATTAATTAAACTTCAATACATTGTATGTCAACATCATAAAAAATAAAAATTGTTCATAAGGTTAAATTATATAATATTTAATAAGCGATAATCATAAACTGTCAACAGCAAAGTTAAAAGATGATTATCTAACTGACAGCTGATGAGATTTCTTATGTCTTTTTCTAATGTACCCAATTTTGTAGGATACAAGCTTCACTCATAAGTCAATCAGTTATAATTCGTACAATTGATATCACCTGCTCGCACCCTAAAAGACACTTTTCTTTTGTCGATATAGTAGGTAACCTTGTATGCGACTACACCAGAATGTCCCGAGAATTACTCACACATTTTTCAAAAAATATGAATATATATTAAGTATATATGTGTATGTGTGTGTATGTATATCATTGTATGAGTGAGAGGCTGTGTGTTTCAGGTGAGCTGAAGATTCACCTGCCTGACTGGACAGCTGTGCAGGTGTAATTCGCTCCGTTTTGTGAACGCCCATACGTGCCGACCGCTATAAGTGAGTACTGCAAGCATGCATCTGTGCGTATTTAAATACTTATATACACTTGTTTGAAAATATATATGTTTCCATAATTTCCACCAAAAAAGTTGAGATTTGTATTTACATACATATATATAAAATTTCATTGAAAGAGTTTCAAGATTATGGTAAACGTAAGTTTTACAAAAAGTGATACCAAGCAGACACGAGAAAGTGTATATATTTGTATACCTTAGGTAATAAAAGTAAAGTAATTTGCTTCATTTTCCGAACTGTTGAAGAGCTTCTTTAAGTTATAAATTGAAATTCCAAATAATTTAGAATTAACAGAGAAGTTTAATTAGTAATACTTATGTCATATAAGTTACAACCTTCACAGCACTGAATATCCTTGGATAACATGAAAACATCTCGTGGATATCCTCTGGAATCCCTAAGAATATTCCGAGGAAATTATAGAGATATTTATATTAAAAAATTCTAGAGGATATCCTAGAGATATCATGTGGATGTTCTCTATATTACCTAAGGATATCCTTGATATTAAAATATCCTTATTTTATAGCAAAGTATCCTCCAAAGTGACGGTTTAAATATCCTATGAATAACCTCCGGATATCCTAGGATATTCTGTGAACTATATCGGGATATTCTAAGGATATCCTTTTATTGTGAGTAAATTGAAACAAGTGGTCAAGAGAATTAAAGCTAATAAGATAAAATATAAGCAGTTATTGAAGACACTCAAAATATGGTCGCAGGTGCCAGCAACTGATTATAGGAAATATAAACTTAAATTCCCTGTGTGGAGGAGAAATATTTTAAAAGCAGGTGATTCTGTCAAATGGGATCAAAAAAACTGGTTGACCAGTCAAACTGAATTCATAAGTCGCGTGCCATTAACAAGTTAATACAGACTGTGTTTTTCATCTTCACCCTCTTTTCTTATAATCAACCTACAGTTTTCATATGAAAGAAACAGCACTGGCAAAAAGTCGAACACATTTTTAAATAAGAGCAGATGTCTTTAAGAGTACCTTAAAATTCATTTAAGTCCATATTTGTATATATTTATTTATCTCTTAAAATTTTTATTAAATTATTTATATTTAAAACGTAAAGTGTAAATCTTTTAAAGTTGTACCATAAAATTTAGAAAAATTGATTTTTAAACCAAAAAAATTTTTGAACAAAAATAAGCAACAGTAGAAGAAAGAATATTTAAGAATTTTTTGTGCTTTTTATTAGCTGTTACAAAATTAACATTTTAAATTGTCAAAAATTACATAACGGGAATTTTTTTATGCACTGATAAAGCATTATTTAATATATAACATATTTGGCATTATATAAAACTAATAAATTTTTTAAATCTAAGAATGTTAACAATCTATATTATCAATGTTGTATTTTTGCCTAATATACACGACAAAATTTATAAAATTTTTAATAAATTTTTATTGTTTAATTTTAAGAAACATTAATTAAATTTATATCATCTATTAGGTGCAGATCAGTTTCCAAAACTGAGTCATATTTCACATACAGATCATTCATTAGATGCAGATCATATATCTGTGTTAGATCATCAGTCAGATAAAGATTCTCTCCCCTATGCAGATCGCAGCTATTGGTTCCAAATCTTCTATCAGGTGCGAATCATCTATTAGATAAAAATCATTTAAAAAAAATCTATTGATTCTAAATTATAAACAACTTTTTGAAAAAATTACACAGATATGGAGATTAATAATAAACTCACTCCCTACCCTTGAAACCCACCCCTAATTCATAACTATGTTCCTAGTTTGGAGCAAATCAAAAAAATAATTATCACTGATTCTATACTTTTTAAAAATATGAAAACATATTTCTATAATAACTAAGTATTGATATTAAATATATAAACAACCCTAAAATCAAACAACCACCCGTTAATGATAAAAGTTTTTGTGAATGAATAAAAAAATTAAATTGATTCTAAGTGCTTCTTTATTGTTAAATAGTATTTCAAAGTTTCACAGATATGAATAATTATAATAATAACATCATCTATCTTTAAAGCCCACCCCTAATTTATAACTTATTAGATACTGACTAGTTTTCAACAATCAAAAATATAGTTTTCACTAATTATTATCATATTATCATCTACTCAATGCACTCCCTTCCATAACGACGTACAGTGTATGCCTTTTTCTGAAAATGTGTACAAAACCTAGTATCTCTTAAAGGAATTAACGAAATTGAATGGTTCTTGGACGAAAATAAGGTTTAATAAATGCAGAAAACAGGAAAATTATACAAAAACAAGGATAACAAACTTAAAGGTTGAGAATCAGCGCCAAAGTCAGAAATTTTATCCAAAATATCACAAATCTTAGACTGTAAACAAGAAAAAATAACTCAAATTAGGTAATATTTCATATTTTGAAGGTTTTTGGGTTCGCTCAAAAATAATTTTCCATTTTCTGCTAATTATCGGCTGTGGTTACTTTTTACGAATTGTGAATTAAATCGATTTTGATGACCCAGATAGTAATTGGAATTGTTCTAGCAATAGTTTGGGACCCAGTAAAAAATTTTGCGACTCACAATGGTTTTGTAAACAGAAGATAAAGTTTATCAGAAAATAATTTTCCATCTTCTGCAGATTATCGGCTGTGGTTACTTTTTATGAATTGTTAAGTAAATTAATTTTGATGACCCAGATAGTAATTGGAATTGTTCCAGTAATAGATTGGGACCAGTAAAAAATTTTGCGACTCACAATGGTTTTGAAAACAGAAGATAAAGTTTATCAGAAAATAATTTTCCATCTTCTGCTGATTATCGGCTGTGGTTACTTTTTATGAATTGTGGATTAAATTAATTTTGATGACCCAGATAGTAATTGGAATTGTTCCAGCAATAGCTTGGGACCAGTAAAAAATTTTGCGACTCACAATGGTTTTGTAAACAAAAGATAAAGTTTATCAGAAAATAATTTTCCAGCTTCTGCTGATTACACATGCCTGCAAAAAAATAAAATTCTCCGTTGTCTGAGATAGAGAAGTCATTTCCCGCAGTATTTGGTGCGCTGAATACGAATCTGGTAACGAAAACCTCCCATCACGTCAGGATTTTGAGAAAAGTAGGGGGTAAATTCCCAAAAAATCATGTTTTTCGCTGTTTTTGTAAATTTTTATCGGGTAAATCCGACGTGCTAGAGACTTGTCATAGGAGTCAAATTAAAGCCTGAACCCAGTACTTTAAAAAAAAATAGTGATATTGCTAACAACAAACTAAATTAGCCGTCAAAAATGATTTTTTTAACAGTTGTCAATCTTAAAAATTGACTAAGAAAGTCCGTAAATACAACTATTTTAAAAAATGATTGAATTTGCTAAGAATTTATTTCTTTGGGGTTTTCGGGGTCGTTGCTTACAAATTTGATGTCAAAATAAAAAATCTGTTGTTGGATTCATAATCAACGACCCCAAAAACCCCCGAATAACAAGTTTCAAGTGAATTTGATCAATTTTGAAAAATAAGTTCGCTTTATTGGATCCGAAATTTTGAATTTTAATAATCTGACAACATATTCATAATCAGCGACCCTAAAAACCCCTAAGTAACAAATTTTAAGCGAATTCAATCATTTTTCAAATAGTTTTATTTACTGACAGTGTCAGTCAATTTTTATACTTGACAACTGTTAAAAAATCATTTTTGACGGTTAATTATAGTTCGTTGTTAGCAATATCACTATTTCTTCTTAAAGTACAGGGTTCAGGCTTTAGTTTGACTCCTATGAAAGTCTCTAGCACGTCGGATTTACCCGGTAGAGATTTACAAAAACAGCGAAAAACATGATTTTTCGGAATTTACCTCCACTTTTCTCAAAATCCTGACGTGATGGGAGGTTTTCGTTGCCAAATTCGTATTTAGCGCACCAAATACTACGGAAAATGACTTCTCGATTTCAGACAACGGAAATTTTTATTTTTTTTCAGGTTTATGTTATCGGCGGTGGCTACTTTTTATCAATTGTGGATTAAATTAATTTTAATGATCCAGACAGTAATCGGAATTGTTCTAACAGTAGTTTAGAACCAGTAAGAAAAATTTTTGACTTTCAATTGTTTGTAAACAGAAGGTAATGTTCGCTAAAAAATAATTAACCATCTTCTGCTGATTATCGGCTGTGGTTACTTTTTATAAATTGTGAATTAAATTAATTTTCATGACCCAGATAATAATTAGTAGTGTTCTTGCCATAGTTTAGGAACAGTAAATAATTTTTTTTTAATTTACAAAGATTTCTGGAATTTGGTATTGGATGAATAAAACAGTACCGAATGCATTTGCGCTTGCAGTTGTCGTGTTCCTTGCAAGCAGCATTTGTTTATACATTTTGCAAGTTTCTTCATCCAAATTTCTTGCTCTCCAAACTAAACGTGTAGCAGATCTTTATTTTAAAGAATTAGGGTTTATTTCCATATCAGATGGTCCATCTACACTATGTGCGGATTCAGATGGTCCAGTTGATAAAATAAAATGTGGTATAAATAAAGATATTATAAAAAATTAAAACCGCTGTTTGTAAAATCAGAAGCAGAGTGGATTGACACCTCAGAATCGCCTCTTTCTGCAAGAACTAGGTCTGAAGGTTCAACGAAAGACAAAACGACAAGAAGATAATTAATCTGCTGACTTTTTGGGAGCTTTAAAAACACGTTTAAAGTTTCCATAATGTATTATAGTGGCTTAAGAATGTATCAACAAGAACTGCTATAGCTTTTTTTTTGCATATTTTCTTAAAAATGTTTTGGGACAGTAATTTTAGTGTACAAAGAAATTGATTTAAATTATAATATATTAAAAAAATATGTAAATTAAAATATTACTCTATCATTTTTGTAGAAAGTCGCTCTCATTCTTTTTTTCAAAATATATAGTTTTATCAACTGGTAAATTCTGAGATCGACCTCGGTGCAGCATGGGATACCCGATTCCATGGCGTGTGACGGTGAGGAGTCATAAGAAAGCAAGTGCATTGTTTCTGTGGGAGGATCCCGTGCATAACTTAAACGGGCGTGCAGGTGTAAAGGGAATGCGCCTCAGTATAAATTCAGTGGAGAAACAGATATCGTGAAGTAGGTAGATTCATGAGGGAAGGGGAGTGATGGTGGGGAAGGGGGTAATGGAGAGAAGGTGTCTAACAACAAAGGCGCAAGTTTCGACAAGTAATCGTACTCATTAATAACGTATAGTGATCCACCTTCCCTTCTTCGTTTCAGCAACATCCAAATCAACCCCCAACATCAGCACTGCCTCCAGCAGATATTTCATCTTCTCCTTCCCTATATAACTATAAGCTTAAACTTGTGATTTCTAATCAGTTCTATTTTTCTTTTAAATTATAAAACTTATATTTTGCAAAAATTCGATTTTAAACTTTATTCAAATAAAGAAGACAAGAATTCGACCAATTCATAAAATTTAATTTGTTATCTCAAATAAAAAACGGATTCTTTTCAGGAGAATCCTTATACATTTTAATTTAACAAAGTTTAACAGTGTATATTTTTTGAGTCAATATAATTTGAAGTGATGCAGGGTGAATGTCTTTTTGTATGGAAAACAAACGAACGCCTAAAAGTAAGTGAAGAATATAAAGATGTCGAAAGTAAAAGACAGACGTAGGCGTCGAAAACCACTAGCTTAGTGATACCACTGTCAGTGTTAGTGGTACCCGCTAGTTAGACTCTCATAAAGTTATGACGTAAATTATCCATCGTTCGAACTTACCTGGGTAGTGTTTTTGATGGTCCTCCTCCCGTCAACGCCCTCGCAA
This sequence comes from Leptopilina heterotoma, assembly GCF_015476425.1. Lineage (NCBI taxonomy): Eukaryota > Metazoa > Arthropoda > Insecta > Hymenoptera > Figitidae > Leptopilina > Leptopilina heterotoma. Next base: position 1,131,435 of record NW_025110949.1, on the reverse strand, counting down.
TATTTTGAAAAGACCCCACGCCCTAATTTCAAGTAGAAAACTGTAAATGATGAAAAATTCTTTTATCCCTGTATATAGTAAGCGCAGCATTTGATTATTTTTATTTATTTTCAATTTGTGGAGGAAAAAAATCAGTTTTCTTACATTACGTTTAAAACTTTAAATTTTCTGAAGAATTTTAAAATCAAATTTTTATGATTCTACATTTAAAAAGGGAATGTAGGTTGAACGAATGGGCGTTTTCTGACAACCACAGTAAAGGGCACCTGCTCTGTAAATATTGTTTATTGAGACGTCAAAAACAAAACGTATTAACGTCGTCTTTACAGATATATTGTACCTTGTAAATATCGACTTTTTAGTTTACTTCTCTTCCTTTAGTAATCTTTTCCCAATAGTTTTAAAAGTTTATTTTTTAATAAAACAATTCTCTTAATTCTTTCTCAATTTTTCAATTCTTTTGCAACTCTTCTATGCTACTAGATATCAGAAGATCTGATCTTATACTGAACAGTTAATTTTTTTCCGTGTTTTTGAAGTCCTTGTACATAACTCAAAATCTACTATGTAGAGTCTGAATTATCGATCTTGTTTAAATGTGTTATATATAAAATTAGATTGCATTTATTCTTGTTCTAGTATCTCTTGTTTCCTTTCATAGACTTGACGCTTTATACCTATTAACATTGTAACACCTAAGGCACCCCCTATCGAGAAGTTTTTTTTACCAATTTACAATTAGTGTATATATAAAAGCAGCGAAGCAATACAGGTGAAATTAGATTAGCTGAACAATCTGATCGACTAGTTATATGATTAATCCAATCGCATATCGGCGCATCGAGTTATAAACCTTCTCTTCCCTCGTCATCATCTTCACCTACTCACCTTTTCTTTCTGGTCTTATAGTGTTGAGCTGAAAAATCGTCGAGAACACGCCCAATTCGTTCTGCTTACTACTTGTTGATCATAAAATTCTTTGAAATCGGTCGGTGATTTAAAATAAAACATTATATTAAACTTTTTCAAACCGGCTCACACATTTAATTTTTTTAAATTTCAAATTTTGAAAAATTGTAAAACCTGCATTTTTTGAATAACAGTTTGAAAAAATCTTTAATATCTTTCGACACTGAAAACTTTTATAGCCTATATGAAAGTTTTAAAAAATTATCTCTCCTTGTTTATCCAAATTATTATGTTTAAAAAAAATTTTGTGGTTTAAAATTTGAAAATGACACGTCGCCTTAAAGTAAAATCAAAATGTAAACGGATTCAGTTAAAAATACATTAACAAAACTATTTAAAACCCGATTTTTTTAAATGACAAAAACTGCTATTCTTAATTAATTAAACTTTTAATAACTAAAATCGAAAACTTATTAAAAGATTGTTTCTTTTTGGGAGCATGGTCATTAAGGGTCTTGAAAAGAGGTTCCCATTAACAAAATTAGAATCACAATGTAATTTTTTACACGACTGCTTGCTCCTCAAGCAGACCCCCCTTGGATATGCGCCTAGTGATGCACGTTAAGCGATTCTCAATCGACAGTTGCTCGTCAATGTCTTGCATCTCGTTTAAATAACAATGAACAGTAATTTTGTAATACACAGAAAAAATGGATATATTTTTAACCTAGATGCGACAGTAGGAAAAATTAATTTTTGAGCTTATTGTTGCAATTTTGATTCTGTCAGTCGTGAGGAATATGACTTGCAATAATAAGACAAATTGATAATAGTGCCAGAAAGCAGTTCGCCAGTGCTGAACAAAAATATTTAATTATAATTTTTAAAGAGTTTAGAACTATTTTCTTTTTATCCATTGCATATATTATTGATAATTTATTTAAAACGCCGTTAAACCAGAAGGACAGAATATATGAATTTGAGTGTTCGATGAAAACAACTTCCAAATTACTGCAAATAAAGGTTAAGATTTTTTTATTTGCTTTGTGTTCAGGCGTTCACGTAACTTTTTCATTCACTTAAAATTTTTTAGTTTTAATTTTCCTTAAAATTTATCGCATTCACTTAAAATAATGTTAGTTTCAATTTCACCCAAAAATTCTAAGTCACTCGAAAAATTTTTACCTTCACTTAAAAATTCAAAATTCCACTTTTGCAAGTGGAAGTGTTAACAATAATTTGAGTTAAAGTAAACATTATTCTTCGAGCGATATTGAGAATTATTTGAGAAAAAATGAAAATATTTGAGTTCAAGAAAAAAATTTTCATCTTCTGCTGATTATCGGCTGTGGTTACTTTTTATGAATTGTGAATTAATTTAATTCTGATGACTCAGATAGTCATAGAAATTGTTCTTGCAATAGTTTAGGACCAGTTAAAAATTTTGTGAATAACAATTGTTAGTAAACAGAAGTTAAAGTTTATCAGAATATAATTTTTCATCTTCTGCTGATTATCGGCTGTGGTTACTTTTTATGAATTGTGAATTAATTTAATTCTGATGACTCAGATAGTCATAGAAATTGTTCTTGCAATAGTTTAGGACCAGTTAAAAATTTTGTGAATAACAATTGTTCCAAACACAAGTTAAAGTTTAACAGAATATAATTTTTCATCTTCTGCTGATTGTTGGCTGTGGTTACTTTTTATGAATTGTAAATTAAAATAATTTAGATGACCCACAAAGTAATTGGAATTCTTCTAGCAATAGTTTTGGGACCAGTAAAAAATTTTGTGACTTACAATTGTTAGTAAACAGAAGGTAAAGTTTATTAGAAAATATTTTTTCATCTTCTGCTGATTATCGGCTGTGGTTACTTTTTATCAATTGTGAATTAAATTAATTTTTATGACCCAGATAGTAATAGAAATTGTTCTTGCAATAGTTTGGAACCAGTAAAAAATTTTTTGTCTAACAATTGTTAGTAAACAGAAGATAAAGTTCGCTAAAAGATAATTTTTCATCTTCTGCTAAATTTCGGCTGTGGTTACTTTTTATGAATTTTTTGGTCGGCAATTTTGTACTTTTGACGTCAGATTCATTATCATCAACTCCAAAAACCCCTATATGTACCCAGTGTCATTTATATATAAAATGAATTTAAAGCTTTTGCTTTATTTAGCTGTCATACAGGATCTGCGATTTTGAATTATTAAAATCGGATTTCAGATTCGTAATTAGCTATCTAAAAACCTTACAAATATGTAATATTACCTAATTTGAGTAATTCTTCTGGTTTAAAGACTAAGATTTATGATTTTTTTGATTAAATTTCTTACTTTTGACGCAGATTCTGAACCATAAAATTTGTTAACCTTGTTTTTGTATAATTTTCCTTTATTTTGCATTTATTAAGCTATATTTTCGTCTAAGAACCATTCAATTTCGTTAATTTCTTCAAGAGGATTTCTTCAAGAGGTTTTAAACACATTTTCAAAAAAGTTACACTGTGTGGCGCTAGTGAACTTGTCCAAAAAAACGCGAATGGCCTACCTTCACAGTGGATGATGCTTTGAAATACGGCAAGAAATTTTAATAAAATATATAATACCTTTATTAAGATTGAGAAGGAGGGTAAACTCTAAGAAAAGATACCAGGATGTATTCCCCTTGTGAAAACTTCCTGCTATCTTGGAGAGATACATCGTCCTCCACGTCCGAAAGCATAAAGGTTCACGTGCTCTTGGATATCATGGACGTCGCATCGATGCTTCGGCAATGCTATAATTTCTATGTAACTATCGGAGGCATTTCAGGGTCCATCTTGGCCAGATAGTAGTACCCTGTTTAGGTCCGATTGTCCCTCAATATCACTGCAAAAACTAGTATCTCACTCGTGTCTTAAAATGAGTTGCTTTAAATGTTTAAATCATTGAGATACAAAATCTGTTTTATATTAAGACATTTAATTTCATTTCGTGTCTCATTTTAAAACATTAAAGGTGACTCAATCCGTATAAGACACGTAAATCGTCTTCTTAGTGTGAGACGGATACTCGAAACACATTTCGTGTCTCAAAATGCAGTGCTAAATTTGTAAGACACTTTTGTAACGTCTTAAAATGAGACACATATCTGTTTCAAATATGTGGATACAAGACGTTTATGTGTTTCAAATATGGGAACAAAACGTCTCAAAATGAGACACTTGTTTTTGCAGTGATGGGACAACCAAAACGGAATGACAAAATGAGCAATTGTAAAAACAAGGAGTTCCAGCGGAGTAATGCATCGGCTGAATCCCTCACTTATTCCGACTGTCAAGCGCCTAGCGCGGGGGCGGTGAACAGTAGTCCATGGATTCCAGAGGGTAAGTCAAACCAGTCTGCATTTCTGTCTTCAGCAACGCATCTGAACTTTTGATAATGTTTTAAACTCTTGCATATTTTTTAAAAATTGCAAACAAAAATTAAAACTTCTATAGGTTTCATCCTTCAGGTCTTATCTTTAATTTAAGACCAAAAAAGTTACAAAATCTTATTCATTTCGCGAAATATCATTATAAATGTCAGAGCATGTTTTCAGACAAATTTTTGACGGTTTTTGACTGAAAATGCTCGAACGTTTACAATGATATCTCGCGAACTAAATAAGATTTATTATCTTTTCTGGTATTAACCCTCTGCTGATGCTGATCCCCACTTTATCACCAAAGAACGTAACTCCCATAGTCCCCACCAGGCACCCAGAATGACGATTTTTGACGATAACGGTCGTTACCATCAGCAGAGAGTTAAATTAAAGATGAGACTTGAAGGATAACATCTATTATTTGTCCGGTGGTCATACTAGACTAATTTAAATTAATTTCGATCATGTGAAATGAAAAAATAAACATGCTTCTTTCTAAAAATATTGCAATTTATTAACTTTGAGTAACAAAAAAAATATAAACAATTAAAAATTCAAAAATCGACTTTTAGGGATCTCTCAATAGTCAGTTAGGACCAAAAACATCAAAATCTGATAAAATTTGTAGGCTCTAGTCAATTTTGAATAGAAAATCGTAATAACTTTAAAAAACATATTTGTTAAAATTAAGAAAACTTAAAGCTGAAAGAATAAAAATTAGAGCAATAAAAAAAGCACACGAAAAAGTCGGAGGAGTAATAAAGAGAATAGAAACAGACAGATATTAAAGTAGAAAGCAAAGCAATATTATTTAACCGTTAAAGTCAGTTCTTGTTAGACTTTTGCTGTTAGAGGCGTTGATCGTGTCGTCGTATATTAATTTCGATACGCCCCCTCCGAATCAAAGGGCTGATATACCGAGATCAATGCTAAGGTTAAATGTTTTGAGTTGCGAATTATTCTCGAAAACATTTATCATATTTAGATATTATTTTCTATAATCTTAAGTACATTTTGAGTTATACATAAAAAATTATGTTTAAAAAATGTTTTTTATTTATAAAAATCATAATTTAAAATCAATATAAAAATTTTTTAAAATTGTTCTGAAAGAAAAATTTAAATTGTTGCAAAGCACGATGCTGAATTATTTTATTTCATTCACTAAAATAAATTTGAATAATGTTCTCTTAAAGTGCATCTATTTTACTTTCAAAATTCACGAGTATACTATTGTCTTGCTTAGACATAAAAACGAAGAAAACTAACTATACTAAACCTTTTTTTCAGTAAAATAAAAACCTTTCACAAATGTTTTTATTTTACTGAAAAAAAAGATTTATATATTAGATAAATTCCATTAATGCTCAAGTTGAATAGTTTTCATAATTTTATAAGTAAATTTGTAAAAACAAGTTAAGCTGTCAGGCTGTTTTTTTTTAAAAATTATAACTATTTTTTTTCTTTTGTCTGTAATGAGAAAACTTTTCGAAGGTTCAGCGTGTAAGAGGGCATAAAATGGCAATGTTCCAGACGTCAAGGAACGTGAGCTCGTTTCTTTCACTTTTTCGTTGTGGAATATGAAGGCACATTCAGCATACCATGACTCTATGGGTTCAGCGTGTAGCCACCGTAGAGAGCGCCAGTCATGCCGCCCTCATCAATCTTGTTCGATTATTCCGTGATGGGCGAAAAAAGAAACAAATAAAACGAAACAAAAGGAAGGTGCGTGTGAGGACTCAAAGAGGATCTGCAAGGAAGACTATATAGCTCGTTATAAATGGTTGAAGCCATTTGATTTCTATTAGACGACGCATTGTTCATTCTTCACAGGGAGGCCTCTAATTTTTTGGTATATATATATATTACATGTCTGATCTTTAATTCAAATTATTTGAATTTTTATTAGATAATATTTTTATATTTTCATCTCGTTAGAAATTGGAAGTAATTTTGGTTATTTTAAAATTTAAATATAAAATAACTGTGAGAATTGTAGCATTTGTGAAGTGAATAATGATCCTTATGTGTAAATACGTGCGGCCGGTGACAAAATGCAACCTTGCGCGAAATCTTATTTGCGAACAATTACTCAAGGAATCTCCCCAGTATGAGTTTGATGCCATTGAAATAGATAATCCTTCGTTTCTTGCAATACCACTTGAATAAGAGCAGATACATTTTTTCGGATATGATCAAAAAAAGCGAATTTTTTTTAAGCCCCGAAAGCGATTTCCTGCTTGAATTGACTCGTTTTTAGAGGGTCGGTTCTTCCTGTTTGCTCTTGAAATTTTCAGCACCTTTGATTTCATCGGCTTTCCATTAACTGCTCTCACTTTTTGTATATGTTCTTCATACCTTTTCATTTATAAAGACTCTATACTTCAAGTTTATTTAGTTTTGCTTTCTCATAGAAAATTTTGTTTTATTGAAAATCTTCAAAATTTTTTGATTCACTTCATGCTTTTCGACCTCAGGAACTGGAAAATCAACGTTTTATGTTCATCAGAAGCTAACTTTAGTGTCATTGTAAAATAATTTTCAATTTTGTTTGGAAAAGAAGTGCAATGTGAAGTTAATCCATCACTGAAAAAAGAATATTCTTAATTTAAGAATATATACTAGAAAAAAAGGTTAATTGAAGAAATTTTCAAATTCAAGGTAGATGAGAATTGTATAAGATAAACACCCCGCAGTGTTAGATTACAAGCAAAGTTCTGCCCCACCCTCAATCCCTCCCCAGTAGTCTGTAAGCGAAACACCCCCTAAGATGTATGGTTTCCAGTTCTGGTATCCGGGCATTTGTCCACCATGACATGTTCAGGAACTGACCGGGAAGACAGTGAATTCGGGAGAGATTTATTATACCGAGCTAACGCAGGAAACATCTAATCGCTAAAATCGCGTAATCGCAATGGTTGCAGTAAGCTCGCGAATCGATTTCCCGACGGATGTGTATATCTTTCGTTGACCCTCTTTCATATTCTCCAAAATATCCTAATCATAAAACTCTATTCTTGAATTAAATAAATAATTGTTAATTACTATTTGATTAAAAAATTTATGAGCATTTCTGATTAAAGTCATCTGATGAGTTTCTGAAAACTGTTACTGAAACAGTAATTTAATATTAGGGGACCTGGGGGTTGATTGATATATTAAATTAAAATTGTAATAAGAAAATAAATAAATGTTATTTTTAAAGAAAACATACCATTAAAGCTTTGCGCTTTGTATTTCAAACCTGATAAAAGATATTGTGAAAATATTAAACCTAACGCTTATCATTAATTCATGACCTTAATTTAAAATGCTCCAATGATTTTTCGCGATGTTTTAGACGTTAAAGTGAAGGTTTTTTTTTCTCTTAGTGCAATTTTTATAACGCTACTGCGAAAGGAAAAAGAAGTCGATAAAGCCAAGCGATAAGTAAATAAAGTAGCGCAGGTGTTTGTTGGAGCATATGAATCAAGAGAATGTGCCTTCTTGAATATGGAACAAAGGTATTAACAGAATATGAAAATGGTTTAGCAAAAGAACACATAAATTATCAGTTTGAATTTTGATTGAGACATTTTTAAAGTTTTATTTAACAATATGTTTCGAAAAACTGAATTACATTAGAACTTTCTATAATTTTTTTTTTAAATGTTCTTATATGTGACCTAATAAATAATTATGGATTCGTAGTTGCCAGCTTACTACAAAATAACAAAAAATATTGCTCTAATAATTTCGGAACTAGGACTAAGATTTATGAGCCAAGAAAATTGTTTATTTATAAGATACAACAATTATTGTATTTTCTAAATAAACAATTTTTTTGGCTCAAAAAGCTCACAGATAACAATTGTGCAGATTACTTTAATACTTGATCGTAGCAATTAGTAGCGATTGTTTTGAATCTTTCCTCTTAGTTTTGTCGTACTGGAACTAAGAAGCTGAAATTAAGACTGGAATTTTTGAATGTTCTAGGATTCTAGGTTTTCAAGCTTAATGAAAGCAGATGCATTGTTTCAGTCTTCTTCTCAAATATTAATTGAAAGATAATGTCCTATTTATGATTGGTGTTTTTTAAATTAACGCTTGCCTGACCTAACAAACCGAGTGGCCAGTCTGGATTCTTCGTATCTTGGTAACGAACTTATTTTCTATTGTTACTTGCACTTAATTAGGGAACGCACGCAACTCTTCCTTCTAAATAAGTTTAAAGAGCATTGTTTAATGAGCAGAGATTCTTGCGTTATTTTTCAAGTAAAAGGAAACTTTAAGACATGTTATTGTGCTCTTATGTAAAGCCAATCATATTTTAGTAATATTTCAACTTTCGTTCCCATTGCATTCTTCACAAGTATTATAATTAATTCTTCTTTAAGTTAAAGACCGTCCCTTATATTTCTAAATCTAAAAATAAAACAGTAATGAAGATTTTAGAGACAAACTAAAGATGTACCTCACAAAACTATACATTTTCCTCTACAACTTAAATTATAAATTGAAAATAAGAAAGCGGTTCAATGATTTAGACGATAATCGAGAAATCCGACGATATTTTGTTTGGAATTGAAGTCAATGAATCCCATGTATCACGGGATTGATTTTTTGTTTATTTGAAAGGAGATTGGAAATCCCTTGTTTCACACTTGACGTAATGCTGACCCAAGCATTTGACCCTCCTTGTGCTCATGTGGAAGTAGCCAGAGAAGATATTTATATAAACTCGTATATTTTGAAGGTTTAAAGCCATGCGATATATTATAAGGCGATAGATTATTTGTCCGGTATACGAGAAGGTGACTTGCTTCTCTCTACGCTGTGATGGAGTGCCTCGACTACCAACCACATCCATTTCAAAGTCGACAGATTTTTCTTATTTGACGAGTTGAAATCGTTCTGGTCCGATCGAGATGCCAATGACAGTCACTCGGAGATTCTCCCACGTAACTTCACCATCCAACAACAAGGATTAAATTTAACGACAAAAATGCTTCGCAAATCATTCAAAATGACCGATCTATCACGCACTGAGAAATTTATATGGAAATCTGAGTCCGATTTTACTGATAAGTAGTTAAATTGGTAGAAACTATGCTATGATCTGTAAACTTTTATTTTTTTATAACTATAAAACATGAAGATATCGATAACTCCGAGTCTTCGACTCGGAGTCATCGATTTCAATTAAACTTTTTCAAAAAATTAATTTCAAAATTCAATTATTTCTAAAAATTCACGCTATATTGCTTTTAATATTCAATTATAATCTAAAACTTTAACTGAAATTCATTTTTATAAAATGAATATCAATTTTTATTAGAAAATTCTACAAGAATTTAATTATTGAAATGCAAAAGTAAATAATTTATTGAATAATTGAATATCTCTAAAAATTCAGTTCTCATAAAGAATTTTATTAACAAATTTTTAAATAATTGAATTCTTTTGTCGAATTTTATTAAAACTTGCATGAACATAATTACTTTTTTCAAGGAATTCATTTATAATTGAATGAAAAATAATTGAAACCCTGCGATGAGTTTTATTATTAGTAAAAATAATTTAATCCTTAAGAAGAATTTTATTACTCTTGAAAATAATTGAATTTCTGCAATAATTTGTAACTTCTCTAAAATTAAACTTTTTTTCTAGTGTTTTTAACTAAAATTCTTCAATAAATCCATTATTTTTAATAATTTTTAAAAAAGTTCTTTGAGAATTTTCAAATTCATTCGTTTACAATTCAATCATAAAAAAATTTCAATTATTCGGAAATTCTGCAAATAAATATATATTGAAAAATAAGAACTTGAAATAATTTCAATAAAAATTTTATTAAACTTTTAAAAAGAATTAATTCTACAGAATTGTTTGTCAAAAATATGAAAAATTAAGAATTTCAATGATTTTAATTTGAAACTTTTTCAAAATTTAATTATTTCTAAAAATTCACGTTATAATGCTTTTAATATTTAATTATAATCTAAAATTTTAACTGAAATTCATTTTTAATACCATTTTTATTAGTAAATTCTACGAAAATCCAATTATTTAAATACAAAAAAAAAATAATTTATTAATTTCATGTTTCTTGAAATTCCCATAAAAAATGTTATCAACAAAATTTTAAATTATTAAATTCTTTGGACGAATTTTAATAAAATTTTTAAGAATAATTACATTTTTCGACGAATTCAATTAAAATTGCATTAAAAATAATTTAAATTATACAATGAGTTTTATTATTTAAATGAAAATAATTGAATTCCTAAAAGAATTTTATTATTTATAAAAATAATTGAATTTGTGTAAAAATGTTATTATTTATGAAAATAATTAAGTTATTGCGAAGAAATTTAAAAAAAAATTTGTAAACAATTGAACTCCTGTAAAAAATTTTATTATTTATGAAAATAATTGAATGTTTGCGTAGAATTTTATAAAAAAGTTTAAAAAGAATTGAATTTCTGTTGTAAAATTTGGTTATTTTTTAAAATAATTGAATTCATCGTTAGAATTTTATAAACAATGTTTTAAATAATTAAACTTTTCGAAATATAATAAATATTATGAAAATTTTATTTTAAATAATCGAATTCTTGTGCAAAATTTTATTTGTGAAAATAATTGAATTTCTCGATTAATTAATTTAAAATGGTATTAAAAATAATTGAAATTTTTCGATGAGTTTAATTATTTATGAAAATAATTAAAATTCATAGAATATTATTACTCTTCAAAATAATTGAATTTCTGCAATAATTTGTAACTTTTCCAAAATTAAATTTTTTTTCTCGTGTTTTTAACTAAACATCTTTTTTAAATCCATTATTTTTAATAATTTTTGAAAAAATTCTATCAGAATTTTCAAATTCATATTTGTTTACACTTCAATTTTACAAAATTTCAATTATTCGGAAATTCTGCAATTAAATATTTATTGAAAAATAAGAACTTGAAATAATTCCAATAAAAATCTTATTAAACTTTCAAAAAGAATTAATTCCACAGAATTTTTTTGTGAAAAATATGAAAAATTAAGAATTTCAATGATTGTAATTAGAAACTTTTTCAAAATTTAATTATTTCTAAAAATCCACGTTATAATGCTTTTAATATTTAATTTTAATCTAAAATTTTAACTGAAATTCATTTTTAAAACCATTTTGAATAGTAAATTCTACAAGAATTCAATTATTTAAATACAAAAATAAATAATTTGTTAATTTCACGTTTCTTGAAATTAAATTCTCATAAAAAATGTTATCAACAAATTTTTTAATTCATTAAATTCTTTGGACGAATTTTAATAAAAATTTTAAGAATAATTACATTTTTCGAGGAATTCAATTAAAATTGCATTAAAAATAATTGAAATTCTGCAATGAGTTTTATTATTTATGAAAATAATAATGAATTCCTAAAAAGAATTTTATTATTTATAAAAATAATTGAATCGCTGTAAAAAAGTTATTATTTTTGAAAATAATTGAATTATTGCGAAGAAATTTAAAAAAATTTTTGTAAATAATTGAATTCCAGTAAAAAATTTATTATTTATGAAAATAATTGAATGTTTGCGTATAATTTAATGCAAATTTTTTTTAATAATGGAATTCTTTTGGAAAATTTTATTGAAATAGTAGATATTGAAAATAATTGAATTTTAGAAAACTTTTGATAATAATTGAAATTTTGACAAGAATTTGATTAAAATTTTGTAAAATAATTGAATATCAGATAAGAATTTTATTATTTATAAAGAGAATTGAAATTTTTACGAAAATTTTTAAAAATTTTCGAACATAATTGAATTTAGTAATTATGTTACTAAGTTAGTTAGTAAGTTAGTAACTAACTTACTAACTTACTATTCTTCCTGGAGAATTTAAATTCGTTGAATTTTTACAAATCGTTGACTTTGGTGTTTTATTTAAAGTAAAATTTCATTCATAGCTTAAAAATAACACCAAAATAGATTATTTTAATCCTTTCTGGTGTTATTTTAACACCATCACGTTTTACTGTGTTAAGAAAATGATTAGTTTTACTTTTTTCTTTATTTATGTATACCTGATAATAAAGATAAAATTTTCCTAAAAGTCCAGAGATGGGATGATAGTTTTTTTTTAAAAAAGTTGTTGAAGAACATAAGACTAATAAGAATAAAAATTTTCTCTAAATTTTAACAAATGATCGAAACTTTTCAAATATTCACGGATGTTTCTGTAAATTTCCGAGTTTTTACCGATGTAACAAAAATCCCAGTCTTTTCCAAAATTCTCTAACTCTAGACACCCTTGATGTATCATAGAGGATTGAACGATTGGTTCAAGTTATAGTAATCGAGATTACGCAAATCCTGGTCACTTTTTATGAAAATTGAAGAACCAATGTAGTTAAAAAAAATTTCTAGTCTATATAACTGTATCGTTGTATTCAGAACTCAATTCTCGTGCAAAAGGTCACCACGAATGAGAGGCAGCTGTACCGACTTAACTTCACATCGAGATTTAATTCCCCGTGAAATGAAACCGACTTGTGCACAACGCGAAAGGACTTGCGGAGATTTACTTTGGTAAGGATTTTTGGGGATTTTAGGTTTGACGTTCCTACATAAGAAAAGACATTTCCTCGAACCCTGGATTCTCCTCACACGAGACAAATTCTTTTGATTTCTATATACATATGGGCGATTCCAAGTGAAATTTCTGTCGACATTTTTTAAATACGTTCAAATAACATTTATTTTCTTTTTTTGTCCAATAAAACAGATACAAATATTTGAAAATTTGCTTATTTTTAAATGACTTCGATTATTAAAATTATAGGCATATCTAGTTTTAATATAATTAACTAATATATTAATATATAACCATTTACTGGAATTTTTTTAGAAATTCGATTGAATTGTTCTTAATAAAATTCTATAAAAAATTCACTAGATTTTATGCCTAGATGCATTCTATAGAATAATTCTAAAGTTCAATAGAACTTTTTTGATGATGGGATTAGGAGATGTGGTCAATGTGGATAGGACAATGGGATAGAAATAATTATCGCAATTAAAATCAATGCATTATTTTATGATGTATTATCATTTAATTTATTTTAAGTTAAAACCTTTTTTTTATACAATAATATCTTACATACATTTTTACACCATTTATACCTCCGCGCGAATTTTTATGCCTGATCTTCAGTGTATGATACGTGTATTTAGCAAAATGTGTGTATTGCATTTGATCGTGCTCACAGCAAATAACAATTTTTTTTTTTTAAATGTATTTTTATTTATTTTTCACATTCATCCGCGCCTTCTGAAAAAGACAATATCGTACAGGCTCTATATGCGCTACATTCTAATAATACTATTTTAATAAGATACCATTCTTTTTCACTTAAATTTATGTCCGTGTTTGGAAAAAAAAGTGTTAAAAGACAGAAAACAGAAATTTTTTGTTATCTTATATTTTAAAGTCTTAAAATTCAATGAAGGGAAATAAACTTTTTTCTTCTTGCGTCATTAACACAATTTTCCAAAAGCAGACATATTTTTTTTTGCGGGCTTAAATGTCGAAAAAACACCTACGTGCGCCTCTCACCTCGTAATTTGCGATTTTCAAAAATTTCCCGCTCTCATTCCTTTTATTCATTCGTATCTATCAGTCTTTTAGAAAATCGCAACAAAGTGCTTCAGGGTGACGCTCCGTAAAATCCATCATCACTATTACACTAGAACAAGTTAACTTCTTGTAGTCGAAAAAAATCACAATGCGGTACTCAACGCAACGGAGAGTTTTTAGTGTTTCATTCATGATGTAGTATTAGGAGACCTCATTCCTATGTGCAATGTCGAAAAACAACAGTTTTCCCACTTCTTTAAATAATATCTAACAAGTCAAGTATTTTTTTTTTTTTTTTTTTTCATCGACACTTTTGGTATAATATTTAAAGAATTGGGTGAAAAAACTTTTCCCGAGAGCAAAATCTCCTTATATTACTTCGTCGTTTTTAATTAATATTTCTTTTTATGTATACATATTTATAAGTCCAATGACTATTTTTATCGGTATACTCTCTCATCTTAATACTTTTGACTATCTATATAAAATGTTATGTGATTAAAACACTATAGTAATTTTTTTCTTATGCACAGTCGCGTCTTTCGCAGTGCGAAAATTTTTACTCACATTTTTCGCAATATAGCTGTCTGACCGATGATACACTTGTAACTGTTATAATTATTAATTAATTAATAACACGATACACAATCTTGAAGATAAAAAATTTACAATTCTCCGTGCGCGTCTCGACTATTTTTTTTTTATTTTTTATTTATTTGAGCTACGATTTTTACTCCAGATGCCAATCGCATACCGAAAATTACAAACACATATCTCTTATATGACGATGACAGTGTTGCGATTTTTCTCCAGCTAATATCCCCATTCTCTTTGAAAATCATTTCCAAATTTATTATACACATAATTATACAATTATAATAAATAATTAGTTTATCTAATTTTAAAATTATCTAATATACAATGAAAATTTTTCAAAAGATGAATTTGAAAATGTAAAAAAAAAATCTTTCTTTCAAAGAAATAGAAATTTTATTTTGAAAATTTTTGTTAAATTAGAGAATTTTTCGATTAGCTTTTTTTAATGGCGCGCACTGGGAACCATTATCAATTTACAGGAAATATCATTTTTTTTATCACTACCACACGAAACGAAGAGTGACACGATCGGACGATTATTCATAAAAGGTTTTTTTTAAAATTGTTATTATTTTTATATTTTTACCTTTTAAAATTTTTTTGTATATTACAATTCTAAATAATTTCTTTGCACAGCCTCCTGAAAAAAATGGATACTTTTTAAGAGTATTTTGAATCGAGAGAGTCGACACGTAAGCGTCCGATCGAGCGCACTTGAAAAATATTCATTATCTTAAATTGCACGATACCTTTGATTAACTAAGCTTTTCTCGTTCACGTCAGCGGCTCACTGTATATAAAAGACGCGTCAATATTGTTTAAAAATTTTTCATCAATTGCCGAATTCCATTGGGTTTCATCCAACATTTTTTCACAATTGTTCTCTTCAAAAAAAAAAAAAAAAAAAAAAATTATGTTTTTTTTAACAAATTAATAAAATATAAATTAAAATACATACGGATTACAATTCGATATTTTATTTTTTATTCACAAAGATGAAAGATAAAAGTTTTTTTTTTCTAAAAGATAGAAAAGCGTCATAGGAATTTTGTCCATTTTAATATCCGCAGACGTGACGATCGTTTTCGCACAACGCGAATTTGTGCTTTAAAATAATTAAATTATTAAAAATAATATATATATACATACATATATAAATATGATAAATGTATATATGTATATATATACGTATATAACACTCTATACAAGTATGACTTTTTTTGTACTTGGGGCCGGGGCGCAATGACCCTAATTATTCATTTTTTTATCTTACATATTTACAAAATATTTGCTCAACTATTACATGTCTTATATAACTTTATTTAAGTGTATTCTCCCGATAATTTCTCTTATAGAATAAAAGGAGAAGAAGGTTCTTTTTTTCTAAAGAAAAAGAAAGGAACGGGTTTCACCCGAAAATTATTTAATGCTAGTTGACGGTCTCCATTCATGTATATTCTGATCTCCAACCACTCTGTAACAGAAAAAAAATATATTTAATTCCTTGAATTTCTTTTTTAAATTAATTTGGAAATAAAGTTACAACTTCTCCCTCTTTTTTTTTTTTTTTTTTTTTTTTTTTTTTTTTAATATTGTTTATATAAAAAAATTTAATTCTTGATCCCAAAAATCCCCGAGTAACAAGTTTCAATAAAACCTACTGTCTGGGTTTCCCGGAAGCATGAAGGGGTTAAATAAATTGAATTTTGGAAATAAACTCAAAATTGTTAGAAACAATTGATTTAGAAAAGAGTTTTAGTTAAAATTTCTAAAAAAGATAATCGAGTAATATTAATGAAAAATTTTGTTAATAAATACTTTAAAAAAAAATTAAATTTTTTTTTTTTGAAATTTGTAAAAAGAAGGTGAGACCTGAACTTTTGAATAATTTTGATGAAAGATTAGAAACTTGACTTACCATAGCGTTCGTCGTGGCTGCTAATTGAAGACCCTGAAGACTCGTCATGTGATGAGAATGAGAATGTGAATGTGAATGTGGGTGAATTGAAGGTGGCGCTGGCGGTGCGAATCCTTGATGAAGACCTCCGGGAACCCCTACACCAGGGTGGTACATGTAATGCTGCATTGGATGCATTGGATGATGATGTTGCGATGAACCTATAATCACAAGATTTTAATATTATTATTATTATTATTTTTTTCATTCAGACACTCAAAATAATGATTTTTTTGGTATAAATTCGCTTTTAACTGAAGAGAGATTATGCCCCATTCCTTTTGTAATAAAAAAAATGGTTTAGTTTAACAAAAAGAAAAATATTAATCTTTAAAATTTTTAAATGTATAATCTATAAAAATATATATTTTTATAGATTATACTTTTAAAGATTTTAAAGATAAAAAAGTTGTACTACGTAAATTATTTTTTATTTTATCGTGTAAAGTGTTTTTTAGCTTACCCATTGGGGAACCAAATCCAGAATGAAACGGTTTATTATCGAGATCAAGATGTCCACTGGCCTTAATCATGTCTCCCATTACTCCACCTAGTCCCAAACAGCCTCCAGCCTTCTTCTTTTTGCTTTTTGAAGATAACTTTCGATTCCTGGTTTGAATTCCCTCTTTTTTCATTGTTAGTGGCCGATTAACCTGCAACAATAACATAAAATTCGATTCATTAATTTTCATAATTATAATATTTATCTAATTTTCTTTAAATAGTTTTACTATTATTTTTATTTCTATAATTCGAATTTCGATCAGTCTCCGCAGTTGAAACGTCGGAACAATAACTGATTACGGAAATTCAATGATTTTCAAAAATGATAAACTTCTTCGCATAAATTCAATTATTTTCAAAAATTTTAAAAAAAAATTTTTTTTTTTTCGTCAAATTTTCAATTATCTTTATAAATAATAAAATTCTTTAACGAAATTTAATTAATAAAATTGCAATTTTAATAAAATTTTCCTGTACAATTCAATTATTTTTAATACAATTCTTCTTAAGAATTCTAATATTTTCACAAATAATACATTTTTTATAGGAATTCAATTAAATTTAAAAAAAAAAATTGAATAAAATTCTTCGCAAGAAATATATTTATTTTTTAAAAAAATTTTCATAAAATGCTGTATAAATTTGAAAAATTATAATAAAATTGATCATAGAATACGATTATTTTCGTAAAATATAACATTCTTCCTAGACATACAATATTATTGTCAAACATTTTTGTAAAAATCCTCGAAACAATTGAATTATTTTCGTAAAAAATAAAATTCTTTAAAGCAATTAAATTATTTAAGGAATTTTTAATAAAATTCGCTTTCCAAGAATTCAATTCTTTTAATAATAACATTTTTCACAAGAATTGAATTATTTAAAACAAATTTAATAAAATTCTTCCTCAGATTTCAATTATTTTCAATTTTTTAATGAAATTTCTCGATAAAATTTCATTATTTTCAAAAAGTTATTAAAAGAATGTTAAAATTTCAATTATTTTCATAAATAAGAAAACTTATCGCAAAAGAATTCAATTATTTACAAAATATTA
Organism: Leptopilina heterotoma; assembly: GCF_015476425.1. Classification (NCBI taxonomy): domain Eukaryota; kingdom Metazoa; phylum Arthropoda; class Insecta; order Hymenoptera; family Figitidae; genus Leptopilina; species Leptopilina heterotoma. Next base: position 1,113,373 of record NW_025110949.1, on the reverse strand, counting down.
GAATTTTTCACAGAAATTCAATTATTTTCAAATAGTTTAATAAAATTGATCGAAAAAAATTAATTTTTTTAAATACAATTTTAATTAAATTTTTTTTAAATAATGCAATTAATATTAATACAAAAATTATTCTCGAAAATACAATTATTTTAAGGCATTTTACTAAAATTCTTTGCAAAATTCAATTATTTTCATAATTATAAGAATATTCATCACAAGAATTCAATTATTTTTAAAAGTAATAAATTTCTTCTTGGAAATTCAATTATTTTAAAAAATTCTATATTAAAATCGTTCGCAAGAATTCAATTATGTTCATAAAAAATAAAATGCTTTTTAGAAAATCAATTATTTTCAAAAAAAATTTAATAAAATGCCACGCAGGCTTACAATTATTCTCAAAATTTTTAATAGAATTTTTCTCATCAAAATTCAATTATCTTTAAAAATAATCAAATTCTTCTCCAAATTTCAATTATTTTCAATTTTTTAATGAAGTTTCTCGATGGAATTGAATTATTTTCAAAAAATTTTTTTAAATTCTGAGAAATTCAATCATTTAGAAAAAATTTTGAATAAAATTCTTCAGGAGAAATTAATTATTTTTATAAATAATAATATTTTTCACCGAAATTTAATTATTTTCATAAATAACAAAACTTATCGCAGAATTTCAATTATTTTTATGGAATTTTAAATAAAATTATAGAAAATTGCATTCATTCTTCTTTAAATTTCAATTATTTTAAATTTTTTAAATCAAATTTCACGATGGAATTCAATTATTTTTAAACAGTTTTAAAAAATTCTGAGAAATTCAATTATTTAAAAAGATTTTGAATACAATTCTGAGAAATTCAATTATTTAAAAAAAGTTTGAATACAATTCTGAGAAATTCAATTATTTAAAAAAAGTTTGAATACAATTCTGAGAAATTCAATTATTTAAAAAAAGTTTGAATACAATTCTGAGAAATTCAATTATTTTCATAAATAATAATATTTTTCTTCGAAATTCAATTATTTTTATAAATAATAATATTTTTCTTCGAAATTCAATTATTTTCATAAATAACAAAACTTATCGCAGAATTTCAATTATTTTTATGGAATTTTAAATAAAATGATAGAAAATTGCATTTATTCTTAATTTTTTTTTTAAATTCACCGAAAGAATTCAATTATTTTAAAAAATTGTTGATAGAATTCTTCATAAAAATTCAATTTTAAAAAATATTCAATTATTTAATAAATTATTTATTTTTGTATTTAAATAATTGAATTCTCGAAAAATGTTCTACTATAAAAATTGATTAAGAAATGAATTTCACTTAAAATTTTAAATTGTAATTGGAAAATATATTTGAAAGCATTGTAAGGTGAATTGATGTTATTGATGTTTTGGAATAATTTTACTTTTGAAGAAGGTACCAATGTTAATGCCGAATCGTTGTGCCACAGTCTAAAATATATAATTATTGAGCACAATGGTTTATATTAATTATCTACTCAGAAAAAAATATGTGTTAAATTTGTTGCGTGTAGTTTTCAGATGGTGTTATTTTAACACAATTTTGGTGTTATTTTAACTCCTATTAAAAATGTATATCAACTTAACACTCTCTAATGGTTATTTAACACGCTTTAGGGTTATTTAAACACCAATGAAGTGTTAAAATCACGAAGTATCGGTTAAAAATGTTGCGTGTTGCTTTAACACTACTTTTAGTGTTAAAATAATACTTCTTTTTTCCTGTACAATGTAATCCTGATTTTTAATTTTCTTTTTGAAAATAATTACTGGATGGAATCACTAAGTTTTGTTAAGTTAAAATTTAGTCTGTAAGTCAGGAAAAAAGTCAGAGAATAGTCAGGGAAAAAGAAAATTAATTTTTTTGTGACAACCCTGTAAATGCGGTTCGTCTACAATCGGCAAAACTTTGTCATCCATCAACCGTTGATCGGTCCCCGACCATTGGCTAACCAAGTTGGACCAAGCATATACATATTCACACGGTGTCTGTTTGTACCTCTCATTCGCAGAGTATCGTTAAAGTTATCGGTGACAAAAACTCCTAAAGGTTGGCATGGCGCGAGTCTTACTTTTATAAATAAGCACGCGAGACAGCAGTCAGGAATACTTATCAGTCGGATCATCTCTGGTTCTGTTGGTTAAGGGTTAACGTCCCATCGCATTCTTGAAAATCAACCCGAGAGCTGCGGCAATTAAGACGATGTGACGATCGTTCGCGCCAACTTTGAATTTTGAAAGCAAACCGCCTTCATGTACATACTTGAATTTGGTGCGAGAAATTTAAATTCTTATATTCATTAACACACACCCCCACACATAAATATTATAATCTTTCAGATTCTTTACAGAATTATTTTCAATTAACCTCATATCTGACCTTCATTAACAAAAAACAACTTTCATTTCCATTATCTTTCTAGAATTGCATTTTCATTTTTTTGAAAACAAGTAATTGTAAGAGAAAATTAGAATGGAAAAATGAGGAGCGGGTTATGTTTGCGAGCACCCTAACAGAGAGAGAAAGAGAGAGAGAACTTGGAGAAAAATCAGCCAAGGACGCAAGTGGTGCAGGAATTATTGCTGGAACAATGAGCTGACGCAACTTCGTGTAACTTGCTGAGCAATAACGCCACAGACGTTACTTACTCGGATGGTAGACACGGTGCAACTCGTGTCGAAGGAGCGTATATAACATATATATATATATATAAATCGTTAATCCCATAAATCGTTCGCATAATCGATGGCACGTTGTTTCACTCTTAGTTTAAAGAGAGAAAGAAAAAAAAACTGCCTTGTGGAATAGCTTTAATCTTAAGTGAATTTTTTACCACAGACACACTCGTGGCGATTAATATTTTTAATTGGGACGCGCAATCCATTTTTTAATCAGGGTCAGTGATACTACACAAACAGAATCCCGTGCGCAAATATAAACTCTTATAATAGAAAATATTTCAAATTTTCTTATTTCATCATCAAGAATATAACAATCAGACACAATGAAACTTGAAAATTGTATTGTACTTTTCAAACTTGTCGGATTGGAAATTAATTTCAAAGTCCTCTTGATTTATTTATTAATCACTTATGGAGTCTTTAACGGAGGAAAAGATTGTTGCAAAATTTTATTAATTCGCATAAAACACTTTACGGGATGTCTACTATTTTCGTTCAACAAAATTCTTGGTTATTTTCCGACTTTGTCCTAATTTTTCCCGGTTTTTTTATTCTCATCAAATTTAAATTTATTTGATTTCGAACATAAATAAATCTACAAATGGCTTCCAAAATTTCTATTAGAGTTTTTATGAATAATTAAATTTTTTTGACGAGTTTCTTTAAATTTTTTTTTGAAAATACTGTTTTTTTTAATAATTTAAAATTTGGAAAATAATTGAATTAAACAAAGAATTTAAAAAAATTTTTTAAAAGTAATTTTGTCTATTTATAATTTTATAATTATAATTGAAAATTTTATTAATTTAATTTTATTAAAATGTATTGATACTAATTGAATTTTTGACAAAGAAATTTAGGATAAAAGTATAATTGAATCCTTCCAAAGAATGTTATTATTTATGAAAATAATTAAATGTTTGCGTAGAATTTTATTAAAATTTTCGAGAATAATTGAATTGTAGAAAACAATTTAATTATTTATAAAGATCATTGAAATTATGACAAGAATTTTTTTCTTTTAACATATAATCTAAAATTTTAACTGAAATTAATTTTTAAATAAATTTTTATTAGAAAATTCTACGAGAATTTAATTATTTGAATACAAAAATAAATCATTTATTTTATAATTGAATCTTTCTTGAAATTCAATTATCATAAAGAATTTTAAACACAATTTTTTAAATAATTGAATTTTTCTGACGAATTTTATTAAAATTTTTTTTAAAAATTTGAATTTTAGAGAGGAATTTTATTATTTAAAAAGATAATTGAAATTTTGCCAGGAATTTTATTAAAATTTTTGAAAATATAATTGAATTTCGGGAAAAATTTTATTATTCATATAAAAAATTGAAATTTTGATAAGAATTTTTGAATTATTTTTTGAAAATAATTGAATTCTTGAGACGAATTTTAATAAAATTTTTAAGAATAATTACATTTTTTGAGGAATTCTATTAAAATTGAATTGAAAATAATTGAAATTCTGCAAAGAACTTTATGTGGAATTTATGAAAATAATTGAAATCTTGTGAAGGATTTTTTTAAAAATAACATTCAAATGAATTTAGAAAATCAGAAAATCTGAAGAATTTTGCTATTTATGGAAATAACTGAATTTTTAAAAAGAATTTTTTTTACAGTTTCTAGAAATAATTGAATTTTTCGGCGAATTTTAATAAAATTTTTAAGAATAATTACATTTTTCGAGGAATACGATTAAAAATAATTAAAATTCTCTCAAAAATTTTTGAAAATAATTGAATTCTTGAGAAGAATTTTTTTACATTTTCTAGAAATAATAATTGAATTTTTTCGGCGAATTTTAATAAAATTTTTAAGAATTATTACATTTTTCGAGGAATACGATGAAAATTGTATTAAAAATAATTGAAATTCTCCCAAAAATTTTTGAAAATAATTGAATTCTTGAGAAGAATTTTTTTACATTTTCTAGAAATAATTGAATTTTTTCGACAAATTTTAACAAAATTTTTAAAAATAATTACATTTTTCGAAGAATTCTATTAAAATTGAATTGAAAATAATTGAAATTCTGCAAAGAATTTTATGTGGAATTCATGAAAATAATTGAATTCTTGTAAAGAATTCAATTATTCATTCAAAAGAATGTAGAAAATCAGAAAATCTGAAGAATCTTGCTTTTTATGGAAATAATTGAATTCTTGAGAAGAATTTTTAAACATTTTATAGAAATAATTGAATTCTTTCCACGAATTTTAATAAAATTTTTAAGAATAATTACATTTTTTGAGAAATTTGAATAAAATTGTATTTAAAATAATTGAAATTCTGCAAAGAATTTTATGGAAATTGATGAAAATAATTGAATTCTTGTGAAGAATTGAATTATTCAATTCAATTATTCAATTAGTCAATTTTTCAATTATTCATTCAAAAGAATTTAGAAAATCATAAAATCTAAAGAATTTTGCTATTTGTGGAAATAATTGAATTCTTGAGAAGAATTTCTAAACAGTTTATAGAAATAATTCAAATTTTTCGACGAATTTTAATAAAATTTTTAAAAATAATTAATATTCTTAAAATTATAATTACGGTGAATAACTTCGCTTAATAATTTTCGAAAAATTTAAATAAAATTCTTCAAAAGAATTCAATTATTTTTAATAGCGAATTTAGAGAAATTTCAATTATTTCTTTATAAAAATTCAATTACATATCTTGAAACAATAGAATTGAAAAATTTTAGAAATCTTATTTTTCATAATTATTTTTCAAAAGACTGGGAAAATTCAATTTTATTAAGAAATTTCAAGTGTGCATCTTTTTTTAAATTAAGTAATAAAAATTTTTATTATTAATCTTCGCACTAAGAAACATGAATACATTAGAATGTGACTCAATGAATGGAATCCTTATCCATTCAAATAAATAAATAAAAATTCTATTATTTATCAATTATTAAATTAGAATATGTACTTTGAAAATTCGATTTGTTAAAAAGTTTTTGGAATTCTTTAACAAATTTAATTATTTGCTGTTGAAATTCACAAAATTGCTAATTTATGTGAATTTATTTATTTTCTTTTTCTGATTGTTAATTTATTTACAAACTATATTTAAATCAGTGACTGTCTTTTTAATATCTTTATTATTTTTAACTAATTCAAATTTAGAGAATAGTGTAAATAATTATAAATATAAAAATTGAAGTAAAAAGCAATTTTTTAAAAACAAATTAAATTAATAAAACTTTTATGCACTTATTGTCATCTTACTTTTGTGCAAACAAAAAAGAGGTGAAAATTAAGCTCCTTTAAATTGTTAATATAGAAAAATGGAAGAATCTTCAAAAATGAAGAAATGAAATGATTCTTAAAAATGAGTCAGTAAATATTAATTTAAATCTAGTGAAGGCAATATTCTTACGCCTATATATTTATGCTATTCCCTAGATTACTATAATGTTTCTCTAGTTCATTAACGCGCGAGAGAACAGGACGCTAATTGCAATCGTTTCAGCACGTTTCAGCAAAGCGGATAATAGCGTCGAATCGTGCGAGTGTGTATAACCAGACAATGCAATTAAGAAATCCCTCAGATTCTCGGTAGTCGGCGCATTCTGCGGTTGCGAGTGCGCAATTATAATTAACGAATCGACAGCCCTCGCTCAATTCGAGAACTGCATCATCATATCATACAAGCTTATATTATAATATATTATTCCACACATCATCATAATCTTCAAATATCATAACCGAGAATAACAAAAATATTGAAGACAAAAATTTAAGATTTAAAAATTTAAGATTTATTATTTAACTTTTCATTTGTTTCTATTGCAGTTGACATGAGCGGACACTTTAGTAAAAAAAAACAAGGGAGAACCCAATGGGAAATGCCAGTGTAGTGCCGATGTTCACCACTGGCTTAGTACTCAGACGATTGTTCGGCGTAGTCTAGCCGAGCCTCGACAATTAGTGCTGGCGCAGTACAGAATTTTTGTTTCGCCAAAGCTTGGACAAGGCTCGGCGGCAAGTGCTGGCTGAGTATAGAAAAATTGTTCACAACGCTCTTTGCCAACATTGCTTTTTTGACATAAACTTGAAAAAAATTATAAAAAAAGTTTATGAATGTTTATAAATATAAATTTATTGAAAAAAATTAATATTTTACTTTTCAGTTGTTCATTTTTTATTCTTATTAAATTTAATAATAACAATTTAACACAATTGTCTAATTTTGTAAATAATAAATTATTTAAACAAATTAAAATTATAAACAAAATTTAAACTTTAATCTCAATAATAATTTGGTTCCTATCAAAATACTATTATACTTCTTACTATGAATAAAAAATTATTAAAAAATTACCACGTAATTTAAGAATTACGTAAAATGTTAAATGCAATAAGTAAAGTAATTTAATTATTAAAAATTTAGTTTAATTTATTTTATTTCAATTTAATATTTCTAACGTATCCCTATTTTTTTCTCATCTTTGACTGAATAATTGTATGTCTGAATGATACTGAGATATTAAAATTTTACTGCACACACGTGTCGTTAGCATAGTGGTTAGAGCGTTAGTCTGTTAGTCCGTAGGTCGTAGGTTCGATTCCCCTCGTCAGCAATTTTGTTTATTTTCATAGGTTTGCGATATTTCTAGATTCCAATCGTTAGGTACTAAAATATGAAAATCTAATGCACACTTACTGTAATTGTTTATTATTTAATTTTTAAATGTTATAAACAATTTTTTTCTACTTCATTTACTATATCCATTGTTAGTCTCCATCTTTAATACAATTTCTTTAAGAAGAGAAATATTTTATGAATAATAACTATTTATTAATATTATTTACCATTTTGTTGTTAAATTATTTATAATTATTAATTTACGATTAATTAATAACAATACGGCATTTATTGCGGCAATATTCTCAGCCAGCACTGGTCCAGTGCTGCGCCAGCGCTGTCTGGCAGCACTGACAGACAGTACTTCGGCAGCGCCGGACGGCGTTATCATCCCAGAGTTATGCCAGTACTGGCTCTCAGCCTTGCCGCCAGTGCTGCCAGTGCTGGCGCAGTACTACGCCAGTTGTAAATTTCCCATTGGGAAGGAGAATTTTTGACGTTGGATTGAGTGAATGTCTCGTACAATGCGTAAGTATATGAAATAAGTAGGTATACAAGTATTGTGTGGTAAACCGGGGAGTTGGCGAGACTTTGTAGTCGCCGCGACGTGATGCAACTGACAACTTGTGAGAAAAGGTTTCCTATATTATAAGGAGTCTTCTCGTCCTTTACTTTACCCCCCTCCCCCACCCCCACCCCACACACCCCCTTATTCCTCTTCCGCATACTCTGTACTCTCTATCGAACTAAATTTGTCTCATACTTCTTTAATTTCGAATTCCAGGTTTTCCAGGGTTAAAAAACGGAATTTATACTATATTTTTAAAACTACATTTACAATTTTACCAAATTCAATAACTCCCTAATTTCCAGACAAAGCTTTGATTTTTTTAAGTTTTTAAAACTATATTTATATTTTACCAAATTAAATAACTCGCCCTAGTTTCCAGACAAAACTTTGATTTTTTTAAGTGTTTAAAATTACATTTATATTTTACCAAATTAAATAACTCCCTAATTTCCAAACAAAAAAGAAACTCAAAAAAAAAAGAGAAAAAAAAGAAACTCAACTCTAAAACAATTTTATTTTAAAATAAATATTTAATCATTATTATATTTTCACAGAAATTAAGATTTTAATTTATAAATATTGAAAATCTATATTCAAAAACAAAAATATTGTTATGAAACATGAAGAAAGCGAAAACTCCGAGTCTTCGACTCGAAATTATCGCTTTCTTCATGTTTTACAATAATTAAAACTTGCTACTTTGTTACTGTAACTTTTTCAAAAAATTATTTGTGAAAAAATTATTTAAATCATTTCGAGGTTATTCATTTCTAGAAATTTCAACTAAAATCCTTTTTTAGGTCAATTTTCTTTTAATAATTTTTGAAAAATTTCTTTTAAAGAATATTCAAATTCATTTACAATTTAATTTTACGAAATTTCGATTATTTCATGACATTCTTCAATTAAATATATTAGAAATTAAAAACTTCGAATAATTAAAAAAAATCCCATTAAACTTTTTGAAAAAAAATAAATTCTACAGAATTTTTAATTATAAAAATATGAAAAGTTCAAATTTTTGAAGATTTTAATTTGAAACCTTTTGAAAATTCAATTATTTTTTAAAAAAAATCCACGCTATAATATAATGCTTTCAATTATAATTTAAAATTTTAACTGAAATTCATTTTTAAATCAATATTTATTAGAAAATTCTACGAGAATTCTATTATTTAAATACAAAAATAAATACACTTTATTTTAAAATAATTTAATTCTTTTAGAAAATTTTAATAAAATAGTAGAATAAAGAAAATCATTGAATTCAGGAAAATTTTTGAAAATAATTGAAAACTAGCCAAGAATTTTATTAAAATAATTGAAAATAATTTAATTTCAGAGAAGAATTTTTATTATTTACAAAGGTAATTGAAATTTTGACAAGAATTTTTTTTTTAATTTTGAACATAATCTAAAATTTTAACTATGAAATTAATTTTTATTAGAAAATTCTACGAGAATTCAATTATTTGAATACAAAAATAAATAATTTATTTTATAATTGAATCTTTCTTAAAATTGAATTTTCATGAAGAATTTTATACACAAATTTTTAAATAATTGAATTTTTCTGACGAATTTTAATAAATTTTTTAAGAATAATTTCATTTTTTGAGAAATTTGATGAAAATTACATTAAAAATAATTGAAATTCTGCCAAGAATTTTATTAAAATTTTTGAAAATAATTGAATTTCGGAGAAAAATTTTAAGATAATTGAAATTTTGACAAGAAATTTTAAAAATAAAAAAACAAAAAAATTTATTTTTTGAAAATAATTGAATTTCGGAGAAAAATTTTAAGATAATTGAAATTTTGACAAGAATTTTTAAATTTTTTTTTCAAAATAATTGAATTCTTGGGACGAATTATATTGAAGCTTCGTTTTAAATAATTGAATTCTTCTGGAAAATGTTAATAAAATAGTAAAAATTGAAAATCATTGAATTTAGAAAAATTTCTGAAAATAATTGAAAACTTAACAAGAATTTTATTAAAATACTTGAAAATAATTTCATTTTAGAGAAAATTTTTTATTATCTACAAAGATAATTGAAATTTTGACAAGAATTTTTTTTAAAACTTTGAAAATAATCTAGAATTTTAACTGAAATTAATTTTTAAATAAATTTTTAGTAGAAAATTCTACGCGAATTCAATTATTTGAATACAAAAATATTAAATTAATCTTATAATTGAATCTTTTTAAAATTGAATTCTCATAAAGAATTTTATACACAAATTTTGAAATAATTGAATTTTTTTGACGAATTTTAATTAAAGTTTTAAGAATAATTTTATTTTTCAAGAAATTTAATTAAAATTGTATTACAAATAATTGGAATTCTGCCAAGAATTTTGTTACAATTTTTTAAAACAATTGAATTTCGGAGAAAAATTTTATTATTTATGTAGATAATTGAAATTTTGATAAGAATTTTTGAATTTCTTTTTGAAAATAATTAAATTCTTGGGACGAATTTTATTAAAGTTTCTTTTTAAATAATTTAATTCGTTTGGAAAATTTTAATGAAATAGTAGAAATTAAAAATCATTGAATTCAGAAAAATTTTTGAAAATAATTGAAATTTTGACAAGAATTTTATTAAAATTTTTGAAAATAATTGAATTTTGGAGAAAAATTTTATTATTTATATAGAAAATTGAAACTTTGACGAGAATTTTTGAATTATTTTTTGAAAATAATTGAATTCTTAAGACGAATTTTATTAAAATTTCTTTTTAAATAATTGAATAATTCTTTTGTGAAATTTTATTGAAATATTAGACATTTGAAATAATTGATATTTGACAAATTTTGGAAATTATTTAAATTTTTACGCAGAATTTCATTAAAATTTTTGAAGATAATTTAATTCTTTAAAGAAATTTAATTAAAAAATTTATTTTGAAAGTTTAGTCAAAGGTTTTTAAAATAATTGAATTTCTTTGATAGATGTTAATAAAATTTTTAAGAATAACTACATTTTTCGAGGAAATCTATTAAAATTGTATTGAAAGTAATTGAAACTCTGCGATGAGTTTTTTTATTTTATAAAAATAATCCAACTCCTGTAAAAAATGTTATTATTTATGAAAATAATTTTTAAATTATTGAATTTCTGGGAAATTTTTATAATTTACGAAAATAATGAAATGTTTGCGTACAATTTCATTGAAACATTTTTTTTTAACTAATTCAATTCCTTTAGGGTTTTTTTTTATTAAAGTATATTATAAATATCATTGAATTGAGGATATAGTTTTTGAAAATAATGAAAATTTTGCCAAGAATTTTATTAAAATTTTGGAAAATAATTGAATTTTTAAGAAGTTTAATAAAATTTTGGAAAATAATTGAATTTCTCCAATCATTTGTAATTGCTTCAATTAGATTTCGAAAATAAGCACAATAACTTTAGAAATATTATAGAATACAACAATTTTCTAGGATTTCGATCACAAAATTCCCTGATTTTTTCAGGTTTTTTTTCGCAAGGTTTATAAAATTCCCTGACATTTCCAGGTTTTTCAGGTTGTATATCAAAAATAAAGATATAAAAATTTCTTATTAAAAAATGTACAGTTTAATTTTTCCTTCTCTTTGACTCAATGTTTCTTTCTACGTCTAGACGGTCGACGACTCTTTTTCGGAATTACGCAATTGGCCAAATTTTGTCAAATTAGTGTATACTGTCGGTCTCTTCAAACAAAGACTAACTAAAGGGTCTGGTACTCTGGTGTTTCAGGAAATATTAATAAAACATTCTGCAATTTGCTCATATTTGGTAATTACCCAAAGTGCATCGAAATTATTGGAACAAGAAAAACAAGAAAATGAATTTCTTCTTCTATAGAATATAGAATAGAATATAGAATAAAAAGTTGCAATTCTTGTGTGGTGCAAAAGAAAAAAGAACTAATAATAAAGAGTCAAGCACAATAGAACTTGAGAAATTAGCGAGTTTGGAAGGATGTAGGTATAAATTGAAATTCGAGATGGGAATAGTTGGGACAATGGGAGCAATAATAAGCGATGAGACTCTAATGAGGGAAGCTTCGGTTTCCGCGAGATGGACGCTGTTTGCTCGGACCGATTTGAATACAATAAGGCGGCTTTAATAGGAACCATCGCTTAAGTCTGCTAGTGTCCGAAAGTGCGAAGTGCAAACAAAAGAGATGAGAGAGTGCGAGCATCTTCAGATAGAGAGGTTGACAGAGATGGAAGAAGGAGGGAGACGAAGAGTTGGAAGAGTTTCGAATACGGATTGATGTGGTCACACACGATGCAACAGCCACGTCTCTTGCATACAAGATACATTTACGCAGCTTTTACAGGGGTCAATGAATGAAAGATCGAATCGAAGAAATGGCGTTTTACATGGCCATGTCTGCTCGATTTTTCGGACTTTTTTTTGCTCCTCAATTCTTTCCCAATTTTCGCAAAACTTTTTCAATCAGATAAGGGACAAAAACGTTTTTTTTATTTCACTTTTTTTCGCCGTCGATCTTTGACGTTCGAATTTAATTGACTGTTAAAAGAGGTTTTTAGTCAGTCGCCTGTCATTCGACAAAGATTTCCCTCTCAAGACAATTTATCAGTCTCATTAACTGCCACTCACTCTAATATTAATTTTCTGATTTTCTCCGATTAATAAATAAAGAAAACTTAACCCGAATCTTAGAAATGAAATCTTAGAATTCAATGACGTGTGTACAATAAGCGCGAGTTGAATACCTACGCGACAAGAATACAAAATGTAAGGGCAACCTTTAATGTCTCTTCTGCGTATTGTGACTTTAACAACTTCCTCTCAAGTATATTAGTTTCGATTTTCATCATTTTATTTTTCATTTATTATCAATGAAATATACGAATCGAATGACTCACGAAATCTTTTCCTTTTTTTTTTTTTTAATGACTCATGAATCTTTAAGTCGGTAATTCGACCTGATGGTAAATTTGTCTGATTATTTACGTATGTAAGAGAGGCTTGCGAGATTTCGCAGGAAGATCAGTGAAGTGTAGAAAGTCCTAAAATTATGCGGCTTATCGACCAATCAGAGCATGAATATATACGGTTCCCAGTAGCGCTATATTTACTGGTTGCCCCAGCCCACGATTGAGATCATATCGGCGTGGACAGCGCGCCTCTGTTCCCTCAAGATATCCTCAAGAATCGTCCTCTGGTTGTTCTTCGTCTTCCTAAAAATGGCTCCAAACAGTCTAAAAGGTCCCAAATCCCCAGAGGGCAGGATTATCCACAGAGAGATAATGATCCAAGATTTTTAGTCTTCTTTTTTTTTTTATTCAGCTTATCTTAAAATCGCAGTACATAAGAACTAAACTTTTTAGTATAAGACAAAAAAAAAATTTTGGCAAGAGAACGCTGAATAAAAAAAAAAATTAAAATACCGTTCTCTTCTGCTTAATGAAAAGTAAAATTCAAATTCCTCTTTTAGTCAAAATCATTTTATCTATATGGTTTATTCTATTATGAATGAAGTATCTATTATGGTTTATTCCATTATAAATGAAGTATCTATTATGGTTTATTGATTTATTCTTATCAAGTTTATAATTAGTAATAATTCATTTCAAGTTATTAAATAAAAATCAAGATGGAAATTTACATATAAAAAATCTAAAACTGAGGTAAGTTAAACTGTTAAAACAACTAAACGAAGTAAAATAAACATAAAGTCTGATAATGAAAAACAGGTAGACACAAGTTCCTAACTGGATCATTTTTCACATTAAAGATACATTCGGATTTTTTTTTTTTGCTGTGACTGAAGATTGACCATGACTAATAATTCCATTAGAATGTGCAATATATATACGGGAGAATTACTGAGAGGAACAGTTCAGACAAACGTCGAGCTCAAATTGTAATATGTGTCGGCTTAATGCCAACGAAACGAGTTGCCTATGCGAGTTACAACTTGTATATATATAAAGCCAGTGTTATATATATAGTTATGGACAGGGTATTTAATAGGCACCAATACACGCCAAGAAGAAGTGCAAACACACATTATTTCAAGTTTTACATGACTTCACAGGACGATCGGTAAATCACTAACCTTCCTTCGATATCGTTTTTTTGATTACCACTCAATCATGAAACGACAATTATTGAATTCTTTTGTCAAATCATTTCCCGAGACTGTCAAATGTTGTTATTTGGCAACAATAATTCATCTCTTGTAATTAAATCTCTTTAACACCTAATACAAATTAACCACAACAGGATTAATAATTTTTCATCATTATCACCATTGCCGACGGCGGAAATAGTTTAAGACCGCAATGAATGTGGATTTTAGTCAAAATATATTAATTTTCAGGTATAAAACTATTTTTATATTTGGCCATGGCTTTCTAGATTTTTGTCATAGTGAAAAAATAGAAATTTTGAGGGTTTTAAATACTTTTTCATTCATGGAAGAATTGAAATATTTATAAAAATAATTTAATTCTTGACAAGAATTTTATAAAAAATTTTAAATAATTGATTTCATTCGACTAATTTTATGCAAATTCCAATTTAAATAATTGAATTCTTGAGAAATTTTTATAATTCATAAAAAGAATTATTGATTTCTCACGATGAGTTTTACAAAAAATTTCTTAAATAAATTGAATTCTATTTGGAAATTTTATCAAAATAATAAACATTGAAAATCATTGAATTGCGAAAAGTTTTTAAAAATAATTAAATTTTAAAACGAATTCTATTAAAATTTTTGACAATATTTAAATGTCTGTGTGGTATTTTATTAAATTTTTTTTGAAAATAATTGAATTTTCGAAAATAATTTTATTATTCATCGACATTATTGAATTCTTTCAAAGAATTATTTATAGAATTCATTAATTCTTGGGAAAAATTTTATTATAATCCAAAAGAATAATTGAATTATTTTAAAACATTTAATGAAAAATTTATTTTAAATAATTGATTTCTTTCGATCAATTTTATTAAAATATTTGAAAATAATTGAATTCCTGTGAAAAATTCTAATATTTTTGTAAATAATTGAATTCTTTCAAAGAGTTTCAAAAACACATTTTTGTAAATAATTAATTTCTTCCATAGTAGGTAGTGAAAAAAACATTTTTTTAAATAATTGATTTTTTCTAGGAATCGAAATTAAATTTTTTAAAATAATTACATTTTTTGAGCAATTACTCTAAAATTGTATTATACAAATAATTGAAATCGTGCAATGAATTTGATTATTTATGAAAATAATTGAATAGTTGCTAAGAATATTATTAGAATTTTCCAAAAATAATTGAATTCCTGAGAAGAATTTTATTATTTATAAAAATAATTGAATTAGTGCGAAAAATTGTATTAAAATTGTTAAAAATAATTGAATTCCTGAGAAGAATTTTAATATTTATAAAAATAATTGAATTAGTGCGAAAAATTGTATTAAAATTGTTAAAAATAATTGAATTCCTGAGAAGAATTTTAATATTTATGAAAATAATTGAGTTATTGCGAAAAATGTTATTAACATTTTTAAAAATAATTCAATTTCTGAGAAGAATTTTATTATTTATGAAAATAATTGAGTTATTGCGAAAAATGTTATTAACATTTTTAAAAATAATTGAATTCCTAAAAAGAAGTTTATTATTTATGCAAATAATTGATTTATTGCGAAAAATTTTATTAAAATGTTTAAAAAAAAATTGAATTTTTGAGAAGAATTTTGTTATTTATGAAAATAATTGAATTACTGCAAAAGATTTTATTAAAATGTTTAAAAAGAATTGAATTGCAGTGAAAAATTTTGTCATTTATGAAAAAAATTAAATATTTGCAAAGGATTTTATTAAAATTTTCAAAAATAATTGAATTTCTATAAAAGATTTTGTTATTTTTGAAAATTATTGAATTTTTCATAAGAATTTTATAAGCATTGTTTTAAATAATTAACTTTTTCAAAGTATAATAAATATTATGAAATTTTTTTTTAAATAATTGAATTCTTGCGTGTAAACTTTATTTATGGAAATAATTGGAATTTTCGATTTATTCATTAAAAATAATATTTGAAATAGTTTTTATATTATTATTTTAATAATATTTAAAATTGTATTAAAAATAATTGAAATTCTTCGATGAGTTTTATTATTTATGAAAATAAATGAATTTTTGATAAGAATTTTATCTAAAACATTGTTTTAAATAATTGAATTTCGATGAAAAATGTTATTTTTAGTGAAAGTAATTGAATTATTGTGAAGAATTGCATAAAAATTTTATTAAATACCTAATTGATTTTTTCGATTTTTTGAAAATGCTATTCTAAATTTAAATTGAATTCCTGTGGAAATTTTGTTATTTATGAAAATAATGGAATTTTGTATGAATTTTATCAATTTTTTTTTTTAAATAATATTAAATATTGAAAATAATTGAATTTCGAATATATTTTAAAAATAATAATTTTAATAAAATTTCTGTTTAAATAATAATTGAATTAATATTAATATCAAAATTATTCTCGAAAATACAATTAGTTTGAGGCATTTTAATAAAATTCTTTGCACAATTTAATTATTTTTATAATTATAACAATATTCATCATAAAAATTCAATTATTTTTAAAAGTAATAAATTTCTTCTTGAAGATTCAATTTTTAAAAAAAATTCTATTAAAATCGTTCGCAAGAATTCAATTATTTTCATAAATAATAAAATGTTTTTTAGGAATTCAATTAGTTTTAAAAACTTTTCGCAATTCAATGATTTTCAAAGATAAAAATATTTAAAAAATTTTTTGTAAAAATCTTCGTAAGAATTCAATTCTTTTCATGAACAATAAAAATTTCTCAAGAATTCAATTACTTAAATTAGAATTTGCATAAAATTAGTCGAAATAAATCAATTATTTAAAAAATTTTATAAAATTCTTCGCTAGAATTAAATTATTTTCATAAATAGTTAAATTCTTTCATGCATAATAAAATTCGTTTTTGTAGGAATTCAATTTATTAGGAGTAGGATACGAAAGAAGTTATTATTTTTGATGGAAAATTAGAAAAAAGCAGGAGGATAAAGTATATAGAATAGAATTTTTGTCAGTTTTGTGAAGTGTCTAAAACTCGTTTTTTTGGTCGTCAAGTTTAATTTTTCGATAGCTACTTTTTTACTATACTTTTTTTTGGTTTGAAAGCTACTTTTTGTAAAACTAATCACCGAGTGCGAAGTATGAATTATGTCATATTATTTTATAAACTTCTTATTGTTTATACAGATAATTATCGTATAAAGGCGGAAAAAATAAATCTCCTTTCGTTAAAATATTAACGAGGATTGGTTTTACTATGCCATGAAGATTGTTCATAATTTTTTTTCTCTCTTATAGTTATCACTAATTAGTATATAAGCATTTTCTGTAGTGTGTGGATATTCGTCGTTTTGGATCCTCCTGTCTTGTTACAGGCGGCTTTCTGTTTTCTTCGCTGCATGCGAAACCCACAAAACAAGCCTCTTCTTGTTCCCATCTCGTAGTGCACGCGTCGCTCAATGAGCCCAATCGCAGTGCAAATCACCCGTTTAAATTTATCCTACTTTTTCCCCGTAGCGTTATCCGTCATTTTATCTCGTCCGCCTGCATCTCACATATTATCAAGATCAAACTTCAACTTTTTAAAGCCAAAAAACCATTCTCAGTTACTTTCTTCTCTATTAAAAAAAAAGGGAATTTATTGTTTTTTTTCCACTGGGATAATTATTATTGAATAAGAAGGATTCGCCGAATTAAAAATGAAACATTTTCTTTGCGAAACTTTGTGGAATCTTCTAAGAAAATCGATTTACGACCAAAGAACCACCTTATAATTGACTGAAACTCGTCGAGAAGCATAAGTGCTTTTGCTCTTCTTGTTTTCTCCCCTTTCTTCAGAATACTTGTTTTTTTGTTGGTTGCTTTTTTTTCCTTCTCAAAAGTCTTTGGACTAAGAAACGTTACGTTGATTCCTATATATACGTGTCGTTACGTGCAGTTTATCGAGTTCGATCTGGAGGCAGAGACGGTATAAGGGGATGCACTGCTCGACCAATGGACAAGATCGTACACAGTAGTAGTCTCTCCCATGGTAGCTTTACGGTGAGCATAAAAGCCATGTCAGACACGTTTCCTGGTAATCATTAATTAAGCAAGGGGTTCGTCGCTAAATACTCGCGACACGAGACGCATAGCGCGCCATGAGGGTGAAAGAATTGTTACTGCCCTGTACTATATATTTTCTAAACAAATTCCAAAGAATTCTTATGCGGGATAAGAAAATCATTATCTCCTTAATACTATAGAGGTATAGACCGTATTCTTTTTACAATAATAGTTTCTCTCTGCAATAATCGCCATTCATTAAAAATTAAATATTTTTCTGTATCTGTTATCAAAAATCAAAGTTAGTCGAGTTCTAAAATTATAATATTTGAAGCAAAAGATAATTATAATTTTCAATGCTTTTGATGTCCTTTAGTATAAGAGGGTATTCAAAATGGACAAATATAAGGAAGAAAAATCAAAGAATAGTTACAATTATTGTGCGACTTTTGTCCGCAGAAAAACAACGGAATTTTTAACTTGCTATCAAAAAAAAAGTTTATTATTCCTCAAGTTCCCTTGATCTTTTCCGCAAATGACGTAAAAGTATAAATCACATCGTGCAAGTATATTGTGCGACAGTTTGAATTAATTTACGAAAACGGAGACGTCTTCCTGAAAGGTTTAACTCGGGGGGTCGTAAAGCGAAAGAATAATGTTTCGGATTGTTTTACCGCCTACAGTAAAATTCTTGATGAAAATAAAAACATTTAGAACACTGCATATCCATAAATGTATATGTATATTTTAACTTGCTATTAGAAATCATCCAGTCGATATATCACTCGAAAGGCTCCTAATTGTTACTCTCGTAACGATAATAAAAAGAGATTGAGCACAACTCAAAAATGTCAGCGATTTATTATTTGCAAAACGTTGTTGTAATTCAACAGGCATTTTATTTAAATATCTCACATGAAGAAAGTATTTATCTATTTTTTAAAAAAAAATATTTAGTTTAGAATTTGGTAAACGTGTAAAATAATGAATAACACTATGGCAGACTTTAGATTTT
This sequence comes from Leptopilina heterotoma, assembly GCF_015476425.1. NCBI lineage: Eukaryota > Metazoa > Arthropoda > Insecta > Hymenoptera > Figitidae > Leptopilina > Leptopilina heterotoma. The sequence continues at coordinate 1,094,305 of NW_025110949.1, read as the reverse complement.
AGACACTAAAAACTACTATTTCTATTTTTTTTGAGAATTTCGACTACTTTAAATTCGCTAATGATAAAAATCAAAAAAACCTTCTCAAAAATTATAATCAATTTCTGTAAAATGATTCAATATTATATTGAAAATAATTTATTTCTTTCAATAAATTTTATTAAACTATTTGAAAGTAATTGAATTCCTGTGAAAAATTCTAATATTTTTGTAAATAATTGAATTCTTTCAAAGAATTTAAAAATATTTTTGTAAATAATTGATTTTTTCGAGGAATTGAAATTAACTTTTTGAGAATAATTACATTTTTTTATCAATTCCTGTAAAATTGTATTAACAATAATTGAAATCCTAGGATGAATTTTATTATTTGTGAAAATAATTGAATAGTTGCAAATAATTTTATTAGAATTTTCAAAAATAATTGAAGTCCTGAGAAGAATTTTAATATTTATGAAAATAATTGAATTATAGCGAAAAATTTTATTGAAGTATTCAAAAGAATTGAAATTCAGTGAAAAATTTAGTTATTTTTGAAAATAATTGAATTCTTCATTAGAATTTTATAAATATTGTTTTAAATAATTAATTTTTTGAAAATATAATAAATATTATGAAAATTTTATTTTAAATAACGACTGAATTCTTGTGGAAAACTTTATTTATGAAAATAATAGAATTCTTGCTAACGATTTTATTGGAATTTTTTAAAATAATTAAATTTCCAAGAAGAAATTTATTACTATTAAAAATAATTGAATTCTTGTGACGAAAATTGTTATTTATGAAAATAATTGAATTTTGCAAACAATTTTTATTAAAATGCCTCAAAATAATTGAATTTTTCGGGAATAATTTTGTTATTTATCGAAATAATTGAATTCTTTCGAAGAATTATATTTTTCCAAAGAATTGAATTCTTATATACAAATTTTTTTTTTAAATAATTGATTTTTTCGAGGTAATGAAATAAATTTTTTAAAAATAATAACATTTTTTTAACAATTCCTGTAAAATTGTTTTAAAAATAATTGAAATTCTGTGATTAGTTTCGCTATTTCTGAAAATAATTGAATACTTGCTAAAAATTTTATTAGAATTTTCAAAAATAATTGAATTCCTGAGAATTTTCTGATTCGCAATTGAATTATTACGACAAATTTTATTAAAATCTTTAAGAAGAATTGAATTTCTGTGCAAAAATTTTTGTTATTTATGAAAACAATTGAATTCTTCATAAGAATTTTATTAGAATTTTTAAAAATAATTGAATTTTTTATTATTTTTGAAAATAATTGAATTTCTCATAAGAATTTTATTAGAATTTTCAAAAATAATTGGTTTTTTTATTATTTTTGAAAATAATTGAATTCTTCATTAGAATTTTATTAGAATTTTCAAAAATAATTGAATTTTTTATTATTTTTAAAAATAATTGAATTCTTCATAACAATTTTATAAACATTGTTTTATATAATTAATTTTTTGAAAATATAATAAATATTATGAAAATTTTATTAGTTTAAATAATTGAATTCTTCTGGAAAACTTTGTTTGTGAAAATAATTGAATTTTTTTTTTAATTAATTTGAAATATTATTAAAAATAATTGAAATTTTTTTATGAATTTTACTATTTATGAAAATAATTGAATTTTTATTTAGAATTTTATCAAATTTTTTTTAAATAATTGAATTTCCATGAAAAATGTTATTATTAGTGAAAGTAATTGAATTATTGTGAAGAATTGTATAACAATTTTGTTAAATAATTGATTTTTTCGAAATTTTTTTTTTTTGAAACGCTATTTTAAAATTTAAATTAATTGAATTCCTGAGGGAATTTTTTTATTTATGAAAATAATTGAATTTCGGATGAATTTTATCAAAATTTTTTTTAAATAATTGAATTCTTTTATGAAATTTTGTGAAAATACTAGATATTGTTTAATTGAATTTTTAATATTTTTTTGAAAATAATTGAATTTAAAATATTTTTTTTTGAAAATAATTGAATTTTGAATATTGTTTGAAAATAATTGAATTTTGATTATTTTTTTTTAAAATAATTGAATTTTGAATATTTTTTAAATAATTGAATTTTGAATATTTTTTTAAATAATATTGAATTTTGAATATTTTTTAAAAAATAATTGAATTTTGAATATTTTTTTAAAAAATAATTGAATTTTGAATATTTTTTGAAAATAATTAAATCATTTTAAAGAATTTGATTATTACAAATAATAAATCTTATATATTTAAAGAAGCAGTAGATTATGTTTTGGGCATTGAGAATAAAATACGAATTATTTGTAAAATTTTGTTGAATATAAGATGCTTACGGGAAAAATGGTATCGGTAATGGATACTCTTTAAAGCTCTGAATGCCGACGTAAAGTTGAAAACGACAAGCGACAATGGATCTGTCATTGCCCGAGAGCAACAGTCTATAACTCCTCCTTCGAGGTTTTTTTTTAAGCAGTATCATGAAAGTACTCTTGCAAAATAATGTATAATATATTTCAGAGCAAAAAGGTCGAAGGTGGATACATTTCTAAGGTAGTTGGGTCGGTAACGAAATATCGGATTGCCATTGTCGTTGATCCCCAAAGCCTATTGTGAATCTTCTCTCTTTAAAAGCCTAATTCGTATGTCTTTTCTCTACCGATAAAAAACGAAAAATTCTACCAAGTCATGTTCCTAGACTTCCGCCAATCCTTGTTTCTCAAATGACAAATAAAAATATTTGCCATATATTCGAATCAAGTTCTTTAATAATTTTAATATTCACATAATTATTAACTCACATAATCATAAACTTATTCTATTAATAATTTCCCTCTATCGTTTTCATTTTTTTTTTTTCAAGACAAGTCTCGAAGTTAAATTGTTAATTTACCTAAAAAAATAAAATTATCATCTTGATGATAATATTTCGAAAAATAAATATTTAAAGAGAAAATCTTAAAAAAATTGAACAGCTACTGGACTTTCTTTTGCGAGAAAGTTTCGGAAACTATTCGTTTATAGGATATATAGAGGCACTTGAATGAAGTCCTTACGAACTGCCCTCTCTTGCAATGATATCAGTTTTCCTGGTTAGTGCCGCGGAAGATCTTGAGGAAAAATAATGGGAGCAAAAAAACTTTTGCTTTGGGGCCTCTCTTTCTCTCTGTACTGTCAGAGCTCACTTCCGGCGCTTCCTGTGTCACACGCAGTTGAGCACGCTCCACCCTTGAGTGGTTACCTCACACATAAATGCCGAAATGCAGCACAACAGAAAGTTGTGTTCCGGCAAACACGCCTGCCCTAATTGTCGATACAACAGACTCTCAAGTGTCCCTGTTTTATTGTCACAAAATTCGGGACGGTAAATTATTATCCCCCTCGATTCTCTTTTTTTCCACTTCCCAACTAAAATTTTGCTGACATTCACATGACACTTGTTCAACTACTAAAGAGAGAGAGCTTTTTTTCGTAGGTACACAAAATACATGAATCAATTTACAAAAAAAGTTATAAAATAATGATCTGATTAATATTTATTATACTTACATTATGAAGTTTGTAATATAAACCACAAGCGTTGCAAACTGGCTCACCAGCTTGGTTTCTCCGCCAAAGCGTCGTTGTTGCTGTTTTGCAGTTCGCACAACTTGTGCCAGCTCTACGGGCCGCGCTTTGTAACGACTGAAAATCAAAAATTACAAATTATTACTAACAATGAAAGAAATTCAAATTTTTTTTAAACCGCAAAATTTTATTCAACCGCGAAGATAAAGGAAAAGAAAGTAAAAGATAAAAAAAAATTAGCTACACAGAAAAACAAAATTAAATTTTAAGCAACCCTGAAACAAAAATTTAATTTTCTTTTTTTGACTTCCAGAAAAATATTTGACTTTTTCCCTGACCCTGCATATTATTCACTCCAAAAATTGAGGGTCCCTATCAAAGAACTGATTATAAGTTTTTGAGACTCAAAATTCTCGACCTCTAAATAAAAAAAGGATTTAAAATTTTAATTTCTTGAAAACATTTTGTACTGGTATAAAGATTACCCAAATGTTTCTCAAAAAATTCGGATTAAAAACAGTTTAATTTTTTATTTACAGGACAATGATTTCGAGCTTAAAAAACTTATAACCGGTTCTTTGATAGGGACCCTCAATTATTAGATACTCAAAAAAAAAGTTTTATTACATTTATTTACAAATTTCTTCAAAAGTAAAATTATTCCAAAACATCTACAACTTCTTTTTTAAATAAATATTTAATTATTATTTTTCCATATAGGAATTCAGATTTTCAAATTTAAACTAAAATTCAATAACGAAAATATTAAAAAACAAGAAGAAATCGACCACTCCGATTCTTCGACTCAGAGTGATCGATCCCTTCATGTTTTTTTATGATATGATATAAATTATTACTTTATATCATAAAAATATTATAACTATAAATTTAAATTTTCAAAAATTTTAATTTACCCCCTCTTGAAAAATCAATTATTTCTAAAAATTCACCTTACAATGCTTTTAATATTTTTTAATTATAATTTAAAAATTTTAAGTGAAATTCATTTCTTAATCAATTTTTATAGTAGAAAATTTTTCGAGAATTTAATTATTTAAATACAAAAATAAATAATTTATTAAATACCTAATTAAATATTTTTTAAAATTGAATTTTTATGAAGAATTTTATCAAATTTTTTTTTAAATAATTGAATTCTTTCGGTGAATTTAAAAAAAATTTAAGAATGAATGCAATTTTCTATCATTTTATTTAAAATTTCATAAAAATAATTGAAATTCTGCGATCAGTTTTGTTATTTATGAAAACAATTGAATTTCGAAGAAAAATATTATTGTTTATGAAAATAATTAATTTCTTGTGAAGAATTTTATTGGAAATTTTTCTAAAAAATTGAATTTCTCAGAATTTTTTTAAAACTTTTTGAAAATAATTAAATTCGAGAAATATCTTTAAAAAAATTAAGAATGATTGAAATTAGAAGAAGAATTTGATTATTTTTAAACAGAATTGAATTTTGACGAGAAAAATTCTATTAAAAATTTTGAGAATAATTGAATGTCTGTGTGGCATTTTATTAAATTTTTTTTGAAAATAATTGAATTCCTGAAAAGCATTTTATTTTTTATAAACGATTTTATTAGAATTTTTAAAATAATTGAATTTCCAAGAAGAAATTTATTACTTTTAAAAATAATTGAATTCCTTTGATGAATATTCTTATAATTATGAAAATAATTGAATTTCGAAGAAAAATATTATTATTTATGAAAATAATTAATTTCTTGTGAAGAATTTTATTCAAAATTTTTTTAAATAATTAAATTTCTCAGAATTGTAAAACTTTTTTAAAAACTTTTTGAAAATAATTAAATTCCATCGAGAAATTTCATTAAAAAATTGAAAATAATTATGAAACCTGACGAAGAATTTTATTAAATTTCTTTTTTAAATAATTGAATTCTTGGGAAAAAGTTTATTATTGAAATGAATTGAATTCTTGGGAAGAATTTAACTAAAATCTAAAAGAATAATTGAATTATTTTAAAAAAATTTAATTAAAATTGTATTTAAAATAATTGATTTCTTCCGTCAGTTTTATTAAAACATTTGAAAATAATTGAATTCCTGCAACGAATTTTATTAAACATTTTTTTTAAGAATTGAATTTCTGTGAAGAATTTTATTTGTGAAAATAATTGAATTCCGGAGAAAAATATTATTATTTATGAAAATAATTAATTTCTTGTGAAGAATTTTATTTGAAATTTTTTTATATAATTAAATTTCTCAGAATTAAAAAATTTTTATTTAAACTTTTTGAAAATAATGAAATTTTATCGAGAAATTTCATTAAAAAATTGAAAATAATTATGAAACCTGACGAACAATTTTATTAAATTTTTATTCAATTATTGAATTTCTGTGAAAAATTTTATTATTGAAAAGAATTGAATTCTTGGGAAGAATTTTATTAAAATTTCTTAAATAATTGAATTGCTTCGAAGAATTTTTTTTTACGAAAATAATTGAATTGTTTCGAAGATTTTTACAAACATTTTTGACAATAATTGTATTCCCAGGACGAATGTTATATTTTATGAAAATAATTGTATTCTATGATCAATTTTATTATAATTTTTCAAATCAATACAGCATTTTACGAAAATTTTTTAAAATAATAAATTGATTTCTTGCGAAGAATTTTATTCAAATTTTTTTAAAATTTAATTGAATTCCTATCAAAAAAATGTATTATTTATGAATATAATTGAATTCTTAATAAGAATTCTACTGAAAATCATTGAATTCTATAGGAAAATTTTATTAAAATTAAAATTACTTTTAAAAAAAATTTTTTTTGTTAAATTCCATGCATTATGACTTTGATTTGACCTTAAATATATTATGCATTTATTAACTTTTGAAAAATAAACTATAGTCTTTGGATCGATGAAATATTTTAGGGATTCAAGAACGGTGATGCATTTTTCTGGACTAGAACACGTAATCTTTCTTTTAAGTGTCTAGGAGCTTTTAGTGTATCAACGAAATTTTGACACCTGTGCCTTCGATCCCGATGAGAGTGGCAAACACTTAACTAAAAAGGCCTATTATTCCCTCTCTAGAAAAATGTAGCTTATTTAGCATCATCACTCACAGGCTGCTTAACAAAAAAAATCAAATTGATCCTTCTAGTGATATATTATTTTAGAAAGATCAATAGCCATTTTAATATATACATAATATATGCAGCTATTTGCATATTGTACCATACATTAAATTTAATGAAAATGTGATAATTTACCATATACTTTGATATTAAACTTTACAAGTTATAGGTGTGCGGTAAATTTCATAGCCTAATATACTTTCAAAATGACAAACGACCATTAAAACTCAACTTGCGTTTCTTTAAAAAACATTTAAACAATTTTTTTTTTAATTTCAATATCGATACACATGATTTATTATATATTTTTTAAGTGTTTCAATGAACAAAATGTTTATATTATTGAAACACTTAAAAAAATGTTATAAATCATGTGTATGAATATTAAAATTAAAAAAAAAAAAAAAAAAAAAAAAAAAAAATTATATTTTATTTATAATATTTTTTTAAGTGTTTCAATTTCAATAAAAAAAATGTTTATATTATTTAAACACTTAAAAAATATTATAAATAAATAAAATAGAATATTATAATTTTTTTTTTTTAATTTCAATATTCATACACATGATTTATAATATTTTTTTAAGTGTTTCAATAATATAAACATTATATTTATTGAAACGCTTAAAAAAATATTATAAATCATGTGTATGGATATTGAAATTAAAAAAAAAAAAAAAAAAAAAAAATTCTAGGATCAAAATGTTTATATTATTAAAACACTTAAAATAATATTATAAATCGTGTGTATCGATATATTGAAAATTAATTAAAATAAATGTGAAAATAAATGTTTTTTTTTTTTTTTAAAGAAACGCAAGTTGAGTGTGTAAACGCATCGACGACCTCCCTGTGTGCTACAAAACGAATATGTATAGGTATCTCTCTCGCACGATTACCTATATAATAGGTATCCTCGACCAGCCTCTTTTCTCCTCTTCTTGGACCACTTAACCTCCAAGATGACACAGTACATTTGAACCAAAAAACCATTTCGACGCAAGACATGCTATATACCTGCTATTGTTGGGCACTGTCGGAACTCCGACGAACTCTCCATAGCATAATGGAGAAGTTATTGAAAATTTCTTTTGTACTCCCTCGGGGACAAAATTACGCTTTTTGTCCTCTCAGTATATACACAATGCTTTCGATACACGACGAGGAGAAACTTTTTCCTTTCGGTATGTCGATTTCTTGAGGACTTCCCTATTTTGACAATCACGCATTTTTTTTTGTCAAATAGATTTTTTTTTTTTTTTTGATCCTATAAACGAGAATTGAATTCGAGAGAGTGAAATGCCAATGAACTTTCAACTTTTTCATTTATTTTATATTATTATTATTTATTTTTTTTTAAACTTTTTTCAATTACTAATTTTTTTTTTTTTTTTTATTTTTAAACTTTGTCATTTACCGAAAATTTTAATTTTAGTTTTTTTTAATATATGATAGATTTTATGTTTACTTATTAGAATACGAAATAATATTTCTTAATAATAAAATTATGATAATTTTTAATAAAAGAAAATGTACTGCGTTACTTTTCATAAAAAAAAGATACAATCTTAAAAAAACGTCACGATAATGGAATAAAAAATAGCATGAAGGAAATGAAAAAAGAATATTTATGAAAGTGGTGAAGATTAATTGAAAGGAAAAAGGATTGGTGAGAATAGGTTTAGGACGAGTTGGGCGGTGGTTATACAATTGTACAGGTCCGGCAGAAGAGGTGGTGTGTAATCATGCCTTATCGGTTGGATCTTATCAACTCTTGCGCTTTATAAAAGGGGTCTGAGAATATAGGGGGTGAGTGAGGTACCACGTCGACCCTTATATACTAGAATCAATACGAGCCACCTCATCAATACAACGCGCGGGGGTTGCTATATCTGCTCTAGATCTTTGACACCCTGCAAAATACTCGACCTAACCTCCCACGATGTTGCTTAATGGTTATTAAATGGGGACAGGCAAATATTTTATATAAAATATTCAAAACACCTTTTTTTCGAAAATGTTGCTTATCTTTTTCTGATATTTATTAATTTATCAGGCGAGGTATTTCGGAATTGTTAGATCGCTATGGAAAAATTAAACCAATCATGTTTTAGATATTAAACTTCATGAGTCTTATTTCTTGGAAAATTGGGTTCGATCCGATGTCAGATTTTCAAAATTCAAAACCCGTTGAATGAAAAATTGTAAGCGAATCCGATTAATTTTAAATTTGGTAAAATTCGAGGTAAAATTTCAATTTCAAATGAATTTAATTTTAGATTTTGTAAAATTTTAATTTTAAATGAATTTAATTAGAAATTTTAAAACACCTAGATTTTTAAAAAATAATAACTAAAATTCTTTTGAAATTAGATAAATTTTTTAATATTTAATTGGTTATTAAAAATAATAGTATTCATAGAAGAGAATTGAGTTTAAAAACTAAAACAAATTGAATTTTGAAGAAGTTACAAATGGTTGAAGATATTCAATTATTTTCAAAAGTATAGTAAATTTCTTCTCAGAAATTCAATTATTTTCAAAAATTTTAATAAAAATCTCTCAAAAAAACTTTTAATAAAATTCTACGTAATTTTCATAAATAATAACATTTTTAACAGAGATTCAATTATTTTCATAACAAATGAAACTCAACGCAGATTTTCAATTATTTTCAATACAATTTTTAATGGAATTCCTCGAAAAATGTAATTTATTATTCTTAAAATTTTTATTTAAATTTATTAAAGAAATTTAATTAGTTTCAAAATCTTTGCCTACATTTTCAGTATATATTTAATTAAATTTCTTTGAAGAATTAAATTATTTAAAAAATTTTTATGAATATTTTTATGAAATTCTTTGTAAAAATTCAATTTTTAAAAAAATAATTTTAATATAATTCCTCGTAGAAATTTAATTAATTTCAAAAATTTGTCAAAATTAAATTATTTTCAAAAATTTTTATAAAATTCTTTGTAATAATTTAATTTCTTCACAAAAAAAAAATTTTTAATAAAATTCTTGGTAGTAATTTAATTAATTTTCAAAATTTGTCAAAATTCAATTATTGTCAATGTCTACTATTTCAATAAAATTTCTCAAAAAAATTCAATTATTTACAAAGAAATTTTAATAAAATTCGTCTCAAGAATTCAATTATTTTCAAAGAATAATTCAAAAATTCTCTTCAAATTTCAATTATCTATATAAATAATATAATTTTTGTTCGAAATTCAATTATTTTCAAAAATTTTTAATAAAATTCTTGGCAAGATTTCTATTATTTTTATAAATAATAAAATTTTTCTCTAAAATTAAATTATTTTCAAGTATTTTAATAAAATTCTTCTCAGGTATTCAATTATTTTCAAAAATTTTCCTGAATTCAATGATTTTCAATTTCCACTATTTCATTAAGATTTTCCAAACGAATTCAATTATTTAAAAAGAAGCTTTAATAAAATTAATCCCAAGAATTCAATTATTTTAAAAAAATGTAAATGTATTCTTGTCAGAATTTCAATTTTTTTTTTTCAATACAAATTTATCATTAAATCTCTCGAAAAATGAAAATATTCTTATAAAAATTTTATTAAAAATTGTCAAAAGAATTCAATTATTTAAAAATTTGTGTATAAAATTCTTTATGGGAATTGAATTTTAAGAAACATTCAATTATTCAATAAATTATTTATTTTTGTATTTAAATAATTTAATTATTCAATAAATTATTTATTTTTGTATTTAAATAATTGAATTCTAATAGAATTTTCTAATAAAAATTGGTTAAAAAATTAATTTCAGTTAAAATTTTTGAATTATGTTCAAAATTTAAAAAAATCTTTTCAAAATTTCAATTATCTTTATAAATAATATAATTTTTGTCAAAATTTCAATTATCTGTATAAATAATAAAATTCTTCTCTGAAATTCAATTATTTTCAAAAATTTTCCTGATTTCAATGGTATTCAATTAAAATTTTCTATAAAGAATTCAATTATTTTAAAAAAAGTGTTGATAAGTACCTACTTAAACATTTAATTAATTAATAAAATATTAATTTTTGTATATTTATAAATAATTAAATTCTCGTAGAATTTTCTAATAAATATTGATTTTCATTTCATAAAAATGAATTTCAGTTAAAATTTTAGATTATAATTAAATATTGAAAGAATTATATTATAGCGTGCGGTTTTTTTTTTAGAAATAATTGAATTTTGAAAATTTCAAAACCTTAGTAGTTTAAATTTGAAAAGTTGAACTTTTCATACTTTTTAATTAAGAATTCGGTAGAATTAATTTTTTTTAAAAAGGTTTAATGAAATTTTTTTTAATTATTTAAATTTTTAATGTTATATATTATATATTTAATTGTTTTGTCAGAATAATCGAAATTTCGAAAATTGAAATTTTATTCAAAAGAATTTTTAACGAACAATTTCAAAAATTATTTTTAAAAAATTGACTTAAAGAAGAATTTTAGTTTGAAAATTTAAAACTTTAGTATGAATCTCTACTTATGTAGGCAGAATTTTCATGACGATGCGGTGCCGACCCGGTACCGTCGGCGGAAGAAATCAGAGTTCCGAAAAGACTCGATTTCTTGCCAGCGCGGTACTTTCTTGATACTTTTTTAAAAAAAAAAAGATTGTAGGGAGGTGTTTTTTTTTTAAGTTACACTGTTAGGGAATTTTTTTTATTGCTTTGCCGAACATATTCATAGCTGTCCCCTTAAAATTTACAAAACGAATTTGGGCAACAAATTTTTGCTTGTCACAAACTATACGTAACGAAAAATAAATAAAAATTTTCTTATAAACACAGTTTTTCCAAGGATATCAAATTGAGACAAAAAACGTATCAAAATAGTTGCGAAGCAACTTTTTGATTCGTTTTTTGTCTCAATTTGATAAATCCTTGGAAAAACTGTGAAATGATGGATTGATGAAGAAATTTAAAATACAAAAATCTTGTCTGTAAGGATAATTTATACATATATACATACATACTATTTTTGAAAGAAGAAATGAACAATTTCCGTCTATAAGTTCATTTGCAAATAGAGTAGAGTAGCATTAAATATATAGGAATGAAATGAGAAGCTAATTGCACAGAACGATATTTTATATGAGAGTTATAACGGGGTTGTTACTTGACTGTGGGTCTCCTCTTATATATCACACACCACGTTCCACTTCGGTAGCCATAGCGATGCCGGTGGTCACGAACGTGAAGGTGTGCAGTTCGCGCATGTATATTTCGCAGAATACGTGGACACCACTTGGGTCGATTTATCTATCACTCCTGCCGCGTTAAATTATAATTGCCTCCAGAACTTGTAACAATGATCCATCATCTTTACTCTCTTTTGTCTTATGCCTAGAATCTTTTTCCTATCACATTTTGAAACGCTATCACATTTTATCACTACAATTGTCATTTTTATTTCCCTCTCTATTAATTTAATGTTTCTTAACTTAATAAATTTTCGATAAATCGGATAAATCTCGGAAAGAACCGAGATTTAAAAAAAATGACCAATCCTTCCAAAGTTCCAACTAGTGTCAGAAATAACAATAAAAACAAACCAGACACTGAATTGGACAGACAGTGACAAGATAAATAAAAAAAAGGTTAACTAGAGAAAAAAGTTGGAGGTATATTAAAGGGAGTTCACCAAGAACTTGAGAAATGTCATATTCGTCAAGCGATCGCAGGTTTGGCACCAAGAGAAACCGGTTATTCTGAACTGAATAAATATTGTCCATATTAAGTGCATTTATTCAACGAGCAATTGCACCCAATTCAGAAGCAAATAGGCAAACAATTTGCATGACAAATAGCAACTCGTCTAGTGCTCAAGCCAAGTTATAAATTAGCACGTTATTGATTGAATTTCCTTTTCACTTCAATTAGAGATTATACATAGGGGTGGACAGGACTTAATACGCCTACAAATTTTAAGAATTTAATCATGCAGCAATGCGTACGAAATGTCCTGGTTGCCCACTCTGGTTTGCATAAGAGCGAATCGACTGTGAGCGGGGAACGTATTGTTGCCGACTGCTCCAAACGAATCTTTTCTATTTACTTTCTTTTGCTTCTCCGTTTCCCTTCTTTTTTAAGCTTGTTTTCTTGTTTTGTATGTTTTTACATGGGGTCCTCTTCTTGATCAATGATGCTCTCGTCTTATATATACATATATATATATATATAAATATATATATATGTACACTAATTCTCTTGATTTACCGGGAAACGATTCTCCGCATCAAGATTTACAACTTATTGTTTACAGGGCTTGGGACATGGGAAATGCTTTTTTGTAGTTTTAACTTTATTGAGTCATGCTTCAATAAAACCAATTATTCTGTACTATTATTCCTTCTTTATACTTCATTTGACACGCACAAATCTATGGCACTGTATTAGCACATTAGAAGATTAACGCAATCAGTATCACTTTCTAAATTAGAATTAATCACTTTTGAATTTAACTGGGTATAGTGTTAACTCCCTAATTACATAAATTAGTGAACATTTTCCCTGCACTTGAAAGTGGATGAATAACGAGTAGGTAATATTTTTAAATATCAAAATGGCGGATCCAATATGGCGGACATATTAGAAATTCACAGTAAATTTTTGAGATATTATTAAAAAGCGTTGCATATTAAATTAACAACACTGTTTTTCTAAGGGTAACAAATTGAGACAAAAAAAGTATCAAAACGTTGCTTCGCAACTATTTTGATACTTTTTTTTTGTCTCAATTTGTTATCCTTAGAAAAACTGTGTAACAAAAAGAATTAAAATAATCTATTTTGATGTTATTTCTTACTATGACAGATATTCATAGAGAAAACTAAAGTTTCAAATTTTCAACTAAAATTCTTCTTTAAATCATTAGAAATAATTTTTAAAATCTGTTCCTTTCAAATTCTTTTGAATAAAATTTAATTTACGAAATTTCGATTATTCTCACAAATCATATATTATAAAATTAAAAATTCAAGTAATTAAAAAAAATTACATTAAACTTTTTGAAAAAAAAAATTAATTCCACCGAATTCTTAATTAAAAAGTATGAAAAGTTCAAATTTTCAAATTTAAACTATTAAGGTTTTGAAACCTTTTTAAAATTCAATTATTTCTAAATTAAAAAAACCACGCTTTAATATAATTCTTTCAATATTTAATTATAAACTAAAATGTTAACTGAAATTCATTTTTATAAAATGAAAATCAATATTTATAAGAAAATTCTACGAGAATTCAATTTATTTAAATATACAAAAATTAATATTTTATTAAATAATTAAATGTTTAAGAAGGTACTTATCAACACTTTTTTTTAAACAAATGAATTCTTTTAGAAAATTTTTAATGAATATCATTGAATTCAGAAAAATTTTTGAAAATAATTGAATTTCACAGAAGTTGTTTATTATTTATAAAAATAATTAAAATTTTGTCAAGAATTTTATTTTAAATTTTGAACACAATTCAAAAATTTTAACTGAAATTAATTTTTTTAATCAATTTTTATTAGAAAATTCTACTAGAATTCAATTATTTAAATAGAAAAATAAATAATTTATTAAATAAGTGAATGTTTCTTGAAATTCAATTCCCATAAAGAATTTTATACACAAATTTTTAAATAATTGAATTTTCTTGACAAATTTTAATAAAATTTTTAAAAATATTTTCACTTTTCAAAAAATTTATAATGAAAAATTTGTATTAAAAATAATTGAAATTCTGCCAACAATTATTTATTAAAATTTTTGAAAATAATTGAATTTCAGAGAAAAAATTTATTATTAATAAAGATAATTGAAATTTTGATGAGAATTTTTGTAAATTTTTCGAACATAATTGAATTTCTGCGAAGAATTATATTACTTTTGAAAATAATTGAATTCTTAAGACGAATTTTATTAAAATTGGCTTTTTAAATAATTGAATTCGTTTGGAAAATTTTAATGAAACAGTGGAAATTGAAAATCATTGAATTCAGGAAAATTTTTGAAAATAATTGAAATCTTGCCAAGAATTTCATTAAAATACTTGAAAATAATTTAATTACAGAGAAAAATTTTATTAATTATAAAAATAATTGAAATTCTGCCAAGAATTTTATTTAAAATTTTTGAAAATAATTGAATTTCGGACAAAAATTTTATTATTTATATAGATAATTGAAATTTTGAAGAGAATTTTTGAATTATTTTTTGAAAAATAATTGAATTCTTGAGACGAATTTTATTAAAATTTCTTTGTAAATAATTGAATTTTTTTGGTGAAATTTTATTGAAATAGTAGACATTGAAAATAATTGAATTTTGACAAATTTTTTAAATTAGTCAAATTTCTACCAAGAATTTTATGAAAATTTTTATTTTTTTAAGAAATTGAATTATTACAAAGAATTTTAAACAAATTTTTGAAAATAATTGAATTTCAGATAAAAATTTTATTATTAATAAAGATAATTGAAATTTTCATGATAATTTTTGTAAATTTTTCGAACATAATTGAATTTCTGCGAAGAATTATATTACTTTTGAAAATATTGGAATTTTTTAGACGAATTTTATTAAAATTTGCTTTTTAAATAATTGAATTCTTTTTTGAAATTTTATTGAAATAGTAGAGATTGAAAATAATTGAATTTTGACAAATTTTTGATATTAATCAAATTTCTACCAAGAATTTTATTAAAATTATTTTTAATTTTAATTAAAAATGTATTGAAAATATAGGCAAAAGGTTTTCAAAATAATTGAATTTCTTTGATAAATTTTAATAAAATTTTTAAGAAAAATTACATTTTTCGAGTAAATTTCAGTTTTTTTAAAATTTGTAATTAAATTTATTTAAAAATCAAATTTTACAATATTCCAAAATGAAAATCTTTTGAATTCTATAATTCTTTTTACTCTCTTTCTGTCTAAGACTATTAAATAGTTTTCATTAAATCCATGTACTACATATATTATTTCTTGCATACGATTAACAGTTAATTGTTAGCTGTTGGGATGATTCTTTAATATATATTAAGAGCAAGAGATTGGCATGCGGTTGCACAAGATGAAACGGACAAAAATATTATAAAAAGACATAAAGCGCTCGTGGTTCATGGATAATCGAGTTGAACTGATCGCGGAGTGAAAGCCTGTTTGGGTCGATCAGTTATTCTCGTCGATCAGATCGATTTAATGCCCTTTTATCGAAAGTCATTGCTGGTAATTAATAACCAACGGCAATATATGCTGTTATATATATATATATATATATATATATATATATATATATATATATATACCTTCAGTTCATAACAAAATAAACTACTCTCTAAATTAAAAGTATCAAAAATTGATCCACTAATTCGAATTAGTGAACATTCACTTTTATAAATATTTATAGAAAAAAAAATTACTATTTGCATTAATGCTTGTAACTAAAAACTAAAAATTAGTTACAACTCTTACTAATCTGAATCATCTTAGTCAGAAATGGTCCTATTTATTCACATTTAAAGCAAGGCTTGAAAGAGCCCCTAAAGTAGCCCTTGAAGTAAAACGCGTAAGTCGAGAAATTACGCGTAAGTCGCATAATTAAGCGTAAGTCGTGTAATTACGCCTAAGTCGCATAATTACGCATAAGTCGCATAATTACGCGTAAGTCGGAAGAATTTTTATTAATTGACTTATTTTTATTACATAAAATTTAATACCAAAGTAATTATAATAAACCGAACCTGAATAACCTCTATACAAGAAAAGTACTTGATTCAAAAACACAATTTTTTCTTTGCGTACCATCAACAACCCACGATGTTGATAAAAAATATTATTAACCCCCAAGGGGGTAGAAAAAAAGAATATTGTAAAATGGTCGCGAAAATTTTCCAAAGAGGTTCCTTTTAAGAGTGCAATAGCGACGCCAAGTAAACGAGCATTTACGAGCGAGGCCGAGATACGTATCTCTTTATCCTTGACTAAATCGTGACTAGAAGCCCTCGGTCGACGATCAAGTAGAGGGAGTGCATTACAACGATATACAGTGGGCAACAATGTTCGTATCGGGATACAAATTGCTTGGAGCAAACCAGCCAGGAATAAGCATGCTTGAGAAGAAGAAGAAGAAGAAGAATATATATATAGGGAGAGGGAGAAAAAGGGACCCTGGGGGCGGGGTGGGGGCACTGCCCCATTTCCAGTTGCTCCACAACGAATACGAGAAATGGACGTGGGAAGGCCCTCGATTGCTTTTTGCGATTCGCATATAAGAGCAGCACCACCACAGCCTTTGGACGCTTCTGCTCAATATTTCTGACCAGGACCGTACCCTCCCTAATAATATAAAGTTTGAAAATAAATAGTAAATAGAGGTTGGAGTAGGAGGATCGGTTTATGACAGTCGGTGGAAGAAATGGAGAAAAGGGGTATGTTACATGCCCGATTAATCTATTTTTATTCGCGCTGCCTCATCGCGTTAGTCTGAATCGTTTTTTTATAGCTGATTATATAGCAATTGATCATCAGTGAACAAAACAATCAGGTTTAGAGTAATTCGCGTAGTTTGCATAATTACGCTTAAGTCGCATAATTATGCTTAAGTCGCATAATTACGCTTAAGTCGCATAATTACGCTTAAGTCGCATAATTACGCGATTATTATTATGATCTGATTTTTCATTCATTCCAAATCATAACTTAGTTTGCTGATTGGTTTTATAACGCATCAGAATACAAACACTAGGGTGTTATAATACCATAATAAATTTCTATACTTGGGAGGTTAAATTGAAAGAGTAGTAAGACTAATTATCTTGAATGTGGACCAAATGATATACGGCACTGTTAACTTGTGCACAATAATACCAAAGACTTTATACTTGTGGCATCTGTTAATGTAAATAAACGAATGAGCAACGTACCGCCGGCACATGCGTGAAATGCATGTGGAGGAGCGCATATATATAATATAAGGTTCGACTAATGCGCGTGTGAGTGTGTAAGTGTGTGATTGTGACAAGCAGTGGTACCACATTCCTAACACTAGCTCGCTCGGTGCACGGCAGCGTAGTCCTTCTCCACGGGGAGATTTGTTTCTACGGAAGGATACGAACCCCTGACGAGTGCAAACAAACAAAAAAAAAGAAGTTCCGAAAAAAATCCCACAGTACCACATATACTATGACACGTCATCTGTCAAATTCAATTTGTAGGATACCTTTCCTTTTTTTACCGTACCAAAATCAGGAATTTGTTTCACCAAACTAATTCCGCATTAGTTTCACTTTTAGGTTTAATTAAAGCTTTTTAAATAACTTTGGCAATGCTCTAGTCTGTTCTGTCATGTCCCAAAGATACAGATTTAAATGGTACTTTACAAGACTTAGGCAAGATGTTTTAGGAATGTATTATAAGAATTTAGATGTTTATTAACTTGTTTAGCCAAAGTAATTACAAAACGACTACCAAGAAAGAAAAATAAAACACTTTCTTTTGCGCGCAGTGTGTATGAGGTCATTTTGATGGAGTTCCGCGAAGTGCATGGCAGTGCATGGGAGTTTAACGCTATACCATTGCATTAGCCACACGTTCTCAACTGCGAAGTTTAACCAATAAGTCAAACGTTGCCACCACGTCAATATAGCTACAACAGTTAAGAGTCGGCAATCTATATGATAAACAGTCTAGTTGTACATATAGTAGTAAGTCATTCAGCGTGTCACTATTTAACCGTTAAGAACTCACAGACCAGTAGCCGTGCCTTGCGGTCGCGAATAAGAAAATTCTATGCGTTTTCATCATTCCTCTCACCGATTTTCGTCTAAAATTCCAAGTAACACGGAAGTACATTAATTTTAAAACAGTTCAACTAGAAGTGTGTATATTGTGACTCTAACTTATACCAAAATTTTGTACCATTTAAAGTACCATTTGTTATTACAAATGGTACTTTAAATGGTACAAAATTTTGGTATAAGTTAGAGTCACAATAGGATAAACATTAAAATAGATTAACATATTTAAAAATAAGATTGACAAATAATGAAGAAAAATTTAGCGTCTACAGGTTAATTTAAATGAAAACACAAAGGATCAATTTTCGTAAAGTAATTACATGAAATGAGAGAGAAAGGGTATGGAAGAAGCGTGCGAACTTAGGACATGTGAATGTGGTATACAAGGGCAGTGAATTTATTTAAATTGCAAGCAATGTTCCCTCTTGTTCAGCAGCTTCTTCTGCAGTGAAAAATCGAGCAAAGTGAACTCCACTTCTGCGAAGATGCTCGGAAAAGAAGGAGAATGAGAGAGATGGAGAAGTATTGAAGGCAAAAAAGAAAAGAAACCCCCCCCTGGGCTCTTTATAGGTATATAGGACCTAAGTTTTAGTGTGAGAGTCCAACCAAATTCTTTTTTTACTCTTCAATTCACCTAAAAAAAATATACAAAAAACGTACCTCAGTCACGAATTTTCTCTAATATACCCTGCGAGAGAAATATTGCAAAGCTTTTTTCCCAATGTTTGTTGTACCTCTTGGGAAAATTAATTGGCATCTGTATAATTTTATAGATGCTTAGAACATACTTTGAAGTATGCTTAGTACCTTTAATAATATATTTAATAATTAATCGTGTTTATATTATGTGTTTATATTAGTGTTTATATTATTAAAGTATTCGATAGGAGAAAATAAAAAATTCAATTAAGAGAAGAATCAATCATGTTTTGAGAGTTCTAGGTACGTGTTAAATGTTACGCCTTCATTGTCGTTCGAATCGATGTCATTTAATTGTAATTTAAAGTATAAACACTTGTGTGTAGTAGAAGTTATAATATCCAAACACATGATCACTGAAGCATAGAATATTCTGTCACTGGACTCGAAGACATTTTTATAAGCACTTATGCGTGACTGGGTCACGTCGCTATTTGAAAATAATGTAATGATTGACATTACGCGTGGCAGTGATATATTAAACTGCTGTAGCATCGAGGTAAACTCAATTATTATTTTCACCGCGATTACCACTCAGAGCAAGTGAGAGAGAGAGAAAGTCCAATTTCACTGGCACATGCTGAATGCACAAGCAGGCATGTTATAAATCATTTTTAACTGGAAAAGACTTTGTATATTAATTTTCTTCCTTCCATCTACTATCCTAACAAGTTCCGTCGCATTAGATCTTTAAAAGTTTTGCTCGATACTTAATTATTTACTCTTTTAGTAATATTAGTAATAATTCTCTTTATACATTTTCTTCAGTTATACAGAATTTCATGTTATATAAAATATTTTATTAAAATAAATATAGTTAGTTTTGAAAAAATATTTTACTCGAAGGAAAATATTGTGCGTATTAACTTGAGAAAGTATACGTTGAGGAGTTATTTTAAAATAAAAAGAGCATAAAAAGATAGATCGATTTTAAAATGAAGAGGAGAAAGATATACCTCGAGAATAATTCGAGGCGAAAATTTCCTGAGGAGAGTATAATTTGCGAGTGGCTGATTGGCCGTGGAATAGAAGGACTATATTCCTTTTCCACGATCGACCATGTAATTCATCCAACGTTCCATAAAGGCCAACTGGCGCATCCTCGACGTGCGCCAAATAACAGACTGGCAGGATTTATACACACACACGTATAATTTACAAGTTTCCTTGTACTCTACATATATGTACAAAAATATACAATATTCACGGGACGTTTTTCATGTGCGAACGGAACTTTACCCGTATATATATATAAACAAGTCTCACACAGGTGCATATTTATATATATATATATAGATCTCTGTATTGGTATATAAAACACTTCTCAAGATTCGAAAAATTCCCCACATGATACGCATGCTTGCACTCACTAAACACATCCTCGCAGTATAGACTTTGTCGTAGTAAAAAGACTTTATATTTCGCACTCATAATTCCACCTATTATTAATATTTATGATATCTGTTTTATATTATAGATTTTTGCTCCTGCGAGAAGTCTATATGCATAGACATTTATTTAAAGTTGATTTTAAAACTCCAAGTCACTATAAAGAAACAATGTTAATATAAGCACTGCTTGTATAATTAGACTAATAAGCATTAGTCCCTAATGTTAATTATGTCGCCCACTTATTTTCTTTTAAAATTTCCAAATAGACCCTAAAAACACCCGGATATTCAGGATATCCTACGTTTCTTTACAGTTTTTCTAAGGACATCCGGAAATGATGATATTTTATTCTTGATTTTTATAGAATATCTTGAGGACATACTAGGGACAACCTAATTTCCAAATAGTTGGAAAACTAAATTTAATCAATAAAAAGTAATTCATATTTTAGACATATTTAGAAAAAAATTTTTTTTTAAATTTAAAAAAATGATTATTTTTTTAAATAATCATTATTATTTTTCCATAGGAATTAAGATTTTCAAAACATTCAAATTCAAATTTTTTTGAAATTTAACAATTTTTGAGAATATTATTATAAAACATGAAGAAAGCGATCACTCCGAGTGATCGACTTTAAAGCACAAAAAAAGTCGCTTTAGTCGATTAAAAATACAAAAAATGTCAAAAAAGTCTTAATTCAGTGTTGTTACAAAAATGTTATTTTGGATTTCCCTGACCTTTCACTGATTTCTAAATTCAATTATTAAAAATTTGAATAATTTTGTTAAATAAATATTTAAATATTTCTTCTTTGTTTTTCTACGCAGGAAATAAAATTTTTTAAATTGAAATTTAAAACCTTCTGAATACTTTCTAAAACTAACTATAGTTCTTTAAAAATCCATATTTATTTTCTACAATTTTTAACAAATTTCCATCTCTAAATCAATTTATTTAAAAAGAAAAATTCAATTTTTTATAATAATTGTTTATTTCAAAAAGTTACTAAAGTATAATATTTGCAAAAAATTGTAATAAAGAAATTCTTAAAATTAATTTTTTTTTTAATATTTAAAAATAATTTTTAAACGATAAGTGTATTAATTAGTACAATTGAAAAATTTCCAAATAATTGAAATTTGATAAAATCTACACGGAAAAAAATATAAAGTAACTTTTTACTACTTTTATAGTAAACAATTTCCGGTAAAGCATTTCTGGTAATTTTTACTAATACTTTTGGAGTAAATTTTGCTACGTTCGAAGTAAATTTTACTAATTTTTACAAATATTTACTTCGAACGTAGCAAAATTTACTCCAAAAGTATAGTAAAAATTACCAGAAATTTTTTACTATAAAAGTAGTAAAAGTTACTTTATATTTTTCTCCGTGTATTAAAAATAATTGAAATTTGATAAATACGTTTTTAAAAATAAAAGAATTTTTGAAAAAAAATGAAAAAAAATAATAAAATTTTGAAAGAATTTTAATTATAAAATAATATGAACCTGTTTTTTCCAAAATTTTACTAGATTTGAAAAATTAAATTTTGAAGAACTTTAATTTACTTTGTTCATAGATAATTGATTGTTAAGAAAATATAATAAAACATTTCTAATAATTATTTTTTTTTTAAATATTGTAATGTAATTTTATGAAAATAATTGAATTTCTTAAAAGAATTTTCGTAAGTTATAAAAAACTTATAATTTTTTTTTGAAGAATTTTAATTAAAAAATTTTCCAAAATTCATTTATTTTCTACAAATTTTAACAAATTTTCATCTCTAAATCAATTATTTAAAAACAAAAAATCAATTTTTTATAATAATTGTTTATTTCAAAAGGTTACTAAAGTATAATATTTTCAAAAAATTTTAATAAAGAAATTCTTAAAATTAATTTTTTAAAAATATTTAAAAATAATTTTTGAAAGATAAGTGTTTTAATTACAATTGAAAAATTTTCAGATAATTGAAATTTGATAAAATCTAATAATAATAATTGAAATTTGATAAAATCTAATAAAAATAATTGAAATTTGATAAATACTTTTTAAAAATAAAAGAGATTTTGAAAAATATAAAAAATAATAACATTTTTAAAGAATTTTACTTATAAAATAAGAACACGTTTTTTCAAAATTTTATTAGGTCTGAAAAATTAAATTTTTAAGAACTTTAATTTACATTGTTCATAGATAAAATTGATTGTTCCAAAAATATAATAAAACATTTCTAATAATTAGTTTTTTTAAAAAAAATATTGTATACAGTAATTTTATGAAAATAATTGAATTTCTGAAAAAAATTTCTGTAATTTATAGAAATATAATAAATTTTTTCAATACTTTTCATTAAAAATGTTCAACATAATAAAATTGTATTCTCCAAAAATGATGAAATTAATTCTAAAAAATTTTAATGTTATTATTTTTTGTCTGTATTTGAATTTGTTGAAATAAATAAGTGAAAATATTGTAATATTTAAAATTTGAAAAAATTAGAATGGAAGAATTCTAAGAATTTCCTTTTCGTCTAAAATATTTTAATATTATTTTTAGAAGAAAATTTTCATTAATTTTTATTTTTAAATTTACAATTGAAGATTTTTTATTAAAATTTTTTGAGAATTTAATTATTTTAATGGGAATTAAAATTCTTCAAATGTTGATTTTCAAAAATTTTTGTAAAATACTTGGAGAAAAATAAACTCGTTTTAATTCAATTTTACAAAATCTCAATTATTATAGAATATTTTAATTATACGTATATTTTATTATCTTAAAAAAAATTTTATTATCGTAAAAAAGTATTCAAAAATATAATTTTGAAAAATTTGTCTAGTTATTATTCACATTATAAAAATCGAAATAACATTGTTATACTAAAAATGTGGTATTTTGTTGCATTTGGAAAAAAGTCGAAAAAGTCGCAATTTTTGAAAATAAATCGAAAAAAGTCGCATTTTTTGAAAATAGTTGAAGAAATAAAGTCGAAAAAGTCATAATATCCAAGACCTGAAAAAAATCAGCTCAATCTATTGAATATTACAGGAGAAAAATTTATGACAAAATTAATATTGTGGACCTAACATAGTCACATGCTGTTAACTGGTTTAAAGCATTTTTTTAAAAAAGGATTCTTCTGAATCTCTTGTCGAAAAGATATGAAAGTATATAATATTTGAGAACGAAAATTGAGAGATTGGCTTACGACCAAGTGGACCACAAATCATTTCGATTATCCGGAAGGTTATTAAGGTGCCATTAAGAGATTATAAAGGGCAAGAGGAGTCATCTCGTCACTATAGTAATAGGGAAGCGAGACAGTATTAAAGAGAGTTAGATAGAAGGTGGAGGGAGAGATGGGACCTCGTTTAGGCCTGTTTCGGTAGCCGAGTAAATAAATTTTATTTATATTCTATTGAAACGAGGAGCGAAGGCGATTTTTTTTCTGAAGCGCTCGCCAGCGGGGTACAAGTCGTAATTCACTATACCCACGCGCACACTTTCTTATACATATATATATATACGTATATAAAACCCCAATTCTCGGATCTTAAGTCCCAACTTTGATGGGAATACTATTTTATTACACATATTCCCATTTCGCTAGCCTTTTTTTCTATTTAACAAAGAAACTTTATTTTCACTCTGAAAAATAAGTCACCTTCATTAAAAATTAAAACAATTTTTAAGAATTAAAAAATTAATTTCTCTTTTGAAATCAAAATATACTTAAAATTCAATTTCAGACTATAATTTACAGTGGTTTAAATTAGGATATCGTCACAGCGTGAAACAAAGCGATTGGCTTTTAAACTCAGAAGCGGCTTATTAATTATGCGCGCGGAGAAATTGAAATAAAAAACCTCCCGTGGAATTTGCACCTTTTAATTAATGGCAAATTTTTGCTTTTATAGAATTTTTGAATAGTCCCGACATTTCAGGTGTTTTTACGATTTAAAACATGATGATGATGATGATGATGAAAAAAACTAACTTATATACTTTATACATCAACTGTCAAGTCGCAATTGTACCTTCCATTTCCTGTGTGAGTAATTGCAATGGCCTAACGACACCTTTGTACTTGTTTAGAGATCCTGAACGCATACCTCTTCACACCACTGTCAATTTGCACGTGTGTATTGTGTCTATTGTTGTAAAGGCACATTTATTCACCTCGCAAATAATGAACAAATTTATTTTTTTTAAAAAGCACATTTTCTTTAATTTCTACTCTATACTGCAATCGATGTAGAAAAATAAAAAATATACTTATAAGTAAAAGGCAATTCTTTATTTTCCCGACTATTGTTTATAAGGCACGAAACTATGGGCGAGGATAGCCATCTATAATTCAAGGCGTTACAGGCCTTCTAGAGCATAAATCATATCTTTCAATATTGCGCGCGTTACTCCTGCAGCAACTATTATATTTCAGTTTTCATATTTTCAATTATAAAGCACCAAAAAATTAAAGATTTTGAAAAAAAATCTGCTTTTAAATGCAATTCTAGTCGTTGGCAACCACTATAGTTGTCAGAAGAGGCAACTTTCCTCTCCGGCGAATTTCAATAAAAAACTGTTTCGACTTAGAATGGAATTACAATATTGAGATTGTTCGCGTTCGAGTGACTGTACACCTTCGAGGAAGATTATAAAGTGAAATTACTGTAGATCGTTGTCCTCGGCTCTGGCCACTGTTTGACTTATACACAACAGAAAAAAAAATAAAAATAAAGAGAAAAAAGAAAGAGAACGGAAAAAGAAACAGAACAGGGCGTTGCGAACAAGAAGATTTGAATTTAAAAATGATTCTCTAAAAGTGCCATCGATCTCGACTCGAGAGTAACAACATTCTTTTTCGTCAAGAACGTATCCATAATCAATTTATTGCTCTGAATAACCATTGCTTTATTGTTGACATGTTTTTCTTGACAATACAACTGATACATACCAACTTATATCACTTACTTGAAGAGATATAACATATACCCGTGAAGAAATTTTTATACCAATGCCCTAAGTTGGGGGTTCTGGAGGAAAAAAAACCTCCCGCGATTACAGGGTCTAAATCTAAAATTTTAACTGAAATTCATTTTTGAAATGAAAATCAATTTTTATTAGAAAATTCGACGAGAATTTAAATACAAAAAGAAATTAAATTTATTTATTGAATGTTTCATAAAATTGAATTCTCAATTTCTCATAAAGAATTTTATGAACAAATATTTAAATAATTGACTTCTTTCGAGGAATTTTAATAAAATTTTTAAGAATAATTACATTTTTCGAGGAATTTATAAAATTGAATTCTCAATTTTTCATAAAGAATTTTATCAACAAAGATTCAAATAATTGACTTCTTTCGAGGAATTTTAATAAAATTTTTAAGAATAATTCCATTTTTCGAGAAATTTGATTGAAATTGTATTAAAAATAAAAATAATTCAATTCTTTCAAAGAATTTTAATAAAATTTTTAAGAATAATTGACTATTTTTGGGAAGAATTTAACTATTTATGAATATTTATAAATTTTTGCCAGGAATTTTATTAAAATTTTTAAAAATAATTACATATTTTTCGGGGGATTCGATTGGAATTGTATCAAAAATAAAAAAAATTCAATTGTTTTAAAGAATTTTAATAAAATTTTTAAAAATAATTGACTTTTTCGGAAGAATTTAATTATTTATGAATATTTGTAAATTCTTGCCAGAAATTTTATTAAAAATTTTTAAAAATAAATCGACTTTCTACAAACGATATTGTTTCTTTTATGGAAATAATTGAATTTCTGCGAATAATTCGTATTAAATATGTTGATAATAAATAAATTCTTTTATAGAATTTAAAATAATTGAATTTTTATCAAGAATTTAATTATTTATGAAAAATAATTGAATTTTTGACTGGATTTGTTTAAAATTTTTTGAAAATTATTGAATTCTTTAGAAAAATTTTAATAAAATTATTAAGGAATGAAAATTTTATTATTTATAAAGAAAATTAAAATTTAGACGAGAATTTAAAAAAATTTTTGCGACGAATTTTATTATTTTTGCAAATAATTGAATTTCTGCTATTATTTGTATTTTTTTCTCCAAAATTAAATTATTTTACTATAATTCTAACAAAAATTCATATTTAATTTAAATTTAAATTAATTTTTATTAGGAAATCTTACGAGAAATCAATTATATAAATACAAAAATTAATAATTTATTTAAATTTGATTTAAAATTGCGATTAAAATAATTCAATTTTTGCGATCAGTTTTATTATTTATAAAAATCATTGAATTCCTGAAAAGAATTTTATTCTTTATGAAAATAATTAATTATTGTGAACAAATTTATAAAAAATTTGTTAATAATAGAATTTCTATGGAGTTTTTATTATTTTTTAAAATAATATTTAAATGTTTGAGTGGATTTTTATTAAAATTTTTTTTAAATAATTGAATTCTTTTTGAAAATGTTATTAAAGTAGCAGATATTTAAAATCATTGAATTAAGGAAAATTTTTGAAAATAATTGAATTTTAGATAAAAATTTTATTATTTATAAAGAAAATTAAAATTTTGACGAGAATTAAAAAAAAAATTTTGAACATAATTGAATTTTAGCGATGAATATTATTATTATTATCAAAAATAATTAAATTTCTACTATTATTTGTAACTTTTCTCCAAAATTCAATTATTTTACTATTTCTAACAATAATTCATATTTAATTTAAATTTAAATTAATTTTTTTTATGAAATTTTACGAGTATTCAAAATATATAAATTCAAAAATAAACTATTTATTTGAAATTGATTGAAAATTGCATTAAAAATAATTCATTTTTTACGATGAGTTTTATTATTTATAAAAATAATTGAATTCCTGAATAGAATGTTTATGAAAGTAACTAAATTATTGCGAACAAATTTATAAAAAATTTCTAAATAATAGAATTTCTGTGAATTTTGTTATTATTTTTGAAAATTTAATTGTTTGCGATGAATTTTATTAAAATTTTTGCCAAGAATTGAATTTCTGCAATTATTTCCAACTTCTCAAAAATAAATTTTTTTTAGTCTTTTTAATAAAAATTCTTCTATAAATTTAAGTAATTTCAGAAGAATTTGAATTATTAAAATTTTTGCAAAAATCTGTGTGCTTTAGAATTTCTAATTAAATCCTTCGAAAACTGAAATTTAATAAAATTTCACGTTAAATTTTTTTGAAGTTCAACTATTTATGAAAACAGTAAACGCAACTCTTCTAAAATGCCATTAATTTTGAAATAAATGAGTAGAATTTTTCATTAAACAATTTATAAGTTATAATTTTATGCTATTTGTTCAAGAATGAAGTTATTTAAAAAGAAATTGTTGTTAGAAATAGAAAAAAAAATTGAAGGTTTTATATTATAGAATTCGTGGCATAATTTCGTAATTTTTGAGACAAACAAAAGAGGCACCAAAATTCATTTATTAATTTTATATGAATTCTACAATTGAGGGCCTGGATACTATAAGGCATTACGCGTCATTTACTTAACATGACGCGTAACACCTTATAGCATCCAGCCCCTTAATTTTTGATGTTTATATAACACTTTCGAGCTCAAATTGATTGTGCTAAGTCTAAACTTCAAAAATTTATTGTTAAAAATAACATTCAGTTTTCTCTGAATAAAATTTTCATCCAAAAAATATCCCTTCTGCACAAGAAAATATATGTTTCTAATCTAAACCAGAAATTTCTATTTTATCGCATAGTAAAATAACATATGCGCATTCTGAAAAGTATATATTAGCGTCTTTAAAGTAATGGATTAGCATTATGCACAAGCTTTCACAGCTGAAAAAAAGTAAGTAATATAATTAAATGTATTGCTCTGTATTTATCTCTTTCTGGAAATTGAGATTACGCGATATCGATCGCGTGATAATTAATTATCATGCAATAATTGTCTTGATTGGGTTGTGTGACTTCTATAGGCGTTGAACGGCAAGCGATTTAATTATAATAATAAGATTAATAAGTAATTAGTTATTTCAATGTTTGCAAGTGTCGAAAGAGAGAGAGAGAGAGGGTATATTTATGTATGGGTGCGAATCGTAAAACGAGGATGATGTTTACTCTTGTGGCATGAACGAGCCAATAAGGATCGAACCTGTTAACCTGCATGTTAATGATCAAGAAAATCGTGGCATATTGAAAAACTTTAAATTATAGAGGAGGGTAAGAGATGCGCTCAGGCAGATAATTACAATATGTAAGCTGCAATCTGCACTTAGATAATATGCGAGTGTAAAACGATATCTGTCAGACAGTTACTAAGTCTCATTACCATTATAGTCGCTTTATACTCATATGCGCACTATACAGCCCTAAATAGCATCATCAAATAATGGAGACAGTTCTTCCGACAACATAATTTTGCTGTTATTTATTATTTCTATTAAAAATAAATTCGCCCCAATTTGCAAATAAGTATAAACTGTAATTGTAAATATATTGAACGTTTCAAGTTTTTTCCATCTCAAAGATGCTTTTTATGGTGTGAGGAAAGGACTTTTGATAACTGTTTGCAAAACAAGTTGTAAGTTCTAATAATGAAAAGAAGTCTATGATGCGTTCTTGAACGTATAATGTGCAGTGGATATATTTTAATTGAAAGCATATTCCAGGCAAAATAAAGCATAGAGGATTTTTTTAATAAATATATACAGTTTTGAGAGAGAACAGTTCGACTTTGTTCGGCATCAAGTATACATGTAAGTGCTCCAGTGAACTTTTAGTCACGGCCACACCCAGCCTCCGTCCGCAAGGTTGGACCTCTTACACGCACCCACATATTCCTGCACTTTCGTCCAGACTTATTTCATTTAACGGGTGACCTGATAAACGCGCAAAAGTACAATTTTTCATTGTTTCTCGCATGATTTAATAATAATGGATTTTTTCACGCAACTCTATGTTAGCTTTTCCGTCTGATAAAACAATGCTGCGGACTCATTTTTACGAAGTTTCTTTTTTATCAACATGAATAGTGTATTGGCTATTAAATATGCGAAAGACTAGAAAACAGGACAGATAGCTCGGCAATAGGGGACATCGATTATAGGTGATTATAGGAGCAATAATCCGTAAACTTTTACTATTCTGCGCATTCGAATTTGAAAAATATAAAACTAGTCGATCAATGGACGCGATATAGTTAATTTGGAATAGTGTGGTATAAATCTAAAAATAAACTCGTGTTTCTTTTATCCATCGATTGCGAGTTAATCGCCCAATTCAAATTAAACGATAAAATTAGCATTTTCGAGCATGTCACATACTCAATGATGTTACATCCACTCTGCGATTTGTCATAATAAAATGAGAATCGACCAAGTTGTCTGCGATTTCGATTGTACTTTATTCAATGTTCTAATACGAAATTTTAAATCTCTTAATTATTAATTACAATTTCGTGTATACCTAATTATTGATTATTCCTTACAGAGATATGTTTTAATTATCAAAATGTTTTACAATCATCCATGATTGATATAATTTGTAATCAGTGAATTATTTGCGAGATTAACCTACAATCATTACTACCGACAATTCTGTTTATGCTACAATTGGGTTGAATACGCATCATAAAAAAAACTTTTCAATTTCGATATGAAAACAAAATCAAAATTAAATTTCAGTTTGCACTCTCTCAAAATCAACTGATTCATCATAAATAATAAATTAGTTGCAATATAACAGTGTAGTATGTAGTTGTAAAAAAATGAAAATTAATTAAAATCGCAAAAAAAATATTGTATGAGATGACGGCGTCGAGAGAAACAAAAGGTAATAAGCGCGCAAGAGTTGATGATGAAGATGAGTCAGACTTGGATTTAAAATAGGTTTCGTTTGAAAATCCACGGCTTGTCGGACGATCACAATACGATTTTTCTATTTATCTCCAGGAACGTGAGTATAGAGCACGTAGACTGAAGGCATTTGCTTGAGCATACGTGTATGGTATTTAAATAGTTTTATGAATCTCTCTCTCTCTCTTAAAAGCCCGCGGCGATATTATATATAAATACGTGTGTGTAGAAGAATATATTGTGCAACTGCTTACGGCGTGTACGCAAGATAGTGAGAGACAATACACCACGAGGCAAATGTATATACACAGGTCGAATATCCTGTTTGGCTTATTAGGGCAAGGTGGCCAACCTTGCCAGTTTGATACTACTATATAGTATCATTGATAGTCAACATATTAATATGTAATAATAGAAAGTTTTATACACTTCCAAAATTTTGAACCGCGCACCCAATTTTTATACTTTATAACCTAACGCTTTCCATATACATATACGAAACGCATGTAGTTCGCATAGACGCGTAAAACTATAGCTTTACGCGTCTACGCGAACTATGCGTCTACTATGCGTTCGCGTAGACGCATAGTTCACGTATAGACGCATAGTTCGTGTAGACGCATAATTCGCGTAGACGCGTAAAACTATCTTTACGCATAGTTCGCGTATAAACGCATAATTCGCGTAGACGCATAGTTCGTGTACACGCATAGTTCGCGTAGAAGCGTAAAACTATCTTTACGCATAGTTCGCGTAGAAGTGTAAAACTATCTTTACGCATAGTTCGTGTAGACGCGTCAAACTATCTTTACGCGTAGTTCGCGTAGAAGCGTAAAACTATCTTTACGCATAGTTCGCGTAGAAGCGTAAAACTATCTTTACGCATAGTTCGCGTAGAAGCGTAAAACTATCTTTACGCATAGTTCGTGTAGACGCGTAAAACTATCTTTACGCATAGTTCGCGTAGAAGCGTAAAACTATCTTTTCGCGTAGTTCGCGTAGATGCGTAAAACTATCTTTACGCATAGTTCGTGTACACGCATAGTTCGCGTAGAAGCGTAAAACTATCTTTACGCATAGTTCGCGTAGAAGCGCATAATTCGCGTAGACGCATAGTTCGTGTACACGCATAGTTCGCGTAGAAGCGTAAAACTATCTTTATGCATAGTTCGCGTAGAAGCGTAAAACTATCTTTACGCATAGTTCGTGTAGACGCGTAAAACTATCTTTACGCATAGTTCGCGTAGATGCGTAAAACTATCTTCACGCGTCTACGCGATACGCGCGCGCTTCGTAAATTTAGAACCATCAGCATTATATACGCTAACTTTACGCGTTAGAGACAAAAAACGAATGAAAAGTGTTGCGAAGCAACGTTTTGATTCGTTTTTTGTCTCTAACGCGTAAAATTAATTTGATATCCTTAGAAAAACTTTAATCGCTATTCATTTGCGTTTATTAAAGGTCAAACTAATTATCTTCCTATTAACAGTTAATAATTATATCACTCTTTTTTATTCATCATAATCACTATTTGTAGGCGTAGATTCAAATTTTTCATCATAAGTGTATATAATATCCGCAACTTAGAAAAAAACCAAGTGATATTTTGTTCGAGAATGACGAGGATGAGAACAATAGATCGAATTATAGTCTCATTAACCATGATTCGAATTTTTGTCCAATTAATTGGCTGGGAATGGATATCTTTCCAAGATAGTCGCTGAATTATTAATTTAGGAATCAATTCGCTTTGGTATATCGCAATGAATCATCTGGAGACTCGCGTGGAATCACTTATGGTAGAGCGAGAGAGAGAAAAAAAAGAGAGAAAGAGAGAAGGCAATAAGTGTCGTGAAGGTATATTGAATAGAGAGGCAAATATTTTATAAGCGACCGTGAACGAGCACGCGGAGGTAAATAATTATCAATAAATCTCAACGTATCGATACATGCCGAGTATTCTGTTGTTCCGACGGTAATACAGCTATTTAGAAAGTCATTTGCAAGACATTACAATATCGGGGAAGACGTCATGAGATCATTCGCGTATGGCTTTGTTGCATATTATTGGAAACTGAGATTTGTTTTCGCATTTTTTTTTTTTTTGCATTTCGATTGTCAATATATTAATCAGAGTTGTCAGATAACAACAAGAGATTTAATTTTTATTTATGATCCCCGTAGACACATGTGTTATTATAGTCGCATATAGACATTTATGTCAAAAGCATTTCCACCATTAAAAAATATATAATACTGGACACGATTTAAACGCTTTACTAGAAAAGCGTCGCAAAACAATATAGATACACCTAGTTTTTTGAAAGCAGACATAGCCTCGCAGTGACTGCCATTATTATTTATTTATAGGGTCATTACGTTGTCTCCATTGTTGCAGAAGAGTACCGTCTAACCGGACCTCATCGCTCTCCCTTTTCTTCAATAAAACATGTATATACGCTTCCATAGTTCCCCGCAAAATTTTTACAAACATTCACCTCCTTCTACTTCTTCGCATATAGTCCACAATAGTTAATTATTAACTCTCTTTACTTAGTTTATGATTCCTGTCTTGTCAAATTGCTACTTTGCAAAAGGTTATTGTGCTATTTACACATTCACGAGTGATTTATTTCAGAGTCTCTGTAGTGTTACATTCCATACTGATTATTTGTTAAGAACTACATTCAGAGCAATCTTTAAATATTTTTATATTGTTTTGCTAATGCAAAAAAGAGTGAATAGAGATGAAAATTTTTGGAAAGAAGTGATAATTTGTACTTTCCTTCGCGCTACCAAAATAGTAGAGGAATATTAAATGTTTGGAGTACCCCAAGAGGCCCAGGTAGCCCCTGATACACAATCACAGAACCGTTCTTTTTTGGAATCATTCAGTATACTATTTTTAGTATTTCCATATATGTACAGTGTGTAATATATTAGTCAAACAGTATTGCATTTGTTAGAAGAAAAAACATTTATATTACACGTTCTTGCATTTTTACGCATAGAGCTAAGCGCCTCTATAGAAATTTCCCTAAGTATTCTCATATGTTCATTTGTTTCTTGATGATTTTTTTCAACGGAATTTATTGACGATCTTGAGAAGAATGATTCAATGTTTTTTCAGGTGCCATTATAAAACAGCCTGAAATAAATTCCATTGCGAAAAAATGTAAAGAAATAAATAACTAAAAGTGAAGAATTGAATAGAGTTTTATATATACCTTATAGCATTTCAATATGCAAGTTCCGCAATTTATAACTACGAGCGTAATTCTGCAGTTCTGCAGGTGTATTTGTGTACTGCATATGTACCTACATCATACAAGAAAATATACTCTCGACTTGAATCTTAATCAGAGTACCTTGTTGCTGCTGGCGATCCAGAGAGGGTTTGTTAAATCCTTCGTGGTTACTGTTGTAAGCCCACAACTCGTCCTCCATTTTCCTTGGCTTCGTGACTAATTAGCGCAAAGTAAATTAATCGATAGTAGAGAGGGTGTAGAGAGAGAGAGAGATAGAGAGAGAGAGAGAGGGAAAGTGGCGTGCGGCTGGTCGACGGCGCCATATTCATTTGCCTCCGAATGGAAGGATGATTCTACACCGCAATAAAACCTGATAATCAAGTAATTATCTGCCATTAGCAATTTTTATAACATGAAAATTACAATTCCACTTGATTTCGCGGTTTCTCATTACAAACACTAGATTGGGATATCAAATTGAAGAAAGTGAAGGCCTTTGCCAATTATCAGCAGTGATTTGCAATTATCAATTTTATGCTCGTATCTTTTCACGCTTACACGCTTCTTATTATTATGCACTTTGCAGCTATAGGATTGCGTTTGAAAGTAATAGTTACTTTTGTATACTTTCATCTTTTATCTCCCATTGATCATCTTTAATCACAATGTCAACTAAAAGGTTTTATTAAACACACGCACAATAGATAAACCGCATAATATCTATAATCAATAGTTGCTAATTCTTTCATTCACAAATATAGTCTTTCTTATACAGCTATATATTAATTGTAGCCTTTTTTTTACTAGAATAATTCAAATATTTTAAATGTTTAAATATTCATTATGGAAATGTGGAAAGATAAACAAGAGACGAGCAAATGGAAGGTGAAAAACTTAATTCAATGGAATTTTTACAGAATGACTTTCAAATGGCGGTTTGCTGAGGCGGAACAGAGTGTGCTACGATGTGGTTCTCGCTTCCGGTTCGTGTCATTTTCTCCGTGCGCCATTTTCTCTCTTGTTTTACGTCTTGCTTTACGACAGCCGAGTTTGTTCCATTTTAGCTCGCTTAGTCGCCAACAACTCTAATCGTAACGTGCGAAAATTTTATATATATACATGTATACCCCTATGGTATTTATAAGTTTGCGAGACTCACCAGCGGCCGTAATAAATAACTTGAAAGCAGCCATTACTTGTCACTCACCCTACCGTGAACTACCCCCCGTTTGGGCGTCCGAAGCCAGAAAGGCGGACTTGTTCCCTCTTTTCTTTTATAAAACCGAAACATTTTTTAAAGAAACAAAATTCAATTTCTCAGAAAGAGTATCATCGTTTTCATGTGATCGACTTCATTTTCGATTGAATTAAAAATATTTTAAGATTATTTTATTAGAGAAAAAATGGTGATTTATTGGATAAATGCGGGGACGCATGTGCGGCGGGTGGTAAAATAGCAACGAGAGGAAGTTGCGCGTGCGCATAAGTGAAACTGTATTGACTTTACTTGCCTCCTCGCAGTAAACATAAAAGCACACTTATACTATAGTAGTGAGTGTACGCACATTTACAAAGCGCCACTGTAAAAAGAGGGTTGGGTCTCGTAACCTGTGAAATAAGAGAGCAAGAATGTATATGTAGGAGAGAGAAGGAGAGAGAGCGAGAGAGATGCCTACACGCGAAGTGAGTGTCTTACAATTGATTTTCACGCCACTTTGATTTATTCGAGCGCGCCACTGTCGCAGTTTTTTCGAACCCTTCAGCCAATAATGGAGGTTTGCAAACCCTCCCTTTCTCCCACCACTTTTTTCCCTTTTTCTCATTCGGGCCGCCGAAATTTATGGACTTCCTTGGACGATTCTTTTAAGATTGGCCCGCCACCTTTCTCTTCCCGAAGTCTTTTTATATACCGTGGTGGACAGTCTGCCTTTTTGTTTTGCTCTTTTCTTCTTAAAAAGCTACGTAGCATTCGTATATATGTGTATAGTAAAAGTTAAACGTATTTATAGCCACGAATTTAGCCTATTAAATCATTTAATATTTATTCGTCGGGCTTCGCAAAACTTCGCAAAACTTTTACATAAAAAATGTCACAATAAATCGGTATGTTTATATATACATATTCTTTATTTCTGAAATGTTAAAATTGGTGTAGGTAAAAGATTTTTCTTTATAATTAAATTCAACTGTTGCGAAATTATCTCTTTGGGCTAATTTTTTTTAATCCAAGATTCGAAAGCATCTAAAGCAAACTAGACGGAAAATTGTTTTTATACAAAAGGCATATCCTGAGCAGGCTATATAAAGTCGGAGTAGACTCTGTTATTTTCTGGAAAGAGGATTCCCAGTAGGGGAAGCCGAGTTAGGGATGGCAAAGTCATCCATTCCGGAGAGACGAATAGGATTGGTCCTTGATTTGCGAGGGGTTGTTTCCTGAAAGATTGCGACCAATGATACGAGCCCAGCTGCCCCCGAATATTTTTCAACCAACCCCTATAAAGGGAGGGAAACAGAGAGAGAGAGAGAGAGAGAGACCAAAAGGGGATGAAGAGAAAGCAGAAAAATGTGAAGAAGAAACTCAGTAATAAGGGTAGTTTTACGGGGACAAGTTTAGGGAATCACTCCCACTTTTTGAAACCTATATCCAAGTTCATTGTTCGCAGAGGTTACTTACAATCATAGTTTCTTTTTATTAAGAAAACTGTACGAATATATATGATTTATTTAAATCAACTGGAAAATTATACTTCTGTTTCTGTTCTGGTCAAATATATACCACAAGGACCTGCAATTGTTTCTTTATACGGCCCTGTATGGAGAATGATCGATCGAGTTGGGTCTCAGATAGACGGCATACCGCAACTCAAGAAAGTACAGCAATCCAGTTCTAACAGTTTGGAAAGTATGTTCTGAACTGTCAGCTACCAAACGATGATTCCACTGCGACGTCAAGGAATGCGATCAATATCGTCTTCGACGTCGTCACTTTTTAGAAAGTGCCGATCCATTCTTCCCCACCGGAAAAAAAATGGAATTTAATTAAGAGACTCTTCTTTTTGCATTGTCCACATTGTTCTTAACCCTCATCCACTTTAGAATGTTCACCCTTCCATTTAAATTTGCTTCTTTTCATTCATCGATGCTCTCTATGCCGGAAATTGCAGCAAATAACAAATTAGGATAGAATTAATAAACATTTTTCTTTTTTCTTCAATTGCAATTAAAGATTTAAGAGACAAAAACGGTGTTGAGGTATGAGAGCGAGAAGAAAAGGTAGTAAGGAGGGGGCTTTATGTCGCAAATTTATGTGTTCTAGTTCGCTTCGCCCACAGTCGGAAGCAATTTACAAGTTAATAGGTTATACCAGATTCGTTCCGTGCCTTCTCACTTCGCTTCTGCAGGATTTATTTCGGCTGCTTGTACGCCCATTTAATTGGCTCGCAACACTTCTGCTCTCCGTTCAATCGAGTTGAAGATCCCAGAATAATAAAACAACATCAAAAAGAGCGAGAGAAAACGATTCATGAATTAAGAGTATACCAATTCCCCATGTGATCGATGATCATCACTGACCTTTCGTTCATTCTGAAAATTAACTATTTATATACTAATCGAAAATTAACAATCAGCTTATTGGAAATTACAATTATAAATTATAATTCTCATCGTGTCTAAGGAATTAATGTTTTCGACAACAAATTTATATACACTTAAAAGGAGAAATTTATTATATTTAGAATATTTTTTATAAAGAAGAAAGAAGCGAGAATATGTATATATGCTCACGTATAGGTTTTTGACGTCGTATTCAAAGTGTGAACGATGCAAATTTCGATTTCATGAGAAGAATTTTCAAGGAAGCTGAAAGATGGATGGAGCACGTCGAGCGGCACTGGACAATGCGCTGGAATTTGCATCTGGTACATAATTCAGTCGTCGCTCTGCCTTTCAGCATGTTGTGAATGCTGCTCATAGAACTCTGTCAGTTTCTCAAGGCGATAGTTTATCGCTATATATGCCGATAGAATCCAACTCGCCCTTCGATTGACACAGTCGATTAAACAGATACTATATACTTATCGCTTAGGCTTTATTCAATTTTTATCAATTTCGAATTAATTCTTTTTGATGTGTTATCATTCTGTGGGTTAACCTTTGTTAACGCTTTGCACAATCTTTGTACCTTTCAACAACATGGTTGTCTTAATAATTTTAGCAGTTATGGTACAAAAAGAGGTGCTTGGAGTTTATGCTAACACCCACTTTTCTGAACCTAACAACTTCTGGGTCGAAAATTTGTTTTGGACCCGGACTTAGTTATAGGTGGGACCGAACGCGTATCTCCGAATTCGCGTAAAACGAAGAAGCATAACTCGGGGTATTACTGTATATATAAGCAGTTTTATTCAATAAATAACAATAACAGTATCGAAAAGGAATGAAAGGATAACTTGTTGCTGTGGAGTAAATAAGAATTTTTTTTTTGAAGGGGTTTGAATTCCTTTGACTTTGAATCTTATCGTTAAAGGTGTTGAGGAATTCTAGGGCTGAGGGCAGGGTAGCGTGGCTATGATTTATCCTCTCGCGTTCGCGTATACATTTTGTGCAGGGACACACAAACTCGAAGTAAGGCGGAGGTGCAACAGCACACGATCTATAAAGCGGTCGCTTGGCATGTATATGAAGCCTTTAACGCCTCGGACAATGCAACCGGGGGAAGGCCAGACAATGCTCCTCCTTCGGGCCGAGGTGTATGGCAACTATTCATTTTCCAAGCGAAGATGCCGAAGATAACCTCGCGAACCGCACGGCTACCTAAACAGAGAGGGAGAGAGAGAGAGAAGCAAGAAGAGAGAAGATAGCGATCATTGCCACCAAGTTTATAGTTTGTCTCCCTCTCGTCACGATCAAACATTTCTGACAATTACTTAATTGTTATATTAAAAAAAAAAGTTTCCCTTTCTCGCTTATGTATAGAGTCAATCGGGTTTTTATCAAATCCTGAAGTGCACGATGCGGCACTTTCTTCGTGTATCTGAATATTTCAGACCACGTTCCATGCGCGGTACGTGTGTTATAAATTTTAACGCTGTTCGCGAAATGGTTGCCGCTCACAGACAGCGTGGTGCGCATATTTCGGTTTGCACTCTCGGCACTCCCCCTTTTTCATTTGACCCTTTTAAGATATGTCATGACAAGATATGTCATGGTCGCCGTACAAATTACGATCCTTTAGTTATGAACAAACTATTTTTTCTATCGGGCGCACAAAATGAACATTTTTGATGACTTTCATTTTGACAAAATAAAATAAAATTAGCATTCAATGACTTTATACCACTGCACGCAATGGCCTAATGGGAATATGTTGCACGCTATCAAGAGGGAAAAAAAAAATATGACAGAAATAGTAGGTTTCAAATATGTTCGCAGAGGGAGGAAAAAAGAAAATTTCCCAGCTGTTCGCCACAGTTATCAGCGGCGGAAATCAAAGATGGCGATGGGTTTCAACCCTTGCTATCTTCCCCATCAGAGCGAGACTTTCACATGTGGAGTGAGCACAATGTGCACTGGTGTGTGGACAAAGTTTAGAGGCGGGAGTTGTGCGTGAAACACGTACACGCAGGCGCACGCCCTTCCATGTATAACATACAATATATGCCCAACATTATTACAACAGTAGTCTAGCACACGTGTATACCTGGTGGTCGCTTTGTTTTCCTAGATCGGTATCAGTACTCTCCCTCTTCTTTATCGTTCTCGCTCTATTTTTTTTTCTTTTTTTTTTAGTTAGCGACACATCTGTGAACGAAAACTTTAGCTCCCATGGCGAACCTCTACTTATAAAAGTGCAACATATTGTCCAAAAGGCATATGCCCTTATAGCGTAGTATATACTTTTGTTGCGCGCACACTCAACGTTCAAAAAGTGTCTGATACATAGCCTCGCACTCACCTAGAATGCCGTCCGAATTTTAACGATTTTTTTAACCCACTCGGCGCCACATTTTTGTCCGAGGAATGTTGCCGATTGTGCTTAGCATTAAAACCAAAAGACTTCTGGCCCTAAATATATGTAAAATTTTTGTAACCATTCGAATACCTTCGAATTTGTCAACTTTTAAACCTTCGTGATTATTTTCTACGTAATATTTTCATTTTCTACGTAATATTTTCATTTTCAACGTAATATTTTCATAATATTAAATTATTAACTGAAAATAAACAGGTTATGCTTAATCTAATTAACTGTAATGGACTATAGCGGAGAACGAAAAATGCATTTATTTTTAATCTTATTCCTGGTAAATGAAAAAAGAATTCGTAAGTAATAATGACACCACCTAGAGGGGAGGGTACTACGAAAATTATGGTTTGCTCAAGCTTTACGCCCGCCCTCATCATTTTTGTTTAATGTCCATAAATGTCAAGCGCACACAACGTTTCAATATTAGTGATACACATACTTTATATCAACTTTATTCAGTATACGCGTAGTCCGGAGGTTTTTTCCCAACACTACATTATTAATATTAATAACAAAATTTTATATTCAAGTTTTTCTAGAAGTTTTCCTATATTTTCTTATTGTAGAAAAATTTCATGTTTCATACTTGAAAATCTATAACTAAGATTCTCAAATTGAGACCATTATAACATTAAAACGTTGCATTACAAAAATTTTGATTCCTGTTTTTGCTTCAAACAACCAGAATTTTATTGACAAAACAAAAAAAAATTTTTGGTACTTAAATACCAACCAAACGTTTTGTTGTGAAAACTAAACTCTTTCCTCAATGTAATCATAATTTTTCCAAGGATATCAAATTCAGACAAAAAAAGAATCAAAATGTTGCGAATTTTGTCTGAATTTGATATCCTTGGAAAAATTATGATTCTACATGAAAAGAGACATTTTACTTCAAAATTTAATAAACAGATTATTAAACATTCATTCTTTTTACAGGAAAATATTAGAGTTTACAAAAAAATGAAAATGAGTAAAATTTCTGAAATTTATGAATTTTAATAATTTCTATAATTTACATAATTTGTATAATATAATTTTCTTCCTGAATTCAATTATTATTTATTACAATTTTCAACTAAACTTCATTATCTCAAAATTGATTATTTTAAATAATTTTCCGAAAATTCTTCGAGAATCCGCAATTATTTTTAAATACAAAAACTCAATTTTTAAAAATAAATTGTAACTGCTCCATGTTTTTTTCATAAATTATTAAGGCATACTATTTTCCAAAAATTATAATAAAATCATTTTTACAATTAATTTTTTTAAAATATTTTAAAATAATTTTTACAATTAATTTTTTAAAAATATATTTTAAAATAATTTTTTAAAAGACAGTACGTTTTTAATTATAAATACAATAATACAATTGAAAAATTTCCAAACAATTAAAATTTCTTGAAATCTTTTAAAAATAATAGAATTTTTGAAAAATGTATATAAAAATAATCAAATTTTTGAAGAATTTTAATTACAAATAGAACTATAATTTCTCTAAAATTTTAATAAATCCTAAAACAGTAAGTTTTTATAAATATTTATTTACTTTGTTCAAAAATAATTGAAACTTAAAAAATTATGATAAAACAATTCTAAGAATTAGTTTTTAAAAATGTTTTAATGTAATTTTTTGAAAATAATCGGATTTTTTAAAAAGAATTTTTGTGTATAATTTAAATATACTAGTTAATTTTTTGATGAATTTTAATTAAAAATTTTGAACATGATTTTTTTTCCAAATTGTTAAAAATAATTTTAAAATGTTATTATTTTTTGTTTGTTTTTGAATTTTCGGTAATATGTAATTGAAAATACTGAAAATATTAAATTTTTAAAAATTAGAACTTAATTTAAATCAGTTTGCTTCTGAATCAGTTAAAAATAACTGATAATATGAAATAATAATATGAACATGTTTTTTCCAAAATTTTATTACTTACGTCTAAAAAATTAAATTTTTGAGCACTTTAATTTACTTTGTTCGTAGATAATTGATTGTTAAAAAAATATGTAAAAACATTTCTAAGAATTAGTTTTTTAAAGATTGTACTGTAAATTTTTAAAAATAATTGAATTTCTTAAAAGAATTTCTGTAATTTATAGAAAACTAAAAAAATTTGGAACATAATAAAATTGTGTTCTCTAAAATGATAAAAATAATTCTAAAAAATTTTAATGTTATTAATTTTTGTCTGTAACTTAATTTGAATCAGTTAAAAATAACAGATTTTCAGTCAAAAATAACTGAAAAATTAGTTAAACTTGACTAATTGAATCACTTAAAAAAAATTTATTGAAACATCATCAACTATTTTTAACTAATAATTAGTTATTTTTAACTGATAATCAGTTGTTTTTAACTAATTGTCAGTAGAAATATTACTATTTGAATTAGTCACTGACTTTTTGTTTCTGAATCAGTTATTTTTAACTAATTAAAAAATTAAAATTAAAATTATTTTTAACTAATTCCTCAAAAGTTAGTTTTCAAAAATTCTAACAAAATACTAACGAAAAAAATTAATTATTTTCAATTAAATTTTACAAAATTTCAATTATTCAAAATCTTTTTTTGAGACAAAAAAGCATATCCAAATTGTTGCGATGCTATAATGGTCTCAATTTGAGAATTCTTAGAAAAACGGAGAAAAATATAAAGTAACTTTTAATACTTTTATAGTAAAACATTTCTGGTTAAGCATTTCTCGTAACTTTTACTATACTTTCGGAGTAAATTTTCCTACATTCAAAAAATATATTTGTAAAAACTAAAAAATTAGTAAAATTTACTCAGCGACTGTGAAAACCTCCAAATAACATGTCAGATTCATAATCAACTACCGCTAAAACCTTCGGATAGAAAGTTTTATAAAAATCCGTTAAAAATTTTTTTAACACACTTTTGGCCCAAACAGTAAAAATCTCGTCGACTGCCAATGGACTAAAAACAAATGTTTAAATCTTTCAGAACTAAGTGTAAAATCGTTCAAGATAACTTTAAACATAGTAGATTGAGCCGATTTGAAAAATTTTACAAAACAGATCACATATCTTAATTTTGCAAGCAAAATTGTCTACAATGTCTTATTTTGAGACATTGTAGGACTGATTGTGAGACACATACAGCATTTCTCATTTTAATCCCTTTTTGATATGTAATTAATGGAAAATGACTGAATTTGCACTAATTAAGATTCAGAGAATGGAAAATTGATCGATATTAAAAAATCGAGGTGCTTCGTGTTTTTAAGGAGCGTGACTTCCAACAAAAAGAGTAAATTCAAAAGAGGAAAGAGTTCCGAGTGCAAACAAAAAAAACAGAAGAAAAGGGGTGGCGGTCTTAGCACAAAAAAGTTTACAAAACTGGGGGTTATATTCCGGACCCGAAACACGCAAAGGATTCGCAATCCAAGGAACTCGCCCCATACTGCATGCGATGTAAAAAATACCTCAATAAATGGATGCGTCGTAAAGATGTATATATATAAATAAATAAAACTTTTATTAAAACACTAAACACTGTTCAAACACTGTTTTATAAATATCAAGTTGTCTTTTTTAAAGGATGCCTTTGATTAGGGGAAGATTTGTTTGGAATATGAATTAAAAGTGATAAACTCGAAATGAGAATGTAGGAAGTGGATTAAGCTGTTACGCCATCATTCAATCGCTAGACTGTTTCGTGTGGGCGATTTCTGTGTAGTCAAGGCAGTAGAATGCGAAGATAAAGAAAAAAAGTCCAGACGAGTCAGTGTCTTGTTTCCACGCGATGCTTCCGGCAAAGCCATTTCAATA
Organism: Leptopilina heterotoma; assembly: GCF_015476425.1. Lineage (NCBI taxonomy): Eukaryota > Metazoa > Arthropoda > Insecta > Hymenoptera > Figitidae > Leptopilina > Leptopilina heterotoma. The sequence continues at coordinate 1,050,714 of NW_025110949.1, read as the reverse complement.
GTAGCTCAAAAATAAATCAGATTCGCACGATCCTCCACAATCGATTCTCACGAGGAATTTTCCCATCATTGATTATATCAAATGAAAGAAATTAAACGTTGATATTTAATAAAAAAAAAACACACGCAATGCTGGGCCAACTAGTGTTTAAAAGTGCAGTCGTTTGATCCAAATAAAATAATTAATCAAATATAACCGAAAACATATTATTGAGATTCATTATTGGTGAGATTTATTTTTCGAAAAATTCTAATAGGTCAGAATCATTAGGAAATCGATATAGTTGAGGTGACTTGTAAGAAAGCAAATAGTTCGGATCATCGACTACTTTATGGAACTAATCAGTGGGATGATTTATCGAAAAAGAAGAAGCGTATATTATATAGTTTATAAGTACTTACAAGGCGTCGTTTGGGCTTGATGAGAGGTCGATTTTGTCCATTCATCTTGTAGTAAAGACCACAGGCATTGCAGAGGTAATGACCGGTCCCGTCCCTTCGCCACAAGGGTGTCGACGTGGCACCACAGTTGACACACTCGCGACCTTCTGCGATCATTTTCACCCCAAAAATAGGATCAAACGTTAGAATTCCAATATTTTTATATCCAAATACATTAATCATTACTCTAACTAAACGTTCAACTTAAATTTAATTTCTTGTATATTAAATCATTTCAACAAAATTAATTGTGCAAAAGTTAAAACTAGGGCCGATTTCACCAACACCGATTAAAAGTTAATCAATGATTAAATCCTCAATTAACCAATCAGCCTTTAAACTGTCTTTAATTGATTAACTTTTAATCGAAAGTTGGTGAAACTGGCTCTAAATTTAAGATGAACACTTAGATTTCATTTGACCAAAGATGATCTCATTCTATTAATGAATATATTGTTACATACTCTAAAAATATTCTATAAAATACTTGTTACAAATAATGAAATCGAAATTGTAGTCAGCAACTTAATTTTTTGTGACACTCCTAAGAAACCAAAGGATTGTTATAATTTTAAAGTAAAATTACAAAAAAGTACTGAATTACTATTAAAAATTATTGAATGTAATGACATTCAAGATAAAAACTGTTTTCGAAGTTACATCATTAGAACTTTTAATCATAATGAATATATAAAATGTATAATTAGTTTTCTTCTTAGGTACCTTTCTTAGGAGTGCGACAATAATACCGTTAATTATATTTTTCAATTATCGATAATCTTTGGTCACTTGAATATTTTATAAACGTATCAATTGACATGCATTGCAAACATACAACAAAGCAGGTACCAGAGCAAAAGCAGACCTATATGAGGCACTTAAAAGGACAATATATTGAAATTTAGATATTTTGTGATTAAAAAAGATTATCCCATGACCGAATTATAAAAGGAAGAAGTATAAAAGAAGACCCGAATTTGAAAAGTTTGCTTGTAAAACAAATAGTTCAGATCAGTTCAGAATATAATTTTACAAAATGGTAACTTATAATATAACAACTTTATTAGTAAAATATGTACTTTATAGAAATGTAAATAGTTAATAGAAATAGAAATTACAGTAATAGTGTCATGTATCTCAATTGAATAAAAATTATCTCAATGATAACCGTTGAAAAAGTTAAAAAATTTAAAAATTTAACTGACTTCAATTTATCCTGAGTTAAAATTTAAGCTCTACTTTTAACCTGAATTCGTAGGTTTTATTTATGTTTTAACAGTATAAAGTAGATAGTAACCTACTTTGACCCTACTTGACTACAACTTTTATTTAGACCCTACTTTGACTTCAAAAGGAAGATAACAGATCTTATTTAAAGTAAGTAACTTGGGGTGAGTGAAACTAAAATTTTTATTTTATTTTCAGTTCATATATATCAGTGTTTGGCCATTTTTAGTATTTTCAGGCCTCGGATCGACTTTAGGGCGGAAAAAAAGATTTAGTCGATTAAAAATAAAAAAAAAGTCGAAAAAGTCGTTTTATTTAATTCAGTGTTGTCACAAAAATTTTATTTTGCACTTCCCTGACGTTTCGATTTCTAAATTCAATTATTAAAAATTTGAATAATTTTGCTAAATAAATATTTAAATACTTCTTATTTGTTTTTCTACATAAAATAAAAATTTTTTAAATTTCAATTTAAACCTTCTGAATAATTTCTAAAACTATAGTCCTTCCAAAATTAATTTATTTTATACAATTTTTAACAAAACATCTCTAAATCAATTATTTAAAAACAAAAATTCAATTTTTTATAATAATTGTTTATTTCAAAAAGTTATTAAGGTAGGGGAGACCGGGGCGTAATGGCTAACTTTTCACTCTTTGTTGTTTTACTCGGACATTTTTGTTCTAATTGAATGTTTATCTTCCAGAAAAGTTACTCTGGTATCTCAGCTTTCTTTTAAGACTACAAACGTCCCGATATGACTCTTACTTTTTATTCTACAACAGTTTTTCTGGAGCAATGCAGAGCTCCAAAATACGGCCCGAGCCGGGGCGTAATGGATAACTCCCGGGGCGTAATGAATAATGATTGCTAATTATTATCTACAGTTTCCAATCTTATTGCATATTGTAAATTAAGGTTCCTGGGTATTCCGTGAATGCTATTTTTATTCAGCAATACTTCAACTATCGCTTTTTCAATAATATTCTGTGATATTGGCACTCTCTCAATTTTTTTTGTAATTTCTCATTAAAATCGTAGCTTGAAATCTACTATTTGTAAATTTTAGACCAAAGCTTTAAAATTTTGTTAAAAATACCTAAACATACTTAAACTAAGTGACAAGCAATCGCGAAAACAAACCTACACTTCGCCGATATGGTAGGTTGCTTTTTATACATAGCGTATTGCATTAGCCAACACGCCCCGGGAAAAACTAGCCATTACGCCCCGGGGGTACTCGGCAAATATTTGGCTTTTTTTTAACAATACCGGAAGTGTGAATCAAAAATCTCGAATTGTCCCTTAAAAACAAACGTGTCAAGATCGAAACCTGATTTCAGTTTTTTTTTAAAAGCTATTTTTGAAAAAAATAGAACGAAAAACGAAAATTTTGAAAAGTTACTTTCGTATGTCAAAAATAGTTTTTCTACTATATTTCTTACAATAATGAATAAATATTAATGAAACTTCCGACAAACTTGCAGTATACCAAGTACAATAACTTGTCTATTGTGCGAAATTATTACAATTTACGGTTTTTAAACAAATTACAATTATTCATTACGCCCCTTAGCCATTACGCCCCGGTCTCCCCTATAATATTTTCAAAAAATTGTAATAAAGAAATTCTTAAAATTAATTTTTTTAAAAGTATTTAAAAATAATTTTTGAAAGATAAGTGTTTTAATTAGAACAATTAAAAAATTTCCAAATAATTGAAATTTGATAAAATCTAATAATAATAATAATTGAAATTTGATATAATCTATTAAAAATAATAAAAATTTGATAAAATCTATTACAAATAATTGAAATTTGATAAATACTTATAAAAATAAAAAAAATTTTGAAAAATATAAAAAATAATCAAATTTTTAAAGAATTTTAATTATAAAATAAGAACATGTTTTTTTCAAAATATTATTAAGGTCTAAAAAATTAAATTTTTAAGAACTTTAATTTACTTTGTTCATAGATAACTGATTGTTAAAAAAATATGTAAAAACATTTCTAAAAATTAGTTTTTTAAAAATTATCCTGTAATTTTTTCGAAAATAATTGAATTTCTTAAAAGAATTTCTGTAATTTTTAGAAAACTAATAAATTTTGAAGAATTTTAATTAAAAATTTGGAACATAATAAAATTGTGTTCTCAGAAATGATAAAATTAATTCTAAAAAATTTTAATGTTATTATTTTTTGTCTATATTTGAATTTTTCGAAATATATGAGTGAAAATATTGAAATATTTAAAATTTGAAAAATTCAGAATGAAACAATTCGACGATTTTTTTTTTTCTAAAATATTTTTAAAAAATTTTTAGAAGAAAATTTTTATTAATTTTCATTTTAAAATTTACAATTGAAGATTTTTCATTAAAATTTTTTGTGAATTTAATTATTTTAATGCAATTAAAATTCTTCAAACGTTGATTTTCAAAAATTTTTATAAAATACTTAGAGAAAAATAAACTGTTTTCAATTAAATTTTACAAAATTTCAATTATTATAAAATATATTAATTATACGTATATTTTTAAAAAATTTTATTATTGTAAAAAAGTATTCAAAAATATAATTTTAAAAAATTTGTCTAGTTATTATTCACATTATAAAAACCGAAATAACATGTTTGACTAAAAATGTGGTATTTTGTTGCATTTGGAAAAAAGTCGAAAATGTCGCAATTTTTGAAAATAAGTCGAAAAAAGTCGTATTTTTTGAAAATAGTCGAAGAAAGTCGTAAAAGTCATAATATCCGAGGCCTGTACTTGGAAAAATTAAATATTTTTAGTTAAATTTTACAAAATTCGAATTATTGAAAATTTTTTTAATTGTATATTTGAAAAATTTCATTAGAAAAATCATTCAAAAATAATGTTTGAAAGATATTTGTCTAATTACTTTTTACATTATCAAAGTCGAAATAATTTGCATTTTATACCAAAAATATGGTATTTTGTCGGAAAATTTTAAAGAAAAGTCGAAAAACTCGAAATAGTCGCAATTTTTTAAAATAAGTCGAAAAAGTCGCATTTTTTGAAAATAGTTGGAAAAAAGTCGAAAACTGCTAAATTCTAAATAAAACTTATCAATTTAGGTTCGAAGTATCAAAGCTTAAATTTCTAGCCAATAGATCTATACAACTAATAAAAATCTTCAAAATTTCGATTAATAACATACTTATCCGAGTAGTAATATAGATAATAAATAAGCACTTCGCTAATTCGCTGTAAATCAGTATAAATTTTCGCTAATTCAGTTCTAGAGAGTTACCATATTGTATCCTAACGAAAAAATGTTTAATATTGTAAATTTCAAACCATTGCGTGTAATATGTCCGAATCGTTGCTGCATCCTTGAGAAAATTATATCAAAAAAGAAAAGATAACAAAAAATTCAATAAAAAGAAATTTTGAAACAAGAATTACAATCAAATTAATAATTCTCTTGAGTATATTACAACATACATTCGATGTTTATTCATCGAAGATAAATTGATATAGTACCGTTTTGTATATCGACGATGACTATACAAAACATTTATCCAGATATTAATTTTCAATTTCTTACATTAGAAATTTTCAAAGTTACAGAACCCTTCAAATCCTATTTCAAACATCCAGTTTTAAATGTTTGGAATATTTGAAATATTTTTTGTCTAAAATCTGTATGATTTTTGTTAAAAATCTGTACGATTTTTGTTAAAAATCTGTACGATTTTTGTTAAAAATCTGTATGATTTTTTAAAAAAAGAAGTTATATTTTTTTAAAGTTTTGAAAAATCGAATATTTATGCCTTTTTGAAAACTTTACTTCCAGTTTCGAACCAAAATTACCATCTAGATTCTGATCTTATTTTAAATATACTTTAAAAATATGGCACTTTAATAAAAGCTGAAAATTCGAAATAAGTTTAGATCCCAAAGCATCTCTTCTTGAAAGAAAAATTAAAGGCGCCAGTATTTCATTTTTTTTTTTTACTACCGCACATAAACAATGAATTTCACTTAATTATCCACGAAAGAAGGTAATTAAATCTTATAGCTCAAATTGAGATGTCATTAAATTACCCATATCTGAAAATCTAAACTTAATATACCAAAAAAGAAAAAAGATTGATAGTTGATGATGGCGAAAACTAAAAGTCGTTTTAGGATATAAAACACGGCATTGCTACTGGGTCAATTGGTAAAGTTTGATTTGATCTAAACTCAATCTCATCAGATGTAATCTAGTCCAATTTAATGTGTTTCTAATTGTAGTTGGCTCTGAAAGTAATTACGAAAGGCTCTTCTCCAGATTGTTTCGCTTAATTCGATTTGAGCTTTATTGCCATGAGATTTCAGGGGTTCGATAACATGAACATGTTTTTTTCTCTGTTTCATACACAGGGTGTGGTAAAATTTATGAAAAATGTTTCAAAAAATTTACTAATATCGAAGACATTAGTAAAATTTTTGAAACATTTTGCTTACTAATTTCGAAGACATTAGTAAAATTTTTGAAACATTTTGCTTAAGGGTTTTCTAGATTATCTAGATTCGAGATAATGTTAGAGAATAGTTTTTTTTTATTCAAGTTTAGAGAGTGCAAAAGAAGAATTGTTTCTTACACGTTTGCCACGCTCGATAATTAAATTCTTTTATTTTATAAGAAAAAGTTGATGACACGCTTCGTATAGTGTCTTTTGAGAGGAACAAGGTTCCGCAAACAATATTCATTGTTTAATGGCCAAGTTGCTCTTGTTTTTTTCTTTTCACTCGAGAGGGTGATTTGTATACAATGCCTTATAAGAGTGGAATATTATCCGTGGAATAAGTAGCTGAATAAGTGTATATAGTTATACTCCCCGCTATCAATGAGACGTTTACGTACTTTACATTATATGTATTTTCAGTATTTTTATTCACACAACTGATTGTAATTAGTTTTTCTTATAGTGCCTTTTTTCTATAACTGCACATGACTCAAGACGCGTGTCATAAGGAAATTTAATTAACGGCGTCCGCAGCGCGCAATGATGCCTTATTGTTAATAGAATTAGAATTTTCACCGCGACCACTGATTACTGCAATTCTAGCATCCGGCATTTTCCAAGCGCGAAGGATTAATTAACCAAAGGAATATTTATGTTTTGCAATTATTAAGGGTGTTGGGAAAGCGCCGCTCACTATGAAACTGAATTTTTATCAAGTGAAACAAAAATTAAAAATAAATTTTCGCTTTAAAAACTTTTTTATTTTCTATAATTTTTTAATGAAAGTTAATATTTAATATTTAATATTTAATATTTAATATTATATTTAATATTTAATTTAATATTTAATATTTAATATTTAATATTTAATATTTAATATTTAATATTTAATATTTAATATTAATATTTAATATTTAATATTTAATATTTAATATTTAATATTTAATATTTAATATTTAATATTTAATATTTAATATTTAATATTTAATATTTAATATTTAATATTCAGGGTAAAATTGCTTTAAATAATAAACAAACAGTAGCCACACCACATAAAAAATGTGCTCGTGTATGTGCGCTCGTTTTGTGGGTGCCACTCAACAAATTCAGTGAGGAAAAATACAGAATCTTTGTTGTCCATTTACTTCCGCTTACAGAATGAACGAGATGAAAATAACTTTTATTTTTTTTCCAAATTATTTCAATTATTTTTTATCCAATAAAAAAATTAGTTATTAAAATAATTAGTTTTGTGAAAATTTTATGTGTCGATACTGTAAGCGTTTGACGACCGCCACCGAAAGCTCACCAAAAAAAGAAAGATAATGATAGAAAAAAAATCCAAAACTTTATAAACTAAAAATAGATTAAACTTCCGGAAAATTAGGTACAAATAAGATTCACAAAAACTTAAAAGTAACATTATGAATAAGGCGGTGCGATGGTGAATTTGCATTTTCAAAATTACTCCGACCTCGGACTTTGCATACAAATTTAAATTAACTGGGAAAACAATATTTTAGGAAATTATTAGTTAAATAAATTTGAAGGAACAAAAAATTGAAGGAACCAAAATTCCCTGAATTTTTGCTAATATTTCCATTTTCTGAAAAATTGAGGAAAAAAAATTGTCTGTCCTTAAACAGCAATTTCTACTTTGAGTTACTTGGGGGAGAAAATCAAAGTAGATATTGCGGTTGGGACAGACTGTCTGACCTTTTAATACACTACACCCTTAATTTTCATACTTAAATAGTCGAAAAAATGTTTTTCGAAATTTTTTTTTTATTTCATTCATTCCAATTGTAAATTTTTTGTCTGTAACCACAACATTAAACTTGCTTTTAAATTACAACACTGCTTTTGAATACTACCAAAGACAAAAATTTCTTTTACGTATGAAAAATTTTTTATTTTGAACTATATGGCAAAAATCTAGAAAAGTATGGAAAAAACAAGAATATTTTTAAACACGTAACTTTTTTAATTTTTTAACTAAGTAGCGAACCATTGTCGACGGCAAAAATAGTTTAAAACCTAAAAATTAAAAATTTTTTTTACCATTTCCCAAATTTAGCAAACTATGTTCAAAGGCAAAAATAATTTACGACCAAAGAATCTGAAATTTAATAATTTGTTAAAATTGCAATTTATTATAACCCTTTCAATTTTAAATTATTTTCTACAATTTTTAACTAAACTTCATTTCCAAATCAATTATTTTAAAATTTTTCTTTCAATTATTTAAATATAAAAATTCAATTTTTCATAATAATTGTCACTGTAAATGTTTATGGCTCTTTTTTTTATAAAAGTTTATAAAAGTTATTAAGATTAATTACAGAAAATATTATACCAAAAATATTGAAAGTAACTGATTTAAAAAAAAAAAATTAAAATAACGGAATTCTAAAAATTAATTTTGTAAATAATTTTTTAAACTTTGTAGGTTTTCAATTTATATAAAAATTTCCAAATAAGTTGAAATTTGGTAAAATCTTATAAAAATAATTCAACTTTTGAAAAAAATATAAAGAAAAATAATCAAATTTTTATGAAGAATTTTAATTTTAAAAGTGAACGTGATTTCTCCAAATACCTATGTAATAAGTATAAAAAAGTAAATTTTTGAAAATTTTAATTTATTTTATTCGAATAAAAAATGAATCAAATAAAAATGAATCTTACAAAATTTTAATGAAACAAATTATAAAACTCAGTTTTTTAAAAATAGTACAATTGAATTTTTTCGAAAATAATTGAATTTCTTTAAAGAAGTTTTGTACAATTTGGAAGAAACTAATTTTTTGTTGAATTTTAATAACAAATTGATTTTCGGAAATATGTATAATTGAAAATAATTGAATTTTACAATAACTGCAAGAGCAAAATTCTATGAGTATTAATTTTTTCAAAAATATTTTAATATAATTTTTAGAAGCTAGTTTTCATCAATTTTTCATAATTTATAAATTTACACTTGAAGATTTTTCATGGAAATTTTTGAAAAATCAATTATTTTCAAAATTTGCAATTAAAAATTCCTCAAAAGTTGATTTTTTAAAAATTGTAATAAAATACTTGGAAAAATCAAATATTTTTCATTAAAACTCTGTTTTTCAGTTAAAACTATATACTCAGAAAGTTTATTTTCAAAAATTGTAATGAAATACTTGAAAAATTCAAATATTTTTAATTAAAACTATTCAAAAAGTTGATTTTCAAAAATTGTAATAAAATACTTGAAAAATTAAATATTTTCCAATTAAAATTCCTCAAAAGTTGATTTTCAAAAATTGTAATAAAATACTTGGAAAAATCAAATATTTTTAATTGAAACTCTATTTTTCAATTAAAACTCCTCAAAAATTGTAATAAAACACTTGGAAAAATCTAATATTTTTCAATTAAAATTCTTCAAAAGTTGATTTTTTAATCATTTTAATAAAATACTTAGAAAAATCAAATATTTTTAGTTAAATTTTACAAAATTTCAATTTATTGAAAAATTTTTTAATTGTATATTTCAAAAATATAATTAGAAAAATAATTGAAAAATAATTTTTTAAAGATTTGTTTATATTACTGTTTACATTATAAAAATCAAAATAATTTGCATTTTATACCAAAAATATGGTATTTTGTCGGAAAAATTGTAAAGAAAAAAGTCGAAAAACTCGAAATAGTCGCAATTTTTTAAAATAAGTCGAAAAAAAGTCTCATTTTTTGAAAATAGTTGTAAAAAAAATCGTAAAATCCGAGAGGGCTGCCCTGACTATGGTTTCCCAGATTTTGACCACAGTTAAAATATATAAATTTATAGTTTTTTAAATATTTTTATCCTTAACCTTGGTTCATTAGATTTTGAAGATTTTGAAGGGTTTAAAATATTTTTTCGTTGAGAATATTTCATTAGATTTTAACTTTAGTCAGAATTTTAACAATTTAAAATTTTAAAGGTTTTAAACTATTTTAGCCATTTGGTTCGCTATCAATAGCGCAGTAATTTGTGGTATTCTTTACTTTGGCTAAATTCTTTGGCCATAGCTAGAATTTGATTCCATTTTTTTACGCGGGAACCAAATTATTTTATCGCGTGTTACTTAAAAAAAGGGGAATTATTTCCAACCTTTAATATTCGAAACTATTTTTTAAGGTTCGGAAATATTTTTTAAGGATCGGAAATATTTTTTAAAGTTCGGAAATATTCTTTAAGGTTCGGAAATATTCTTTAAGGTTCAGAAATATTTTCTAAGGTTCGAAAATATTTTTTCTCCGATAACAACGGACATGTTAGGACAAATAATTTCCCTCCAAAATTGAGATTAAAGTTAATAAAGAATTTGTGAGTCCGAAGTCTGAGGCACACTAAACAACAATAACACATCGCACATCCTCAGTGCATATATAAACGAAAATGGTGAACACAAGTTAATGAACAAAAAGAAAAGAAACCAAACCATAAGGTGTAACGGAAAAGTAATAAGTAAGTAAGAAAGAAAAGAAGAAATAAAAAAAAGTTAAATGAAATAAAAATAAGGCGGTGCCGCTTACCGGCGGACGTTCTGGACTTGTTCCTCGGCTTTTGCTGCTGCTGTTGTTGGGAACTGGGCGAATGGGGTGTGTTCCCGTGGGAGCCTAAGAGTTTCGAGTCGGGACTGACGCCGGGAACACCGGAGCCATGATGGTTCGCCGAAAATATGGAGGATGGCCCATTGTGGGGATTGTGGGAATGATGGGTGGGATATTGAAGGTGTTGGTACATGTTGTAAGCGGTGGCAGTTGGATCGTACTGGGAGGCAGAGGACGTGTGATGGGACGAGGCGTAGGATTCCCGACAGGGTGAGTTTGGTGCCTGCTGATTGCTCTGATAGTCCTGCTGCTGTTGCTGACTGGCGGTGGTCTGATTCCCGACGCTGGATGGACCATTGCTTCCGGTGGATTGGTTATTACCTTCGCGTTGCTTAACCTGACCGGAAGCGCCGTTCGAGCCGTTGTGCTGATGGGGTGGTGAGGGTGCGCCGTGATGGTGGCCCAGCATCACAGAAGGCTTCACGTCGCACGAGCCACCGGAAGTTGCTCCGAGGGCGTCTTGGTGGTGCATGAAGGCGCCCATGACGGCGGCGTGCGCGACAGCTGCTTGATACTCGCTGCTTCCGCCGCCACCAAGATTCAGGGAATTGTTATTGCTGTTGCTCGTTGAATTGTTGTTGTTGTTGCTGGTGCCGTTCGTCGTGCTGGATGTCGTACTGGCGGTTATGCTGTCGGGCGTCGCGTCCTTTGGCGGCGTCGGTGGGAAGGAAAAGAGGTGATGACCACTCGCACCCCCATGACTCGAGAGACTTCCTGAGCTTGGAGGTAAGGAGGAATTCAACGGACTTTGGGGCTTCTCTTCGCCACTGCCACCTGTCGACGCGGCGCTCGACGGAAAACCCCAGGGCTTTGATGTGTCTGCACCCGTACTGGATAACCAGGGGTGGAGAACTGAACTATGAAAGTGAGGACGACACACTTGACTCACTGGTCCACTTCCAACTCCACTCGTTGACATTCTACCTGCAAAACAGAAAAGAAAACATAGTTTTACTCATTTCATTTCTATTCATTTACTTCATGTTGTAAATAAAAGATTCTAAATTAGAGCTGATTTTCGGTATTAAAGTTTTATATTTTAATAATATTTTAACATTTCTATTATGATTAGAGTCTAATAAATAAGCTTTGTTGCAATTACTTTGCTAAACTAGAATGAAATTCGCATTTTGCAAAAAAATTGCAACAAAGCTTATAATTAAATTCGAAACATAATACAAATGTTAAAATATTATTAAAACAAAAAAACTTACAGAATTTCCTTGACTCTTTTCTGATTCAAAAATTATAAGAATATTATTATAAAACATGAAGATATAGATCACTCCGAGTCGAAGACTCGGAGTGATCGATATCTTCATGTTTTATACTAATTTAAATTTTCATAAAATTTTACAAAAAAAAATTAAACTATTTACAGAAATTTTAATAAAATCCTTCCAAAGAATTCAATTATTTTTACAAGTAATAAAATTTTTCACATGAATTCAATTATTTTCATAAATAATAAAATTTTTTATAGGATTTCAATTATTTTTATTACAATTTTAAAAATAAATTCCTCAAAAAATTTAATTATTTTCATAAATTTTTTGCAAGAATTCAATAAAATTTCACAAATAATGAAATTCTTCGCTGAAATTCGAAATATTTTCAAAATCTACTATTTCAATAAAATTTCTTAAATGAATTCAATTATAAAAAAAAATGTAATAAAATGCGTTGGAAGAATTCAATTATTTTCATAAATAATAGAATTCTTTACAGGATTTCAATTATTTAAAAAAAAATTTAATAAAAATTCGTTGCAAGAATTGAACTATTTTTATAAATAATAAAATTCTTTACAGGACTTAAATTATTTAAAAAATAATGTAATAGAAAATCTTTACATGAATTCAATTATTTTCCATGAATTATAAAATTCTTCACAAGATTTCAATTATTTTTAATACAATTTTAAGTAAATTCTTCGAAAAATGTAATTATTTTCAAAAATATATTCAAAATTCATGCTATAATGCTTTTAATATTCAATTATTATGTAAAATTTTAACTGAAATTTACATTTGAATCAATTTTTATTATAAAATTCTAAAAGAATTTAATTATTTAAATAGAAAAATAAATAATTTATATATTGAATAATTCAATGTTTCTTAATATTGAATTCTCATAAAAAATGTTATCAAACAAATTTTTAAATAATTAAATTCTTTCGACGTATTTTAGTAAAAAATTTTTAAAATAATTACATTTTCCAAGAAAAAATTTATTACTCTCTAAAAATAAAATTGAATTCTTGAGCGATGAATATTGTTATTTATGAAAATAATTGAATTTTGTAAACAATTAATGCCTCTAAATAATTGAATTTTCGTGAATAATTTTGTTATTTTTTGACATAATTGAATTCTTTCGAGGAATTATTTTTGTAAATAATTGAATTCTTGGGAAGAATTTTATTAAAATCTAAATGAATAATTGAATTATTTCAAAAAAAATTTAATTAAAATTATATTAAAAATAATTGATTCCTTTCGAACAATTTTATTAAAATATTTATTGAAAATAATTGAATTCCTGTGAAAAATTTTAATATTTTTGTAAATAATTGAATTATTCCAAAGAATTTAAAAACACATTTTTTTAAATAATTGATTTTTTCAACGAATTTAAATGAAATTTTTAAGAGCAATTTTTTTTGATCAATTTCTGTAAATTTGCATTAAAAATAATTGAAATCCTACAATGAATTTTATTATTTAGAAAAAGAATTGAACAGTTGCAAAGAATTTTATTAAAATTTCCAAAAATAATTAAATTCTTGAGAAGAGTTTTATTATTTATGCAAATAATTGAATTTTTGCTAAAATTTTTTTTTAAATGTTTAAAAAGAATTGAATTTTTTTTAAAAAATGTTGTTATTTTTGAAAATAATCAAAATTCAATTATTTTTGACAATTCATGCTATAATGCTTTGAATATTCAATTATTATATAAAATTCTAACTGAAATTCATTTTTTAATCAATTTATTTTTAGTAGAAAATTCAACGAGAATTCAATTATTTAAAATTTTAAATACAAATAAAATGCAAATAAATAATTTATTGAATAAATAAATGTTCTTCAAGTGAATCCTCATAAAGAATTTTATCAACAAATTTTTAAATAATTCAATTTTTTCGACTAATTTTAATAAAATTTTTAAGAATTATTACATTTTTCGAGGAATTCGATTAAAATTGTATTAAAAATAATTGAAATTCTATAATGAGTTTTATTATTTATGAAAATAATTGAATATCTCGGTAAAAAATTTTATTATTTTTGAAAATAATGTAATGTTTGCTTTAAATTTTATCAACACTTTTTTTAAATAATTGAAATCTTTTGATAAATTTTATTATAAAATAGTAGATATTGAAAATGATTGAATTAAGGAAAATTTTTGTAAATAATTGAAATTTTGACCAGAATTTTATTAAAATTTTTCAAATAATTGAATTTTGAAGAAGAATTTTATTATTTTTGAAGATAATTGAAATTTTGACGTGTCATTTTTGCAATCATTTGTATAACTTCTTATAAATTAAATTTTTTCCAGTACTTTAATAAAAATCCTTAACTTTTCCCTGATTTTCCTGACCTATGACAAATGTTTAAATATTTTTAAAATAAAAAACTTGTAGAATTTCCATGGAAACTCCACGGAAATTCCATGGAGAAGGGTCCATGGAATTTTTCGACGTGGCTCGTTTTTCGGGAGCAAGATATTTATTTTCATTTTCAAAAAGTGCAACTCTTGTGTTTTCAAAGTTGCAATAATTTTTCAAAATATTTACAAGACACTAGATTGAAATTTGCAGAGATGACCAACTGAGGCCATTTTGAAGACCCAAAACATTCGCTTTTCTCTAGAAGAGTGTGATCCAACACAGAAGATAAACTTGCCGTAGTAGACAGAAATATCGTCGAGATAACGCCTCAAGAGTTATGTCAGCTCGTTTCAAGCGCACAGAATCTCTTGAGGGCGTGAAGGGGAAATGAACGAACGAACGCGCGAAGGATGCCGACAAAAAAAGTTTCGTGAATTCGCGTAAAAACAAGCCTGAAAAAAGGCCCTTGCGAGAAGGGAACATGATAAATATCTGGTAGAAAAGTTTTTGCAGCGTCGAGGCGCGAACTGCCTTTCTAGATACTTTTTTTCCCCCCCAAGAGTTTCTCTCTCGCTTTACATTTCCTCCATTCCATTACAAAGACATGTTTATTCCCTTCATTTTTCAGATAAGAAACTTATAATTTATTTCACATTCCAGAAATTGAATTTGATGAGCATATTCTAAACTTTCAAACAATATGACTTCTCAAACCTATATTTAAAAAAAAAACCGAGAAACTTTTTTATACATTTACATCTTCAATTGGTTTCAAATCTTCAATTAGTTAAACTCACTTTAAAAATTTATTGTCTAAAATCTTTTTCAAAAGTCACTTGAAAAAAAAAACAAATAGAAATCGAAAAAAGTAAACAAATAGTTCTGTATACATCAATGATTGTCGTCACTATAAATACAACTATTTTTCAATAATTATATACATTATTTCTCTTTTTCAATAACTGAGCAAATGTTTTCAAAAAGTACAAATAAGCACAATATTTTCTGTTACATGTGTTTATTAAAATCACATATTTACCATATGGAAAATATTTACTTTAAATTGTTAAATAAAAAAAAGAAAAAGAAAAATTGACTAACAGTAGAAATATAAAATGTTTTGACGACCATATAATTTTCAGTGAATATGTATTGTTTAGAAAATTAGGATGCTTCACTCGTGTTTATTTTTATTTTCTATTAGAAACTATAAATCAATCATGAATTTCTTATCTAGTGTGTTGTTCGAAGCATATAGTGGAAATCAATTGCATTTTATTACATTACTAAAATGTTTTGCAATTTGCAAAGATAATTATTACATACTATTATGAAAATTGTGGACACTTAATGTCCAATTAACCAATCACTTAATGTCGAATTAATTGATCTTTCGATGAATAGTAATCCATAAAACTGTTTGAATTCCTATGGATAATTATTTATTAGTCAGCTTTGTTTTATTTTAATTTTCAACATTTTCAAATCTTTACAGGCATCACTTGGTCCCCTTTTCTCCTTAATAAAAATTTAACAGGAATTCTATTCTATAGAATAGCATTTCCAAAAAAAAATTTCGAAAAAATCAATTATTTTACGGAATTTTTATACAATTCTTCACAGTAATTCAATTGCTTACACTAATAATAATAACATTTTTCATAAAAATTCAATTTTTAAAAAAAATTTTTGTTAAAATTATCAGTAAGAATTCAATTATTTTCATAAATATAATAATTAATTGAAAAATTTAATTATTTTCACAAATAAAGTTCTCCACAAGAATTCAATTATTTAAAATAAAATTTTCGTAGGTAATATTTATTATATTTCGAAAAAATTAATTATTTAAAACAATGTTTATAAAATTCTTACGAGGAATTCAATTATTTTCAAAAATAACAACATTTTTCAAAAAAATTCAATTATTTTGAGGCATTTTAATAAAATTTTTAGCAATAATTCAATTATTTGCATAAATATAATAAAATTCTTCTCTGGATTTTAATTATTTTTGGAAATTTTAATAAAATTCTTTCCAACTGTTCAATTCTTTTTCTAAATAATAAAATTCATTATAGGATTTCAATTATTTTTAATGCAAATTAATAGAAATTGCTCAAAACATGTAATTATTCTTAAAAATTTAATTTAAATTCGTTGAAAAGATCAATTATTTAAATAATGTGTTTTTAAATTCTTTGGAATAATTCAATTATTTACAAAAATATTAGAATTTTTCACAGGAATTAAATTATTTTCAAATATTTTAATAAAATTTTTCGAAAGGAATCAACTATTTTTAATACAATTTTAATTAAATTTTTCTGAAATAATTCAAATATTCATTTAGATTTTAATAAAATTCTTCCCAAGAATTTAATTATTTACACAAATAATTCTTCTCAAAAGAATTTAATTATTAAAGATAAATAACAAAATTATTCTTGAAAATTCAATTATTTAGAGGCATTTTAATAAAATTGTTTACAAAATTCAATTATTTTCATAAATAACAATATTCATCGCTCAAGAATTCAATTTTATTTTTAAAAGTAACAAATTTTTTCTTGGAAAATGTAATTATTTTTAAAAAATTTTATTAAAATTCGTCGAAAGAATTTAAGTATTTAAAAAATTTGTTGATAAAATTTTTCATGAGAATTCAATATTAAGAAACATTGAATTATTCAATATATAAATTATTTATTTTTCAATTTGAATAATTGAATTCTCGTAGAATTTTAAAATAAAAATTGATTTAAAAGTTAATTTCAGTTAGAATTTTACATATAATAATTAAATATTAAAAGCATTATATCATGAATTTTCAAAAATAATTGAACTTTGAATATTTTTGAAAGTAATTACATTTTTCGAAGAATTTACTTAAAATTGTATTAAAAACAATTGAAATCATGTGCAGAATTTTATTATTCAGGAAAATAATTGAATTCTTTGGAAGGATTTTATTAAAATTTCTGTAAATAGTTTAATTTTTTTTTGTAAAATTTTATGAAAATTAGTATAAAACATGAAGATATCGATCACTCCGAGTCTTCGACTCGGAGTGATCGATATCTTCATGTTTTATAATAATATTCTTATAAT
This sequence comes from Leptopilina heterotoma, assembly GCF_015476425.1. Lineage (NCBI taxonomy): Eukaryota > Metazoa > Arthropoda > Insecta > Hymenoptera > Figitidae > Leptopilina > Leptopilina heterotoma. The sequence continues at coordinate 1,033,198 of NW_025110949.1, read as the reverse complement.
TTTTGAATCAGGAGAAAGTCAAGAAAATTATGTAAGTTTTTCTATTTTAATAATATTTTAACATTTGTATTATGTTCAGAATCTAATAATGATTGTTGCAATTTTTTATTTTTTTGCGAAATGCGCATTTCATTCAAGTTTAGCAAAGAAATTGCAACAAAGCTTATTATTAGACTCTAATTATAATAGAAATGTTAAAATATTATTAAAATATAAAACTTGCAGAATTTTCATGGAATCCCCATGGAAATTTCATGGAATTTCCAGGGGATACTCCCATGGAATTTTTCGCCATGGGGAATGTACAGATAACATTTCCGATAAATTATGCCAAAATCCATAGTCACTTTGTACTGAATAATAAAACTTTGATAATTATTAATGAATACTTTGTGATTGTAAAATATATGTACAATTATCACTATACCAGTTTATACGTATTTTTTTAATCAATATGTAAATTTTGCCAACCTCAAGCATAATCGTTTACTGATTCATTAATGTTCATTTTTTTTATTGATAATTAAATATAATTTATAAAATGATTACTGTTTTATAATTCACCATATTATGTAAATTTTATTGTTTAATTTGCTGTTTGTAATAATAAATTCCCGATCATTTTGCAATGTGAGAGAAATGATTATTCGGAGAAAGGTGAAAAAGAGGAAAAATCAGCAAAAAAAAGGGGAAAACAGTGACAAATCGTCAAAAAAGGTGAAAAAGGTGATAAAATTGAAATAAGGAGACAAAAAGGGAAAAGGGGGCCTCTGCATATCCGGAATAAGTAATAATTTTATAATATCGAGTATTAAATATATCCATATGAACAATGAATGACGATAGAGTAGGAAACTGATGATGAATATTCATAAACAGCATTATAATAGTTTTAAATTCTTTTTTTTTATACAATTTTTCTATTTTTCATTTCTTAATTATACTTTCCCTTCTATATCTAAAATCGCTTTTTTTTAATATTATTCACTTCATGGTTCGCGGTCAACTTTTTAAAAAATTAAAAATACACAACTCTTCAAAAACATTAGACGATTTTTTATCTTGTGAAATATTTGGAAACTCCACATCGGATGTTATAAGTGTCGAGAAGCAAGAAACTCTGCAACATGGAATTAATTTGTGATAATTTTCACGGAAATTATAACTCCTTGTCAAGATGTGTAATTTTAATCAAGACTATAACTTTATTCCCCTCATTCAAGCCGCATATATAATAATAGTAATTAAGACTATTGCGTATGCACATCAGATGAAGACACGCAACTGTTAATGGATAATTTTTAATATATATTATAAATCCTTAAAAGGTATTACCAAAGCAAAGGTGAGTATTAAATGATTATCACTCTTGAGTATTTTAATTTTAAATACTAACTTTAACGTGCGCGCACAAGAAAGTATGAATAATAAATGATATTCCTAATATATTTGTGAACGATTCGAAAAATATCTCTAATTTTGCGGAATCAGCAACTGTAGTTACGCATATATATATATATGTATGTATATACAGTTTGCTCGTAAAGAAATTTCAGTGCCTATAAAGTACGAGATTATCTCGCGTCATCTAGATCGTACAGATTAATTCTGTATCCAACACGATCAAAGAACGTATTCCTCGACTCGTCTAACAATCTTAAGTGGAGGCGTGTAAACATGAATATTCGAGGACGACTGCCAATATTAAAGGCCGTTACAATCATCAATCTTTGCAAATATTGCTCGGCTCTATAACGACAATTTAATATGCTAATGACCGCTGATTCTAGTTCAACTTTTTTCTATACTCCCTTTTGCTCTACGTATATATATACATCTAGTCCAGTTAGTTGTGCGTTCCAATTTCACCTGCCATACAGAAAAGCCTATGGTCAAGGCAATGTTTACTTATAATTATACAGGAAATGATTATAACTTTGCGCCGCACATAAAAGGAAAAAACACATTAAATTTTTGAAAAATATTAAAAATAGACATTTTAGAAATTGAGAGGCTAATTTCAATGAATTGCTCCGAATGCGGCAGAATATATATAGTTATTTCAATTAGTGTCACACTTAAAATTGTCTCATGCGACAGTTGATTACTATATTCTTTACTTTTGAAAATAAATGATATTTTTAAAGAATCAACACCTTTCACATCATTAATTAAATTTTTGAAAGAATTATCAATTATTTTTTGGTCACAAAACATTTGCAAAACAATATTTTTGCAAATGTTTTTTGCAACCAAAAAAGAATTGATAAACAAAATTATCAATTTCATATAAATAAAAATTAAAAAATCTAACATGGCACACTTTTCTGATTTGAGGTAAACATGTAACAATAACAGTACAGTAATTAATACGCACTTATCCCATTTTAAAAACAATTAAAACTTTTAATTAATCTCTTCTTCTTTGAACTCAAGTTTTATGTTTGTAAACACAGTTAAAATTTGCTTTTCTTTTCATCTTCTATATATTAGGTGTTTTCTTTTAATATTGTATAGGAATCGTTCTGGAAACTCTTTCTCTGATCTGTAGGTGTAGATATTTTTTAATCACGATGATTTTTAAACAATAGAAGATAAAAAATATCTGTACATTGTTTGACTGTTATTTATTTTCACTGCGTGTAATAAAGTAAAGTGTACATATCATGCGGAATGTTTCATTTTTCGTTTTACATCTACTAAACTGATTTTTAAATATGCAAAATTGCCAGAAAAATTTAACTTTATTTTTCCCTAATTTTCAGACAGAATTTTGACATTTTCCCTGACCCTAAAGATGAATATTCTGGCATCACTCTTAAAAATGATTGCGAATACTGCTAACACATTTATTTAACTTCTTCGAAATTATTTTCATTTCAATTTCATTTAAAATTATATTTAAAATGTTTAACAGAAATTCTTCTTTAAATCAAATTATTATAGTTAAAAGTAGGAAAAATTTTGATTTCCAAAGATTTGAATTTGAAACCTTTTCAAAAATTCAATTATTTCTAAAAATACATGAAAAACATGCTTTTAATATTAAATTATTATTTAAAATTTTAATCGAAATTCATTTTAAAATAATTTTTTTTTTTTATTAGAAAATTCTACGCGACATCAAATATTTAAATAAAAAAAATCAATAATTTATTCAATAATATTGAATATTTCTTACAATTTAAATTTTACGAAGAATTTTAGTAACAATACTTTGGATAATTATTATTTTTTCAGGGAAATCTAATTAGAATTATACTGAAATTTATTATATTAAAGAATTTTATAACAATTTTTGAAAATAATAATTGAAAACTTTTTGAAGAATTTTATAAAAATTTTTTAAGAATAATTTAATTCCTCGGAAGAATTTAAATAATAATTTAATTCACGCGAAGAAGTTTATTAAATTTTGTTTAAATGATTGAAATTTATCCCCCCGTGTAGAAATCACCATGCTATGCCTAAAATGATTATTGGCCCTAGCTTGGACCTAACTTGGCAACCCCTTTTTATATATCCTAGGCTGGTCCTAACTTGGTACTAGCTAGGAGATCCAGTTATGACTTAGAAAAATTTTTAGGAAAATGAAGTGTCAAAATTGATACATGAAAAACATGTAAAAATTGATAAATATTCTCAATTAATATTTATAAAATTAATTTATAATCATATTTGTTTAAACAATTTATTGTTTGACATAAATCAGAAAATTATACAAATACTATAAAATAAAGTTAATTTATTAATTTATTAATTCAGCAGTTGTTTAAACAAATAATTGTTATTTACTAACTTTTTACACAATCAACCTAGAAACTAGCAGTTTTTTCTAATTTTGCAATAAGTAAATACTCAGATTAGTTAATTGCAAAATTTTAAAAGACTACAAGTGTCTAGACGCTTTATTGTCTTAAGAATTAATAAATAACAACCATTTTTTGTTTAAACAAATGCTGAATTGTTAAAATTATAAATTATCTTCATATTTCACTACTCAAGTGTAATAATCGCGAAGTTAGATAGAAACTGCAAATTTTTAAGTAATTTGTTACAAAAGTTAATATAACAGCAAAATTTATTTATTTATTTAAACAGATACAGACTGCAATATAATTATCATTAGTAAAATATATTTCTAATTTCGTTCGCTGATTTTCAGTTTCGTTTAAGTTGGTGCTAAACACTAAGAGATATTGCAATTCGAATGTGGGCTGACCCACCCAGGTCCAACCCAGGACCTACCTGGGCTTCCTAGTTTCATTAGTAAAAATTTCTAAGTCCAAGTCTAAAAAATTTTTTGCAACAAAAAATTAATGCTTAAAATGATTTAGAATAATGAAAAACGTGTTTTTAACATAATTTTTTTTTACATTTTTTTAAAAAGTGGATCACCCGCTTAATTAATTAGGAAAAATTTCCAAGTCCAAAAGACGAATATTTTTTTTAGACCAAGAAATTAATGTTGAAAATGATTGAGAACAATGAAAAACCTGTTTTTAACGAAAATGTACAGATATTTTTTTTCTTGATATAATATAAAAATATTAATTTTTGAATTTTTATATTTTGATATTATTTTATTATTATTGTTGTTGTTAAACTATTTTTTTATTTATTATCGTGTATTAGTGTCAATAATTACTATATTGAATCATCAAAAGCAAGTTCACAAGTCACTGACAATAAAAATTTTGATCTCAACTAGTTTCATTAGCATAGTGGTTAGGGCGTTAGTCTCGTAGTCCGTAGGTCGTAGGTTCGATTCCCGCGTGCGTTAGATTTTATTTACTTCTTAGGTATGCGTTTATTCCGATTTTTCTGCGTTGTATTCGTATAAGTAAGCAATTTAATGATTATATATACTGTAAAATAATTTAATTAACAAGTTTCTAATTTTTTTTATAATTTTTAATGTATATATTAGAGGAATATATATTAATCTCTACATATACTAACATTATTTATGAATTCGCTTTTGGTCATCACTTAATTGAAAAAAATAATAATTAATTAAAACTAATACTTATTATTAATAATTTAGGTTATTTCTTTAACAAATATTATTAACTAATTAAAATTATAATGAAATAGAAAATACTGTCTGAGATGGTCCTTTCTAGGTCCTAAAATGGACCCATAAACTGGTCCTAACTAGGCTCCCAAGTTAGGACCAGACTAGAATCGCATCACCACCCATTGTTGGTCCAACCTACACTGCCAACCTAGGACCAAGCTATTAACAGGGCAAAATAGGTAGGACCTGGCTAGGACCAATTTTCATTTTCCACACGGGCCAGAATTTTATTGAAATTTTTGAAAATAATTAAATTCTTAAAAACAATTTCACAACCTGTTTATAAAAATAACTTAATTCTTGACGAGAAAATATTTGAAAAATTTTGAAAATAATTTAATTTTTGCAAAGTATTTTGTTACTTTTCAAAAGAATTGGATTCTTGTAATAAATTTTAATATTTAATCAAAATTGAATTTTGGAAATGAATTTTTTTGAAAATTCCTTAAAATAATTGATTTTTTTTTAATAATACTGCTTTTTATCAAGATAACTGAATATTCTTTGCAAAATTACTTAAAAATTTTTGAAAATAATTGATTTTCTGCGACGAATTAAAAGTTATTTTTATGAAAAATAATTGAATTATTGCAACGAATTTCATTATTTTATTGAATAATAATTGAATGTTTCTTAAAATTGAATTCTTTCGTCAAGTTTGAATAAATTTTTTAAGAATAATTGCAGTTTTTGAGGAATTTATTCAAAATTGTTTTAAAAATAATTTAGATTCAACGATAAAAATAATTGAATTCCAAAATGAAATTTGATTTATTTATAAAAATAATTGAATGTTTTCGTAAAATTGTAACAAAAAAGGTTTTTCAATAATTAAATTTTTTGTTAAATTTTATGAAAATAAATATTGAAAATCATTGAATTGCGAAAAACTTTGGAAAATAATTGAAATTTTGCAACAAATTTCATTATTTTATTGAATAATTGAATTCTTTCGTCGAGTTTTATTAAAATTTTTAAGAATAATTGCATTATTTGAGGAATTTATTCAAAATTGTTTTAAAAATATAATTGAATATTTATCAAAAAAAATTTTCTAATAATTAAATTTTTTGATAAATTTTATGAAAATAAATATTGAAAATCATTGAATTGCGAAAGATTTTTGAAAAAAAGAATTAAATAATTGAAATTTTACAAAGAATTTTATTTAAATTTTTGAAAATAATTGAATTTTTGTCGAGAAAAATTTTTCTATTTATAAAAAAAATTGTATTCTTGACGAATTCGTTAAAGTTTTCAAATTTCTTAAAAAAATTTTAGTACTTTTAAAAAAAAATTGAATTCTTGTGTTGAATATTGTTTTTTTCTATAAATAATTGAATTTTGCCATGAATTTTATTAAAAATTTCTAAAAATAATTGAATTTTACCAAGAATTTTATTAGAAATTTCTAAAAATAATTTGAAGTTCTGTAAAGAATTTTGTTATTTATCACAATTAAGATAATTGGGTTAAAACTTTTGAAATTATTAAATAATAATAAAAAAAAAATCATTCTTGAGATATAGAAAACAAATTTGAAGGTTTTGTATTCGTTGTAGTTTTATTGTTCATTGAGGCAAAAAAAGACACAAAAAATTAAGAATTGTTTTATGAATTCTAAAAATTTAATTTTTTACATTACTTTTAATAAAAATTTCCTGACATATTTTCTATTTTATCATTTCGTTAATAATATTTATAATTTTTCAGTGTTCCATTTACTTTGGTAAATATAATTCTGGCGCATGTTAGGGAAACCGCATACTTCTGAAAATATTTTTCCTCCAGCAAAAAGTTCCCGTAAAGATTATACCTGCTTGATAATAAAGAAGATGAGGATGGACATAGTTAAAATTGCATGTTATTACGAAAAAAGCTGCTGGGGGCACTTGCCAAAATGAGGCTTTATTTTCTCTCAGGAATTTTATATAAAGTTCGCCCTTCGCTCTATGCAGCTCCCAAAATTTTATTATTATAAGTTTGCGCACGCTTCTGCAACTCACCTCCATTTAGATAGGTGCGCGCATATTTTTAGATTTCTTTCTTTATGAAACTCAACCTTCCGTAATATAGAGAATTATAAGCCATCGGTTTAAGGACTTTAAAATGAATTTAAGTCTGTTTTCAAAGGCAGAATTATAAATCGTAATAAAAAGTTTATTAAAAGTAAAGTGTTATTTATCTATTTATAATAATTCTCATCTTGCAGATTTGCAGTTGATGAAAATTAGAGAGAAACTTTGGAAACTCGCTATATTGACATGACTCGGTCAATATACCATAGACTTTTCGAGTGGAAAAGAAAGATAAGATCTCGTCTTTTGAACTTGAGCAGAATCCTCTTGAACCCTTTTCGAATCAACGAATCAGCGGTGGAATGGATTCGCTTTTGACACCTCGCATACAAAGCAGACACTGCAATCGTATCTGAAAAGCTATTCATCGCTAGATTCAGAAAAGTAATTACTCTAAGTATATAACCATTTCAAAAGAGGTGAAAACATTACTTCACACTCTTTACACCTTTTCATATTATTAATCAATTTCGACTGCTTTCTGAATGTGAATACCAGAATTTTTGAATAAACACACTTTTTAAAAAACCCTCAGCTCAAAATTATATCTCCACACGAACTCGCGCATTTTGATAAGTAAAAATTAACCTCATAGTTAACGGACACATTCTATTTTAATATTCGTTCAATTTGATGAGATACAAAAATGAGTCGAGGATTTTTTTCAGCGATATACAATTTCTCGAAAGATTGAAGAAATAAAAGCAGGTGTCTAGACTCGGGGGAATTTTGATCTTGAAATGGAGAGGAGCGAGAAAAGAGAATAACGAGGCTATAACTTTTAGCTTCTATCACATGAGAATATTATATAGAGGTGTGTATGTACATTTTCAAATATACAACACACGTTCAAACGTGAGATAAATTGTGTACTCATATGCAACTACTGCGCGTCGCATCGTGGCTCCACGGAATGCAGCCTTGACTCGTTAAACTAAAAGCACGTGCACATATTACTCGCGTGCGATCCGCTAAAATATTTATTCGTTATTTGCTCGAAAGCGGAAAATAGCAGGAGCGGAGAGCGTTGAACGCTCAATGCGAGAATGCGTTGAAAAAAACACGCATTCAATGGGCGCTACTATGAGTGCAACTAACATTGTAAGAAGAAGATTAATAATAATTTTGTTATAAACGATACTCTTATATCATAACTCAAAAAATATTACATCTGTACGGCAAAATCTAAGAAATTATCCAACTCCTTTTTTTTAATTGTATATTCAGACCTCGGATCGAATTTAAGACCCAAAAAAAAGTCTCTTTAGTCAAATAAAAATACAAAAAAAAGTCGAAAAAGTCGTTTTACTTAATTGAATATTGTCACAAAAATTTTATTTTGTATTTCGCTGACCTTTCACTGATTTCTAAATTCAATTATTAAAAATTTGAATAATTTTGTTAAATAAATATTTCAATACATCTTATTTGTTTTTCTACAAAAAATAAAATTTTTTAAATTTCAATTTAAAACCTTCTGAATACTTTCTAAAACTATAGTCCTTCAAAAATTCATTTATTTTATACAATTTTTAACAAAACATCTCTAAATCAATTATTTAAAAATATAAATAAAATTTCTTAAATGAATTCAATTTATTGAAAAAAAATGTAATAAAATGCGTTATGCGAAAATTCAATTATTTTCATAAATAATACAATTCTTTACAGGATTTCAATTATTTAAGAAAAAATTTAATAAAAATTCGTGCTATAATGCTTTTAATATTCAATTATTATGTAAAATTCTAAGTAAAATTCATTTCTTAATCAATTTTTATTATAAAATTCAACGAGAATTCAATTATTTAAATACAAATAAAATGCAAATAAATAATTTATTGAATAAATAAATGTTCTTGAAGTGAATCCTCAGAAAGAATTTTATCAACAAATTTTTAAATAATTCAAATTTTTCGACTAATTTTAATAAAATTTTCAAGAATAATTACATTTTTCGAGGAATGCGATTAAAATTGTATTAAAAATAATTAAAATTTGATAAATACTTTAAAAATAAAAAAATTTTTTTTAAAAAAATAAAATTTTTAAAGAATTTTGATTATAAAATAATATAAACATGTTTTTTTCAAAATTTATTAGATCTGAAAAATCAAATTTTTAAGAACTTTAATTTACTTTGTTCATAGATAATTGATTGTTAAAAAAAATATGTAAAAACATTTCTAAGAATTAGTTTTTGAAAGATTGTACTGTAATTTTTTGAAAATAATTGAATTTCTTTAAAGAATTTCTGTAATTTTTAGAAAACTAATAAATTTTGAAGAATTTTAATTAAAAATTTGGAACATAATAGAATTGTCTTCACCAAAATGATAAAAATAATTCTAAAAAATTTTAATGTTATTATTTTTTGTCTGTATTTGAATTTTTCGGAAATATATTTAAGTGAAAATATTAAAATATTTAAAATTTGAAAAAAATAGAATGGAAGAATTCTTATAAGAATTTCTTTTTTTTTCTAAAATATTTTAATATCATTTTTAGAAGAAAATTTTCATTAATTTTCATTTTAAAATTTACAATTGAAGATTTTTCATTAAAATTTTTTGAGAATTTAATTATTTTAATGCAATTAAAATTCGGTAAAAGTTGATTTTCAAAAATTGTAATAAAATACTTAAAGAACAATAAACTGTTTTTAATTAAATTTTACAAAATTTGAATTATTATAAAATATTTTAATTAAACGTATATTTTTAAAATTTTACTGTCGTAAAAAAGTATTCAAAAAACATAATTTTGAAAAATTTGTCTAGTTATTATTCACATTATAAAAATCGAAATAAGTTGTATATTATACTAAAAATGTGGTATTTTCTTGCAATATTTTGAAAAAAAGTCGAAAAAGTAGCAATTTTTGAAAATAAGTCGAGAAAAGTGGCATTTTTTGAAAATAATCGAAAAAAGTCGGAAAAGTCATAATATTCGAGGCCTGTACTTGAAAAAATTAAATATTTTTAGTTAAATTTTCCAAAATTACAATTATTGAAAATTTTTTTAATTGTATATTTCAAAAATTTCATTAGAAAAATCATTCAAAAATAATTTTTGAAACATTTGTCTATATTACTTTTTACACATTATAAAAATCGAAATAATTTGCATTTTATACCAAAAATATGGTATTTTGTCGGAAAATTTTGAAGAAAAGTCGAAAAAAGTTGAAAAAGTCATAATATCCGAGGCCTGTATATTAGAAAATGTTATAATACTCAGCATTTATAAAATCACTTTCGAAATTTTAAATTAGTAAAATTTTTACTAATTCAATTATATAGTAAATTCAATTTTAATGTTTAACATGAATTAGTTATATTTTTTTGCAAAATTACTGATCTAATCAGTGAATTTACCGGTATTTATGCGATTTGTTGATCAAATCATAAATTCATTCAAATTTTTGGTATATATCAATCTGATCCATACCGGTATTAATTTGATATACTTTCAAGAAAACTGTTGCAATTTTCAACTAAACTTCATCTCTAAATGAAATATTTAAATATTTAAAATCATTTTCCGAAAGTTCTTCGAGAATTCAATCATTTAAATACAAAAACTCAATTTTTTATTATTGTAATTCGAACATTTGTTTTTATTGTATGTGCGTAAGTAAGTTAACTGTGTTAATAAAATTATTATTATATCCATGGGATATTAATTTCTACTTTTAATAAACAGAGAGGTTTCACACATTTATTAATTCATAAAACTCATGAAACCTTTTTTAATGTTAAAGAAAATATTTCATGTTTAGCTATATAAATTTTACTCTCCCAATGAGTCTGATGAACAATAGTGACTTGTAAATGACTCATTAAAAGATTTATGTAAATTAATTTTAAATGGATTATATTAAATTTATCTAGAGAGCATGAAATTTTATGATTAAATATGTAAAGGAAAGATAAAAAATATAAAAATCCCTGGTTAATCTCAAAATTACTTATTCGAAAAATAGGGTGAAAATATGTAAAGCTAAGAAACAGAAATTTAAAACGTCATTTTCAGTCACTACAATAGCTCCGGATCTTAAAAGGGCATACTTTTATTATTTAAAGTCAATGCTGAAAGTGCCCTTTTATAAAAAAAAGTTCTAAATTAGAGCTGATTTCGGTACTAAAATAGAACCAAATTACGATTTAGTACCGAATTTGGTACTAAATTAGTACCTTTCTTTTTACAGTATGTAAGATCCGGAGCCTCAATTGTTGATTTTGAAATGTTGGATTTTGGGGTTGACAAATGTTTTCAAGATACAAGTAAATTTATTTTTTAAATTGATAAGTTTATTATATTCATGAATTTATTCATTTATATATTCATTTACAGAAAAAAAATAGAAAATAGAAAAAAGAAAATAGAAAATTATTATAGAATACAAGTGATGAGATATTCGTAAATTCTGAGACGAAATATAAGTTGTGAAATTAAGTTTTCCAACATTATGTAATTATAAAACTCCATTAACTGGAAAAAAAGAGAGGATTACTTAAAGAATTGAAGAAACGAAATGAAAGCGGGAAGCTGTATCTGTAGTTTGATCAGAGTAGAGGAAAGGAGTGCCAGGAGAAAGAGAGACAGAGAGAGTCTTGACTCCGCCTTCGGTTGGCGAATGCATTTGCGCAAGATGGCGTCGTTCTCTCTTTCCAGTACATACTACGTACAGGAATATTGTAGGAAAGCTGGTCAAATATGTACAAAAGTCTCTCTCTAGAGGAGTACAAACTTCTCAAGAGTCGAGGAGGAGGAGGAGGTGGTGGTGGTATGCAGAAGGAGGAGGTTTCAAATGAAGAAAGAGCGTTTCAATGAAGAAAGAGAGAGAGAGAATTGAGAATTTATTTCAAGAATTTTTAAATAAAATAAAACAGAAGTAGAAAACTTAAAAAAAAAGAAAATGTTCTTTTTTTTTGAAGAAAAAGAAGAAAAAGAAGAAGGAAATTAAGAAAGAAAAGTCGAAAAACTGAAAAAAAAGAAGAAACAAACCCATGTAGGGAAAATATGAGAGAGAGAAAAAAAATAAAGTTAAGTGGACGGATGGCAGAGCAGCGCAGCAGCATAAAACAGCAGCTCCGGCAAAAGAGAGCCCCCCTATGTGGCCTGCAATTATATATGCACCTCTCTTAGATCCCGTGGAGCTTCGCGGTTGGTTGCGCTTCCTTCCTGCCTGCTGCAACCTCTGCTGCCAACTGACACATGCACACACACTCATACAAACGCACACTTTCCTTTATCAGGTATTCCTCTCGCTTCTCTTTTTCCTATTACAGCGTTTCGTCAGAAAGGTTCTCTCCTCTTCGTTTGCAAGCACAGGTAGCGACCCTCTTCTCTTCTCTTTTTTTTTTTTTTTTCTTTTCTTTTTGATCACGTGGGAAGTAAGATTGGGTTCCTTTACCCAGCTTTACAAAGTTTCTGTACAACAGCTTATCGCCAACATCTAAAACACTGTTCTGTAGTATCAAATTTGTTCCTCGAAGTCATCTCGACTAAGTTTCATTTACATCAGATCCATCCATTTGCACCAATAATCGTATATACAAACTTTCTAGAGATGATAGTCGACGGTACGAATGGAACATGCTTGCATTTATTTAAAATATATTCATTTCCAGGAATTTGGAACTATTCTGGCATCTATAAAAACGTCACCTTTGAAAATCTGTTCCAACTCCATATCCGCTAAATGTTAATTTAATGTTAATTTTTGTTACTTCTATCTTAAGTATTATAGTAACCGCAGGGTTGACCACGCTTTTTCTCATTTTCAAATTCCCTCATTTTTCGAGGTTTTTAAAAGACAAAAAAAATTTAATTTTGTTTTCCCCCCAACTTTCCCTTGAATTCAAAAATTTTAGATCCCGTGATTAGATTCTTACTTCTTCTTGACTCTAAAGAATATTCTCATTTAGTCCAAAAATTCTAATTTTGAAACATGTTCTATTGCTTCTTCTTTAAATAAATATTTAATCAATATTATTTTTCGATAAGAATTAAGATTTACAAAATATTTAAATTCATTTTTTTGAAATTAAAATTAAAAAAAAAATTGTTAGAAAACATGAAGATATCAATCCGAGTGCAATCGGTATCTTCTTGTTTTATAATAATTAAAGATGAACGATTGATAAAATCATTATAATAATTCATAATAGAAAATCTATTTTATATTATAATATATTGTTACTGTAACTGCATAAGAATTATTTTCATTTTAATTCAATTATTTTCTAAAATAATTCTAAAATAATTTTAAAATTATTTTAACTAAAATTCTTCTTTTAAGGGCATTTGAACCTTGATGACGTCACACATGCTTTGCACAAACTGTAACGTCATCAAGGTTCAAATGCCCTTAATCAATTATTTTTAAAAATTTTTCGAAAAATTTCTTCGAAAATTTTCAAATTTTTTTGTTTAGAATTCTATTTTATATAGTACGAAATTTCATCGATTATTCGAAAATATTCTTCAATTGTACGTTATTAGAAAATAAAAACTTGACATAATTTCAATGTTTCATTAAACTTTTTTAAAAAAAATAATAAATCTACACAATTTTCAGTGAAAAGTATGCGAAAAATTAAAACTTTCAAAGATTATAATTTGAAACCTCTTCAAAATGAAATTATTTCGAAAAATTCACGTTACAATACTTTCTCTTTAAATATGAATTAGTAAAAATGTTTATTAATATTCGAATTAGTGACTGAGTTTTTTGTTTATGAATTAGTAAATTTTACTATTAAATTAGTAGAAACGACTATTTATTCGTAAAATCTGCTAATTTTTAAAGTAAAAAGTCAGTCATTAATTTAAATTAAAAACCATTTTGTACAACTTCAAATTTAGAGAGTTTAATATTCAATTCTTATCAAAAATTTTAACTGAAATTCATATTTAAATCAATTTTTATTAGAAAATTCTACGAGAATTCAATTATTTAAATACAACAATAAATATTATATTAGATAATTGAATGTTTGAGTAGAAATTTATCAACACTTTTTTTAAATAATTGAATTTTTTAAAAATATTTTTAAAAAATAGTCAAAATTAAAAATCATTGAATTCAAGAAAATTTTTGAAAATAATTGAAATATTGACTAGAATTTTATTAAAATTTAAAATAATTGAAAATAATTGAATTTCAGAGAAGAATATTATTATTTATAAACATATAATTGAAATTTTGACAAGAATTTTTTTTTTTAAATTTTGAACATATAATCTAAAATTTTAACTGAAATTAATTTTTAAATACATTATTTTTATTAGAAAATTCTACGAGAATTTAATTGTTTGAATACAAAAATAAATAATTTATTTTATAATTAAATGTTTATTAAAATTGGATTCTTATAAAGAATTTTATAGACAAATTTTTAAATAATTCAATTTTTCTGACGAATTTTAATAAAATTTTTAAGAATAATTTCATTTTTCGAGAAATAATGATTAAAATTATATTAAAAATAATTGAATCTCTATGTAAAAAAAATTTATTGAATTAAGAATCATTTTTGAAAATAATTGAATTTTGAAGAAGAATTCTATTATTTATACAAATAATTGAAATTTTGACGAGAATTTTTGAATTATTCCTTTAAAATAATTGAATATTTTTGAAACGAATTTTATAAAAATCTCTTTTGAAATAATTGAATTCTTTTGTGAAATTTTATTGAAATAGTAGACATATTTAAAATAATTGAATTTTGACAAATTGAATGTCTCTTAAAATTGAAATCTCATAAAGAAATTTTTCAACACATTTTAAAATAATTGAAATTCTTTTGACGAACTTTAATCAAATTTTTAAGAATAATTTCATGTATCGAGAAATAAGGTTAACATTAAATTAAAAATAATTGAATCTCTGTAAAAAAATTTATTGAATTGAGAATCATTTTTGAAAATAATTGAATTTCATTATTTATGAAAATAATTGAAATTTTGACGAGACTTTTTTTTAAACTTTTCATCATAATATTGAATTTCTGCGAAGAATTTTATTATTTTTGCAAATTTTTAAATAATTGAACTGTTTTGATGAATTTTAATAAAAATTTTAAGAATAATTTCATTTTTCGAGAAATTTGATTAAAATTGTATTAAAAATAATTAAATTTCTCCAAAGAACTTTATAAGAGTTTTTGAAAATAATTGAAATCCTAAAAAGAATTGTATTATTTTTTAACATAATTTAATTTTTGCGAAGAATTTTATTATTTTTGAAAATAATTGAATTCTCGAGACGAATTTTAACAATATATTTCTAATAAATAAATGATAGGAAGGCTTTTTAAAATAATTGAATTTCTTTGATGAATTTTAATAAAATTTTTAAGAATAATTACAATTTTCGAGAAATTCCATTAAAATTGTATATCAAAAATAATTGAAATTAAGCATTGAATTTTATTATTTATGAAAATAATTGAAAACCTATATAGAATTGTATTATTTACGAAAATATTTGAAAATCTATGTAGAATTTTATTATTTACAAAAATAATTGAATTCCCGGTAAAAAAATGTTATCATTCCTGAAAATAATTGAATTATTGCGAAGAAATTTAGAAGAAAAATTTGTAAATAATAGAATTTCTGTGGAATTTTTATTATTTAATCAATTTATTGAAAATTGAAATTTTCTAAAATTTCAAATTAAAACGTTTTGAAGTTCATCGATTTATGAAAATCGTAAATATGCGCACCTCTTTTCAAAATTGAATTAATTTCGAAATATTTAACTAAAATTAGATTTCAAGAATAAGCACAATTTTGAAAACAATAATTTTGCAGGATTCTGATAAAAATTCCGACTTTTCAAGGTTTATAAAATTGCCTGACATTTTCAGGTTTTCCTGGTTAGGTTCAAAAGAAGGAATATCTCCTGAAATAAATAAATAATTTTATTTTAAAGGCAGGTTCTCCTATAATAAGTTTATCAACATGAAAGCGACATATTTTCATTTAAGAAAATGCTTATTTATCATCATTGGCTATATTTTCGTGCTGAAAGTGTTCAATTAATTTGAATTGCAGAAACATTTCTGAATCGCTATATATACTTGAGTAAAACCAGTAGACAATTATGTTTCTTATCTATTTTCTGGTTCAGTGCATATTCATATCAAGTTTCCATTGACTCAATAAAAGATAAACCATGCGATAAATATATTTATAAATTATAACATGATTAGCATTACGATCACACATATACTTCGAAAATGAACTTGAAATGTGTCAAGAGCCTTAACTATTAACTTGCAAATTTGATGACAATGTCTAATTCAATCATATGCCAATTAAAAGTGTCAGGTCCTTTTTCCAAGCCTCTGATTCCTTTTTATTTTATCGTATATTCTTGGCGAACACATTTTTATAAATGCTATTTATATTTATATAAAAATAAGAAACGTATCCTTTCATATAATTCGCATCTGGTTCTTGAATGCTGGAAAACGGGATCATAAGTTACGCAAATTAAGTTGATTTTCAACTGGAATCCTTTGGGAGAGAGAAAGAGAGTCCAGCGGGTATTTCAAAGAGGAAGGCTTGTGTCATAAGAAACAAAATTCGTTTCTGCGGTCTTTGAGATTTGATTCCGATTAGGAACCACAGTTTTTTGGGGCCACGAGCTAACAGAGGCTCGGGTATAATCCACGTATGTCGGCACGAATCAGAGATATCGCCTTCTAGACCTCAAGATCCGACCGGGTGGATCAAGTTTCATGGATCGTATGTACTTTTTGGCTTTATTTTCCTGCTCCAATAGCATCCTCATATTCTTGACCGCGTAATCCCTATTTATCTTCCAAGGCTATATTTCTATAACATAACACATACGCGAAGATTTCTTCACTCTAATTTCTCAGTTCACATCACAACATCAACAACTTTTCGAATTCCACAAAATTTTATTCATTTCCGTATACATATATAAAATAATGCCCATCAAAAAAACCTGGATTTACTTATTTATTGCGATTGTCAAAATAAATTCTTTATCGAAATGAGTAAACGACGAATAACTTGAAGTAAGTTAAAATAATGTTCTTGACTTAATAAAACTTAAAGTTATACTTGCTGTTTCAGATTTTCCTTATTTCGGCCTCGGATCGACTTTAAGACCCAAAAAAAAGTCGCTTTCGTCGATTAAAAATACGAAAAAAGTCGAAAAAGTAGTTTTATATTTAATTCAGTGTTATCACAAAAATTTTATTTTCACTGTTTTCTAAATTCAATCATTAAAAATTTGAATAATTCTGTTAAATAAATATTTAAATACTTCTCATTTGTTTTTCTACAAGAAATAAAATTTTTTCAATTTCAATTTAAAACCTTCTGAATACTTTCTAAAACTATGGGGCCGTTCATAAACTACGTCACACTATTTTGCATAATCCCCCCCCCCCCTATCCACGTCACAAATTTTACATGCTTTAGCGCCATTTTTTCTACAGAACGTCACAAAAAATGAATTCACCCCCCCCCCCCTAAGGCGTGACGTAGTTTATGGACGGCCTCTTATAGTCCTTCCAAAATTCATTTATTTTATACAATTTTTAACAAAACATCTCTAAATCAATTATTTAAAAACAAAAATTCAATTTTTTATAATTGATGTTTATTTTAAAAAGTTACTAAAGTATAATATTTTCAAAAAATTGTCATCAAGAAATTCTTAATATTAATTTTTTTAAAATATTTAAAAATAATTTTTTAAAAAATAAGTGTTTTAATTAGTACAATTGAAAAATTTCCAAATAATTGAAATTTGACGAAATCTAATAATAATAATATATGAAATTTGATAAAATCTATTAAAAAATAATTGAAATTTGAATAAATATTTTTAAAAATGAAAGAATTTTGGAAAAATATGGAAAAAAATAGAATTTTTAAAGAATTGTAATTATAAAATATGAACATGTTTTTTTTTAAAATTTTATTAGGTCTGAAAAATTAAATTTTCTAAGAATTTTAATTTACTTTGTTCATAGATAATTGATTGTTAAAAAAAATATCGTAAAACATTTTTAAGAATTAGTTTTTTCAAAAAATATTGTACGCTAAATTTTTAAATTTAGCTGGATTATATATATTTTTTTTTTTTTTTGCAATAATAAACTATTGAACCTCGCTTGTTCTGTTAGGAAAAAGAGCTCGAAACTGACGGAATTGCTACATACATTTAGCGCTTGCGCATTATTATTTCTTTAAATGAAAAGGTCTATTCACAAGATTCCTAATCTTAAAATTCTACCACAATTATTGTCTTGAACTTTAGTGAATTAGCTTTATAAAAAGGAAAGTTTCTTTTCATATATTTATATCTCTGTTTAACAGCATGTTTAACATCATATACTGTTAGAACTCTAATGTTAACTTTTCGATCAATTTTATAAAATTTTTTTAAATAATTCATTATTCTTTCGACTAATTTTATGC
Source organism: Leptopilina heterotoma (assembly GCF_015476425.1). Lineage (NCBI taxonomy): Eukaryota > Metazoa > Arthropoda > Insecta > Hymenoptera > Figitidae > Leptopilina > Leptopilina heterotoma. The sequence continues at coordinate 1,014,559 of NW_025110949.1, read as the reverse complement.
AAATTCTAATTTAAATAATTAAATTCCTGAGAAATTTTTATTATTCATGAAAAAAATTGAATTCTTAGAAAGATTTTTATAAAACATTTTTTAAATACATTGAATTCTGTTGGGAACTTTTATGAAAATAGTATAGATATTAAAAATCGTTGAATTGCGAAAAGTTTTTAAAAGTAATTAAATTTTATAAAGAATTCTATTAAAATTTTTTACAATAATTGAATGTCTGTGTGGTGTTTTATTAAATTTTTTTGAAAATAATAAATTGAATTCCTAAAAAGCATTTTATTATTTTTGAAAATAATTGAAAATAATTGAATTTCCAAGAAGAAATTTATTACTTTTAAAAATAATTGAATTCTTGTGATGAATATTGCGTTATTTACAAAAATAATTGAATTTTGCGAAGAATTTTATTAAAATGCCTCAAAATAATTGAACTTTCGGGAATAATTCTGTCATCTATCGACATAATTGAATTCTTTCAAAAAATTTTTTATATAAATAATTGAATTTTTTCTAAGAATTATTTAAGTAAATAGTTGAATTCTTAGGAAGAATTTTATTAAAATATTTAAAAATATTTGAATTCCTGTGAAAAAATCTAATACTTTTGTAAATAATTGAATTTTAAAGAATTTAACAAAAAAAATTTAATAATTTCTTTTTTTCGAGAAATTGAAATCAAACTTTTGAGAGTAATTAAATTTTTTTAAGCAATGCCTGTAAATTTGTATTAAAAATAATTGAAATCCTGCGATGAATTTTATTATTTATATAAAAATAATTGAATGCTTGTCCAGAATTTCATTAAAATTTTCAAAAATAATTGAATTCCTGAGAAGAATTTTCGTATTTATGAAAATAATGGAATTATTGCTAAAAATTTTATTAAAATGTTTAAAAAGAATTTAATTTCTGTAAAAAAAATTTGTTATTTTAAAAAATAATTGAATTCTTGTGAACGATTTGATTAAAATTTTTGAAAATAATTGAATTATTGCGAAAAATTTTATTAAAATGTTTAAAGAGAATTGAATTTCTGCAAAAAAATTTGTTATTTTTGAAAATAATTGAATTCTTGTGAACGATTTGATTAGAATTTTTTAAAATAATTGAATTTACAAGAAAAAATTCATTACTTTTAAGAATAATTGAATTCTTGTGATAAATATTGTTATTTTTGATAATAATTGAATTCTTGCGAACGATTTGATTAGAATATTTTAAAATAATTGAATTTCTGTAAAAAAATTTATTATTTTTAAAAATAATTGAATTCTTGTGAACGATTTGATTAGAATTTTTTAAAATAATTGAATTTACAAGAAAAAATTCATTACTTTCAAAAATAATTGAATTCTTGTGATAAATATTGTTATTTTTGAATATAATTGAATTCTTGTGAACGATTTGATTAAAATTTTTGAAAATAATTGAATTATTGCGAAATAATAAAAAAAAATAAAAGAATTGAATTTCTGTGTAAAAATTTGTTATTTCTGAAAATAATTGAATTCTTCTTAAGAATTTTATAAAAATTGTTTTAAATAATTAATTTTTCTGAAGTATAATTAAAGATTATGAAAATTTTATTTTAAATAACTGAATTCTTGTGGAAAACTTTATTTGTGAAATGGAAATAATTGAATTTTTCGATTAATTAATTTAAAATAGTATTAAAAGTAGTAATTGAAATTCTTCAATGAGTTTTATTATTTATGAAAATAATTGAATTTTTGTTTAGAATTTTATCAAGTTTTTCTTTACAAATTGAATTTCCATGAAAAATGCTCTTATTAGTGAAAGTAATTAAATTATTGTGAAGAATTGTATAAAAATTTTGTTAAATAATTGATTTTTTCGAAATTTTTTTTTTTTAAACTGCTTTTCTAAATTAATTGAATTCCAGTGGGAATGTTATTATTTATGAAAATAATTGTATTTTTGATGAATTTTATAAATTTTTTTTTAATAATTGAATTCTTTTGCGAAATTTTATGAAAATACTAGATATTGAAAATAATTGAATTTCGAATGTTTTTTTTTTTGAAATAATTGAATTCTTTTGCGAAATTTCATGAAAATACTAGATATTGAAAATAATTGAATTTCGAATATTTTTTTGAAAATAATTGAATAATTTTAAAGAATTTGATTATAATGTTTAAGAAATTAAAGAAATTTTTAAGAAATTTTTTTTTTTGATTTCTAGTATTAATAGCGAATTTAACTAACACCTTAACCCTCTGTTTATTACGAACGACCATTATCGTCAGAAATCGTCAGATTGGGCGCTTTTTGGGAACTATAGAATTTACTTTCTCTGGCGATAGTGTGACGGCAGAGGGTAAACTTTGAATTCAAAATAAGGATACGATTCACTACATACGAATAATCAATCAAGTTGTTTTTGTTACCAGATAAAAAAGACGAGCGTTTCCTCCACCACCCCCATATTATTTAATAAATAATACAAAATCTCCATAACAAATCCATCAAATTGTAAACCTTTTTTTTATAAATCACCCAAAATGGATAATGAACATAATTCGAAATGAATTAGGTTCAGTCCAATTTGTCCGTGAAGCGATTGAGTGAATATATTGTATATACATACACCTTGTTGGAAACGTCAACTTCTCACAAATCACTACCCGCATGTTACTGCTCATACTGGCTCTTTGTTGTTTAGAAAAAGAATAGCAAAAGTTGAAACAGAAAGTCACCCGGTGAGTTGAGAATGAGTATATAGGTCCTTCGAAGAGTGAACACAGTGTGTTTTTAAAAGAGAGAACAAGAGAACAAAATCTCGGCACGCGAGTGCCCACTGGCCCAAGTACCCGCGTCAGATTGCGTGTTGTGCATTACGTATGGCCAAGTGGTTACTTGGGTTCTCAAGGACGTGTATTACTTGTATGTACTCTAAATATGTATTCCGAGCACGCGTGATTGGTTGGCCATACACAGTACCGCTACTCTATGCAACTCAAAACGAATTTCGTTGAATTCTGACATTATAGGAAGGAGCACCTATTCCACCGCCGCGCCGGTCGATGGCAATCATGCTCCGATTTGCATTTGCATTTAATAGTGCAGCGATTACATCTAAATTCAGACATTAACCACCTGGCGACCTTGAAAAACGTTATTTTCGATCCCTTGTGTTATACGTGTTATTAATCATATCCACGGGGAAAATAAAGTCTTTGATAAACTCTCAGACCGTTTATACATCTTGAAACTAGAATGATTGAAAATTAACCTAATATTTTTAAGCTGAAAACTATGATCAATTTTGGAATTTAAAATCATACATCATTCAAGGGTCGAATTCAGTCAAAAATGGGTCGAATGTAAGCGGTTTTTAACCAAAGTGGGTTAAAAGAAAAATTTATAGGTATGTTTCGATTAACAGCTAAAGCAATGTTTTAAAATTCTTCTTTATAGTCCACAAGATTCACGGTAGAAAATCGCAGCTAAGTAAAAAGTAAAAATCGCAATTACTTATTGATAATCGTGAATTTATGATAATTTTATAGAATTTAAACAAAGAAAACTGAAAAATAACGAATTTTTGACATTTAGACATACCTAGAGCCTAAACTACTAAATGGATTTGCAAGACAGAAGATACTCTGGAATATTATTAAATGCGGGTTAAAATCTCGATATATACATTTCAGGAAATTTCAAAACATTAAGTATTTTTTTGAAAAATTTGAATTTTTTCCAAAAAAATGGATTTTTTATTTTTACATTTAGACAAACGTAGAGTCTAAACAATTAAACGGATTTGTTAAATATTCTGAAATATTATTAATTGGGTTAAAATCTCGATATACATTTCAGGAAATTTCAAAACATTTAATATTTTTTTAAAAACTTAGAATTTTTTCCAAAAAAATGGATTTTTTACATTTAGACAAACGTAGAGCCTAAACAATTAAACGGATTTTGTTAAATAGTCTGGAATATTATTAATTGAGGTTAAAATCTCGATATATATTTTTGGAAACTTCAATGCCACGCTTTTTCTCTTTTCAAATTCCCTGCGACTTTTCCAAGTTAAAAAACAATACTTTTCCTGGTTTTTAAAACGAAAATTATTCGAAAACATCAATAACTTCATTTTTAAATATTTATTATAGTCATAATTTTTCTTAAAGAAATTAAGATATTTAAAAATTTGAAATTCAATAACATTTAATAATTAAAACTTGCAACTTTGTTACTGTAACTTCTTGAAAAATTATATTTTCATCATTATACGATCATTCATTTCTAGAATTTTCAACTAAAATTCTTCTTGACGTGAATTTATTTAAAATAATTTTTGAAAAAGTTTTTTTGTGAATTTTCAAATTCTTTTGTTTACAATTTAATTTTACGAAATTTCGATTATTCAGACATTTTTCAATTAAATATAGGTATTAGAAATTAAAAACTTCAAATTATTTAAAAAAAAATTCAATTAAACTTATTGAGAAAAATTAATTCCATAGAATTCTTAATTAAAAGAATGAAAAGTTCAAATTTTCAAAGATTTTAATTTGAAATTTATTTTTAAATCAATATTTATTAGAAAATTTTACAAAAATTTAATTATTTAAATACAACAATAAATATTTTATTAAATAATCGAATGTTTGAGTAGAAATTTATCAACACTTTTCTTTAAAATAATTGAATTTTTTTGGAAAATTTTAATAAAATTGTAGAAATTGAAAATCATTTTAATTTAAATGTTAAAGTAAATAATTTATTGAATAATTGAATGTCTCTCAAAATTCAATTCTCATAAAGAATTTTATACACAAATTTTTAAATAATTGAATTCATTTGTCGAATTTTATTAAAATTTTTTAAGAATAATTTCAATTTTCGAGAAATAATATTAAAATTAAATTAAAAATAATTGAAAATAAAAAAATCGATTAAATTGAGAATAATTTTTGAAAATAATTGAATTTTATAAAGAAGAATTTTATTATTTATAACAATAATTTAAATTTTGACGAGAATTTTTGAATTATTCTTTGAAAATAACTGAATACTTGCGAGACGAATTTTATGAAAATTTCTCTTTGAATAATTGAATTTTTTTGTGAAATTTTATTGAAATAGTAGATATTTAAAATAATTGAAAATAATTGAATAATTGAATTTTTATTAGAAAATTTTTTATAACAATTCAATTATTTGAATACAAAAATAAATTATTTATTTTAAAATTAAATGTTTCTTAAAATTGAATTCTCATAGAGAATTTTAAACACAAATTTTTAAATAATTGAATTCTTTGGACGAATTTTAATAAAAAATTTTCAGAATAATAATTGCATTTTTTCGAGAAATTTGATGAAAATTGTATTAAAAATAATTGAAATTCTGCCAAGAATTTTATTAAAACTTTTGAAAATATAATTGAATTTCAGGAGAAAAATTTTATTATTTATAAAGATAATTGTAATTTTGACGAGAATTTTTGTAAATTTTTAAACATAATTCAATTTCTGTGAAGAATTTTGTGAAAATTGTTTTGCAAAAAAATCGAATTATTAAGAATTTCATTAAATTTTTTAAAAATAATTTTATTCTTTAAAGAAATTTAATTTTAAAAAATTCATTGAAAATAATACTTAAATTCTAATAAATAAATTGTAGTAAAAATTATAAAAATAATTGAATTTCTTCGATAAATTTTAATAAAATTTTGAAGAATAATGAACTTTTATCGAGGAATTCCATTAAAATTGGATATTATAAAAATAATTGAAATTCAGCATCGAGATTTATTATTTATAAAAATAATTGAATCCCTGTTAAAAAAAATGTTCTTATTCATGAAAATAGTTGAATAATATATGAAAATAATTTTTGTGAAATTTTTACTAAATTTGTGGAAATAATTAAATATTTGCCTAAAATTTTATTTTATTAATTTAAATTAAATTTAAATTTAAATTTAATTTTAATTTAATTTTATTTTTTTAAACTAATTGAATTCTTTTTGGAATTTTTATTAAAGTAGTAGATATTAAAAATCATTGAATTGAGGAAAGTTTTTGAAAATAATTAAAATTTTGTCAAGAATTAAAAATTTAGTTATAAATGTCACTTGATAAACTTTTATTTCACTAATTGTTTGGACATTTGCAAAAACTTTTACTTGGCGGAACTTTTTGCATGAAAGATGTTTTTTTGAGATATTTATTGTAAATTTTTATTTATTTTGGATTTTATTGATCATAATTGTTGCGCAATTTTTCAAAGGATATCAAATTGAGACAAAAAAGGAATCAAAAATGTTGCTTTGTAACATTTTTGATTCGTTTTTGTTTCAATTTGCTATCCTTAGAAAAACTGTATTTAATAAATTGTAAATTATCTATAAAGTTATCAATAAATTTTTAATTTTAATATAATAATAATAATAATATAATTAATAAATAAATTAATAAATAAATTAATAAATAATTAATAATTAACAATAATATATTATAATAATATAATTTTTAATTTTTATAATTTTTATCAATAAATTTAGTTAATAAATTTTAGTTAAATTATAAATAAATATATCCTTTAATATACAAACAGACAATAAAAGAAAAGAAACACTGAAAAATAAAAAATAAAAATTTGACTTACTGTGTGCGTAATGAGCGGCTGCTGGGTGATGGGGGGTTGGTCCATGGGGGTAGTAACTCCTGTAATCGGGACTGCCAACAACCCCTGTGACTCCAGTTGGTCCTCCTGCCCCCGAGGGTGGATCGAGGCTCCTCGGCTGCTCATACCACGACCTCGGCGCACTCGATTCGCTACTCATGTCCATTATGTCGAGAATTTTTGCGGTTTTTTTTTTAAATGACACCACGCGCGATATTTTTCGCGGTAACAAATTTTAAGAAAGAGATAGATAGAAAGAGAGAGGAGGGGGGGTAGAGAAAGAGAAAGCAAAGAGAAGAAAATAAAAGTCGAGGCCAATCAAAAATGGGGGGGGGTGAGAAAATATAGACTAAATTTTATCACTCGATGTGGCGCTTCTCTTTGTGCCTCGTCACCTCTATTCGATAGAGTGACATAGGGTACTTCTTTCTTAATCCCTGTTCCTCTGGATTATCTCCTCTTCACTCTGCAAACAAAAGGAAATAAATAATTTTATTAAAATTTATTAATTTATTAAAAATGGCAACAAATAATTTTATTAAAATTTATTAATTTATTAAAAACGAAAACGAAAAATAATGAGACAATATTTAAAAAAAAACGTTGCGGACCAAGTTTTTATAAGTGCAATTTTATAAATTTTTTTTATGATAAAGTGCTTCTTATTTGACTATAATATTGTAGGTTTCGACTCAAAATGAATCGGATCTAGTTCATTTTGATAAATTTTGTATATTAAAAAAATTAAAATATAACAAGCATATCACTTAAAGTATAAAGCAAATATGAATCTAAAATTATGTTTTTTTTTGTTAATAAACTTGAGCAGTTAATTTGGAAGTTGCTGCTGCGGCAAAACAGGTTACAATTATTTTAAAGAAACTGGATGGACGGGAATTTTATTTGAATAAATAAATAAACAAATATATATGTGTATACATTATATAGGGCGGAGAAAATCTTCTTAAATGAAATTAAGACCTCTTGTGCCCAAGAAGATCGGATGCCATCAGAGTATATCGATAGAAAGACTTACGACTAAATGGCCGGATAGAATTTCCAAGGAGCAAGTCTTTTATACTCGGAAGATATTATACCGCAATGTACCAATTACACAGCGTATTATTTTTAATTGACACGCGGTGTTAAGTCATGGGTTTCATTACACTCTTCCTTTGCTTGTTTCACAAAAAATAATTTTCAAATTTCTTCAAGTGAATTTTATTTATCAAATAATTTCTATACATGAAAAATATGGAAAGACATATTTTCTTTTTCTAAAATTTAGTTATATAGAAAATTTTTTAAATCTTTTAATTAAAACTGGTTTCTTATTATACGGTTCTTTATAACAACTAATAAATAATTCAGGGTTGCCACATATCAGAGAAATCAGGGAAATTAGAATTATAGTCAGGGAAATCAGGAAAAAGGCAGGAATTTTTTTTAAAAATACTGGAAAAAATTAAATTTTTAGAATTTATAAGAAAATTCGGAATTTTTGTGTCATTTTTGTTTGCCTTAGAAACTATGAAATTGACAAGAATTCTAATACAAAACTTTCCATTTTGTTCTATTTTTGACAAAAATTTCTTTTTAAATAAATTTAATTCTTGACGAACTCTCATAAAATTATTATTACTTATAAACTATTTAATAAATGATTTTACTTCAAAATTTCAAAACAGATTGAATTTCAAAAGAGTTTCGTTTACAAACTTCAAAAAAAGATGAACTTTAAAGGTTTTAATTTAAAATTTTAGAAAATTTCAATTTTTAATAAATTTAAATAGAAATTTTAAGAACAGGATTACAGAAATTCAATAATTTTCAAAAGTGATAAACTCCTTCGCATAAATTCAATTATGTTCAAAAATTTTTTTAAATTCTCGTCAAAATTTCAATTATTTTTATAAATAATAAAATTCTTCTCCGAAATTATAAATATTTTCAAAAAATTTAATAAAATTCTTGACAAAATTTCAATCATTTATACAAAATTTTCCAGATTTCAATTATTTTTAATATCTATTTTAATCAAATTTTCCAAAAGAATTCAATTATTTAAACAAAATTTTGATAAAAATTTCACAGGAATTTAATTACTTATAAATTTCTTCGCACCAATTCAATTATTTTTGATTTTTTAATGAAGTTTCTCGAAAGAATTCAAATATATTCAGAGAATTGAAAAAAAATAGTTCTGAGAAATTCAATTATTTCGAAAAATTAAAATAAAATTCTATTATTATTATATTTAAAAAAATTTTGATAAAATGCTGTATAAATTTGAAAAATTATAATAAAATTGATCATAGAATACAATTATTTTCGTAAAAAATAACATTCTTCCTAGGAATACAATTATTATTGTCAAAAATGTTTGTAAAAATCTTCGAAACAATTCAATTATTTTCGTAAAAAATAAAATTATTCGAAGCAATTCAATTATTTGAGAAATTTCAATGAAATTCTTCCGAAGAATTCAATTCTTTTTAATAATAAAATTTTTCACCGGAATTCAATAATTGAAAAAAAATTCAATAAAATTCTTCATCAGATTGCAATTATTTTCAATTTTTTAATGAAATTTCTCGATAAAATTTCATTATTTTCAAAAAGTTTAAAACAAAATTTTTTAATTCTGAGAAATTTAATTATTTAAAAAAATTCTGAATAAAATTCTTCACAAGAAATTAATTATTTTCATAAATAATAATATTTTTCTCCGGAATTCAATTATTTTTACAAATAAAATTCTTCACAGGAATTCAATTCTTTAAAAAATTTTTTTTTAATAAAATTCGTTACAAGAATTCAATTATTTTCATAAATAACAAAACTTATCGCAGAATTTCAATTATTTTTTATACAATTTTACAGGGAATTGCTCAAAAAATATAAGTATTCTTAAAAATTAAATTTCAATTCGTCGAAAAAATCAATTATTTACAAAAATATTAGAATTTTTCAAAGGAATTCAATTATTTTTAAATGTTTTAGTAAAAGTGACGGAAGAAATCAATTATTTTAAATACAATTTTAATTCAACTTTTTTAAATAATTCAATTATTCTTTTAGATTTTAATAAAATTCTTCCCAAGAATTCAATTTATTTCAAATAAAATTTTTCACAAGAATTCAATTATTTAAAAAAAAAATTTAATAAAATTCTTCGTCAGGTTTCATAATTTTCTTCAAATTTTTAATGAAATTTCTCGATAGAATTTCATTATTTTCAGAAAGTTTAAAAAAATTCTGAGAAATTCAATTTTTTGAAAAAATTTTAAAATAAAATTCTTCACAAGAAATTAATTAATTTCATAAATAATAATATGTTTTAATTATTTTCATAATTAAAAATACTTATCGCAGAATTTCAATTATTTTTTATAAAATTTTAAATAAAATGATAGAAAATTGCATTTATTCTTGAATTTTTTTTTAACATCACTGAAAGAATTCAAATATTTTTTAAAATTTTTTTATAAAATTCTTCATAAAAATTCAATTAAAAAAAAATATTCAATTATTTAATAAATTACTTTTTTTTATTAAAATAATTGAATTCTCGAAAAATTTTCTATTAAAAATTGATTAAAAAATGAATTTCACTTAAAATTTTAAATTATAATTGAAAATTATTAAAAGCATTATTAACGTGAATTTTTTGAAATAATTGAATTTTGAATATAGGGTTCAAATTAAAATCTTTGAAAATTTAAATTTATTGTTACTTATGATATAAAATAATGATTTATATCATGTTTCATAATAATATTCTCGTAAGTTATTGAATTTCAGAATGTTTGTTTTGTAAATTGGTATAAAATTTAAAAAAAAAATAGTTTTGATTGTATTTAGGAATCTCTTTCAGTGGAAAACTTATAATATCCTATAAGAATAAGTATTAGTTGCAAAAGGCTATAATAAACTTACAATAAAAGATGCAATGATAAAAATCCAATCGAGTATGATCTTTCCTGATCGCGACTTGATCTACACTTTAGTTAGGGAACACTGGAAATAAATGATTTTGTGTAACCGCGTCCGAAATTATTTATCAACAAACGCGTGATCAAACAAGGTTATCGATAACGATATCACATCAAATTCCTCGACCACAAGTGACTTAAAATTTTGGGGAAAAAAATTCTACTTAAGAATACATGTATAAATTTATAAAAAATATTATACGGTCCTAAAAAGATATTATTTTCTAAATACGTTTTTTAAAATTTAACCCATAATTAGCCAAACTAAAATAAAATATTATAAAATATTATTAATATTAATAACCCATTTCTACATTCATTATAAATTATCAAATTTCCTTTTCTCGAAGAAAAATATATTTCAAAATAATACTTCGAAAATTTTTAATAAACTAAAAATTAAATTTTTCGTATAAGCATGAAATATATTAAAAAGAGTCAAAAACAATACTCGATAAGATATTGTCCAAAAAAAAGTGATAAAATAATGGATAAGATTTGAATCGAAAATTCGACAGACGAACGTGATTAAATCTAATTAAAGGTATGATGAAAGAAGGTTATTTTTTACAGAGAAGAAAAGAATCTTTATCGTAATATATTTCAAGAAAAAAATGTATTATATAAGTTCCATACTATTATAAAGAAGAAGAAAAAAAAAGAAAAGAAAAAGTTGAAGATAGTAGAACATATGCATTATCGGTAAAGTTGTCATACAACAGTGTTGGAAACTAATGAATAGTGAACATTATTTGATTTAACAAAATAACAGAGAGTTGTAGCAAATTACGCGCAGGTAGCAATCGCTATCTTATAATTAATTTATTCAGATAAGTTAAACTTATAATATTGTGTTTGAAATTTTAAGTTGAATTTTTAATATTCAATTCAAATATTCAAATAATAATTAATAATACTAAAATATATTGAATAGCCGTAAGAATTTATTACTTAATTAAACAAACAATTGAAAAAAATCACAATCGACTTGGTAATAAACACATCCATCAAATTATATCATCGAATCAAAATCCCCGCAGTTTTATTGATCAATGAAATTATAAGTTTCGTCGAATCATTATAAATTATCAGTAATACCGTCATTGACCAATTATTTGGAAAGTTTAACCAAATATATTTGGAAAATCTCGAAACAATTTTTTAAGTTTTAAAGATTTTTAAGTTTTTTAAGCTTTTTAAGTTTTAAAGTTTTCTTTTAAGTTTTTTAAGTTTTTTAAGTTTTAAAGAGTAAACATGAATTCATTTTTAGTCTTTAAAGCTAAAAATGAAAATTGAATTACACCAGAAAGGAACCAAAAAAAATGTATATTGTGAATTACATACACCTTTAAATTTCAATTTTGTTATTTTCAAACCTTTGAATTTAGTCTAACAAAAAAATATTTTTTTTTATTTTTCCATACTTGTTAGAAGTGTATTAATGTAGAAGCTTGATTTTAAAAAAGATGTTTCTTTGTAGTCGTAATAACATATCCTGATACCCAATGGTTCCTATCTCATTTATGTGATTTCCCCTATAACCAAATAGGCCTTTATCTATAATGACAACTTTATTTTGTAACCTGTGTTAAACTGTCAAATTTATCTAAATATACGTGCAGAAGTTGTATAGAAAAAACGAAACATCGAATTTTCGATAAGAAAAAAATATAACTGAAAAATATACAGATAAACGACCTTTAATCTATAAGTATTATCGTGTCATGTAATTCAATCTTAAAAATTAGGTAATAACAAAATCCCTAAAAGATCATTCGAATACAGGAAAACATTTTTTTATATTGATTTAAAATTTAACCAATAGAATAATTGCGAATAACGATTAAAATTTATATTCAACCACAAAAAATAGACGCAGAAGTGAATTATAAAAAATTTTAATAAATAAATTTTTCCGAATATTTGACAATTTACTTTTGTATGACGCATTTCATGTTGCATTCTATATATATCTATATAATATATATTTTTTTTTAAAGATTAGATAATAATTAATTGCGTTTCTTTTTAATTTATCGCTAAAGCGATCTTTTTTCTATCAAGTCAAAATTTCCAAATAAACAAAGATAAATAATTGCTCTGGGAAGGCCAAATTTTAATATACCTAATATTTAATTTTCAATTCTACAACAGAAGCAGAAATTTATATTATATGTACTATTACGCAGAAAAATACGTATTAATTTAACAGACTCTAGTGTTATTTTAACAACAAATGTAGAGTTAAAATCACACAGAGTGGGTTAAAAATGTTGAGTGTTGTTTTAACACCAAATATGGTGTTAAAGCAACACTCCACATTTTTAACCCGCACACTGTGTGATATCAACAATTCTGTTTTTTATGTAAATATTTGAACATTAAAAGCATTATTCACTGGCTGTACATAAATAATATATAATCACAGTTTTTAAGGATATCAAATTAAGATAAAAACAGTATCAAAATTGTTGCGATGCAATGTTTTGATACATTAGAAACACTGTAATAATAATAATAAATAATAATAATAATAATAAATAATAATAATAATAATAATAATAATAATAATAATAAATAATAAATAATAATAAATAATAAATAATAAATAATAATAATAATAATAAATAATAAAAATAATAATAATAGAAAAAATAAAGAACCACGAGAAAAGCTTGAAAAAGAAAATATTTACATAAACACTCCAACATTTTGTGTTTATATATTGTAACGTTTGTATATCGATCCGACGGAATATAATAATCAATAAGCACAACAAGTAAACATATACTATTGAAAAATCACTAATACTCTATTCTAAACAATCACATCTTTCATGAAGTTATTTTATAAAAAATAAAAAAAAGTATTATTATGAAAACAATTTTACAGAAATTTTAATAACATAAATTTATTTACTTCTAGTTTTTATGATTTTCTAAATTTTAATTATAGTAACTAAAAGCAAAGCTTGCCTTTTGACAGAAACAATAGTCGTATTTGGAATGCTTCGATTATAACGATAATTATACTGATTTAAAAATCACATTTTTCATATTTCTTTTCAAGACCCGTGAGGTCTATAGTCCTTTCAAAATTCATTTATTTTTTACAATTTTTAACAAATTTTCATCTCTCAATCAATTATTTAAAAAGAAAAATTCAATTTTTTATAATAAATGTTTATTTCAAAAAGTTATTAAAGTATAATGTTTTCAAAAAATTGTAATAAAGAAATTCTTAAAATTAATTTTTTAAAAATATTTAAAAATAATTTTTGAAAGATGAGTGTTTTAATTAGTAAAATTGAAAAATTTCCAAATAATGGAAATTTGATTAAATCTAATAATAATAATTGAAATTTGATAAAATCTATTAAAAATAATTGAAATTTGTATAAATACTTTTAAAAATAAAAGAATTTTTGAAAAATATAAAAAAAAATAATAAAATTTTAAAAGAATTTTAATTATAAAATAATATGAACATGTTTATTCCAAAATTTTATTAGGTTTGAAAAATTAAATTTTTGAGCATTTTAACTTACTTTGTTCATAGATAATTGATTGTTGAAAAAATATGATAAAACATAAGAATTAGTTTTTCTAAAAAATATTGTACTGTAATTTTTTGAAAATAGTTATATTTCTTAAAAGAAGTTCAGTAATTTATAGATAAAGTAATAAATTTTTTCAAGAATTTTAATTAAAAATTTTCAACATATAATAAAATTGTGTTCTCCAAAATGATAAAAATAATTCTAAAAAATTTTAATGTTATTATTTTTTGTCTGTATTTGAATTTTTCGAAATATATTTAAGTGAAAATATTGAAATATTTAAAATTTGAAGAAATTAGAATGAAACAATACGAAGAATTTTTTTTTTTTTTCTAAAATATTTTAATATAATTTTTAAAAGAAAATTTTACATTAATTTTCATTTTAAAATTTACAATTGAAGATTTTTCATTAAATTTTTTGAGAATTTAATTATTTTAATGCAATTAAAATTCTTCAAAAGTTGATTTTCAAAAATTATAATAAAATACTTAAAGAAAAATAAACTGTTTTCAATTAAATTTTACTAAATTTCAATTATTATAAAATATTTTAATTATATGTATATTTTTAAAATTTTACTGTCGTAAAAAAGTATTCAAAAACATAATTTTGAAAAATTTGTCTATAGTTATTATTCACATTATAAAAATCGAAATAAGTTGCATCGTATACTAAAAACGTGGTATTTTGTTGCAATATTTGGAAAAAAGTGGAAAAAGTAGCAATTTTTGAAAAAAGTCGAAAAAAGTAGCAATTTTTGAAAATAGTCGAAAAACGTCGAAAAAAATAGAAAAAGTCATAATATCCAAAGCCTGCGAATATTCAAAAAGTTTGTTTTAAACAATAAAAATATATTGTTGTTTTCAAACTCAAACTACTGAAACTTTAGAAAAACTAACTTTCTTTTTATTTGCATAAATTAACACTGAGTAAAATGGTGGTTGGATATAACACTTGTAAACATTTTTAAAAATCGGCGTTGTTACACTCTGAATATTATAGTAGTTTTCTACTAATTAAAGAGTGTAGATTTGTTTTCCAATTCAATAATAATGATTATATTAATTTTTAGTAAAAAGCTTTTAATTTCACTAAAATTTCAATAAAATGTCCATTGATTGAAAAAGATAAGTTTCACTCTTTTATTTAATAGATAACACTATATCAAATTAGTAATTTTCTACTAAAAAATTAGTAAAAATGTTTATTATCTAATAGGTAAACGAGTCCGCACTATGTAGGTATTTTGTTGCAATATTAGGAAGAAAAGTCGAAAAATTTGCAAAATTTTGAAAATAAGTAAAAAAAAGTCTCAATTTTCTAAATTTCTCTGCCAAAAATTTTATTTCTGTTATTTCCCTAACTTTACTGACATGCCACCCTGCAACCTTTGGGTCCAAAAGTGTCCCGACGGTTAGTTAAACTCTGCATATAATGATTTCATATGCAAAGTTTTCACTACAATAAAAATTGAAATCTGTCAAGTTTTGTCGAAATTACAGATTTTAAATTAAATTTCGCTTAGAACATCATAAATAGTGTAATCTCTATATAAATCACACAATTTTAAAAAAATGTTAATATTTTAGAATTTCATCACTTTTTTTAGAACAACAATTTAGCAGAATTTCTAAAATAAATTGTTTGAAATTAAAATTATTACTTCATCGTTTTAAGTATAGTAGAACTGCTACTCATCATAATAAGATGCGAGCGCGTCTTATATATAATTTTTCTCTACTATAGGAAACTAACTATATTTTAATTTAAGATAAGGAGATTATAGACAAATTTTTATACGGTACATCAAGGAACAAAAGACCGTTGAAACCGTTTCTGATTTCCCCTACTCCTTTCAGCTGTATATACTTTCTTTATTTTAATAAATAATAAACTCCTATTTATTATAAACATAAAGAAAATAAATATTCCATTTTTTGCGGGTGTTGATCTTTTGAAAATATAATTTGAACAGGATGTTAAATTGTATATAATTTAAGAAAAAAGGCTTTCAAACGACAACAGAAATTGTGTATGTGTGTATACATTACGCATCAAAAATGAAAAAAAAAAAAATAGCGAGAGTATAGTACACATATATACATAAAGATTAAAATTGAATAAACATGAACCTGAATCCGAGAAACTCTCGACAGAGACAATTATGCTGAAAGGTAAATTTTATAACTTCCGTTGATACTTGAGGAGCGCAAACAATTTGAGCCATTAATAGGAACGAAGTGCGAGAAAATGACAAAATTTTCTTGCACACTATAGAATAAATAATAACATATTGGAAAAAATTTAAAAATCTAAAAATATAAAAATATAAAAATATAAAAATTTTGCCAGTAATTTAAAAAAAGGGTTTATAAAATAAGGGTTCATCTAAATATCTGTTCTTTTAGAATATTTTTAATTAAAAAAAAAAGGCAGAATCTATAGTGTAAAATGAATATATTCTCACTATATATATCTTTTGTTCATTTGTTTGGCGATATCTTTATAAAAATGTGTGTATATATTTTAAATGCGTCGCTGCGCTAATAAGCTGAGGCAATTCGCGGCTAATAAATGAAAACACAAACTGACACATGATTATACTTGCAAATTACCAATTATAGCTTGCTATAGACCAACAATATATACTTAACGTTTCCTATCACTGAATGCAACCCCACAGTAAGTTCGTTTATTGTTTTGCCGGTGCCTCGCGAATAGACATGTTTTGCTTTTTTATTTTCCACCGGAAATGTCCGCATAGAGATATGAAACTCACCTTTTGCACAAGTGTTTAAAAATATTAACTAATCTTAATTTCCCTTATTTTCGAAACTACTTAAATGACCACATTCGAAGTTAAATCTTTAAAGAAAAATATTTGATAATTAAAAATTTTGTAAAACTATAAATAATAACTATTACTTTACAACTATTACCTTATAATCTTAAAATTGTTTATAATTATTGACATAAGGCCCCTGAAGTTAGCATCGACGCTTAGCGTCGATGTTTCTTTTTCGCAAAAATCAAAAGAATAAAACGATTTTTAAAGTTTTTAACATAACCTATAACTTTTTGTCGCGTATAAGGTCCCTTTCACCGGAACGCGTCACATATTGTTTTGCAAACTTTGATATGCATAGAAATTGTTGTTTCCTTTGTCCCTAAACTGAAGCACTATATTAACACTAACACTACTAACACTGTTTATAAATACTAAACACTGAATTTTGAAACAAATGCCTAGTTTATATTTCTATACTGATCATTAAAGTTATAAATATCACATATCGGTAAATATTAACTGATTCAATTATAGGTAATTAAATTTGAATACCTAATATCTTATACTTAAATTTTTTAATTATACTTTTTCTAGTTTTAGTCGTTTTTTCATTGACAGTTATTTTTTATTGCCGATCATTTTTTTAAGCAGGTTGTAATACTATGACAAATAATGGCAATATAATGTATCGCTTTTTCATAATATATGAAAAACACTAATATTTAGCTACAAATATAAAGTTTAATGAAAACTATTGATGGAAAATAATAATTTTATAGAGAAAATATGTACATTCAGTTCCAATACGATAACGATTATTCCACCTGCTGTGCCGTCGGAAAATACAAGCTCACTGTTCTTGTCAAGAACCTACAAAAATGCGGACTTCTTCTAAGATTTATTGTAAGATGATTGATACGATATTTCTAATGTATGATAAAAACTAAAACTGTAAAACCAAACAAATTTATCACTGAGTATATAAGAACGCTAAGTCCCAATACGCTAAATGTTAATGTTCAATTTTGAAAAATTGTTTTTTACCTTGTTTTAACAAAGAACTCGAAAAGCTAATTTCCACATTAAAGAAAAATTTAATATTTAATCACTTAGGGAGACTGTAATCACTATATAACACTTGGGAGACAACTTTTTGCCGATCACTTCCAAGTAAACTTATATTCCTAGTGTACACACTTTCTTGTGCATAAATGAACTGATGTGCATCTCAAAAACTGCATAGCTTCCTAAAAACGCCAGAAGAGAAATAACCTTAAAATGATTTAAGAGTAGAAAGCCTAGAATTGGCAATTCATTTTGATGTTCTTTAATTTGTCTAGACGGAAAAATGACGCCACGTACTAATTGATTTTTAATGACTCAAAGAAAACCTGACGGAAAAAGCTGCAAGTCTACTACTACCTTTTTTAAGAGAGACAGAGAGAGAGAGAGAAAAGTCCCTATAAGCGATTCTAGCACAGACCAAAGCAAATTGTGTTTACCCAAATGTCTAAAAGGATTTAAAAGAACCATATAATCTCTTTTATTTCATGACAAAATGGATATAATATTGCAACGTTTCATATTATGTTTGCTCTATAGAGGGAGTCCAACTCCAATATTTATACCTGATACTCAGACTCAAGAGGTTCAAAAGTTTTTGGACATTGTAATCCCAGATAATCCTGATGCCTCTAATTGTTGAGGTGCAATGAAGCTTTCTCCAATTTTCAGGAATAATATACGCAAATTGCGCAAATCTGTGAATTCCAAGTATGATAAATTTTATACGCGAATAACCGACCTACAGAAAATGGGGAAATTACAGAAATCAGGAAAATATTTTTACACTACATTCGTCTTGTTATTTCTTCTTTGTTCTTATAATGAAAATTGGGTTAATTAAGCTTTTAAAAGTTAATAGTTTAATAAATCTTAACTAGAAATAAGAAAATGCTCTGCACTGAAAAAAAATATTCGTAATTTAAGAATATATACTAAAAAAAGGTACCCAGGACATTCCTCACTTAAATTAAGTGTAAGTTGTAAGATTCCACTTAATTTAAGTGGGGAATATCCTGGGCACCTCTTTAGTAAATATTCTTAAATTAAGAATGTTTTTTTATTGTGATAAAACCGGGGATTAATTTGGGGTTTTTAAAGATGAAAATGTTACTAATTCCAGTTCTTTCTTCACCGTAGGGAGTTAATAGAAAGGCTAAGAGCACTTGTTCAATCTAAAACCTTTGAACCCATTGTTCGATTTCTTTTCGTCGCTCGGCGTCGACGCTAACTTCCAAGGACTATTGATGATATCCCACGGATTTTATAACTATTAAACTATATTTTTCGAAAAATAATATTCAAATCACTATTTTTTTGGACTGGGGACTTTTTTCACAAATTCAGTGCGATACGAAACAAATTTCCATACAGTCTCTTATGGTAGACTCTTCTATTTACGTTGCGCGTTAGAAATTATTGTCAATAAAGTTGACGTCAACATGAGAAAAAATTTGACTGTTTTGAGTTGAAAGAAGAAGTTCCTAATTGTGAATAGCCAGAAGTAGAAAGTAGTTTACTATTTACCTATTGCCTAACTTTGCTTTTTGGAGTTTTTCGAAAAATAAAAAAACTAATTGACTATTGTTTTTAAATTCGTTTAGTATACATAAAAGTGCGATAAATACTACACGGAGTAAACTGGGTTTGTTATATTATTAGCCAGCAGATAATAAATTGCTCTTGTAGCAAAAAATTAGCTGTTAGACGTAATTATTTGTTATTATAATAACGTCACGGCTTTAATCCTAAAATGGCTTATTTCTTCAGTGCATCAACAGTGAAGAAATGAGACATCCTAAAATGTCTCATTTCTTCAGTGTTGATACACTGAAGAAATAAGACATTTTAGGATTAAAGCCGCGACGTTATTATTAACGTCTCATATTGAATCAAAGATCCAAACAAAAATTCGAAAATTACTCCGACTTAAGGCACTAAATTCACTAATCACTGTTCAATAACCTATTCTCACTGAAGAAAGGGCTAAAAACAAAATTTCACAATCCTGAACCTCGAATAGTGAAACAAACTAAATTTCTTAAAACCATCACTCCGATAAGCGGCGCTCGAGATGAAAAGTAAACTGCTTACCTTATCTCGAGTGTCAATCCTAGGATAACGATGATAGCGACTAATTTGTAGGTGGCGCGGATTGTTATCACTAAGTAATCACCACGACACTGCACTGTACACACTCACAGCACATCGTTTTCGAGTATTCAAGATTTTCGTTTCACGTGTGAGTCCAGGCATTAAACTACCATATCAAGATTTTCTTTTGAGCTTCTTTTACACACTCTGCATTGAAAATTAAATCCTTTTTTCTTTCTTAACTGTGAATTTCATGTGAAAATGAAAAATGAACGCGTCGAAAACGCGAAAATTAGCGGAAAATGTTTTGAAAAATGCGCGCACACACATATGATCGATGCAACTATCGTGGCACCCGGCGCGGAACTAAAGCGCAGAAAAACACAAACCTGTGAAGCCCCCACGTTCACCACAATTTCGTCCCTTTCCGCCTTGCCTCGGCATCCATCGGGTCGCTGTGGTAACGCCCACTGCAAAACAGCACCACCTCCAACCGGGCGTTAACTCACCCAACCCCTTGTCGCTTTTTTTCCCCCACTCCAAATATACAGTTGAAAGGTTTACCTAACCCAACTTACCTTCTCGCTACTTCTGTCAACACCGCGGAAAAAAGCGAGTTTATATGCTCACGGAACAAAAGTTCCTTGTAACGGCATCCTCTCATTCGTGAAATTCCGCGAAAGCTACGAGAGGGTTCTTTTTTTTTTCTTCACTATACGTACCTAAAGAATCTGGGTTCCTTGTAAGGGGTTACAATCTTAAAGAGGAAAGCGGAAAAAAGAAAGTTGCACTCTGTTGTAAATCTTTGTCATAATATTTATTTAATCTTTGCATATATACTATTAATGAGTATATAGAAGAGAATTCTTTTATTTTTCTAAAAATTCTTATTTGTTCTCTCGCAGGTTTATTCTTCCTTAATATCGTAAATTATTTCTTTTTATACTAAATCAGAACTGAAATGTGTGAAAATAAACGAAACTGCGCAAGTACGAACGGCCTGAGTCCCGCATGCGCAGTTATTTATTACTTTGACCCAATAATCGCGAATAGTGATGCAAACTTTAAATATTTGTCATTTAAAGTTCGCGCCTCTATTTAATTGGCAGATTAAAATACACGGCAAATCACTCATAGCTAAGGACTAACTTCATTGATGTATATACTACAAATTATCGGATTTATTCCGTAAAAAAGTTCAGAATAAGTTCCTATAAAAATGAAGAAAAAAATTATAAAATTTTTGGAAAAATAAGGTAAAAGCACCAGTAAGTGGCCCCACTTAAAATAGTAAGAAATATTATTCTTACAATAAGATTGATATTCTTATCGTAAGAATATTTCCCACTTCATAGAAAAAAAACTGAACTCAAAATGAGTCGGAAAAGTGATTCATTATGAGTTGCAACAAAAATGATCCCGATCAACTCATTTTGAGTTTCAGGCAAAAAGTATCAATATGAGTCGGATTCGACTCATTTTAAGTTCAAGATAAAATGACAATTACAGTGAAATAACAATCACTTTGTCATAGAAATATTAATTAAATTCATTGTTTTCAATAAACAAACAGATAGCACTGGAAAAAACTTTGTTTCTCAAATCCGATTCATCGTATATTTATGGAGAATTGAAAACAATTTTTTTAGGTTAGAACTTGTGAATTTATAAGTATCAATACCAACCATGCAAAATAAAATACAAAAATTTTAATACTACCTGAAAACCAAAGATTAATGGCGCCAAATTTAAAATTAAAACTATTTAATTATTTATGTTGATATTCTGTAATATCAACATTATAATAAGTATTTATTATAAAAAATTTCAAATAGTGAAACTCTAGAGGTAAATATATTTAAAAGATTCTTCAAATTATATAATTTCATATTAATATCTCCTACATACTCAAAAATTTTGAATTGAACATCTTTATTATAAATATTATAAAAATAACATAATCTTTTTAATTTTTATAATAATCAAATAATTAACAAATTATTATTAACATAATATTCTTAAAATTTTCAATTTCTATAAAAACTAACATAATCTGATATTTGATCCAGGTAAGACTCATTTTGAGTAACTTGAAGTTAGTCGTTTACTCATTTTGATACCGAACTCATAATGAGTAGCAATAAAAATGAGTTCAGTTTTTTTCTGTGTTAATTTAACTATAGGGGATATTCTTGGCACCTATTTAATTAGGAGATTCTTAAAATTATAGATTATAGTTTTTTCTGTGCATTATTTACAAAACAAAATTGGAATTTGCATCATGGAATTAAAAAAATATATAGTTAAGCATTCAAATGATAACAAAAAGAAAAATTATTTAGAATTTTTAAGACATTACTGTTGTTTTGCATTCATAATTGCGCCGACGCTGTTATAATACATTGACGCGAAATTTTCAAGTTGGATAAAAAGAAAAGAGGATAAAATTAAATTTTTGTGTCCACGCGTGGACATTTGCATTGCGACCTCCCGTCGTGGACAATCGTAGATATTTGACGAACCCCCCTCCCCCCTAAACTTTCCATGGACGACCCCTAATGCAATATATTTTTAAAGAAAATGTAGGAAATATTTTATATTTATATTTATTATGTTTATATTTATTAAAATGAAAATATTAATCCTATAAAGTATTTTCTTCTTTTTTAAATATTTGGCACATCTGGTTTACATCTTAAGATGACTATATATATAGCTAATAAGGGTTTCGCCTTGCAACAGTCTTTGACATAAAAAATAATGTTTAAAACACAAAACAAAATAATGTTTCGGTTATTTATTTCTTGACCTTCGCTTAATTATTTTTTTAAACAGAAAACCTTTAACTAAAAATTTTGAAAATATTAAGAATTTTAACCGAAAGCCATTTTTAGTGTATTTAGTGCGGTGTCCTTTATCTGCGCTTGTGTGAATTATTCGACGATTGTCAATTTCTCGGGATAAGTAATATTTAATGATAAGTGTGGATTATAATTATTAATCTAACATAACATATTCATACTATTTTATTATTATTTTTCATAATTGTTCATTATTGTTTGTAAAAAAGTATTTTGTTAAAAATGTAGTATATAGTTTACGAACTAAAAATAATCTTCGAATAAATGGTTACCCCAGAACTGTATATATTTTTCTCTCTCGTCATTTATCAGTCTATTATGTTTAGATTTATATATTATACGCTTTTTTCCTTTGAGTTGAAGTGTATTATTGAAGGGTTAGTTTTTTATAATATACAATCGAAGCAATAATCTTATCAAGATTTAGTAGAAAATTATTCGATTTTGACGCATTATTATTTTCCACAACGCTAATGATAATAAAGAAAGCTTTTTAACTAAAATTCGACGTGTCATGTTTTTCAAAGCCAATCCGTGTTGTCATGTTTTTCCACACAACCCGCAGTGATGTCAGATAATATATCCAACTCGTACTGTGGAGCGCGATCCAATTAATTAATAGTGGCAACCACTTCTATATCTAACTTAGCTGCATTAAGTACACGAAGAGAATAAACATTTAATTTTGTTAAAGTATTTTACAAATTGGGGAAAAGTGCTACAAAGCAAGACTCATTAAGAATTATTTTTTACTCTCTAACAGTTATATCAATTAACAGTTTTCTTCTAATGAAATTTGGTATAGTTATTTTAAAATTGATTAAGTGCTTAGTGGATCGCGTTAATCACAAAAAATTGGTGTCTCACTCGAGTTGCAAAATGAGTTATTTAACTTAAAAGTTAAGCTGCAATGCCTAAATATAACTTGCGTGATTAGAACTTTTTGTGGTATACCTATAAATGTAATATACAAAAACAGTATTTTTGTATTTTTGTATTTTTGTATTTTATAAGGAGACGAAAGTTTGTCAAACATATAGAGGGTTTTAAACCATTGAGATACAAAATATGTTTCATTATGAGACATTTAATTTCATTTCCTATATCTCATTTGAATATTAATGTTGATTCAATATACGCACGAGACACATATCAAGCGTCTTCTTTACTGAGAGACAGATATTAGAAACACATATCGTGTCTCAAAATGAAACGCTAAACGTGTGATGCACTTTAAGTATCCTGACACCATGCGCTATATGTGCATAACAGCTTTTCTCTAGCAACGCGCAATCAGCCCTAATACGTCACAAAACCAGCGTGAAACATTTCAAGCGTCTCAGTTGAAGACACGTATGACATATCTGAAAATGAGACACAAATATGTGGACACAGGACGTATTAAGTGTTTCAATTATTATGGTAAAACATTTTAAAATGAGACACTTGTTTTTTCAATGTAATTTTTATTAAAAAAACCACTACACTGCAAAAAGAAGTATCTTAATTTAAGATGTTTTGGTAGACGCACTTTTTAGTTATTTTAAATACACTCTAAATCTGAATCAGTGAAAATTTCACTGCCCAATGGGAAATTAACCATTGGCGCAATAATGGTCCTATATTGGGAGCCAGCAGTACCAATGATGGTGCAATAATAGCAACCAATATTGGACCACTATTGCCAGAGTCTTGGGATGATCACGACTTTGCCAAGCATTGGCAGCCAATATTGGATCACTATTGGCTGCCAAGACAAATGCCGGACTTTCCAAGCGTTGGATATTCATTGGCAACAAAGATTGGACCAATATTAGTGACCAATTAATTACCAATGCTTTAAAATTAAATTAATGCTTGGTTATTTATTGGTTACCAATACTGAACCAACGTTTGAAATCAATATTTTACAAATACCAACATATAGCAAAAATTTTTCAAAAAAAAAAAAAAATTTTTCTTTTAAAAAATTAAAAAGAAAGAAAAATAATTAATTTAATTAGAACACTCTGTTGAAAACAGAATGTGATAAAAATCAGACAAAGACAAAATTTGTCTAAGTTTGAGAATGCAAGCGTCTCTCCTTATATAGAACTGGTAACGCCACTTGCTAACGAGAGGAAGAAACTTTGGCGCACCCTGGTGGCACTTATCTAAAGTAATTTCGAGCATATACTTCGAAGCAGCGCGAGACATTTCAAAATCGAACACCAGGGTGCGCCAGAGCTTCTTTCACTCACTAGCAAGTGGTGTTCCCAGTTCTATATAAGGAGAGACGCTTGAATTCTCAAACTTAGACAAATATTATCTTTGTCTGATTTTTATCACATTCTGTTTTTAACAGAGTGTTCTAATTAAATTAATTTTTTTTTTTTTTTTTTTTGAAAAATTTTTATTATGTGTTGGTATTTGTAAAATATTGATTTCAAACGTTGGTTCAGTATTGGTAACCAATAAATAACCAAGCATTAATTTAATTTTAAAGCATTGGTGAATAATTGGTCATTAATATTGGTCCAATCTTTGTTGCCAATGAATAACCAACGCTTGGAAAGTCCGGCATTTGCCTTGGTAGCCAATAGTGATCCAATATTGGCTGCCAATGCTTGGCAAAGTCGTGATCATCCCAAGACTCTGGCAATAATAGCCCGATATTGGTTGCCAATGTTTGACCAAGAAAAAACTGTTGGCAGCCAATATTGGTCCATTATTTAGCCAATGGTGAGCATTGGCAATTTCCCATTGGGTGATTTCAATTCAGTAGCCCAGTTTTCTCTAATTCATCAGTAGGATTCACTCCAAAAATTATAAGGTACTCAAAAAAAATGTTCTATTACATTTATTTACCAATTTTTAATTGTAAAATTATTCGAAAACATCAATAACTTATAGGAATTAAGATTTTAAAATTCAAACCTTCTGAAATTCAATAACTTACGAGAATATTATTATAAAATATGATAATTATAAATCATTATTTTATATTATAAGAATATTGTAACTATAGATTTAAATTTTCAAAAATTTTAATATGAACCCTCTTCAAAATTCAATTATTTCTAAAAATTCACGTTATTATGCTTTTAATATTCAATTATAATTTAAAATTTAAAGTAAAATTCATTTTTTAATCAATTTATTTTTAGTAAAAAATTTTTCGAGAATTCAATTATTTAAATAAAAAAAATAAATAATTTATTCAATAATTAAATATTTCTTAAATTTCTTAAAATTATATTTTTATGAAGAATTTTATCAAAATTTTTAAAAAATAATTGAATTCTTTCGGTGAATTAAAAAAAAATTTAAGAATGAATGCAATTTTTTATCATTTTATTTAAAATTGTATAAAAAAAAATTGAAATTCTGCAATAAGTTTTGTTATTTATGAAAATAATTGAATTCTTGTATAACGAATTTTATTTAATTTTTTTTAAAGAATTGAATTCTTGAATAAAAATTTTTTTTGTGAAAATAATTGAATTCCGGAGAAAAATATTTTTATTTACGAAAAGAATTAATTTTTTAAAACTTTTTGAAAATAATTAAGTCCTATTGAGAAATTTCATTAAAAAATTGAAAATAATTTAAATCTGACGAAGAATTTTATTAAATTTTTTTTTTTTTTAATTGAATTCCTGTGACAAATTTTATTATTGAAAAGAATTGAATTCTTGGGAAGAATTTTATTAAAATTGCTAAAATAATTGAATTGGTGGGAAGAAATTTATAAGTAATTGAATTCCTGTGAAATTTTTATTAAAATTTTGTTTAAATAATTCAATTTTTTCGGAAAATTTGATTAAAATAGTAGATATTAAAAATAATCGCAATGAGAAAAATTTTGTGAAAATGATTGAAATTTTGCCAAAGAATTTTATTAAATTTTTTTGAAAATATTTAAATTTCAGAGAAGAATTTTATTATTTATAAAGATAATTGAAATTTTGACGAGAATTTTAAAAAACTTTGAACATAATTCATTTTATGCGAAGAAGTTTATCACTTTTGAAAATCATTAAATTTCAGTAATGAATTATTCTTAAAATTTCTATTTAAATTTATTATATTGAAATTTTCTAAAAGTTCAAATTGAAACCTTTGAAGTTCTTCTATTTATGAAGATTGTAAACAAAACTATCTTTTGAAATACAATTGATTCTGAAGTTTTTAAGTAAAATTATTCATTAAATATGTAGTTTATAAATAATAATTTTATGATAGTTTAAGATGTAATTATTTTTCCTTCTTACATCTTAATTTAAATTAATTCTCTAATTTTATTCTTTGTATAATTTCAAGATTCCTTTTTGGTCTTCCTGGTTTTCTCCCACTCTCTCCTGTTTATAACAATTAAAACACCCATTAAAAATAAAGATAAAATTTGGTGATTGATGCGCCTTTCCTGTGTAAAGACAACGTGTTTCTATATTAGGTGCAGTTAATTTTCAGCAAGACTCAGTGACGCTGAACGAATCTGGCATCCGCTGGTTACAGATCATTCGTTCGCTATATCATAATTTACGTAATGTATATAAGTTGCGGGATCGTTCGCACGAACCTCATACACAAAAAGCGTAATGGACAATTCAATATAACTTTTATTATATACAAATATATATTTTCTGCTATCATTGACAAATATCCCCTGTGATTATATCTTTCCAAATATTCTCTTATAAGCCACTTTAAGATTTATAATATAAATTCCAAGAATTTCTCCAGTTTAAAAAGCAATTTCTCGTTTAATATTTTTTTACAATATTTTTTTACAATATTTTTTTTAAATTCTAAATTTGGATCCTTATATCCTAATCCTTATAGGTATTTAATTTCAAAATTGAATTAAAATGAAATATTACCACTGTTAGAAAGTATCAAATTGCAATAACGAATACCAAAAACATGGATGAAATTAAAAATTAATCCAAATTTTTGACATATATTTAATATAATTTGATACTTTAAAGAAAACTGTAAAGTGTGTATTAGAAGTCGAAAAAGAAGAATTTTTTTTTGATTCGACTGAATGAGAAAAGATATACTCTATACTGAGTCTGACGTAATAGGTTATATTCTATATGTGTTGTCCGCCTCCGTGAATGAAATGTCTAGCAATATTTCGACGGTTCCAAATTTAGATCAAATCGGGAAAACGAGAATTACGTGCCACGTGCCTCTCGCGAGAAGATTACACCAAAGATATATGTATATATGTATATGCAGAGAGTTAATCTTGATAGCACACGGCCTATCTAGATGAGATACGTCGATTAAGATACGCCCCTCGAAATCTGAAGTCTGAAATCTGACCGAGATGCAATGAGGACGTAAACCCTCAGCTTGAGTTACAGGTTGTCGTAGGTCATCATACAAAATAGAAAAGGTATGTCTTTCATTATATTTCGTCATTTACAATTTAACCACCTCATCTTATAATTCATTTCACACTTTATTGACTAATATACTCATCTTTACATTATACACATTATTCAAGTGTGTCTTCTTCAGAATATAAATATTCTGTAAAATATTATTTGTAAATATTAATTTAAATATTATTTTCAATAAACTTATTCTTAACCCTGGATGCGGTCACACTTGGTAAAAATTGTATGCGGTAGTCACTCTGGGGTGTTTAACACCCCAGAGTTTTAAAAAGTAATATATTATTTAAATATTATTGTTCAAAAACGGTAATTTAAAAATGTTGTATCCACGATTAAAATTTTATGCATTTTTGAATTTTTATTCATTGTTGAATGAGAGTCTTATGACTCTCATTGAGAGTCATAAGACTCTCATTTAACAATGAATAAAAATTTAGTCACATAAATGATTTAAAAATGCATGAATTTTCAGTTATTTTCTAACAATAGGTGATGCTAAAGTAAAAAAAGTTTGCATTCACATATAGTTCGAAAATAAAAGTTTTCATTTATTTTGCCATTGTTAAAGAATCTTTTGACAAAAAATTTCCAAACATTTCCTTTATTTTTTTTTATCTGAAAAATATTTCCAACTTTAACGCAGCGTCTAAATAAACCCATGATAAAAAAAACCCGGTATTCAAAAAGTCATAAAATAGAATCTCTTGCAAGGCAAAAACCCCTTGTAGCTGCGACCACCCTTCGACAAACCAGATGTGACACAAACCTTTCAAAACGAGGAAATACTTCACACGAATTATATTTTCAGTTTAAAATATGAAAATATTTTAAAAACATGTTTTCAAAAATTGTTTCAACTCCTATATTATGTTTTAAGCCCTGGGAACTTGTTTTTCTTAATAAATAAAGAAAATAAATGAAGTTTTCCTAAATAATCAGTGAAATTTTACTAAAATAATTAGCGTATTTTTTTTTTAAAGTTAATTATCGATTAATTTGCTTTTTGAAATTAGTATAGTTAATAATTTAACTTTACTTTTCACTCAAAATATATTAAATTTTTCGGATAAATTTTTTTTCAGTACATATATGTATCCAACTGAGAAAAATCACTAAAATGCCTGGTGATTGAACACACATGACCCTACAACATTCACAAGCCAATATATAGCTTGAGCAATTAACTTCGCACGCACGATACGATGGGTTGCACGATATACATATACTTTAAAGACATTCTTGTCCTATACAAACTGACATCTGTGCAGTTCATTTTACCATATCTAAAGTAGTTATGTGTTTAATACTTTTAGTAGTTATCATCTCTCTGATTTTATTTTTTGCGAAATTTTATAACATAAACATTGCATATAAAAACTTACTGAACTGCGCAAAAGTGGTAAAATTTATTATAATTTAAATTATCGGATTTCTTTTAGTTTTTATTATTATTATTATTATTATTATTTGTTTCCTCTCTTTTGTCTACTGAAACAAATTTATTAAAAAGATTCAACTACTTTTATGTATTCAGGCCTCGGATCGAATTTAAGGCGCAAAAAAAGTCGCTTTAGTCGATTAACAATACAAAAAAAGTCGAAAAAGTCGTTTTATTTAATTCAGTGTTGTCACAAAAATTTTATTTTGTATTTCTCTGACCTTCCACTGATTTCTAAATTCAATCATTAAAAATTTGGATAATTTTGTTAAATAAGTATTCAAATGTTTCTTATTTGTTTTTCTACACACTGAAAAAAAAATTTAATTGATTCAAATAACCGATTAATTGACTATTATCCATTAAATATTTAATTGAATCAAATAATATTTATTGGAGTCAATTAAATGGTATTTGAACCAATAATTTAAGTATTTGAAGCAAATACCATTTAATTGACTCCAATAAATATTATTTGTTTCAAGTAAATATTTAATCGGTAATAGTCAATTAAATGGATATTTGAATCAATTCAATTTTTTTTCAGGAAGGAAATAGCATTTTTTAAACTTCAAAATTTAAAACCTTCTGAATAGTTTCTAAAACTAACTATAGTTCTTTCAAAATTCATTTATTTTCTACAATTTTTAACAAATTTTCATATCTAAATCAATTATTTAAAAACAGAAATTCAATTTTTTATAATAATTATTGTTTATTTCAAAAAGTTATTAAGGTATAATATTTTCAAAAAATTGTAATAAAGAAATTCTTAAAATAATGATTTTTAAAATATTTAAAAATAATTTTTGAAAGATGAGTATTTTAATTAGTACAATTGAAAAATTTCCAAATAATGGAAATTTGATAAAATCTAATAGTAATAATTGAAATTTGATAAATACTTTTTAAAATTAAAGAATTTTTGAAAAATATAAAAAAAATAATAAAATTTTTAAAGAATTTTAATTATAAAATAATAAGAACATGTTTTTTCTAAAACTTTATTAGGTCTGAAAAATTAAACTTTTAAGAACTTTAATTTACTTTGTTCATAGATAATTGATTGTTAAAAAAATATGATAAAATATTTCTAAGTATTAGTTTTTTTTGAAAATATTCTACTATGTAATTTTTTGAAAATATTTGAATTTCTTAAAAAAATTTCTGTAATTTATAGAAAAATAATAAATTTTTTCAAGAATTTTAATTAAAAATTTTCAACATAATAAAATTGTGTTCTCCAAAATAATAAAAATAATTCTAATAAATTTGAATGCTATTATTTTATGTGTGTATTTGAATTTTTTTTCGAAATATATAAGTGAAAATATTGAAATATTTCAAATTTGAAAAATATAGAAGAACAATTCGAAGAATTTTTTTTCTAGAATATTTTAATATATAATTTTTTAAAAGAAAATTTTACATTAATTTTTATTTTAAAATTTACAATAGAAGATTTTTCATTAAAATTTTTTGTGAATTTAATTATTTTAATGCAATTAAAATTCTTCAAAAGTTGATTTTCAAAAATTATAATAAAATACTTAAGGAAAAATAAACTGTTTTCAATTAAATTTTACAAAATTTCAATTATTATAAAATATTTTAATTATACGTATATTTTAAAAATTTTATTATCGTAAAAAAGTATTCAAAAATATAATTTTAAATTTGTCTGTATAGCTATTTTTTACATTATAAAAATCGAAATAAGTTGCATGTTATACTAAAAATGTGGTA
This sequence comes from Leptopilina heterotoma, assembly GCF_015476425.1. Classification (NCBI taxonomy): domain Eukaryota; kingdom Metazoa; phylum Arthropoda; class Insecta; order Hymenoptera; family Figitidae; genus Leptopilina; species Leptopilina heterotoma. The sequence goes on along the minus strand of NW_025110949.1, from coordinate 982,951 downwards.
TTTTGTTGCAACATTTGGAAAAAAAGTCGAAAAATTCGCAATTTTTGAAAATAAATCGAAAAAAGTCGAATTCTTTGGAAATAATTGAGAAAAGTCGAAAAAGTCATAATATCCAAGGCCTGTGTATTAGTATATAGTTGAGTGGAAAATATAGTTGAGTTAATTATTTCTGTAGTTATGCTAACAATGTTTGTGTATTAGTTGATTTTATACTAGTTTTCACTGTAAAAAATAAATTTTACTTTCAGTCCACTTTTGACTAATACCGTTTATATTAGAAACATTTTTGACTGAATTTTAGCTTTTAGAGTATTATTTTAAGTCCTAATATTAACTTACAATCTAGTTTTAAGCTTAAAAATAGTAGGCTATACTTTTCAATCATTTTGGTTTTAAGGTTTTAAGATGCATACGGTTTTTAGACGTTGTTTTTTCTGTGAATTGGTGTAGTTAAAAAAGAATATAGTTCAATTGACTGGGAAAAGTATTAGTTAAATTACAGAAGCAGCTACAAAATCTGATTGCACCTACATTCTTAGTTCTTTCAACTACATTTTGGTATATTCAATATACAACTTTTCAAATCTTAGTTTTTAGTAACTTAATTTTTGTCGCATCTTACGATTCACAAGTATCTTTTATCGCTAAATGACATCTACATTAAAAACACCATGTCAGAAATATCTTAATTTTAAGATACTTTAAAAAACTTACAGAAGAAGTTTACTTTTCTAAGATGCGTAAGAAATATCTCGATCACTGCTAAAACATAGCATCTTAGAAATCAGTATAAAAGATACTTTAGAAATCATTTTATTTTAAGTTGTAAAATACCATTTTTCCATCTTGCATCTTATTTTAAGATATCAAAAAAGACACCCATTTTTGCAGTAACCGAAAAATATTAACCGAAATGGTAACGCTTTTGATGTAGATATGCTACTAGCTCAGTACTATCAATCAGTTCAGTACTGATTTGTCAGTGTTGTATTCGCAATACTGACCCAATTTAAAACCCATAAAAAGTTTCTGAGAACCAAAACAGAATCAGTATTGTGCTTTCCTATAGGAAATTCTGTTTTGGTTTTGGTTGATTCTGTTTTGGTTCTCAGAAACTTTTTATGGGATACTTAACTATGACAATCAAAATTTACTATTTAAGTAATGTTCATAGTTCAACTATACCCTATAATTTAGCTCTTAATTCGTAACATATAAAATAAGTGCTCAATTTGTTACTGACATAGTAAACAACAACTATCAAGTGAATACAATCACTAACTTAATATAATTATATTATTTACTGAAACAATAATTATATTATTATACCAAACTAAAGTAAAGCTAAGTAATGATAAGTAAAGTTCATATAATGCTAAAAATAAGAATCCAATTCAACATATTGTGTAAAGATTAAAAAATTACTCCCATACAGTCCCACCATATCTATATATCCTTCAAAAAGAAAAGTAACATTAACAAATTTTATAAGAATAAAGCTTGGAATATAAACGAGGTCTATACAAAAGGTATCGTCGTCACACTAAAGGAAGAACTGATTGGAAGGGTTGAGCAGCGATGAGGGGTGAAAGGGAGATGGAATTAAAAGAGTGGGGTGAGGCAGCACAACGTTACCGGGTGGTTGAAGAATACTGGCAGAGTACAACCGAACAATCTGTAGAAGCTTGTCCAGGACGAGAGAAGTCCGTAGATCAGCCAATCAGATAGGCATACCCCCTCTCGTTCATTGTCACAAAATGGCGGCCTTAAATCAGACTGACTCCGCCTATTGCTCTCCCCACCTTCAGCGCCTACTCGCGGTGCGTCACGAAAAACTCCGCCTATCGATTCATTTTTACTGCTCTCGTTCACCCTCTTCCCCTAGAACCCCTTCTACGAACATCATTTCTTCTTTGTTCATCGTTTTTTTCCTCATTCACTGTCTCTTTTCTCAATTTTCTTCTGAAGAAGCTATTGTAAAATTTAGAGGAAGAAAATGTTATCCTAACATTATAGTATAAAGTTAACTGTACGATTATAGGTTTTTTTTCTGGATGTTAGAATTCTATGGATATGAATCTTCCATACTGTATAAGTGCCCACCTGTGAAACAATGAGTGTTAAGAGTAAACACTTAGGTTTACATAGCTGAGTAATTATTCGATAAACGAATAATTATTATGTTAGGGTAAGGTGCCCACACATTTTTTAAAGGACTGTAATTCCTAAACGGTATTATTAATACATGCCCTGAAACTGTATCTCCTTAGCTAACTTTCTATCAAAAAAAAATTTTTATTTTACTATGGAAAATAAAACTTAGGCGACTTTGGACAAACAGATAAAATTTTGTTTTTAAAAAAAGTCGGTTTTTTTTGCTTATAAGAAGCCATTCTAATATATTGTTAATTTATCCTATTTCATACATTAACTAAATTATTTTAGTATTCATCATAAAATTTTCCAAATCGATAAAATTTAAATTTTTCATAATACATATTTTGATAAATATTACATCGTAAAAAAATCCAAAAGTGAATTAACATGGCCACCTTAGGACCCAGGATGACATTTTTCAAAAAGTTATCAAAAAATTGTATAACAGACAATTTTATCGATATAATTATGTTAACAAAATGTTAACAAAATTACCACAAAGTTTAGAATGAAGAATGTGAATTGACTGCGTAAAAAAGTGAATTATGTAATTAATTAGTTGAGGAATAAGGGCCTCTTAAAAAATACTTATTTATATATGTAAACTACGTATACTAGAAATAATTTGACGCTCGAGTAGGTGGTCTGATTATAGAGACGCGTGTCAGAAACGTGTTCCGATATTACTTTGTGCTTCGCAAGCATATCCTCAAGACGAAAAACGAGCACTCCAGAAAGCGGGTATAGATATAGACAGCTATTGGTGGCCTCTGTGATTATCTTAATGCACCGGCGGCAACACATGTATACACTAATCCTATCTTGTACTTTTCAGTTTTTGAATTTAATGTACAGCACCCAATATTTCTTAATTTCCAGCTCAGAAAGCATAAACCTTCTTGTATACCTTTTACTATATCCTTATATGAAAGCTTTATTCTGTCAGGCGCATTTTAATATTTTTTGAAGTGAATTTTTTTTTAAATAGTAAAATGTATACTAAATACTAATAATTAAAAACAAGTCTGTTTGAAGAAAGTCAACATTCTTTTGTGGCCACAACAAAATACTTGCTCTTTTAAATAAAATCAGAAATTTTAAAAATAATAGAATTTAAAAATTTTCTAATTTAAATTTTGTTGAAAACACTAAAAAAATTCAATTTTTGAGAAATTACAAATAATTGCAGAAATTCAATTATTTAAAAAAAAATTCTTATAAAATTTAACTATACGTTCAAAATTTGAAAAACGTTCAAGTAAAAATCCTAATTATTTTTATAAATAACAAAATTCTTCTCCAAAGTTCAATTATTTTCATAAATGTCGAAAAAAAATTCTTGTCCTAATAAATGATTTTTAATATCTACTATTTTAATAAAATTTTCTAAAAAGAATTCATTTATTTAAAAAAAAAAAATTTAATAAAATTGTATGCAAACATTTAATTATTTTCATAAATAATAAAATTTTTTAAGAAATTAAATTATTTTCCTGAAAACAGTTGTTTAACAATTTTCCAATTTTGTTTAGAAGTAAAGAACAAAAATCTGTATATAATTTCAATTTGAGAAAACATTCAATTTAACAAAATTTTAATGAAAAGAAGTAAAAAAAATTTAAAAATTTTTAAAGAAACAATTATTATTATTACACATAACTGACAAACTAATTATAATTAAATTTTCAATTTATATTATTTCAAAAGTTTAGAGTATATTAAATTCCATTTATTATTATAAAAATTACAAAATTTTTTATTTTCAAATATGAATTTTTGAATTATTTTAAGATTCAAACTTAAAAAAATTCATTTATTAATTAATTATTCTTGTTTATTGATTTTAAAATTTTTTTTTAAATTTTAATCAAAATTCGTTACAAAAATTCAATTATTTTCTAAAATTTTAATAAATTTTTCGTGAAAATTCAATTATTGTTAAAAAAAATTTCATGAAAGAATTCATTTTTTTTAAAAATTTGTTAAAAAAATTCAATTACTTTCAAAGAAATTTCATGAAAGAATTAAATTTTTTATCTTTATAAAAAATGTCATTAGAATTCAATGTTATTTTCTAAAATTTCAATAAATTCGTCGAGAAAATTCAATTATTTTCTAAAATTTTAATCATTATTTTATATTATAAGAATATTGTTACTGTAACTTCATCAAAATTATTTTTTATGAAAATAATAATTTAATTTCTTAAAAAAAATGTTATTATTTATGAAAATAATTAAATGTTTGCATAAAATTTTATTAAATTTTTTTTAAATAATTGAATTCTTTTTGAGAAATTTTATTAAAATCGTATAGATATATTGAAAATCATTGAATTGAGAAAAGTTTTTAAAAATAATTAAATTTGACAAAGAATTCTTTTAAAATTTTTGAGAATATAATTAAATGTCTCTGGAATTTTATTAATTTTTTTTTTGAAAATAATTGAATTCCTAAAAAGTATATTTTATTATTTAGGAAAATAATCGATTTTTTGTGGACGATTTTATTAGAATTTATTTAAATAATTGAATTTTCAAGAGAAAATTGATCACTTTTAAAAATAATTGAATTTTTGTGATGAATATTGTTCTTTATGAAAATAATTGAATTTTGTAAACAATTTTATTAAAATGCCTCAAAATAATTGAATTTTCAGGAATAATTTTGTTATTTATCTTTAATAATTGAATTCTTTCAAAAAACTATTTATGTAAATAATTGAATTCTTTCGAAAAATTATTTATGTAAATAATTGAATTCTTGGGAAAATTTTATTAAAAATCTAAAAGAATAATTGAATTATTTTAAAAAAATTTAATTAAAATTTAATTTAAAAGAATTGAATTCCTGTGAAAAATTCTGATATTTCTGTAAATAATAGAATTATTCCAAAGAATTTCAAAAAAACATTTTTTTGAATAATTGATTTTTTAGAGGAATTGAAATTAAATTTTTAAGAATATAGTTACATTTCTCGATCAATTCCTGTAAAATTGTATTAAAAATAATTCAAATCCTATACAATGAATTTTATTATTTATGAAAATAATTGAATAGTTGCAAAGAATTTTGTTAATTTTTTTTTAAATAATTGAATTTTTTTGCGAAATTTTATTAAAATAGTAGATATTGAAAATCATTGAAATTAAAAAATGCATTTTATTTCTGAAAATGATTGAAATTATAGGACAAGAATTTTTTTTGACATTTATGAAAATAATTGAACTTTGGAGAAGAATTTTGTTATTTTATAAAGATAATTGGAATTTTCACGAGAATTTTTTCAAATTTTGAACATAGTTGAATTTTATTTATTCTTTTTTGAAAATAATTGAATTTCTGCAATTATTTATAATTTTTCCAAAATTGAATTTTTTAGTGTTTTTAACAAAAATTTAAATTAGAAAATTTCTAAATTCTATTATTTTTAAAATTTCTAATTTTATTTAAAAAAGGTAGTAAGAAGCAGTGCGCTAATTGTTACTATAGTATAATATACAATCTATCTATAAAGTTAACAAAAAATAAAAGTCTAAACAAAAGACAACTTCAGAGTGTGAGGGACAGAAAAAGTGAATGAATAAAAGAACATTTAAATTATTTTAGTTATTATAATTATAGTTATAATTATAATTATTACTATAGTTAAATTACACATTTCGCAAAACACGCAGTAATTGACGCACTTACCCTAATAGTAAATACCCCACGGTTTGATATAACTAAAAAATCCAAGAAGATACTATTTTATTTATTTAATATTTTTATGTTTAGTATTATTTGTTGGACTTTTATTTTAATTCTCTGACGTTAATCTTAGATTCATAAAAAATGTTGAAGGAAAACAAATTAAAAAGTTTCTGGTAACAAAATAATTGATCTAATTGACACCAAAGATAGCAATCTGTTTGTATATAGGACTATAGGTTCCCAATGGGAAGTAAACGATTGGTTCAATAATGGGCCATGCTTGGCGAACTCCGTTCCATTATTGGAACATTAATGGCAACCATCATTGGACCACCAATGGTTTAAACTTGGGATGATCACGCTACTGCCAATGATCGGTAGCCAAGCATCGGGCCAATATTATTTGCCAAGGAATTGCCAAGGAGACAAAATCGATTTTCAAAAGCTTGATTTTTTATTGGCAGCCAACAAAAAACCAAGGTTTTGAAAATTGATTTTTCTTAATTATTAATTAAAATTTATTTTTAAAAAATATATTTTTCAAAAATTTATTTTAAAAAAACATATTTTTTAAAAATATATATTTTTTTAAATTAATAGAACATATTAATTTAATTTGTCACCTCTGGTAAAACAAAGATGAAAGACTGATAAATTCCCTCACTTTATATTTTACAGTGGAGGGATAACTGTGAATGTCTTTGCGAGAGAGGAGCAGGTACTTATATAGAGCCAGTGAAACAGGTCACAAGCGAGAAGAAATCACTAGCATGCACTCTGGCGGCGCTTGTCGGAACTGTTTTCTGGCGCGCATGCATATCCTGACATTATCGACACAGCGCTTGGCAACCAACGTTGCGCCACTTCCGACAAGCGCCGCCAGAGTGCATGCTAGTGATTTCTTCTCGCTTGTGACCTTTCTCACTGGCTCTATATAAGTACCTGCTTCTCTCTCGCAAAGACATTCACAGTCATCCCTCCACTGTAAAATATAAAGTGAGGGAATTTATCAGTCTTTCATCTTTGTTTTACCAGAGGTAACAAATTAAATTAATATGTTCTATTAATTTAAAAAAATATATATTTTTAAAAAATATATTTTTTAAAAATAAATTTTAATTAATAATTAAAAAAAATCAATTTTCAAAACCTTGGTTTTTTGTTGGCTGCCAATAAAAAATCAAGCTTTTGAAAATCGATTTTGTTTCCTTGGCAATTCCTTGGCAACTAATATTGGCCCGATGCTTGGCTACCGATCATTGGCAGTAGCGTGATCATCCCAAGTTTAAACCATTGGTGGTCCAATGATGGTTGCCAATTGTTTTGCCAAGAAAAAACCATTGGGTACCAAGCATGGCCCATTATTGAACCAATCGTTAACATTGGCAACTTCCCGTTGGGTTGTGGCGAAAGTTACAATCAAAGGACATTGATTGAGGGTTGGATTTACTGTATACAGTATATATTTGACATTTTTGGCTAAATGAAAACTGCAAATTGTCATGCAAAACAATCCACAAACTGAATGTTGTTTAATGGTATATATACATGTGATATATATAATATGGGTAATTAATATAATGTAAGTATAATGTAAGTAAATTGACAGTTCCAATAATTTACTGAAGTGAAAAAGAAATCGACTTTCATTTATCTGTGAAACTGACTTGACTTGTAGTTTTATTATTTTTATTCATATTATTTTTAATGGGATGTCCGAGAACAAACATAAATCTTCGTAATCCTCTGACTTGTCCAGCTCGTTCTTACGTGTTCTCACGAGTTGTATCGCAATATCCACATCTACGGAATTTGCATGTCGGTAGTCCCTAAGGAGGAAGTCACGAGCGCCAACCATTAAACGATTTGTAATCACGGTCACTACATTTTTTTCTTTCAAACCTATTATGTTTACCAAATAAATATTTCTGACATTTCTATATAAATTTGTAATTGGAGTATAATCTTTAAATAACCCTTACTTTTCTATGCTACTTTCTATGATTAATGTTCCTAAATATATTTTATATTAGTTACAATCAAAATATGTTACTTTTTGACTATACACCGTAACTTTTATATTTTGAAATAAGGTTGGTTTTTTTTAAAATTGGTTTTTTGTTTTCAGGGTTCCGAACACCTTCGGAGTTTGATTGAATCCTACTGGGGTACGTGAGACTCCTGCGCTCGTAAAGCCAATTTATCTCAAGCGTATAATGGTCACTTTACTTATCTGTAATCTGTAAATAAATGTAGGTTCAGTGTCCAAAATTGGTTCTAAATTAATACTATTATTTTATTTTGATAATTTTTTTACAGCAGTACCTATATGGTACCTATAAGGTCTTTTTCAGAATATGTCAAGATGCGTCTGTTGTGAAGGTTATATTTTCCAAAAACTGCTTTCCTTTTATGCATAGAAGCATCATACGGAGTACGGACTTTAATATCAGAAGGTGATTTCCCACATACTATACATAAATATATACCCATAACCTACACGTATTATAAAGACTGAAGAAAGACGAATACTAAAAGCATCGTTTTTCAAATTCGATAGGTCAAAAGAAACCCAAAACATAAGGGTCCACCACAGAAGTGCGCACAATGTATGTTGAGCACAAAGCCATGAGTTATCTTGATGAATCCTAAGTACCCATTGGTGAAGAAGAGATGGAGTATAGTAATGGAAAACTGGAGAGGTGTACCTGAGTGTATCCACCACAGAAAAATGTAGATCTTTCCCGGTATGTCGATGCCAATATGATAAGACGAATGTTTGAAGCTGCATTCTCTCTATATAGTTTTTTCTTTCTCTCTCCTTTACTTTTCAATTTCTTTTTATATATTTTCGCCTCTTCACTAAAAAAAAAAAAAATGTCGCGAAACGTTTATACTGATCCTAGTCTTATGGCAAAGTTAACATAGAACTTATTGTGAATGATGACAAAAAAAAGCTCAACATTTGTCGACGACAAGGACGATTCAAAAACGAAGATAAATCGATAGATTACTTTGATCAGAAAAAAAGGAAAGAACCTTCTTGAATATTCTTTCAAAGAAGGGGGTGACAATGCGTACATGCGCTTTTTCATTTCAAAGGATTCTGTCAATTTTTTTTAAATCCACTTCCAAATTGATTTTTATAAGTATGATCAATATATTATCTATATATCGATATATATTTCCTCATAATACTTTTTACAATATTTTTATAAATTGACTATATATTATGAATGAATGAATAATGAATATTAATATAATATAATGAATATAAATTATAACTCGTAAATTTTTAAACTTTAATTTAACTAAAAAAAAAAATAAAGAAAAGGAACCAAAATTATCAATTAATAAAAGGGTTACCTATACGGAGGATGCTTTGGGCGCCGGTCCTTTCTTGGGACAAGAATCGAAAGAAAGAAAATATTGATAGCAAAATAATTAATTATCGATAAACCAGCTACAATCCCTTGATGGAAAATATAGTAGATGGGCGAGTTCGTTATTTAACTAAATAAACAAATATTCAAAATATCCAAAAATTAAATCAAGAAAAATTAACAATAGGAAATTAATAATTTATTCAATAAGTTCGAATTTTGAGGTTATAAATCAAATTAAATATAGTCATTTAGACAATAATTGACAATTTTGAGGTTAGGCATAAATAAAATTAAATATAGTCATTTTGACAATAATTGACAATTTTGAGGTTAGACAATAGCAAAATTGACGTGATTCTATATACAATATCAAAATAATTATCAAAACATTTAAATTTGACAAACTGAAAATTAAACAAATATTAAACTTATTCAAAAATAGAATAAGGATTCTTTTTCAATTCGAGATATAAAGGATGGACAATGCGATATAAATCATAATTTTGACTTTTAGTCAGATTAACGAAAGGAATTAATAAGTGAATGATATCTCAATGAAAATTAAAGATTTGAATTATTAAATTAAACCGCAAAATAAAGAGATTCAGTCTCGAAAATCAAGAAAATAAAATTAATCTTGAGATATCATACATAAAATAGAAATTAAATTTGTACCAGAATATATGTTGATACACGGCCAACGAATTTCCAAATAATATAAATTCTCTCGAGATTCCCCAATGGTTTTGACTTATTCTCCAAAAATTATTCAAAATTAAGACAAAACAAAACTAAAGACGACTTGTCTCTCACAATTTCACGCAAAGAATGAATCAGAATGAATAAAAAATGGCGTTGTTTGTTTATCACCTAGGAAATTCGTTGCCAACATAAAAAAAAGAAAGTCACATCATAAGACTAGATTCGCACGCGACATTAAAACGAATTTTGATTGGTTAGTCCAGAAATCTTCTAATCCTCTCACGCTGATTGGTTGGTCCAAACAAAAAGGAAATTTAAATCTTCTTAAAATTTATTCTTCATTTTTGATAAAAATATTGGATTCTTGTTATTCTTCAATTCTAAATTTAGGTTTTAATTAAATTTTTTATATCTTGAATTGTTGTGAAATCATGGAGTATTTTTCTTTCTATAATTTAAATAATTGAATTCCTGGGAAATTTTTATTATACAAGAAAGAAAATGAAGTCTTACGAAGATTTTTACAAAAATTTTTTTAAATAATTGAATTATATTTGAGGATTTTATAATAATATAGAAGATACTGAACATCATTGAATTGAGAAAAGTTATTAAAAATAATTAAATTTTACAAAGAATTCAAATTAAAATTTTTGACTATAATTGAATGTCTGTGTGGCATTTTATTAAATTTCTTTGAAAATAATTTAATTTCTAAAAAGCATTTTGTTATTTATGAAAATAATTGAATTCTTGTGAACAATTTCATTAGAATTTTTTTAAACAATTGAATTTCCAAGAAAAAATTTATTATTTTAAAAAATAATTGAATTCTCGTGATGAATATTGTTCTGTATGAAAATAATTGAATTTTGTAAACAATTTTATTAAAATGCCTCAAAATAATTGAATTTTCGGGAATAATTTTGTTATTTATCAACAAAATTCAATTCTTTCAAAGAACTATTTTCGTAAATAATTGAATTATTCGGAAGAATTTTATTAAAATCTAAATGAATAATTGAATTATTTAAAAAAAAACTTAATTGAAAGTGTATTTAAAATAATTAATTTCTTTCTAACAATTTTTTAAAAATATTTGAAAATAATTGAATTCTTGTAATCTATTTCATTCGAATTTTTTAAAATATAATTGAATTTACAAGAAAAAATTTATTACTTTTAAAAATAAAATTGAATTCTTGTGATGAATATTTGTTATTTATGAAAATAATTGAATTTTGTAAACAATTTTATTAAAATGCCTCAAAGTAATTGAATTATGTCAAAAAGATTTAATTTAAATTGTATTTAAAATAATTGATTTCTTTCCAACAATTTTATTAAAATATTTTAAAATAATTGAATTCATGTGAAAAATTCTATTATTTATGAAAATAATTAAATTAAAAAAAATTTTTTTTTTAAAATTGATTTTTTCGAGGAATTGAAATTGAATTTTTAAGAATAATTACATTGTTTGAGCAATTCCTATAAAATTGTATTAAAAATAATTGAAATCATGCAATGAATTTTATTATTTATACAAATAATTGAATAGCTGCAAAGAATTTTATTATTTATGAAAATAATTGAATTCTTACGAACGATTTTATCAGACTTTTTTAAAATAATTGAATTTCCAAGAAAAAATTTAATACTTTTAAAAATAAAATTTATTTCCTGTGATGAATATTGTTATTTATGAAAATAATTAAATTTTGTAAACAATTTAACTAAAATGACTTAGAATAATTGAATTTTCGGGAATAATTTTGTTATTTATCGACATAATTTGATTATAATTTTAAAGAATAGTTTTTTTGATTTCTAGTATATTAGCGTATTTAAAGTATATAATGGAAATTTTCAAAAAAGCAAAAATAGTAGCTTTTAGTGGCTGAAATATAAAAAAAGTACCTAAATAGTAGGATAACGTAAAAAAAGTACAAAATAGTATAGGTTACAGTAGATGAGTGCGAAGCTTGCAATAAAAGTTAAATAGTGACCCCCAAAGGTACTAAAGATAACCTGTAAGGATCCCACATAAATTCTTGTATGATTTTTTATAAAAATAACCTTTGTAAGTTCCACATATTAAAATAGAAACAAATTACGATTTAGTACCAAAATTGGTATATACGAAATTAGTACCTTTCTTTTTACAGTGATAAGTCAGTAGTGGTAAAGCATCGGCACTACATTGGCATTTCCCATTGGGAAGGACCAATTCAGCTGCTTACTTTAAATAGGGCTATAAATAAGACACTTTCTGCACGGGATCGTACAAGTTTGTGACAAAGAGGTTACTTCGTTATAAAAAACTCAGAACATCGCTCTAACGAGATGTCACGCATTTCCTACAGTTCCTTGTACAAAATATAGAGACTCGCCGGAGCCCCTCACTAAAGCGGAACGGCTCCAAGACTATATCCTTCAAAGTAGGTTTTTCTACCGCTTAGATTTTAGAAAAACAGACTCACCATGTACTGGCGCCGACTGTCCAGGAGACGTATAAGATCAAAAACTACTTAGGTAATTGTAATCATAAATATTCCGTTGCATTAATTTTCTTATTTAGAAATAAGTTTACCGGCATTTTTCTACAAAATATGGAAACATAACCTCTCAATCAAAATCAGTGAAATACTCAATTTTACTGATTTACATACATACTAAGTATATGACATGCAACTTTAAAAAATAAGTTCAATAAATTTTTTTTTATTTTTAATTTGTTTACCTTAATCTGCAAACCTCGTAACTATTTTTGGTCAAAAATGTATTTTTAATGTAAAAAGTAGCAATTCCAATAAATGAATATAATTTTAAACATATTTATGTCTCTTACCCCATTATATACGCGTCTCAACAGTTTTCTTGTGCTAAATGGAGAGACGAGGTTAAAGGTTTTTTGTCTCAATTTGATATCATTAGAAAAACTGAGTATAAAAAAATTATTTTATAGAGAAAAATGAATTTATTAAATGAACTACATATTATTTGTTATTTTTCAAGAGAGGCGCTAATTCTCATTATAATATTCTAAAGGATTCATGTTGTGACAATGATGACTGGCTTAGAAAAAAAGTTTCTAAATTTTAAAGACTTTCGTGTTTCTGATTACTCTCATAATCCTTTTGTAGAGAAATTTCATGCCCCATTAGTCTTGTAGTCATCAGAGTAAATGAGTCTTGAAAGACATCAATTTGTCAAAAACGAAGATTTCAAGAAATCATCTCTTAAGAATATATGAAAATACACTTAGAAGTTTTTTATTTTTCAAGAAATAAGAAATAATATAATTTTTTATTATTATTTTATTATTATTATTTGTATTATTATTATTTCTAAAAATTTCAATTATAATTCTTTCAAAATTCAATTATTTTTTTAGAATTTTTGAATTAAATTATTCTTTAAAAAACTTTAAGGATTTTTGAAGAAAAGCAATGTAATTAATAATTTTTCAAAATAAAAATTTAATTCTTGCGAACGATTTGATTAGAATTTTTTAAAATAATTGAATTTACAAGAAAAAATTCATTACTTTTAAAAATAATTGAATTCTTGTGATAAATATTGTTATTTATGAAAATAATTAAATTCTTTGGAAGAATGTTATTAAAATCTAAATGAATTATTGATTTATTTTGAAGTAATGTAATTGAAATTGTATTTAAAATAATTGATTTCCTTCGAACATTTTTTTATAATATTTTCAAAATAATTGAATTCCAATGAAAAATTCTAATTTTTTTGAAAATAATTGAATTTTTCCAAAGAATTTAAAAAAACATTTTTTTAAATAATTGATTTTTTTGAGGAATTGAAATTAAATTTTGAGAAAATTCCATTTCTTGAGCAATTCATTGTAAAATTGAATTAAAAATAATTGAAATCCTGCGATGATTTTTATTGTTTACGAAAATAATTGAATATTTGCCCAGAGTTTTATTAAAATTTTCAAAAATAATTGAATACCTGAAAAGAATTTTATTATTTTTGAAAATAATTGAATTCGTAACATTTTTTAAAAATGTTTTAAAGGAATTGAATTTCTGTGAAAAATGTTGTTCTTTTTGAAAATAATTGAATTGTTGCTAAAAAATTTTATTAATATGTTTAAAAGGAATTGAATTAAGAATTACTGTGAAAAATTTTGTTATTTCTAAAATTAATTCAATTCTTGTGAACGATTTGATTAGAATCTTTTAAAATAATTGAATTTCCAAGAAGAAATTTATTACTATTAAAAATAATTGAATTCTTGTCATGAATATTGATATTTATGAAAATAATTGAATTTTGTAAACAATTTTATTAAAATGCCTCAAAATAATTGAATTTTCAGGAATAATTTTGTTATTTATCGAAATAAATGAATTCTTTTTTCAAAATATTTTAATTTATGAAAATAATTGAATATTTTGCCCAGAATTTTATTAAAATTTTCAAAAATAATTGATTTCCTTCGAACAATTTTGTTAAAAAATTTGAAAATAATTGAATTCCTGTAAAAAATTCTAATATTTTTGTAAATAATTGAATTTTTTCAAAAAATTTTAAAAAAAGACAATTTTTTAAATAATGGATTTTTCGAGGAATTGAAATTAAATTTTTAAGAATTATTACATTTCTCGAGCAATTCATTGTAAAATTGTATTAAAAATAATTGAAATCCTGCGCTGAATTTTATTATTTATGAAAATAATTGAATATTTTCCCAGGAGTTTTATTAAATAAATTTTCAAAAATAATTGAATACCTGAGAAGAATTTTATTATTTTTGAAAATTATTGGATTATTGCAAAACATTTTTTTAAAATGTTTTAAAAGAATTGAATTTCTATGAAAAATGTTGTTATTTTTGAAAGTAATTGAATTCCTCGTAAGAATTGTATAAACATTGTTTTAAATAATTAATTTTTTCGAAATATTATAAATATTACGAAAATTTTATTTTAAATAATTGAATTCTTGTGGAGAACTTTATTTGTGAAAATAATTGAATTTTTCGATTAATTAATTAAAAATAATATTAAAAATAATTGAAATTCTTCTATGAGTTTTATTATTTATGAAAATAATTGAATTCTTACATAGAATTTTATTAAAAATTGTTTTAAGAAATTGAACTTTCATATGAAAAATGTTTTATTATTAGTGAAAGTAATTGAATTATTGTGAAGAATCGTATAAAAATTTTGTTAAATATAATTGATTTTTTTGAAATTTTTTTTGAAAATGCTTTTTTATATAATTGAATTTTTGTGGAAATTTTATTATTTATGAAAATAATTGAATTTTATCAATTTTTTTTTACAATTTAATTCTTTTGCGAAATTTTATGGAAATACTAGATATTGAAAATGATTGAATTTCAAATATTTTTTGAAAATAATTATTTTGAATATATAATAATTAATTATATATAATTAATTATTATTAATATAATTTAATATAATTATTTTTAATTGAATCGTTTTAAAGAATTAGATTATAATTTTTGAGAATAGTTTTTTTTATTTCTAGTATTAGCGAATTTAAAATTGTGGAAATTCTAAAAAAAAACAGAAATATGTATAGTAGCTTTTAGTGACTGAAATCTAAAAATAATTACCCAAATATAAACGAAAATAGTAAATTTCCACTTAATCAGGATTTGGAGAACTGATGAGATACTGAGAGAAGCAAGAACAAAGTGTAGTTACAATAGTATCAGGATGTGTCGCAGATAAGTGTCGGACACTTTTTTTTATCATTTATTGATAAAAATTCACTCAATGTACACGTATCTTCTGAATAACCTTATCTATAACCATAAAGGCGTGGTGTTATGTATTTCTTGTCTTAAGTTTGCGACTGTATTCCATTCAGATGTGACACGTGTTCACTGACCACTATCTTCCTGACTCCTCAACTGATATTTGTTATCTACTCTTCAATCTTTAAATCACCAGTAGCTAACCTTTATTCTATTCAATCTATGACTGGGATATTTGTCAGAAGTTTCAAAAAAAATTACATCACTCGATAATTCATGAGCCTGAGACTCTTCATGTTAATGACATGATTATTCTGGACCAAAAGGCTCGCCAAAAGGTTTTAAACTCCAAACTAAGGATTAATTCAATTCATACAAATGTTTTACCTTTTTAAATTTTATCAAAAAGTTAATTACTAAATGTATGTTGAATAATAATTAAAGATAAAAATGGAGAAATCTGAACATTAGATCTATGTTTTTCTCGTGTTCCTCTTTTTCTTTTTTTATAAAATGTAGAAGGACCAAACCATTAACTGGCCATGGTAATAAATTTTTACTCGAAACGTGACCGCGTCATAATTTAGACCCTTTTTAACCGTTTCTGTCGCATCCTGGAAAAGTTCATGGAACAGAAAAAACCATACGTATATATATATATGCTAGAGAGCCGAAAGACAAATCTACCTGCACGCACGTGACATAAAATGGAGAACAGATCACAAATTCAAGTATATACACACTAACACAAACCAGTGGGAAGAAGTTATGTCTATACCTGAGAGGCTCATTTTCACGGGCATCTTAGATGATGCGCCAGTAGGGGTGTCTGGACTCATTGTAAACCTAGGCGCCGCTCAAAAAATTTACCCCTCATCTCATTCCAAAACATACATTTACTTAAAGTTACGACTTACTTTTGTTTCCCATTTGAAATTTTTCCAAAAAATTTATTTTCTAAAAAAAGAATAATTTTTTACTCTCTGTCCCATATTCTGTCGGCATAGTTGTTTGTACAAAATAGACAAATTTAATACATCAAGTTAATTATTTAAAATTTACAGCTGTAGATATTGTACTAAATACTATACTGTAGGTACAGTCGCAAAGTTTTTGGATCTCTACAATGAGAAAATTATAGATCTTTAATTTTTTACTGACATAATTATGGCGAATAATAATGTATTGTTGGATATGGTACAAACATAGGGTAAGTTCGGGGTAAATATTAAAATTTACGTGTTTTAAAAATTTGTATTTGTATTTGTATTTGTAAATACAAATACAAATGGACAAATGTCCATCTCTCCCCGAATGTCCGGAAGATATGAACAATACTTATAACCAGCAACAATTGCTGACTACTCACTCACTTTTTTAAATAAAATTAGCAATTTTAAAAATAATAAAACGTCAAAATTTTTAATTCAAATTTTTTTTTTTATAAAAATAAAATATGTCATATTCTGACATTTGAATTCAGGGAAAAGTCAGGAATTTTTATTAAAAGTACTGAAAAAAATTAAATTTTTAGAATTCATAAGAAATTTCTAAATTTTTGTGTCTTGTTTGACTCAAACTACATATAAAATTACCACGAATTCTAATATAAAACCTGAAATTTTTTCCATTTCTGACAAAAATAATATAGAATTTTAGTTAAAAACACACTAAAAAATTGAATTTTGAAGAAGTTACAAATGATTGTAGAAATTCAATTATTTTCAAAAGTAATTATTCTTATCACAAAATTCAATTATGTTTAAAATTTACAAAAAAAAACCTCGACAAAATTTTAAAATTTCAATTATTAAAAAAAATTCTTCAAAATTCAATTATTTTCAAAAATTTTAATAAAATTCTTGTCCTAATTTCAATTATTTTCAAAAATAAAATGCATTTTCCTCATTTCAATGATTTTCCGAATATCTACTATTTTAATGAAATTACCCAAAATAATGCAATTATTTAAAAACAATTTTAACAAAATTGTACTTCTCAATAATTCAATTATTTTCAGAAATATAAAATAATAAAACTCATCGCAGAATTTCAATTATTTTTAAAACAATTTTAATCGAATTCCTAGAAAAATATAAGTATAGGTATATTCTAAAAAATTTTATTAATATTCGTCAAAGGAATTCAAATTATTTAAAAATTTGTTGGTAAGATTCTTTATAAGAATTGAATTTTAAGAAACATTCAATTATTCAATAAATAATTTACTTTTGTATTTTAAATAATTGAATTCTCGTAGAATTTTCCAATAATAATTGATTTGAAAATGAAGTTTAGTTTAAATTTAAATTTTAGATAATAATAAATTGAATATAAAAATAATTTTTAAGAAGTTACAGTAACAATATTCTTAAATAAAATAATGATTTATTTCGATTTTAATGAATTCAATCCTCCTTAATTATTATAACATAATTTTCGAAAATAACAAAATTTGTCACAGAATTCAATTCTTTTTAAACATTTAAAAAAAAAGTTTCGCAATAATTCAATTATTTGCAAAAATAATAAAATTCTTTTTAGGTGATCAATTATTCTTGAAAATTTTAATAAAACTCTGGGCAAATATTCAATTATTTTTATAAATAATAAAATTCATTGCAGGATTTCAATTATTTTTAATACAAATTTACAGAAATTACTCAAAAAATGTAATTATTCTTAAAAATTTAATTTAAATTCCTCGAAAAATTCAATTATTTAAAAAATTTTTTTTTAAATACTTTCGAATAATTAAATTATTTACAAAAATATTAGAATTTTTCAACAGGATGTCAATTATTTTCAAATATTTTAATAAAACTCCTCATAGAATTACAATTATTATTTTTATACAATTTTAATCGAATTCCTCGAAAAATGTAATTATTCTTGAAGATTTTATTAAAATTAGTCGAAAGAATTAAATTATTTAAAAATTTGTTGATAAAATTTTTTATGAGAATTCAATATTAAGAAACATTGAATTATTCAATATATAAACTATTTATTTTTGTATTTAAATAATTGAATTCTCGTTGAATTTTCTAATAAAAATTGATTAAAAAATGAATTTCAGTTAGAATTTTACATAATAATTGAATATTAAAAGCATTATAGCATGAATTATCAAAAATAATTGAATTTTGAATATTTTTGAAAATAATTACATTTTTCGAAGAATTTACTTAAAATTGTACTAAAAATATTTGAAATCCCTGTAAAGAATTTTATTGTTCAGGAAAATAATTGAATACTTGTACAGAATTTATATTACATTATTTTTTAAATAATTTAAGTCCTGTAAAGAATTTTATTATTTATGAAAATAGTTCAATTCTTGCATCAAATTTTTATTAAATTTTTTTTTAAATAATTGAAATCCTGTAAAGAATTGTATTATTTATGAAAATAATTAAATTCTTGTAACGCATTTTATTACATTTTTTTTAAATAAATGAATTCTTTTGAGAAATTTTATTAAAATAGTAGATTTTGAAAATATTTTAATTTCATCGAAGAATTTCATTATTTGTGAAATTTTATTGAATTCTTGCAAAAAATTTATGAAAGCAATTAAATTTTTTTGTGGAATTTATTTAAAATTGTATTAAAAATAATTGAAATACTATAAAAAATTTTATTATTTATGAAAATAATTGAATTCATGTGAAAAATTTTATTACTTGTAAAAATAATTGAATTCTTGGGAAGGATTTTATTAAAATTTCTGTAAATATTTAATTTTTTTTTTTTTTGAAAAATTTTATGGAAATTTAAATTAGTATAAAACATGAAGAAATCGATCACTCTGAGTCGAAGATTTGGAGTTATCGATTTCTTCATATTTAATAACAATTTTTTATAAGTTGTTTATTTTCAAAAAGTTTTCAATTTAAAATTTTTGAAAATCTTAATTCGTATAGAAAAATAATAATAAATTAAATATTAAAAATATTTAAAAAAGAAATT
The DNA here is from genome assembly GCF_015476425.1 of Leptopilina heterotoma. NCBI lineage: Eukaryota > Metazoa > Arthropoda > Insecta > Hymenoptera > Figitidae > Leptopilina > Leptopilina heterotoma. Next base: position 963,274 of record NW_025110949.1, on the reverse strand, counting down.
ATTGTTTTCGAATAATTTTACAATTTAAGATATTCGTAAATAAATTTAACAGAACATTTTTTTCAGTAAAATTTTTTCCTTTTTCTTCTAATTTTTAAAAATGTTCAGTTTCATTTTCATTTAAATTTTCTTATTGACAAATATAATTTATAAACATTTGTTTCCTTTATTTTTAAAATGAATTTTATTAAAACAATTGAAATAAAGAAATAGAAATTATGTAAATTGTAAACTAAAATTAAAAATTTGAACTCCATGTTATATTTTCGTAGGAAGTTTGACCGCAGGTATCGATTTCAGTTTTGGACTTTCAAGGCATAGTGTCTTTTTAGGTAAAACTTTCGCTTAGCATTTCACTTTCATTTCTGAGGATTAGGATGAAAATATCGGCTATATTGCTTTTCTTTTGAAAATTTATGACTGTGTAGTAAAGTTTGACGAGAACTATTTATCTACGTAACTTACAATGTTGTTTTAAAACAAATCATACAATAAGTAATAATTATTAATGTTAATAATACCCTTTTCAAATTTGTCACCTTCATCTATTACCTTCATCTTAATTACTTATAATAATATATTAATAAATATTTGTTTTTCTTTCTTTAAAAAATATTGTTTGACAAATCGAAAATATGCAGGTATTTTTTTCATGATTTATAATAAAATAATATTACAATTTAGAAAATTAGAAAAAAATTATATGATTAACAAATAAAAAATTTATCCATTTTGTTTGTTATATGCTTTTTTCTTTAACAAATTCCGTTTGTCTGATTGAAATTATTATGCAAATTATTCTCCTTTCTATTTATAAAAAATACTAGAAAATTGTTAATTGTTAAAAAATTGTTATTAGGAAGTAGGAAATATACCCATTTTATGCATAATTTTTATTTCTCAATAACAATATTGTTTACAATTTAATTTTTTTCTTTTGAGAAGAAAAACATTAGATATTCCCGTTTCTTAATATATTTGTGTAGAAAATTCTCAATTTTCATAAGGAAATAATTTGAATTATCAAAATTTAGACCTTAACATTATTAATGAAAAAATTAAATTTTAAGATTGTTTCTATAAAAATATTTTATTTTTCGTTATTTTAAAGTTTAAGTGTTCAATGTTTAATTATCAATAAGTTTAGACAAACATATCGTTTTTTTATAATTTTTATAGTACTTTAAAAAGATTATGGCCATCTACTATCTACTCAAAACGAAAAACTAAATATTTATGAATTTACAATTTCTAAGCAATGACACTTTCATGTATAAGATGTTAATGAAACTACAGCCTTCTGCAATTTTAGTAAATATGAGGGATGACTTTTCGAATTTATACTTTATATTTATTCCAATGAACCAAGAATATTCTGGGTGAAAAGGCAGGTGAATCTGTATTCACCTGTCTTTTCAGGCCAAATCCCCATCAGTCCATCCCCATCAGGAAACCGAAGGCAATCTTTGCGGTGTTGTGAAATTACATGAATTTTCAGTTTTGTTGAGCATTCAGTAGCTTCATACATTGTTTAAATCTAAATCATTTTCATTTTCTTTTCCGAAAACTTTTTTTCATTATAGAACTTCTGTTTTTGGAACTTTTGTCCTCCAGCATAGTTTGAATAAAACAAAAAAGTCAAATTAAGTTAAGTATATTTATGTATTGTAAATAGATACCCATGTCGAAAAGTTCGGAGTGATCTATATCTTCATGTTTCATAATAATATTCTTATAATTTTTGAATCAGGAAAAAGTCAAGGAAATTCTGTAAGTTTTTTATTTTAATAATATTTTAACATTTGTATTATGATTAGAGTCTAATAATAAGCTTTGTTGCAATTTCTTTGCTAAACTTGAATGAAATACGCAATTTGCAAAAAATTGCAACAAAGCTTATTATTAGATTCTGAACATAATATAAATGTTAAAATATTATTAAATTGTATTATTAATTAATTTTTAATACAATTTTTAAATAAATTCCTCAAAAAATTTAATTATTTTCATAAATTTTTTGCAAGAATTCAATAACATTTCACAAGTAATGAAATTCTTCGCTGAAATTCGAAATATTTTCAAAATCTACTATTTCAATAAAATTTCTTAAATAAATTCATTTATTTAAAAAAAAATGTAATAAAATGCGTTGCAAGAATTCAATTATTTTCATAAATAATACAATTCTTTACAGGATTTCAATTATTTAAAAAAAAAATTTAATAAAAATTCGTTGCAAGAATTGAAATATTTTCATAAATAATAAAATTCTTTACAGGAATTCAATTATTTTCATAAATAATAAATAACTCATCGCAGACTTTCAATTATTTTTAATACAATTTAACAGGAATTGTTAAAAAAAATGTAAATTATTCTTAAAAATTTTATTTCAATTCTTCGAAAAGAAGAATTATTTAAAAAAATGTTTTTTTGAAATTCTTTGGAATAATTCAATTATTTCCAAATTATTAGAATTTTTCACAGTAATTCAATTATTTTCAAATATTTTAATAAATTTGTTCAAAAGAAATCAATTATTTTAAATACAATTTTAAATACATTATTTTGAAATAATTCAATTATTTATTTAGATTTTAATGAAATTCTTCCCAATAATTCAATTATTTAGAACAAATAATTCTTCGAAAGAATTCAATTTTGTCGGTAAATAACAAAATGATTTCCGAAAATTCAATTATTTTCAGTCAATTTATTAAAATTCTTTGCAAAATTCAATTACTTTCATAAATAACAATATTCGTCACAAGAATTCAATTATTTTTAAAAATAATAAATTTTTTCTTGGAAATTCAATTATTTTAAAAAATTCTAATAAAATCACTCGCAAGAATTTAATTATTTTCATGAGTAATAAAATATTCTTCTCAGGAATTGAATTATTTTCAAAAATTTTAATAAAATTCTTGTCAAAATTGCAATTATTTTCAAAAAATTTCCTCATTTCAATGATTTTCAACATCTAATATTTTAATAAAATTACCCAAAATAATTCAATTATTTAAAAACAATTTTAATAAAATTGTAGGCAAACATTTAATTATTTTCATGAATAATTAAAATTTCACAGGAATTTAAATATTTTTACAAATTATTTATAAGTTTCTTCTCAATAATTCAATTATTTACAGAGATAATAAAACTCATCGCAGAATTTTAATTATTTTTAATACAATTTTAAGTAAATTCTTCGAAAAATGTAATTATTTTCAAAAATGTTCAAAATTAAATTATTTTTGAAAATTCTTGATATAATGCTTTTAATATTCAATTATTATGTAAAATTCCACCTGAAATTCAATTTTTAATGAATTTTTATTAGAAAATTCAACGAGAATTCAATTATTTAAATACAAAAATAAATTATTTATTGAATAAATAAATGTTCTTGAAGTGAATCCTCATAAAGAATTTTAACAAAAATTTTTAAATAATTCTATTTTTTCGACTAATTATAATAAAATGTTCAAGAATAATTACATTTTTCGAGGAATTCGATTAAAATTGTATTAAAAATAATTGAAATCCTATAAAAAATTTTATTATTTATGAAAATAATTGAATATTGGGCCCAGAATTTTATTAAAATTTAAAAAAATAATTAAATACCTGAGAAGAATTTTATTATTTTTGAAAATAATTCAATTATTGTGAAAAATTTTATTAAAAAGTTTAAAAAGAATTGAATTTCTGTGAAAAATTTTGCTATTTTTGAAATTAATTGAATTCTTGTGAACGATTTGATTAGAATTTTTTAGAATAATTGAATTTACAAGAAAAAATTCATTGCTTTTAAAAATAATTGATTTCTTGTGATAAATATTGTTATTAATGAAAATAATTAAATTCTCGGGGAAGAATGTTATTAAAATCTAAAAGAAGTATTGAATTATTTAAAAATATAAATGTAATTGAAATTTTATTTAAAATAATTGATTTCCTTCGAACAATTTTATTATAATATTTTCAAAATAATTAAATTCCTTTGAAAAATTCTAATATTTTTGTAAAGAATTGAATTTTTTCAATGAATTTAAAAAAAAACATTTTTTTTAAATACTTAATTTTTTCGAGGAATTGAAATTAAATTTTTAAGAATAATTACATTTCTTGAGCAATTCTTGTAAAATTGCATTAAAAATATAATTGAAATCTTGCGATGAGTTTTATTATTCATGAAAATAATTGAATCTCGGTAAAAAATTTCATTTCTGAAAATAATATGTAATGTTTGCTTTAAATTTTATCAACACTTTTTTTAAATAATTGAAATCTTTCGAAAAATTTTACTATAAAATAGTAGATATTGAAAATGATTGAATTGATAGAAAATTTTTAAAAATATTTGAAATTTTGATCAGAATTTTATTAAAATTTTTTAAATAATTGAATTTTGGAGATGAATTTTATTATTTTTAAAGATAATTGAAATTTTGACGTGTCATTTTTGCAATCATTTGTAACTTCTTATAAATTAAATTTTTTCCAGTACTTTGATAAAAATCGTTAACTTTTCCCTGATTTTCCTGACCTATGACAAATGTTTAAATATTTTTAAAATAAAAAACTTGCAAAATTTCCATGGAATCTCCACGGAAATTCTATGGAGATGGGTCCATGGAATTTCCGAGGTGGTACTTCCATGGAATTTTTCGACTTGGGTACATAAAGAAATTTTTGAATCTAAGTTTGATTCGAAAAAGATGTTTAGAAAAGACGCGATTATATTTATAGAAATGTATAGAAAACGCGTGCGATCTAGGAAACGCAATAAATCTTTTGGATCCTACATTCGTATAGTATAATATGTAGGAATATGGATATTGTTCGAATGTGCATTATGACACGAGTTACGTTCGTGCGATTCTCCTTCCCGGCGGGACGTTTGGTAAATTAATTGAAGCGTATTTATGCGAACGTTATGCGACAGGGAGTCGGGATAAGACTTTTGCTAGTATGGTTAATTGAAACGCCACTGTCAGGCAGATAAGCTCGATTGCTACGGAGAGTTATGAGATAATATTATGAAGCACATTGTACGTCAGATACAAATTAATTTGAGCCGCATCTCTCCAATATATGACGCATTCCAAAACATTATACGATGGATTGGTTACATATGCATACAATTAAGTGAAAATTTCAATCTATGAGAACAATATTTAATCGCCGATTGTATGATTTGATTATCAACAATATTCTTTCGACATTCATTCTCTTGTTTGTTTGTTTGTTTGTTAACGATCGATAAACAGCGTTTCATTCCAGATTTCAATAGCCATTTATTCATATTTGTTCATTATCAATTTATCACAAACGATTATAAAATATTCAAGTAGAAAATTTTAAAAATTCATTGCTGTTTAAACGCAGAATAATTTCACCCCAAAATATTATACATCTCCAATTGAAAAACTCCAATGTCATACCAATTTGCACGCGGAGCAGTGCTCAACTGATTCTTAACATATACTCGATTTCAACCAAGTTCTGAATTTTAATTTCTTAAGATACTTGAGATAATTTTTCTCCATTTTAATTTCTTTAAGATACTTAAGATAATTTTTTATTTATATTTTACCATCGTTCATCAGACTTTACACTTCTTCTTTCGATAAATTTTAAATCAATTAAGAGTTATTAAAATTTTATGACAACCTATAATCTAAAGTTCTAGTATAACCAAGAAGGATTATATAAAAATTTTTTTATAGCTGGTGAATATATATTTTCTTAACGAAATAAGAATTTTATAGATTTATTTGACACTTAGTGCGATTAAGTTCAGCCTCATACTTAACACGCACCCTCGTAACTGTTAATTCCTAGTACTCTCAACTTGCAGATGTTGATAGGGCAGAACAGAGCACTTCTTGAGGGTAAAGAAGTAACCACAGTTAGCAGGACGTTGAGTAGCTTTTTATTCCTAAACGGCTATCCAACATTTCTCTTTGTCAAGTCACGCAGTAGTTCAGTGTACTCAGTCTTTCTTATTCCTTTGATGATTTGGAGAGAATAAAATCAAACAACCACATCAATAATATATGATTACCTATTATTTATTCAAAAATGAATAAAAAATATATTTTTAATCAAATGAAACTAAGTATCACTTTAAAACTTATTAGTTTTAAAGTTTAAAAAAACTTTAAAAACTTTAAAACTTATTAGTTTTAAAGTGATACTTAGTTTCATTTAATTAAAAATATATTTTTTATTCTTCATTGAATAAATGAAATAATCTTCATTATTTGTCAATAAACATGAGAGAAAAAATAAGAAAGAAAGAAAAAAGCAATATGAGACATTTGAATGTAATCATAAAACATATTAAAACTTGTATTTCAAGAGAAGATAAATTGAAAAGTATTGTAATGTCACGATCACTAAAATTATTTGGTTTCAATGACTATGTCGTTATTACATGAAAAGAAAGTAGAAAATATCAAATTCATAATTTTATCCAATAACAATAATTTTGAAAAAAAACATAAATATCTTTAGGAAAACACACGAGACCACCGAAGGTTGTGCCCACGAATTCCCTTGTGGACGATATTGCTTATGTATATTATGGGAATGTTACGTATATGCTTATGTCTCGAATTTGAAACTTTTTGAGAAGGGAAAAATACAGTGAACACAGATAATCCCTTGTCCTTAGGGAAAACCTTTTAAATTTTTTTTTCCAAAACATTACGGTTTACGGAACTTAATATCCACTCTCTATATCTAAATAAGTTGAATTTCACTCTATTAAAAGTTGTACATAAATCACTATCTTGTTTAATATAAGATTATATCCCACGTCGAAAAATTCCATGGAATTACCAACCCGGGAAATTCCATGGATCCTTTTCCATGGAATTTTCGTGGAGTTTCCATGAAAATTCTACAAGTTTTTTTATTTTAAAAATATTTAGACATTTGTCATAGGTCAGGAAAATTAGGAAAAAGTTAAGGATTTTCATTAAAGTACTAAAAAAAAATATAATTTATAAGAATGTTACAAATGATTGCAAAAATGACACGTCAAAATTTCAATTATCTTTAAAAATAATAAAATTTTTCTCCAAAATTCAATTATTTGAAAAATTTTAATAAAATTCTTTTGGCAAAATTTCAATTATTTTCAAAAATTTTCCATCAATTCTATCATTTTCAATATCTATTATTTTATAATAAAATTTTTCAAAAGATTTCAATTATTTTAAAAAACGTGTTGATAAAATTTAAAGCAAACATTACATTATTTTCAAAAATAATAACATTTTTTTCTGAGATTCAATTATTTTCATGAATAATAAAACTCATCGCCAGATTTAAATTATTTTTAATGCAATTTTACAGGAAATGATCGAAAAATGTAATTATTCTAAAAGATTTTATTAAAATTAGTCGAAAAAATGGAATTATATAAAAATTTGTTGATAAAATTCTTAATGAGGATTTACTTGAAGAACATTTATTTATTCAATAAATCATTTATTTTTGTATTTAAATAATTGAATTCTCGTTGAATTTTCTAATAAAAATTGATTAAAAAATGAATGTCAGTTGGAATTTTACATAATATAATTGAATATTAAAAGCATTATAGCATGAACTTTCAAAAATAATTGAATTTTGAATATTTTTAAAAATAATTACATTTTTCGAAAAATTTACTTAAAATTGTATTAAAAATAATTTAAATTCTGCGATGAGTTTTATAATCTCTGTAAATAATTGAATTATTGATAAGAAACTTATAAATAATTTGTATAAATATTTAAATTCCCAGGAAATTTTTATTAGTTGTGAAAATAATTATATGTTTGCCAACAATTTTATTAAAATTGTTTTTAAATAATTGAATTCTTTTGTGTAATGTAATTATTCTTGAAGATTTTAGTTAAAATTAGTTGAAAAAATTGAATTATTTAATAATTTGTTGATAAAATTCTTAATGAGGATTTACTTGAAGAACATTTATTTATTCAATAAATCATTTATTTTTGTATTTAAATAATTGAATTCTCGGTGAATTTTCTACTAAAAATTGATTAAAAAATGAATTTTAGTTAGAATTTTACATAATAATTGAATATTAAAAGCATTATAGCATGATTTTTTTTAAATAATTGAATTTCCAAGAAAAAATTTATTGCTTTTAATCATAATTGAATTCTTTTAATGAATATTGTTATTTATGAAAAGAATTGAATTTTCAAGAAAAAATTTATTGCTTTGAAAAATAATTGAATTCTTTTGATGAATATTGTTATTTATGAAAATAATTGAATTTTGCAATTAAATTAACTGAAAATAATTGAATTTTCGGAAATAATTTTCTTATTTATCGACATAATTGAATTCTTTCGAAGAATTATTTGTGTAAATAATTGAATTATTGGGAAGAATTTCATTAAAATCTAAATGAATATAATTGAATTATTTTAAAAAGTTTAATAAAATTTGTATTTAAACTACCTAATTGATTTCTTTCGAACAAATTTATTAAAATATTTGAAAATAATTGAATTTCTGTGAAAAATTCTAATATTTTTGTAAATAATTGAATTATTTCACAGAATTTCAAAAAAACCTTTTTTTTAAATAATTGATCTTTTCGAAAAATTGAAATAAAATTTTTAAGAATAATTGCACTTTTTTTTAACAATTCCTGTAAAATTGTATTAAAAATAATTGAAATCCTGTAAAGGATTTTATTATTCAGGAAAATAATTGAATTCTTGTGTATATGAAAATAGTTCATGTCGTGCAACGAATTTTTATTAAATTTTTTTTTTAAATAATTGAAATCTTGTAAAGAATATTGTATTATTTATGAAAATAATTGAATTCTTGAAACGCATTTTATTATTTATGAAAATAATTAAATTCTTGCAACGCATTTTATTACATTTTTTTTAAATAATTGAATTCATTTATGAAATTTTAATGAAATAGTAGATTTTGAAAATATTTCGAATTTCAGCGAAGAATTTCATTATTTGTGAAATGTTATTGAATTCTTGCAAAAAATTTATGAAAATAATTAAATTTTTTTGTGGAATTTATTTAAAATTGTATTATAAATAATTGAAATCCTATAAAAAATTTTATTATTTATGAAAATAATTGAATTCATGTGAAAAATTTTATTACTTGTAAAAATAATTGAATTCTTGGGAAGGATTTGATTAAAATTTCTGTAAATTGTTTAATTTTTTTTTGAAAAATTTTTATGGAAATTTAAATTAGTATAAAATTCTTATAATTTTTGAATCGCAGGAAAAAATCAAGGAAATTCTGTAAGTTTTTTATTTTAATAATATTTTAACATTTTTATTATGTTTAGAATCTAATTATAAGCTTTGTTGCAATTTTTTTGCAAAATGTGTATTTCATTCAAGTTTAGCAAAGAAATTGCAACAAAGCTTTTCATTAGACTCTAATCACAATAGAAATGTTAAAATATTATTAAAATAGAAAACTTGCAGAATGTCCACAGAATTTCCAGGGGGTACTCCATGAAATTTTTCGACATGGGAATTCAATTGTTAAAATTTATGTTAAAATTTATTTTAAAATTATCTTTAAAATTTTAATTATTTTTATAAATAATAAAACTCTTTTCCAAAATTGAATTATTTGAAAAATTTTAATAAAATTCCGGTTGAATGTAAAATTTTCGGTAAGAAATTAAAAATATTTCCTGACTTCATCTGCCATTTCTGCATTGAGCATTATTCCAAATTTGAAACATTTTGTCTCCCATTAAAATATCAACATGTGCATTCAAGAAGAAGTATTCACTTAAAAATGGCCATTGCTGAAAAATTGTTAACTTAATTTTGAACACAATGAAGAATAATAGAAAACGCGAGAGATGAAATAATTATAGTGAATTTGGAATTTTGGAATAATGTATTTGTATGTTGAGTCAGGAATGAAGCAATATGTATATTATTGGTTTGCGTAATCAGTATCGAAACGCATTATGCCCCTATCCGTTTGTTACACAGTGGCAGTGAGGTGTGTGCACGAATGTGAAATCACAGGGTAAGTACTGCCATTAGACTGATTTGTCGCTTTATAGATCTTAGTCTACGTTTGTGGCCCAATTGTAACATTAGTGCATTGGATTGCAGTCTGAGCCTGCATATAACACCTCCAGCGTGTGGAGAAACCTCTCAACTATGCATACATACGGGAGTATGAGTCACAGAGAAGGGTTTGCAATTTGCGTAAATTAGACGATTGCGTCTCCCTTAGCGGTCTTTAATGGCACGTGTAATCGCCAATAATTTGCGCGACTTACTTTGAATTGGCGTTAATTCCTTATTGAAACCGCAGAAACATATTATTTTCAACTGGTTAGAAAATATTTGTCTAATAAAAAGCACTGTAATCATCTTCATTGCACCTTCTGAACTTGGAAAAACATTCGCTATACACTAGATTTATGTACATACACTCTTATGGCATGTCTTTGTAAACAAACCAATTTTAATTATATGTACACTAGAATCAAAACACTTTCACTCAAATATATGTAACTTTTACTCAAATTTTATTTTCACTCCACTTTCACTTTTACTCAAATATCATTTTCACTTCACTATCACTCCAATATCACTTTTACTCAAATTTATTTCTACTCCACTTATACTTCACTTTCACTCCAATTTTACTTTTATTCAAATTGTATTTTCACTCCATTTTTAATTCACTTTCACTCCAACTTCACTTCTACTCAAATTTTATTTTCACTCCACTTTCACTTTTACTCATATTTCATTTTCACTTTACTTTTACTTCACTTTAACTCCCATTTCAATTTTAATCAAATCTTATTGTCATTCTACTTTCACTCCACTTTTACTTATATTCAAATTTCATTTTTACTCCACTTTCACTGCAATTTCACTTTTACTCAAATTTTATTTCTACTTCACTTTCACTCCAATTTTACTTTTATTGAAATTGTACTTTTACTCCACTTTTAATTCACTTTCACTCCAACTTCACTTCTACTCAAATTTTATTTTTACTCCACTTTCACTTTTACTCAAATTTCATTTTCACTTTACTTTCACTTCACTTTAACTCCCATTTCAATTTTAATCAAATCTTATTGTCATTCTACTTTCACTCCACTTTTACTTATATTCAAATTTCATTTTTACTTCACTTTCACTCCAATTTCACTTTTACTCAAATTTTATTTCTACTTCACTTTCACTCCAATTTCACTTTAACTAAAATTTTATTGCCACTCCACTTTTACTTCACTTTCACTCCAATTTTACTTTTATTCAAATTGTATTTTCACTCCACTTTTAATTCACTTTCACTCCAACTTCACTTCTACTCAAATTTTATTTTCACTCCACTTTCACTTTTAATCAATTTTCATTTTCACTTTACTTTCACTTCACTTTAACTCCCATTTCAATTTTAATCAAATCTTATTGTCATTCTACTTTCACTCCACTTTTACTTATATTCAAATTTTATTTTTAATTCACTTTCACTCCAATTTCACTTTTACTCAAATTTTATTTCTACTTCACTTTCACTCCAATTTCACTTTAACTAAAATTTTATTTCCACTGCACTTTTACTTCACTTTCACTACAATTTTACTTTTACTCAAATTTTATTTTCACTCCACTTTCATTTTTACATAAATTTCATTTTTCTTTCACAATTCAATTTTGATTTAAAGTGAAATTGGCGTGAAAATAAAATTTGAGTAGAAGTGAAATTGGAGGGAAAGTGAAGTAAATGTGAAGTGAAAATACAATTTAAAAAAAGTAAAAGTGGACTAAAAGTGAAGTAAAAATGGAGTGAAAATAAAATTTGAGTAAAAGTGAAAGTGGACTAAAAGTGAAATGAAAATAAAGTGAAAATTAACTTTGAGTAAAAGTGAAATTGCAGTGAAAATTAACTTTGAGTAAAAGTGAAATTGCAGTGAAAATAAAAACTGAGTGAAAGTGAAGTGAAAATGGAGTAAAAATAAAATTTGAGTAAAAGTGAAACTGAAGTAAAAGTAGAGAGAAAAAAAAATTTAAGTAAAAGTGAAAGTGGACTAAAAGTGAAGTGAAAAGTGAAGTGAAATTGCAGTTAAAATTTATTTTGAGTAAAAGTGATATTAGAGTAAAAGTGAAATGAAAATAAAATTTAAATAAATGATAAAGTGAAATAAAAAGAAAATTTGAGTAAAAGTAGAGTGAAAATAAAATTTAAGTAAAAGTTAAAGTGGACTAAAAGTGAAGTGAAATTGCAGTTAAAATTTAATTTGTGTAAAAGTGAATGTGGAGTGAAGGTGGAGAGAAAATCCAATTTAAGTAAAAGTGAAAGTGGGTCAAAATTGAAGTGACTATATGAAATTTGATTATAATTGAAATGGGAGTGAAAGTGAAGTGAAATTGCAGTTAAAATTTAATTTGAGTAAAAGTGAAATTAGAGTGAAAATTAAAATTGAAGTAAAAGTATAAAATTAGAGTAAAAGTGAAATGAAAATAAAATTTGAGTAAATGATAAAGTGAAATAAAAAGAAAATTTGAGTAAAAGTGAAAGTGGATCGAAATTGTAGTGATAATAAAATTTGTTTAAAAGTGAAATTTTAGTAAAAATGGAGTTTAAAATAAAATTTGAGTAAAAGTGAAAGTGGATTGAAATTGCAGTGATAATAAAATTTGTTTAAAAGTTAAATTTATTAAAAGTGAAGTGAATTTAGAGTAAAAATTAAAATGGGGGTAAAAGTAAAATTGGGGTGAAAACAAAATTTGAGTAAAAGTGCAAGTGGATTGAAAGTAGAGTGACAATAAGATTTGATTAATTTTGAAATGGGAGTTAAAGAGAAGTGAAAGTAATGTGAAAATGATATTTGAGTAAAAGTGAAAGTGGAGGGAAAATAAAATTTGAGTAAAAGTGAAAGTGGAGTTGAAAATAAAATTTGAATAAAAGTGAAAGTGGAGCGAAATTGGAGTAACAATAAAATTTGTTTAAGAGTGAAATTGGAGTAGAAGTGAAGTGAAATGCCGGGAAAATTAAAATTGGGGTAAAAGTAAAATTGGAGTGAAAGGGAATGAAAATAAAATTTAAGTAAAAGTGAAAGTGGATTGAAAGTAGAATGACAATAGGATTTGATTAAAATTGAAATGGGAGTTAAAGTGAAGTAAAAGTAAAGTGAAAATGAAATTTGGGTAAAAGTAAAAGTGGGGTGAAAGTGAAGTGAAAATGGAGAAAAATAAAATTTGAGTCAAACTGAAATTGGAGTAAAAATAAAACTTTAGCAATAGTGAAAGTGGAGTGAAACAACATAATCGACCCCCATATAGTTACATGTTATTTCTTTATAATGGAATTCTTACTGTGTTAATTATGTTAAAAATCAATTGTTTACTTTAGTTCTGTTGTATCACAATTTTGTATTATTTCAGGGTGGCAAAAATTAAATTCCGCTAAATGTCAGGTTTTGTTGATATAATAATAATTCTGTTGAATGTCAAGTAAGTTACGTGACTGTTCTGTTAAATTTCAATTTATGAATTATATGCTTCATGTGAGTTATATGCTTTTCTGTTAAATGACAGTTCGATTGTTTGTCAATTCGTGAATATTCATGCTTCCCATTTTTTCTATTTATCATATATAATTCAAAATCATGTACGAGTTTATAAATGTTTCCAATATGAAATTTAACAAACAATGAGCGATAAAATTCTATTTAAAAATCATGGATTTTTGGTTAAAAGTTATAAGAATATAAAGAAAAATTCATCAATGATTATTCTAAAGGAAATAAGACTTATTTTTTAAACGATTGTGATGGTGTACCTAAGAAGTGAATGACTAGTTTATGAAAGTTTTGACAACTTTTTTGCAGTTTAGTATTGAGACATTTTTTTTTGTAATACACACATATTATCATCTCAAGTACAATACCGCAGATTTGGAGAGAATATCGCCAGATGTGGCAATAGCAGGAAACCGCATAATGTTGGCCTAGCATAATGCACACCCTCGGGACCTAATGAAATAATTTTAGCGTCAACACCAAAGTATAGATCGCAGTGGGAGGGTGGTTATAGGTTTATTACGCGCAGTGTCGATAAATAAAGAGACAGCCCAAGGACCTATACCCTTAATATATATCGCTATCGTGTAATTTAAGTGGCTGTAATTGAGCGATTCGCTGCCTTTAGCAGATGCGCGTTGGTGTTTGATTCGCCCAATTGATCCCAACGGGTGGTCTTGGGGTAGGAAAGATCTTTAACTATGAGGGTGCGGTTTACTTTTCCAACTTGACTCTCGGGTCATTCTCAAATGTGTTTTAATCGCCAAGGGTGTGCAGAGACCTGTCACATTGCTGCAACTCTAAATGTCAACTTGTTACAGTCTATGGTCTTCTGATTTAACTCCCGAACCCACCTAGTGTCGATTTAAACATATGTCGTTCTTGGAAAATTGTCTAATGTTGGTAAATCCAATTAAAATATTAAAATTACTTTAGCTGTTAGGGGAAATAGTATACAGTGCAATATGTAATGTGGTCTAAATTGACCTAATTTTTTTTTGCTGTAAATGATAGTAGTATTTAAACACACTGAATTTTTCAAAAAAATTACGTATTAGCGAGTATATACTTTTACATATTTAAAGCAATTACATGGTATAGAGTTAATATGTTATACAGAAGGCATTGTAGTGCACTGGTTACAAAGTGAATTAAAAAAAAAAAAATTAAAAAACTTACAAAGTGAATTAATTCAATTATTAATTAAAATTATTAAAACCATTAAAGTTTTAAACGTTAATAAAATAACGTTAATAAAATAATTTTTTATACTCAGATTTTTAGGACTAACATTTAAAGTTATGTACTATATGAAAATTTGAAGTTATACGTTCTATATAGTAGATATTCACTCAGCATGGGTCAATTTACATATTACACTGATCTACGTATATAGGTATATTTATCAGTGTACCATCGCACACATGCCGCGCATATCTGCACACGAGGAATTTGTATTCGCCAATCTCCTTTGACTTTTCTCCTTTGACTGTATCAGATTATCGGTCGACGATCCTGAAAATCTGCCAAGTTCGCCGGTACAAAAAAGAAAGGGACAGTTTTTGATAAAGAAAATGATGAAAAATATAAAGCAGAACGAAAAGATTTGAACAGCTTATCAGCTTTCTTATCAGCCCAATAGAAATTCAAAGTAGCCAATTTTCATTTGTATCAAATTCTTAGAATAATATATCTTTCATGTCATCTTTTTTTGTCAATGCATTTTCTTATATAGTTTTTTTATTTATCGTTGAATTTGCAAAAAATATTATACTTTGCAAAAAACTTACCTATAAATTAAAATATGTTATAAAACAGATGCTAGATTTTTGTCACTCTTGTAGGATTTTTAATACCAATTTATTAAATGTTTTAAAATCCTTATTTCCAGACAAAATTGCGCCTCTTTCCCTGACATAATAAAAGAATATTCTGATTCATTCTAAAAATTAATAGATAACACAAAAAAAGATTTCTACTACATTTATTTACAAATTTCTTTAATTTTAAAATTATTTAAAGATGTCAATAACTTCTTTTTTGAATAAATTCATTAAAAAATTTTTAATTAAAATCATTATTTTTTTCCATGGACATGAAGATTTTTAAAAAATTTAAATTCAAACCTTTTAAAATTAACAACTTATAGAAATATTATTATGAAACATAAAGATATCGATAACTCCTTATGTTTTATTATAATAATTGAAATTTCAATTATTAAGTTTTAAAAAGAAAATAACATAAGGTATATTTTCAAAAATTCTAATTAAATTCTCCTCAAGAATTTAATTATTTTTACAAGTAATAAAATTTTTCACATAAATTCAATTATTTAAAAAAATATAATAAAATTCGTTGTAAGAATTCAATTATTTTCATAAATAATAAAATTTTTCACAGAATTTCAATTATTTTTAATATACAATTTTAAATAAATTCCTCGCGAATAATGTAATTAACTTTCAAAAAGTTAAAGAAAATTTTTTGCAAGACAAGTTCATTCGCTGAAATTGAAATATTGACAAAATCTGCTATTTTAATAAAATTTCTCAATAAAATTAAATTATTTATTAAAAGTTTAATAAAATTCGTTGCAAGAATTCAATTATTTCCATAAATAATAAATCGATTATTCGGAAATTTTTCAATATTAATACTATATTTCTACTATTTCAATAAAATTTCTTAAATGAATTCAATTATTTAAAAAAAATGTAATAAAATGTGTTGCAAGAATTCAATTATTATCATAAATAATACAATTCTTTACAGAATTTTAATTATTTAAAAAAAAATTTAATAAAAATTCGTTGCAAGAATTGAACTATTTTCATAAATAATAAAATTCTTTACAGGACTTAAAATATTTAAAAAGTAATGTAATATAAATTATTTACAAGAATTCAATTATTTTCCTGAATAATCAAATTCTTCAGAGGATTTTAATTATTTCGAAAAATGTAATTATTTTCAAAAATATTCAAAATTCAATTATTTTTGAAAATTCATGCTATAATGCTTTTAATATTCAATTATTCTGTAAAATTCTAAATGAAATTCATTTTTTAATCAATTTTTATTAGAAAATTCAACGAGAATTCAATTATTTATAAAAATATAATAATTTTTCACAGGAATTCAATTATTTTCAAATATTTTAATAAATTTGTTTGAAAAAAATCAATTAGTTTAAATACATTTTTTTAAGAACTTTTTTGAAATAATTCAATTATTCATTTAAATTTTTATGAAATTCTTCCCAATAATTCAATTATTTCCGAAAATTCAATTATTTTGAGGCAATTTTTTTATAAACTTCTTTGCAAAATTCAATTATTTTCATAAATAACAATATTCATCACAAGAATTCAATTATTTTTAAAAGTAAAAAATTTTTTCTTGGAAATTCAATTATTTTAAATAATTCCAATAAAATCGTTCGCAAGAATTTAATTATTTTCATAAGTAATAAAATTCTTCTCAGGAATTGAATTATTTTCAAAAATTTTAATAAAATTCTTGTCAAAATTTCAATTATTTTCAAAAATTTTCCTCATTTCAATGATTTTCAATAACTAATATTTTAATAAAATTACATAAAAGAATTCAATTATTTAAAAACAATTTTAATAAAATTGTTGGCAAACATTTCATTATTTTCATAAATAATAAAAATTTAACAGGAATTTAAATATTTATACAAATTATTTATAAGTTTCTTCTCATAAAGAATTTTATCAACAAATTTTTGAATAATTCGATTTTTTCGATTAATTTTAAATTTTTAATACAATCTTCAAAAATAATTACATTTTTCGAGGAATTCGATTAAAATTGTATAAAAATAATTGAAATTCTATGATGTGTTTCAATATTCATGAAAATAATTGAATCTCGGTAAAAAATTTTATTATTACTGAATTTAATGTAATGTTTGCTTTAAATTTTATCAACACGTTTTTTTAAATATTTGAAATCTTTTGAAAAATTTTATTACAAAATAGTAGATATTGAAAATGATTGAATTGATGGAAAATTTTTGAAAATAATTGAAATTTTGCCAAAAGAATTTTATTAAAATTTTTCAAATAATTGAATTTTGGAGAAAAATTTTATTATTTTTAAAGATAACTGAAATTTTGACGTGTCATTTTTGCAAGCATTTGTAACTTCTTATAAATTAAATTTTTTCCTGTAGTTTAATAAAAATCCTTAACTTTTCCCTGATTTTCCTGACCTATGACAAGTGTTTAAATATTTTTAAAATAAAAAACTCACAGAATATCCTTGGAAACTCTATGGAATTTTTCGACGTGAGTTCCAGCAAAGAATTTCATTACTTTTGAAAATAATTGAATTTTGGAAAATTCTTCTATAAATCCATTATTATGTATAATAATTTTATGATAGTTGTTTAAATAGAAATTATTGTCAGAAAAACAATGGAGTCTTGAGGAAGAAGAAAAAAGTATAGAGGAAATGGAGAAAACATTTGTAAAGAAAATAAAATTCGTTCCTCGCAAAGAAAAGCGACCGTAAATCAGACAAGTGCCTGAAGCTTCCGTTGAATACAAAACAGAAGAAGAATCGTTCTTCACCCGCGAAGAAAATCGCATTGGAACGGAAAAGAGAAAGAAAGGAGATTTTAGGATGGTGGTGGCGCGATGAAAAAAAAACGCGAAGGGAAAGACCGAGGAGAGAGAGACTATTTTCCAATAATTTAGCCTGAGGGGTGGCTCACCAACGGAGGTGACGGGGAAATGAGAATAGGGGTGTAGCCACTGAGGGGGTACACACAGGAGAGAAGGTTTGTGCACGGGCCCGTGCATACGACTGACACTATCAAGCCCATAAATACTCACAGTCTCTGACGTCACCCACCCTGGGTCCGATATTATACTTTATCTCGAAACTAATTCCCGCGACCAGATTTATTACAAGAAAGGGTAAAAAATATACCCCCGTCCCACTCCCATCTTCACCGAACACTCCCTCCCTCCCGACACCCCACTTTACCCTGACTTATCTCGCTAATGTAAAAGTGCCACGAATCGCGATAACCCCCCTCCCTCTCTCCCTCTCTCTCTCTCTCCCACTCTTTTCTCTATTTTTCCATTTCTTTCTTCCATTTTTCCACGACGCAAGTTTTAAATTTTATGGACAAATTTTTTTTTCAGAAAAGTGACTTACACTTGCTGTTTAAAAGTATGCTTTAAATTGTTTCACCTTGTTAAAGCAACCCTAGCAGACATTTGTCATGGCGCAGTACTATTTTTTTTTTTAACAAAATAGATCATATGAGTCTGAAAATTTTAACTTGTAATAATATTTTGGTGTTATTTTTAACTATGAATGAAATTTTACTTTAAATAAAACACCAAAGTCAACGATTTTGTAAAAACTCAACGAATTTAGCTTCTCCAGGAAGAATAGAAAGTTAGTGTTAGTTACTAACTTGCTAACTTAGTAACATAGTTACTAAATTAAATTGTGTTCAAAATTTTTTAAAAATTCTTGTCAAAATTTCAATTTTCTTTATAAATAATAAAATTCTACTCTGATATTCAATTATTTTACAAAATTTTAATCAAATTCTTGTCAAAATTTCAATTATTTTCAAAAGTTTTCTAAAATTCAATTATTTTCAATATCTACTATTTCAATAAAATTTTCCAAAAGAATTCCATTATTAAAAAAAAATTTGAATAATATTCTACGCAAACATTCAATTATTTTCAAAAATAATAAAATTTTTTACAGGAATTCAATTATTTACAAATTTTTTTTTTTAATTTCTTCGCAATAATTCAATTATTTTCATAAATAATAACTTTTTTACAGGGATTCAATTATTTTCGTAAATAATAAAATTCTTTTTAGGAATTCAATTATTTTCATAAATAATAAAACTCATTGCATAATTTCAATTATTTTTAATATGCAATTTTAATCGAATTCCTCGAAAAATGTAATTATTCTTAAAAATTTTATTAAAATTCGTCCAAAGAATTTAATGATTTAAAAAATTTGTTGATAACATTTTTTTTAGGAAATTTAATTCCAAGAAACATGAAATTAATAAATTATTTATTTTTGTATTTAAATAATTGAATTCTCGTAGAATTTACTAATAAAAATGGTTTTAAAAATGAATTTCAGTTAAAATTTTAGATTATAATTAAATATTAAAAGCATTATAACGTGGATTTTTATAGAAATAATTAAATTTTGAAAAAGTTTCAAATTAAAATCATTGAAATTCTTAATTTTTCATATTTTTCACAAACAATCCTGTAGAATTAATTCTTTTTAAAAGTTTAATAAGATTTTTATTGAAATTATTTCAAGTTCTTATTTTTAAATATATATTTAATTGCGCAGAATTTACGAATAATTGAAATTTTGTTAAATTGAATTGTAAACGAATGAATTTGAAAATTCTCAAACAACATTTTTAAAAATTATTAAAAAAATAATGAATTTATTGAAGAATTTTAGTTCAAAACACTAGAAAAAATTTAATTTTAAAGAATTTATAAATTATTGGAGAAATTTAATTATTTGCAAAAGTACTAAAATTCTTCTTAATGATTCAATTATTTTTCAATTATTTTTCATACAATTATAATTGAATTCCTTGAAGAAAGTAATTATGTTCATGCAAGTTTTAATAAAATTCGTCTCAAGAATTCAATTATTTTCAAAAATAATAAAATTCTTCGAAGAAAATCAATTATGGTAAAAAATTTAATAAAATTCTCGTCAAAATTTCAATTATCTTTATAAATAATAAAATTGTTCTTCAAAGTTTAATTATTTTCAAAATTTTTATTAAAATTCTTGGCAAAATTTCAATTATTTTCAAAAACTTTTCTCAACTCAATCAAATTTTTTACAGAGATTCAATTTTTTTTTACAATTTTAATGGATTTTCTCGAATAATGTAATTATTCTTAAAAAATTTATTAAATTTCGTTCAAAGAATTTAATGATTTAAAAATTTGTTAATAAAATTCTTTATGAGAATTCAATTTTGAGAAACATGCAATTATTTAATAAATTATTTACTTTTACATTTAAATAATTAAATTCTTGTAGATTTTTCTAATAAAAATTGATTTTCATTTCATAAAAATGAATTTCAGTTAAAATTTTAGATTATAATTGAATATTAAAAACAATATAGCGTGGATTTTTAGAAATAATTGAATTTTGAAATTAGTTTTTTTTATATTATTTGAAGTTTTTATTTTCTAATATGCATTTAATTAAAGAATTTAGGAATAATTGAAATTTCGTGAAATTGAATATTGTAAACAAATGGATTTGAAAATTGCCAAAGAACTTTTTCGAAAATTGTTAAAAATAATGGATATAAAGTAAAATTGTAGTTAAAAATTTTTGAAAATAATAATTGAATTTAAATAATGAAAATAATTTTAAAGAAGTATAATATTCTTATAATATAAAATAATGATTTTATTACTTGGTCATCTTTAATTATTATAAAATATGAAGAAATCGATGACTCCGAGTCGAAGACTAGGAGTTATCGATATTTTCATGTTTTATAGTTATAAAAAAATTTAATGAACTAAAATTTTATTCATTGTAAAAAATAACACCAAAGTTGATTATTTTAATCTTCTTTGTTGTTAATTTAATCTGCAACACGTTTGAATACCTCACGATTTACTGTGCTGTCTTATTATTCCATAAAAAACAATAAACATTTTTGATTTTCAAATTTTAAATGCAGAAGTACTTTTAATTTCAGTAAAGACTATCATTAGATTTAGGACAAAGTAAAACAGCTTGAAGATCAATTACAAAAACGTTTTTCTCATTCTCTTTATCTTTAACCTTTTAATTTCTTGTCTTTTTTGGAAATATGCTGATCATAATCAATCTGTGATAGGTTTTTTGTACACAACGTATACATTCATCTTTTTTGGGTTTAAGTATAGAAATGTTATTTTGTCTCCAAGTACTGATAAAACGAGCAGTTATAGACACAGGTTTTTTTAGACTCCCGGTTAATTTCGTTAAATTTTTGTAATCAAAGCGGCAATAAAATTATTCTATTGCTCTGTAAAGTTTACAGGTCACAATGCACACATTGTAAAAAAAAGTAAATATATATATATGCACAGCATTACAAACAGTTAATGTAAAATATATGTGTAGATGATTTTTTTTCCCTTCCCTATATGCACGCGGTATGGGATACACAAAGAGACTCGCGAATGGTTAGTATAGTATGGAGGCAACAATATATCAGAGATATCATTGTTATCACGGGTAGATATGCCGGCAGCGGGCATACTTTTTATCCGAACTCACGCGAAACGAGCATTTTTATGAGAAACCTGCCCCTGGGCGAGGCTCTGCAATTCCAGACTTCCTTAAAAGTGCGACACAAAACACAGAGTAACTGCGGCTGCTGAGAAACGTCTGATCAAATTAAGATCCCTGTCGGGTCAACCTCCAATCTTCAAATCTCAATGTGCATACGAAACGATTATACACTGCATTCACGAATTTAATGAGTTAAACCGTTAAAACCACCAACAAAAGCCTTTCATATCATACTGTATATATATATATATATGTGTGTGTATAATTATATATATCACTACTTTTTTTCTCTTATAACATAAATTTATTATTTTCCAATAATATAATATTTCAAGTATATAATATAGCACACCAGAATCAATTATTAATTTTTTAAAATATTGCCTTCGCTTTAAAAAAAGTAAATTTTCGCCTAAAGGGTCAGTTTCAACGTAATAGGTTACTTATTAATATTGATGGGAGAATATAAATATATTTTTTGTAACATTTTGCTAACAATTTGCTTTCTAATTAAATGACCCACATAGCACATTATAGACACGCTAACAAACAAAAACACACTAGACAGAAAAATATGTAACACAATTAGAAAAATACAATTGACATTTAACCGAATTGTCATATGCAACAGAATTGACATGTAACAGAATTAGCATTTGATAATTATTATTGCAGCGCGAATTTTCAAATTGACCGTAATCATTCGTAACTTAGTGACATCGAAAACTTCCAGATTATAAAGTATTTTGAAAAATGGATAAAATTTTTAAATTTTGACCGAAATTTTGGATCCATAATTTTGAATTTCAAAAATCTGACATCAAGTTTCTTATCAACAACATCGAAAACCCATAGATAGTAAATTTAATAAAAAGCCATGCAGACGCGACGGTAATGTATTGTAATATAACTTTTGAAAGGAGCTAAGTTTTATCATAAAATTTTAAACCTGCATTCTAGAGATATTAAGGATTTCAAAACAGAAAAAAAAAATTTTTTTCTGTTGAATAATCTTCAAAAATTTTCCTCATTTCAATGATTTTCAATATATAATATTTTAATAAAATAATTACACAAAAGAATTCAATTATTTAAAAACAATTTTAATAAAATTGTAGGCAAACATATAATTATTTTCACAACTAATAAAAATTTCCTGGAAATTTAAATATTTATACAAATTATTTATAAGTTTCTTATCAATAATTCAATTATTTACAGAGATTATAAAACTCATCGCAGAATTTAAATTATTTTTAATACAATTTTAAGTAAATTTTTCGAAAAATGTAATTATTTTTAAAAATATTCAAAATTCAATTATTTTTGAAAGTTCATGCTATAATGCTTTTAATATTCAATTATTATGTAAAATTCCAACTAAAATTCATTTTTTAATCAATTTTTATTAGAAAATTCAACGAGAATTCAATTATTTAAATACAAAAATAAATGATTTATTGAATAAATAAATGTTCTTCAAGTGAATCCTCATTAAGAATTTTATCAACAAATTTTTATATAATTCCATTTTTTCGACTAATTTTAATAAAATCTTTAAGAATAATTACATTTTTCGAGCATTTCCTGTAAAATTGCATTAAAAATAATTTAAATCTGGCGATGAGTTTTATTATTCATGAAAATAATTCAATCTCAGAAAAAAATGTTATTATTTTTGAAAATAATGGAATGTTTGCTTTAAATTTTATCAGCACTTTTTTTAAATATTTGAAATCTTTTGAAAAATTTTATTGTAAAATAGTAGATATTGAAAATGATTAAATTGAGGAATATTTTTAGAAATAATTGAAATTTTGCCCCGGAATTTTATTAAAATTTTTCAAATAATTGAATTTTGAAGAAGAATTTTATTATTTTTAAAGATAATTGAAATTTTGACGTTTCATTTTTGCAATCATTTGTAACTTCTTATAAATTAAATTTTTTCCTGTACTTTAATAAAAATCCTTCACTTTTTCCTGATTTTCTAATTGAATTTTAAATATTTTTAAAAATAATTACATTTTTCGAAAAATTTACTTAAAATTGTATTAAAAATAATTTAAATTCTGCGATGAGTTTTATAATCTCTGTAAATAATTGAATTATTGATAAGAAACTTATAAATAATTTGTATAAATATTTAAATTTCCAGGAAATTTTTATTAGTTGTGAAAATAATTATATGTTTCCCTACAATTTTATTAAAATTGTTTTTAAATAATTGAATTCTTTTGTGTAATTATTTTATTAAAATATTAGATATTGAAAATCATTGAAATGAGGAAAATTTTTGAAAATAATTGAAATTTTGACAAGAATTTTATTAAAATTTTTGAAACTAATTCAATTCCTGAGAAGAATTTTATTACTTATAAAAATAATTAAATTCTTACGAACGATTTTATTAAAATTTTTAAAAATAATTAAATTTCCAAGAAAAAAACTTTTACTTTTAAAAATAATTGAATTTTTGTGATGAATATTGTTATTTATGAAAATAATTGAATTTTGCGAAGAAGTTTATAAAACATTGCCTTAAAATAATTGAATTTTCGGAAATAATTTTGTTATTTATTTTTAATAATTGAATTCTTTCGAAGAATTATTTGTGTAAATAATTAAATTATTGGGAAGAATTTCATTAAAATCTAAATGAATAATTGAATTATTTCAAAAATGTTTAATAAAAATTGTATTTAAACTAATTGATTTCTTTCGAACAAATTTATTAAAATATTTGAAAATAATTGAATTTTTGTGAAAAATTCTAGTATTTTTGTAAATAATTGAATTTTCGCTGAATTTTCTAATAAAAATTGTTAAAAAAATGAATTTCAGTTGAAATTTTACATAATAATTGAATATTAAAAGCATTATAGCATGAATTATCAAAAATAATTGAATTTTGATTATTTTTGAAAATAATTACATTTTTTGAAGAATTTACTTAAAATTGTATTAAAAATAATTGAAATTCTGCGATGAGTTTTATTATTCAGGAAAATAATTGAATTCTTGTATAGAATTTATATTACATTATTTTTTAAATAATTTAAGTCCAGTAAAGAATTTTATTATTTATGAAAATAGTTCAATTCTTGCAAAGAATTTTTATTAAATTGTTTTTTAAATAATTGAAATCCTGTATAAAGAATTGTATTATTTATGAAAATAATTGAATTCTTGCAAAGCATTTTATTACATTTTTTTTAAATAATTGAATTCATTTAAGAAATTTTATTGAAATAGTAGATTTCGAAAATATTTCGATTTTCAGCAAAGAATCTTATTATTTGTGAAATGTTATTGATAATTCTTGCAATAAATGTGTTTTAAAATAATTAGATTTTTGAAGAATTTATTTAAAATTATATTTAAAAAAATTGAAATCATATAAAAAAATTTATTATTTATGAAAATAATTGAATTCATGTGAAAAATTTTATTACTTGTAAAAATAATTGAATTCTTGAGAAGGATTTTATTAAAATTTCTGTAAATAGTTTAATTTTTTTTTTTGAAAAATTTTATGGAAATTTAAATTAGTATAAACCATGAAGATATAGATCACTCCGAGTCTTTGACTCGGAGTGATCCGATCACTCCGAGTCTTTGACTCGGAGTGATCTATATCTTCATGTTTTATAATAATATTTTTATAATTTTTGAATCAGTAAAAAGTCAATGAAATTGTGTAAGTTTTTTATTTTAATAATATGTTAACATTTGTTTTATGTTTAGAATCTAATTATAATTATAATTAGATTATAAAGCTTAAGCTTTATTGCAATTTTTTTGCAAATTGCGTATTTCATTCAAGTTTAGCAAAGAAATTGCAACAAAGCTTATTATTATAGACTCGAATCATATAATAGAAATGTTAAAATATTATTAAAATATAAAACTTGCAGAATTTCACGGAATCTCCACGGAAATTTACATGGAATTTCCAGAGGGTACTTCCATGGAATTTTTCGACGTGGGAAGTCAATTGAAATCAACATCAAATTGTTTGTTGTGTGTAAAACCTAAAAAAAACTAATGGCATCAATGAGCCTAAATCCTAAATTTTTAATCGAATCTCTCTGCGTGTAGAGTGTTACCTTATGCAAACGATTTTTATCCAATTTTCAGATTTTCAGCTTTAGAATATGTAGATATTAATTTACAATTTCTCTAAAACAAAAATTTGATTAATATCAACATTTGACTTTCCGCTAACTGAATTTAATGGATTTTCTTTCATTGTAAACTTCATTCGCGCTCTGTAAAAAAAACCTCCAAAAAGTATACCTAGCTGAATGAAATTCCGAGGCAAACAAAAAGACGAGAAAGAAGATATATAGAGTCGTTTAATTTTGCGGTTTAATTATTTTTTAAATTAAACCAGCACCCTAGTTTCAGTGTTCGCAGTTCTCCTCTGCCTCTCTGCCTCTCCATTTTCTCTCATACCCTCTCGGCCTTGCACGCTTTCTCATTTGTAGGTATCACAAGTAGTTACCACGTATAGTATATATACAACACGTGTATATACTAAAAACTCACATTTTCAAAAGCAATACTCACATCGACAAACATGTTGATGACAGTGTTTTAATTCTTGCGCAGAGATATTGCCGTCGATCCAAGCGGTGTCTGAAACTGCAAGACATCACACATTGGTAGAAAAGTATTATCGCGTTTTCATTCGGAAAAACCAGTTTTACTCCAAGCACAAAAGAATAGAATAGAGGGTTATTGATTGTGTCGCCTCTTGTTCTGTTCGCGTTCGTTTGTTTAAACAGCGTGTTGGTTGGGGGTTTAAAAAGAAGAGAAAATAACAAATAAATACGCTACCCATCTACAGTCCTTTATTATTCTATGTATACAAGTATTTAGCTTATAAACATAAATATTTTAGACAAATGTTTATTTCTACACTAAAAAAAAAAATATTTCTTTGTATCAATAAACGGCATATTTAATATGGTCCGAATACTGTTGACTACTGTTGGTTTAATAAACATGCGCTATTGATTATTGCACTAAAAATTAAAATTAATCTTGTAATGTGTATATTATTTCAAAATGTTAACAGAAAATGCTAAAATGTCAAGAAACGGATTTCGCACATAATTATAACTAAATCTGTTATTTTAATAGCATGTAGTAGTGATTTGATTTCTATTTTATTTTGAATCAATATAGGACATGTTATCAATTTTAAATTACACAGGGCTCGGATCGTCTTTAAGACTCAAAAAAAAGTCGCTTTAGTCGCATAAATTTACAACAAAAGTCACGAAAAGTCGCATAAAATTTCCGAAAATGTCGGAAAAAAGTCGCATGAAATCTTAGAAAAAACGACAAAAAGAAAACACAAAATTGTCAAAATTGTAAAAAAAATCACATTTCTCGACAACAGATACATTAATATCAAACAATCAGGAAAAAAATTTTTAAAAAATTAATAAAATTCGTAGCAAAATTTTAATTAGGTATTTTTATCATTTTTTTTTAAATTTCTCTTTAAAATGTCAATTATTTTTATAAATAATAAAATTCTTCTCCGAAATTCAATTATTTAAAAAAAATTGTAATAAAATTCTTTTTTTGAAATTCAATTATTTTCAAAAGTTCTCATAAAATTCTTTGCAAAATTCAATTATCTTGAAAAGTACGAAAATTCTTTACAGAAATTCAATTATTTTCAAACTTTTTTTTTAAATTCTCAAAATTTCAATTATGTTCATAAATATCAAAATTCTTCTGCAAAATTCAATTACTTTAAAAAAAAATCTGTTCAAAATTTCAATTATCTTTGTGAATAATAAAATTCTTCTCTAAAATTCAAATATTTGCAAAGAACTTTAATAAAATTCTTGTCAAAATTTTTATTATCTTCATAAATAATGAAATTCATACTGGAAATTTAATTATTTTCAAAAATTCTGATAAAATTCTTTGCAAAATTCAATTATCTTCAAAAGTCAGAAAATTATTTGGCAGACATTAAATTATTTTCAAAATCTTTTTTTAAATTCTTCTCAAAAATTCAATTATCTTTATAAATATCAAAATTCTTCTGCAAAATTCAATTGCTTTTAAACATTTTTAAAAAAAAACTGTTCAAAATTTCAATTATCTTTGAGAGTAATAAAATTCATTCTAGAAATTCAATTATTTTCAAAAGTAATAAAATTCTTGGCAGAAATTAAATTATTTTCAAAATTTTTTTTTTTAATTCTCCTCAAAATTTCAATTATTTTTGTAAATATTAAAATTCTTCTGCAAAAATCAATTACTTTTAAACATTTCTAAAAAAATCTGTTAAAAATTTCAATTATCTTTGAGAGTAATAAAATTCTTCTCTGAAATGCAATTATTGTCAAAGAATTTTAATAAAATTCTTGTCAAAATTTAAATTATCTTTATAAATAATAAAATATCAAAATTCTTCTGCAAAATTCAATTACTTTAAAAAAAATCTGTTCAAAATTTCAATTATCTTTGTGAATAATTAAAATTCTTCTCTAAAATTCAAATATTTGCAAAGAATTTTAATAAAATTCTTGTCAAAATTTCAATTATCTTTATAAATAATAAAATTCATTATAGAAATTCAATTATTTTCAAAAGTAATAAAATTCGTCGCAGAAATTCAATTATTATCAAAATTTTTTTTTAAATTTCTCATCAACATTATCATTATCTTCATAAATAATAAAATTCATCCTGAAATTTAATTATTTTCAAAAGTTCTGATCAAAATTCTTCTAAAAAATTCAATTACTTTTGAACATTTTGAAAAAAATCTCCTCAAAATTTCAATTATCTTTGTAAATATTAAAATTCATACTAGAAATTCAATTATTTTTAATTTTTTTTTAAATTTCTTGTCAAAATTTTAATTATCTTCATAAATAATAAATTTCATACTGGAAATTTAATTATTTTCAAAAGTTCTGATAAAATTCAATTATCTTCAAGAATCAGAAAATTCTTGGCAGAAATTAAATTATTTTCAAAATTTTTTTTTTAATTCTCCTCAAAATTTCAATTATCTTTGTAAATATCAAAATTCTTCTGCAAAAATCAATTACTTTTAAACATTTCTAAAAAAATCTGTTAGAAATTTCAATTATCTTTGAGAGTAATAAAATTCTTCTCTGAAATGCAATTATTGGCAAAGAATTTCAATAAAATTCTTGTCAAAATTTAAATTATCTTTATAAATAATAAAATATCAAAATTCTTCTGCAAAATTCAATTACTTTAAAAAAAAATCTGTTCAAAATTTCAATTATCTTTGTGAATAATTAAAATTCTTCTCTAAAATTCAAATATTTGCAAAGAATTTTAATAAAATTCTTGTCAAAATTTCAATTATCTTTATAAATAATAAAATTCATTATAGAAATTCAATTATTTTCAAAATTAATAAAATTCGTCGCAGAAATTCAATTATTATCAAAATTTTTTTTTAAATTTCTCATCTACATTATCATTATCTTCATAAATAATAAAATTCATCCTGAAATTTAAATATTTTCAAAAGTTCTGATCAAAATTCTACTGTAAAATTCAATTACTTTTAAACATTTTTAAAAAAAATCTGCTTAAAATTTTAATTATCTTTATAAGTAACAAAAATTCTTCTCTGAAATTCAATTATTTGCAAAAATTTAAATAAAATTCTTGTCAAAATTTCAATTATCTTTATAAAAATAATAAAATTCATCCTAGAAATTCAATTATTTGCAAAGAATTTTAATAAAATTCTCATTAAAATTTTAATTATCTTCATAAATAATAAAATTCATACTGGAAATTTAATGATTTTCAAAAGTTCTGTTAAAATTCTTTGCAAAATTCAAATATATTCAAAAGTAAGAAAATTCTAATACTAATGTTTGATAAATTTGTTCCCAATAATTCAATTATTTTCATAAAAAATAATTAAAAATTTTTTTTTATAAATAAGTCTTATAATATAAAGTATAATGATTTTATCACTCGGTCACCTTTATAATTATTATATAACATGAAGACATCGATTGCTCCGGAGTGATCGATTTCTTCATTTTTTATAACAATTTTTTATAAGTTTTTTAATATCAAAAAGGTTTGAATTTGAATCTTTTGAAAAATTTTAATTCCTATATGGAAAAATAATAATTAAATATTTATTTAAAAAAGAATTTATTGATGTTTTCGAAAAACTTGAAAGAAATTTGTAAATATAAATGTAATAGGACATTTTTTTGTTTCAAACTTTTTCCTTTAAATTTAAAAAAAAAAAATTTTAATTTCAGTCGTATTTTATTAAAAAAAAAATCTCAAAAAAGTCGATTAGTCGCATTTTTTTTACAAGAAAGTCGAAAAAAGTCACATTTCCTTAGAAAAGAAAATTAATTTAATTTTTAGAAAATTTAAGTTGCACAATCCGAGCCCTCTCTCTTTGAATGAGTTAAAAATAACTGATTTTTAGAATCAAAAAGTCAGTCACTAATTCAAATAGTAATATTTCTACTGACAATTTTAAAATAACTGAAGTTTCAGTAAATTTTTTATGACTGATTCAATTAGTCAAGTTTAACTATTTTTTTCAGTTATTATTTACTGAAAATTAGTTATTTTTTCACTGAAAATCAGTTATTTTTAACTGATTCAGAAGCAAAATGTCATTCACTGATTGTCAGTTAAAACCACGATTTTTAACTGATTTCAAATTAAGAGGGCTGATTACATGGACAATAAAATTAAATATTTCTTTCTACGATAATAGAAAGTATTCAAATTGTTTTATATACTCAGTCTCAATTCGAAATCTGAATATTATTTTATTTTTCTCTATATAAAGTCGAACAAACTGGATGAAAATTGTTTGCGATAAATATCGAGAAAATATTTGCAAGCCTTCAGGGCGCCTACGAATGATTTTGTCGAGAAATTTATATATATGAAGAGAAATGAAATCGATCTTTAAAATAGAACAATGTGAAGAAACTTGAGTATAACGAGGATTCTGGTACTGTTTACAGGGATTAGAGTAAGTACATCATTGTTGGGAATATTGGCAACAATGCAAGGATATTGTTCGTCGCTCATTATTTCGGCGCCAACTCTTTTTGTTTATGTGGATTAACAGCTGAACCTTCGCAGCAGGTGGTCATTGGTCATAGACCCTCAAGAAATCTTAAGCCATTCGATCCTTCAGTTTCAGGGAGGAAAAGTAGTCCGCATTCGGACAAATACCTGAGACAATGTTAAATCTATCGCAGACACAAACAGGTACTCGAGAAGGTGTCTGTTGTGAACGATGGACACCTGATGGATTCTGGATCCCTTGCGAGATTGTATCAGAATCGCGATCTTGTCTTAGGATAACGCAGTTATGTGGAGCATAAAGATGAACGGCGCTAAGCTGGACTTTTTCTTTTTTTTTTACAACAAAAAAACCGTTGAGTGCTCTCCTTCTACCTCTAGATTTTTCGAGTGCACTTTTTATTCTCTTTCTCTTGCCATTTGTCAAGTTTGACGAGATTACGGATTGTAGTTGAAAAGGGAAAAACTTCTTACTTCGCACGTTGCACGTTCAAATGAATGTCGCACGACTCACATTCCTTAAACGGATTTTCAGAGAATGTATAACAAACGAGTGCGTTCAGATTACCAATTCGAGTCGACAAATGGAAAATTCTCTGCGCACATGTGTATATAAATGTGTATACACTTGAAAATTACATTGTGGTTAAACATACAATTGCAAAAGTTAAGAGTTTTTTCCTTTAAATGATTTCTAAAGGCTGTAATGGAAATTCATTACCCATTGGGGTTCTTTGAAAATATTTTTCATTGTATATACAACTTTTTTCCTTCTGTTAAATCTATTTTCAATTCGAAGCTCAAAACAGCAATTACCATGAGAATACCGAATATCTTAATTCCTTAAAAACGAAAAATTATCATTCATATTTAAATGATAATGTACCCACATTTTTATTATTTATGTATTCAAGATTTTGTCGACAGGCCTGTTTGTTGTCTCAGTTATTATAAAAATAATGTATTTGACCAATCTCACTCAAACCCAAATTCAATCCGTACACGCTTCGTCCACATAAACTAAAAGTCACTATTTACTAAATTTTACTGTTTGTTTATATTTGGAAACTTATAAAATTTTAGATTTATACGATTAGAACCTTTTTTTTCTATTTTTGGGAATTTGTACTATTTTAAAAACTTGCTATTTATAGAAATCAAAGCTTTAATATACTTATTTTCATCAAAGTAATAATTATAAATATTACGGTATCACCATTTTCACCTTCTTTACTAATAGAATAATTAAATTAAAATAAAATTTAGCAAAATTTTGTCAACTGTACTTAGTATCTCTTACCTTTCGTTTCATTCAAAATTTCAATCAATTCACTAAAATCATCAGGATTGTCAGAAAAATTTAACTTTATATTTTCCCTGATTTCCCGATAGAATATGTTGACTTCTTCCATGAGAGCCTATAAAGAATATTCTGATTCACACTAAAAATGATTGGATACTGTGAAAAATGTTCTATAATACTAATTAAGAATTTCTTTAATTGTATAAAATTATTCGAAAACACACGGAGAAAAATGAGTTTGCTATTATATGGATAGCGAATTTTTAGCTATTGCAGCTAATAATTAGCTGTTTTAGCAAAGAAAGTTAGCTATTTTAGCTAATTATTAGCTGCATTAGCTAACAATAATTGCTATCCATATAATAGCAATTAAGGTTAGCTAAGGTAATTAAGGTTAGCTAACGATTTTTCTCCGTGCATCAATAATTTCTTTTTTCAAATAATATTTAATCACTAGCAATAATTCGCGCGCTAAAGCGCTCGGCTAACTCGGCTAACTCTTTAAGATAAAAATTAGCAATTTTAAAAATAATAGAATATTTAAAAATTTGTAATTCAAATTTTTGTTGAAAACACATTTAAAAAAATCAAATTTTGGAAAAATTACAAAATAATTGCACAGAAATTTGATTATTTTTAAAAGTGACAAAATTCTTCTCATAAAACTAAATTATCTTTCAAATTTAAAAAAAATCTGATCAAAATCCCAATTATCTTTTATAAATAACAAAAAATTCTTCAATTATTTTCAAATCAATTTCAAATTCCCCAAAAATAGTAAGCAAACATTTAATTATTTTCATAAATAATAAAAATTTCTCGCAGAAAATCAATTATAATTTACAAATTTTTTTTTTAGAAAATTCCTTCGCAAACATATTTAATTATTTTCATAAATTACATAAAAATTTCTCAGAAATTCAAGTTTTTACAAATTTTCTATAAATTCCATTTCGCAATAATTCAATTATTTTTATAAATAATAAAATTTTTTTTAAGGAACTCAATTATTTTCATAAAAAAATAATTCAAAATTGTAGAAAATAATAATTGATTTTGAAATGATAAGAATAATTTTGAAAAACTTACTGTTTATAATATTCTTATAATATAAAACAATGATTTTATCACTCGGTCATGTTTTTATAATAATTAAAGATAACCCAGGGATAAAATAATTATTTAAAATTTTAAACGAAATTCATTTCTTTAAATCAATTTTTATAAGAAAATAATTCTATGAAAATTCATAGTTAATTAAATACAAAAATAAATAAATTATTCATTAATTAAATGTTTCTTATAATTTAATTTTTACGAAGAATTTTAGTACAACTTTTGAAAATCATTAATTTCTTTTAAGGAATTCAATTAAAATTATACTGAAATTTATTATATTAAAGAATTTTATAACAATTTTTTAAAACAATTGAAAACTTTACGAAGAATTTTATTAAAAAATTTTTAAAATAACTGAATTCCGGAGAAAAAATTAAATAATAATTTATGAATATGTATAATTGAATTCATGCGAAGAATTTTATTAAATTTTGTTTAAATAATTGAAATTTTGCCAAGAATTTTGTAATAAAAATTTTTGAAGATTAAATTCTCGAAAATAATTTAATTTTGGCAAAGTATTTTATTACATTTCAACAGAATTGAATTCTTATAACGAATTTTAAAATTTATCAAAATTGAATTTTGAAAAAGAATTTTATTAAAATTCATTGATTTTATGGGAAGAATTTGTTGTTTATCAAGCTAATTGAATTCTTTTGCAAAATTATTTACAATTTTTTTAAAATAATTGATTTTCTGCGACGAATTGAAATCAAACTTTCAAAAAGTTATTTATGAAAATAATTGAATTATTTCAATGAATTTCATCATTTCATTGAACAATTGAATATTTCTTAAAATTGAATTTTTTCGTCAAGTTTTAATAAAAATTTTTAAAATAATTGTATTTTTTGAGGAATTTATTTAAAATTATATGAAAAATAATTGAAATTCTGCGATGAAAATAATTGATTGTTTTCGTAAAATTGTATCAAAACTTTTTTCAATAATTACATTTTTAATTTTTTAAATAAATTTTATGAATGGCGAAAAAATTTTGAAAATATAATTGAATTCTTGTGATGAATATTGTTATTTATGAAAATAATTGAATTTTGCTAATCAAATTAATGTAGTCTATTCAAATTTCACGCAGGATCCAAATTTTAAACCCATTAAAAATTTAACTTTTGATAAAAAACGAGTTTGAATTAATTAAAATTACAATATAGGTACCTCTCTTGAAAAATAATTCTTCCTCTTATTTATTACAATAAAAACAGTGACTGATGTGATTCTTATAAATTCGAAGACTAATTGAACACTACGTTATTATAGGCTGAATACTAAATAATAGATTAATTTCTTGCAGTGTTGAACGTCGAGAGATTTTCAATCGGTAAATTCTTTACAAAATTGTGCATATCGACAAAATAGTAATTGAGTTTTATATATATAGGTTCACCTCACTTTTTATGAAAGGAGACGAAGAAACAAATAATATCTATTTGCTCGACGTGCATCACTAGTTCAGTGTCAAACAAAAATGCGATTGTTAGAAGAAGTTAAAAAAAATTAATCAATTATCGATAGAAAGTAATAAAAAATTGTAGTTCAAATAAATTTTACCTCTATAGTTAAAATGTTAGAAAACAACCATTTATAATTGAAATTTTGACAAAATTTTTTAAAAAATTGAATTTCGCCATGAATTTTATTAAAATTTTTAAAAATTATTGAATTTTGCCAAGAATTTTATTACAATTTTTAAAAATAATTGAAATTTTGCCAAGAAAATTTTATGACAATTTTTAAAAATAATTGAATTTTATAGAATTTTATGATTTATAAAAATAATTGAAATTTTGACGAGAATTTGTAAAAACTTTTTATCACAATTGAATTTTTATGAAGAATTTTATTAATTTAGAAAAATAATTGAATTTCTACAATCATTTGTAATTTCTTCAAAATTCAATTTTTTTAGACTTCTATAAAAATATTATTTTTAAAATTTATTAAAAAGTATATTTGAAAAATTTAACTATAATTTCATAAGAATTTGAGTTATTAAAAATTTATCAAAATTCTAAGTTTTTTTTTAAATTTCTATTTAAATTCATGCAAAATTGAAACTTTATAAAACTTCAAATTAAAACCTTTCGAAGTTCATCCTATTTATAATTTATATGAAAATTGAAAACGCAACTCTTTTAAAATTCAATTAATTTTGAAATATATTTAAGTAAACTTATTCATTAAATAATTTATAAGTAATAATTTTATGATAGTTCTTCAAGAATAAAGTTGTTTATTAATTATTTATGTTTATTAAATAAATAAGTTATTTAAAAAGAAATTATTGTTAGGAATAGAAAAAATTGAAGGTTTTGTATTAGAATTCGAGATATAATTTCGTATAGTTTATGAGGCAAACAAAAAAGGCACCAAAATTTAGAATTTTCTTATGAATTTTAAAAATTTTGTTTTTCCAGTAATGTTAATAAAAATCCCTGACTTTTCCTTGAATTAGGGATATATAGTAATATTATATATATAGTAATATTTTACTAATTAAAAAGGGGAATGTTGTCCATGAATATTACTAAAAATTAGTAAAATTTTACTACATTTGTTAGTATAATTCTACTATTTCAGCTTTAGAGAATATATAAAAATAAAAAATAAAATAAAATAAATAAATAAATAAAATAAAAATAAAAAAAAATAATAAAAAAATAAAATACAGAGAAAAACAAAAGAATACAGGAATACACATTATTATTGATTATATTTTCTCTAAAAAGATATAATTTCGTTTTTGACTTTTAACTTATTGAACGGCATTAAAATAAAATAAATCACGAAAGAAGATAATTGTATCCTTAAATAAGTTTTAAAAGAAAATGAACCATAAATAAAAGGTGTGCTTACAATTTAAAAGTTTTTATCTTTATAAGTTAAAATCGAACAGCCCCGTAGATTTGCCCATATGCACGAGATTTATTATATTTACTGTACAGTTTAAAAAAATCCTTAAGAAAATATATTTACGTACTTGTCAAGAAATTGAAACTGAGAATGATAAATCATTTCAAGTTATGCAATTTCATGCATAACTTCTGATTCTGATTATACATTTAAAATAAAATACAAACCCCCCCCCAAAAAAAAAACAGTTGAGCCTAAAATTATCTCCATTCGATACTCATTTTTGATAAGAATAGCAAAAATGAACTTTGGTAAATGGCGCCACGTTCTATGTCATTTAAAATTGACTCAATTCGATACGCAGCCAAAATGAGTCCAGGTTTTTTTTCCCTGTGCAGACATATATAAGAGTTCAGGTGCTTCCTAATGCACCTGCCCTGAGTATCACTGCCACGTCTTGGCACCTGCAATTCCGATACATATTATGAATAGAGGGTAATAATTTTAGCCTTCGAAAGGAATCAAGTAAGTGTTTTTATTTTTACCAACCAACCAAAAGAAAATGTGTATATTAACCATATATAAAATCGTACGAGAAAAATTATTATTATTCAATCTTGTCAATTACAGGCTTTACTTTTATTACGATATTAATCTTAATTTTTAATTATTTATTTTTCAGATCAACTGAAACTTTGCTTTAATAAAAAATTATGGGTTACAAACTAATTTTTTTTTTTTATTGCAAAAGGGAAAGAAATATACAGCCGATTATTTTCGTTGTAATACCAAATCAGTGTATAAAGAAGTGAAGTTTTACAGAGTTCTAATTTTT
Organism: Leptopilina heterotoma; assembly: GCF_015476425.1. Classification (NCBI taxonomy): domain Eukaryota; kingdom Metazoa; phylum Arthropoda; class Insecta; order Hymenoptera; family Figitidae; genus Leptopilina; species Leptopilina heterotoma. Next base: position 926,095 of record NW_025110949.1, on the reverse strand, counting down.
TTCTGCTTTGTGTAATTTTTATTTTTTTAACGTATTTTTTTGATAAGAAAGCGAGTGTATCACGAATATATATATACACATTGTTAGTGCATCGATGTATATATATATATATAAGAATAAGCCGACGAAGTGCGGAGGAATAAAAGGAAAAAACTCGAACCGTTGAGTGCAGGATCTCTGGGATGAATCTGCGAGTTTATACGGTCCGCTCAGCGTCTATATAATTATTCCTGGTACAGGATACACATATCTTTATAAGGAAGGGTTCACGTGCAACGACGACGTATCCAGTATGGTATCTTTATGGCTTATTGCAACGCTTTCGGCAATTTCGTGATCAGCAGAAAATTCTTGCAATGTATGTACCGTTTACATATTACACATATGTATAAATATATATATATGTATATAAATATATATACAATAAATTCATCAGGGTTGCAACAAAAATTTAATTTTCTTTTTCCCTGACTATTCCCTGACTTTGAGACAAAATTTCAACTTTTTCCCTGATCATGCATAATATTCACTCCAAAAATTATTAGATATACTCAAAAAAATGTTCTATTACATTTACATACGAATTTTCTTAATAAATAATTGAATATTTCTTAAAATTGAATTTTTATGAAGAATTTTATCAAAGTTTTTTAAAATAATTCAATTCTTTAGATGAATTTAAAAAAAATTAAGAAGTAATGCAAATGCAAATCGGTAAATAAATTAGTCATTAATATTGGTCCAATCTTTATTTGAAAAATTCGGTATTTATATTGACAGCCAATGCTTGACAATGCCGTGCAGATCATCCCGCAAGACTCCATATAGCTATAGCTATATGGTTATATTTATATATTTTGGTTGTCATTATTGGACCAATATGGGAACTATTGGCTCCCAATATTAACCTGTACACCTGCTCGGTGGTCAGCATCTGCAATTTAGTATTCAATAAAGTCTATTTAAAAGTTGATTAAATATTGCATGATAGTTTAATCCTTTAATGCCCAAATGTACAAAATTTTGGCATGAAATTTTGAAGACTTATTTCAGTACTTAAAAATCAATTAAAAAATTCATCAATCATCATTTCTTATGTTTTCATGTGCGTTCTATAAAAAAGTAAAAAAAAAAGTGAAAAATTTATAAACAAAAAAGTTTATTAATGTGTTCTTTATAAAAAAGTCCGATTTTTTCAAATTTTTGTTTAATTTTCAATTTTCTCTATAATACTACGAAATAGAAAAATAATTCCAAATGTGACAAATAACGTGACAAAAATATAAAAGCTACAAGATAAGACAAATTAAAAATTAAAATAACGGCTCAACACTGGAGTCTATAATATAAGTTTCAAGCGAATCTAAACACTTAAAACAATTTCGTACTTTCGGGTAAAATTTTGCAAAAAAATTTAAACTTCATATATATTCAATTTTAGGCCGCCATTTTAATTTTTAATTTTCTCTATAGTCCTATATTTTAGCACATCATGACGAAATTTTGTAGGTACATTTGAGCGTTTAAGGGTTAAGCAAAAAATTAATTTTTAACATGTGACGACGAATAATTTTCTTTTATTAAAATGTTTAAATTTGAGAATCAACTAATCAGAAGAATCAACCAATTTTTATCATAATTCTTGTCAAAAATTCAACTATTTTCAAAAGTTTTCTAAAATTCAATAATTTTCAATATCTATATACTATTTCAATAAAATTTTTCAAAAGAATACCATTATTAAAAAAAATTTGAATAAAATTCTACGCAAACATTCAATTATTATCATAAATAATAAAATTTTTTACAGGAATTCAATTATTTACAAATTTTTTTTTAATTTCCTCGCAATAATTCAATTATTTTCATAAATAATAATTTTTTTACAGGGATTCAATTATAAAATTCCTTTATGAATTCAATTATTTTCATAAATAATAAAACTCATTGCAGAAATTCAATTATTTTTAACAAAATTTTAATCGAATTCCTTGAAAAATATAATTATTCTTACAAATTTTATTAAAATTCGTCAAAGGAATTTAATTATTTTCAATATAGAGCTAAAATATTTCAATTATCTTTAAAAATAATAAAATTCTTCTTCAAAATTCAATTATTTTCAAAAATTTTCCTCAATTCAATGATTTTTAATATCTACTATATTTTAATAAAATTTTCCAAAAGAATTCAATTATTTAAATAAAATTTTAATAAAATTTATTTATTTTCATAAAATAATAAAAATTTTACAGGAATTCAATTATTTACAATTTTTTTTTTAAATTTCTTCCCAATCATTCAATTATTTTCATAAATAATAACTTTTTTTTACAGGGATTCAATTATTTTTTATAAATAATAAAATTCTTTTAGGAATTCAATTATTTTCATAAATTGAAATCTCATTGCAGAATTTCAATTATTTTTAATGCAATTTTAATCGAATTCCTCGATAAATATAATTATTCCTAAAAATTTTATTAACATTCGTCCAAATAGAATTTAATGATTTAAAAAAATTGGTTGATAACATTTTTCATGAGAATTTAATTTCAAGAAACATGAAATTAATAAATTATTTATTTTTGTATTTAAATAATTGAATTCTCGTGGAATTTACTAATAAAAATGGTTTTAAAAATTAATTTCAGTTAAAATTTTAAATTAAAAATAAATATTAAAAGCATTATAACGTGGATTTTTTAGAAATAATTAAATTTTGAAACAGTTTCAAATTAAAATCATTGAAATTCTTAATTTTTCATATTTTTGACAAAAAATTCTGTAGAATTAATTCTTTTTAAAAGTTTAATAAGGTTTTTATTGAAATTATTTCAAGTTCTTATTTTTAAATATATATTTAATTGCGCAGAATTTACGAATAATTGAAATTTTGTAAAATTGAATTGTAAACGAATGAATTTGAAAATTCTCAAAGAACTTTTTTTAAAAATTATTAAAAATAATGGATTTATTGAAGAATTTTAGTCGAAAACACTAGAAAAAAATTTAATTTTAGAGAAGTTAGAAATTATTGCAGAAATTCAATTATTTTCAAGAGTAATAAAATTCTTCTTGAGGATTCAATTATTTTTACTAATAATAAAACTCATCGCAGCGTTTCAATTATTTTTCATACAATTATAATTGAATTCCTTGAAAAAAGTAATTATGTTTATGCAAGTTTTAATAAAATTCGACAAAAGAATTAAATTATTTAAAAATTTGTTAATAAAATTCTTTATAAGAATTGAATTTTGAGAATCATTCAATTAATCAATAAATTATTTACTTTTACATTTCAATAATTTGAAGTTTCCATATAGTTCCAGTTTAGTTTGAAGATTATTCAAATCTAGTTCCAGTCTAGTTGAAGGAAGTTTCAATCTTGTTCCAGCCTTGTCTTGTATTGCCCTTTCATTGTGACAAATATTCATTAAAAGAATTCTTGACCTCAATTCTGACCATTGATTGTTCCTTTGCCTCTTCTCTTTAGTTCGGAGCCTTTCGCTCTGTAAATAAAACAGGAATTTTTTAAAATGAAATTGGTTAAATTTTTATTTAAGCAATTTAACCAAAAACGTCTTTTTCTGAGACGTAACACTTATAAAATGTTTAGTCAATTTTAGCCTCAAACATTGAAAACCAATGGACATTTAAAGAATTCCTTCAAGTTTCTGAGCTTCGCCAAGTAACGATTCTGAATATTACAATCAAGTAAAATTCAACTTTTAGGAAACTTTGAGTGCAGTGTAGAAATATTACATGCAAAAAAAAATTTCGAATGCAAAATTTTCTTATTATATTTATTATGATTTTTTCTCTCAAAATTTTCTAATACAATAAAATAAATAATAAAAAATAAAATAAAAATAAATAAAAATCGAGATAAAAATAAATAATAATTTTGATAAATTCCATAAAACTATATAGAAGTATATTGTAAAAAATTTTCGAATGAAAAAAGAATATCTAATTTTGAAACTTTATTACAAAAACAGTATTGCCAAGCTTATGAATATGTGTATAAATATTCATAACAAAATAAAAAAAAGAAGTGTACCCGTTTGGTGTGGGAACCTTAAAGGCGCACATTCGAGAGCGGATCGCTTCCGGTCTCAGGAAAAGGATGGATAATAATCCTAGACGAGAAGGAATCGCGAAAACTTGAGAACAAGATAATTACAGGGTCTACGGAAATGACCTCTTCACGAGTCCTTCAATCTTTTTTTTCTTCTAAGCTTTTCGTCAATAAATTCTACAGTGTTTCACACGGTTCCCTATACAAAAAACCTGATTTCTGAAACTCACTGCATCTATAAAGCGGTTTAGTTTATTTTTGAAGGTAACGTCGAAAGAAGTGAATTTTTCGACAGATTCGATAAATATAAAGAAAAATTTAAAGATTCGTTAAAGTTCTTCTTTGCTAAAATTGTTTTCAACAATTTATTATAATTAATTTTGTATAACACTATATACAGTCTACAATTAAGCAATTATCGAGGGGCGATTCACTCTCAAGTACTGCGGTAGTGACTCGGCGAGTACTTAGAGAATATATTTTTGGCATCATATTATAATTTTCTTACAGCTGTTTTTGAATTTTATTATAAATAAATATAATAATTATATACTTACACCCAATGAAACGTTTTCAGAGTTGCCACAAACATTTAATTTTGTCTTTCCTTAATTTTCAGACAAAATTTTAACATTTTTCCTGACCCTAAAGAATATTTTATGATTCACCCTAAAAATTGTTAGCTGCTCAAAAATTATTTTGACCAGCTAACAATTTTTAGGGTGAATTTATTCACGAATTTTTTTAATTGTCAAATTATTCAAAAACATCCATAATTTTATTTAAAATAAATATTTAATCATTATTATTTTTTAGTAGGAATGAAGATTTTCAAAAATTTCAAATTCAAACCATTTTCAAATTCAACATCTTGTAAAAATATTATTATAAACATGACCAAGTGATAAAATAATTACTTTTTATTGTAAGAATATTGTTACTGCAACTTATTCTTTCATCATTTCAATTGAGGCCTTGGATCCAATAACTCGCCCGACGCTCGAAGGCACGCGCTAATACCAGTCGGGTAGCAGTGAGTGGCCCAGAGGCGCTCACTGCTCACTGACTGGCAGTTGCGCGTTCCTCCGAGCGTCGGGCGAGTTATTGGATCCAAGGCCTCAATTCAATTATTATTTTCTACAATTTTTAAATAAAATTCTTTTAATCAATTACTTTTTATAATAATTTTTGATAAAGTTCTTTTAGAAATTTTCAAACTCATTTGTTTACAATTCAATTTTACGAAATTTCGATTATTCGGAAATTTTCAATTGAATATACATTAGAAAACAAAAAGTTAAAACAATTTTTTAAAATTTCGATTTCGATTTTTGAAAACAGTTAGTTCTATAGAATTTTTAATTAAAAGTATAAAAAATTTAGATTTTCATAGATTTTAATTTGAAATCTTTACAAAATTCAATTATTTCTAACAATTGCAATTATTAGTAAGTTCTCAAAAATTCAATTATAATCTAAAATTTTAACTGAAAATAATTTTTGCATCAATTTTTATTAAAAAATTCTATGAGAATTCAATTATTTAAAATTTAAATACAAATACAGATAATTAATTAAACAATTGAATGTTTCTTAAAATTTCATTCTTATATATATATATATATATATATATATATATATATATATATATATATATATATATATATATATATAATTTTATCAAGAAATTTTAAAATAATTGAATTCTTTTTTTTGTGAAATTCGACGAATATTAATAAAAAAAATAATTATTTTATTATAATTATTTGAAAAATAATTCGACAAAATTCGAGGAATTCGACAAAAATTGTATTAAAAATTATTAAAATTCTGCAATAAGTTTTATTACTAATGAAAATAATTGAATTATTGCAAAGAATTTTATCAAAAAGTTTCAAAAAACTGATTTTTTTCAAAAAAATTTATGCAAATTCAATTTCACAAAATTTCAATTATTTCTATATTCTTTAATTAAATGCATATTAGAAAATAAAAACTTCGAATAATTAAAAAAAAAATTAATTTCAAAATTCAATTATTTCTAAAAATTCAAGCTATATTGCTTTTAATATTCAATTATAATCTAAAATTTTAACTGAAATTCATTTTTATGAAATGAAAATCAATTTTTATTAAAAAAATCTACAAGAATTTAATTATTTAATTGTAAAAGTAAATAATTTATTGAGTAATTGAATGTTTCACAAAATTCAATTCTCATAAAGAATTTTATTAACGAATTTTTAAATAATTGAATTTTTTTGACGAATTTTATTAAAACTTGCAAGAACATAATTACTTTTGCAAGGAATTCAATTATAATTGTATGGAAATTAATTGAAACGCTGCGATGAGTTTTATTAATTAGTAAAAATAATTGAATCCTTATAAGACAAATTTTATTTTGAATTTCTGCAATAATTTGTAACTTCTCTAAAATTAAATTTTTTCTAGTGTTTTTAACTAAAATTCTTCAATAAATTCATTATTTTTAATAATTTTGAAAAAAATTCTTTGAGAATTTTCAAATTCATTCGTTTACAATTTAATTTTACAAAATTTCAATTATTCGGAAATTCTGCAATTAAATATATATTGAAAAATAAGAACTTGAAATAATTTCAATGAAAATCTTATTAAACTTTTAAAAAGAATTAATTTTACAGAATTGTTTGTCAAAAATATGAAAAAATAAGAATTTCAATGATTTTAATTTGAAACTTTTTCAAAATTGAATTATTTCTATAAAAATCCACGTTATAATGCTTTTAATATTTAATTATAATCTAAAATTTTAACTAAAATTCATTTTTAAAACTATTTTTATTAGTAAATTCTACGAGAATTCAATTATTTAAATACAAAAATAAATAATTTATTAATTTCATGTTTCTTGAAATTAGATTCCCATAAAAAATGTTATCAACAAAATTTTAAATTATTAAATTCTTTGGACGAATTTTAATAAAATTTTTAAGAATGATTACATTTTTCGAGGAATTCGATTAAAAGTGCATTAAAAATAATTAAAATTATGCAATGAGTTTTATTATTTATGAAAATAATTGAATTCCTAAAAGAATTTTATTATTTATAAAAAATAATTGAATCCCTGTAAAAAAGTTATTATTTATGAAAATAATTGAATTATTGCGAAGAAATTAAAAAAAAAAATTTGTAAATAATTGAATTCCTGTAAAACATTTTATTATTTATGAAAATAATTGAATTTTTGCGTAGAATTTTATAAAAGAGTTTAAAAATAATTGAATTTCTGTTGTAAAATTTTGTTATTTTTGAAAATAAATTGAATTGATCATAAGAATTTTATAAACATTGTTTTAAATATAATAAAATTTTTCGAAATATATTAAATATTTTGAAAATTTTATTTTAAAAAATTGAATTATTGTGGAAAACTTTATTTATGAAAATAATTGAATTTCTCGATTAATTAATTTAAAAAAGTATTAAAAATAATTGAAATTCTTCCATGAGTTTTATTATTTATGAAAATAATTAAAATTCATAGAATATTATAACTCTTCAAAATAATTGAATTTCTGCAATAATTTGTAAATTTTCCAAAATTAAATTTTTTTCCTTTTTTAACTAAACATCTTTGTTTATTAAATCCATAATTTTTAATAATTTTTAAAAAAGTTTGTTGACAATTTTCAAATTCATACGTTTACAATTCAATTTTACAAAATTTCAATTATTCGGAAATTAATTGTTTGTCAAAAGTATGAAAAATTAAGGATTTCAATGATTTTAATTTGAAACTTTTTCAAAATTTAATTACTTCTATAAAATCCATATAAATTTTTTAAAAAATTGGTAAATAATTGAGTTCCTGTAAAAAATTTTATTATTTATGATAATAATTGAATGTTTGCGTAGAATTTTATTAAACATTTTTTTAATAATGGAATTCTTTTGGATAATTGTATTGAAATAGTAGATATTAAAAATCATTGAATTTTAGAAAACTTTTGAAAATAATTGAAATTTTGACAAGAATTTGATTAAAATTTTGTAAAATAATTGAATATCAGATAAGAATTTTATTATTTATAAAGAGAATTGAAATTTTGACGAGAATTTTAAAAAATTGTTGAACACAATTGAATTTAGCAAGTATGTTACTATGTTAGTTAGTAAGTTAGTAACTAACTTACTAACTTACTATTCTCCCTGGAGAAGATAAATTCGTTGAATTTTTCCAAATCGTTGACTTTGGTGTTTTATTTAAAGTAAAATTTCATTCATAGGTAAAAATAACACCAAAATAGATTATTTTTATCCTTTCTGGTTTTTTTACACCTCACGTTTTACTATGTGGAAAAGTGAGGGAAAAAGAAAATTAAATTTTTGTGGCAACCCTGATAAAGAATACACATATGAATATAGAAGAAAAGGGGTGAACAATGAAAACAATCAGAAACGAAAACTGCGAATATAATAAAAAAGAGAGAACAATGTTTTTCTATGTTAATCGAACGAAATCCTTGCCTAATCGTCAAGTATGTGACATAGACGTCACATTAGATTTGGAAACGACATGGCAATTCACAAACGTATCTCGCATGCATCTAGCCCTCTGCTCTTCGGCCTCAGCATCAGGCATCAGACGACGTCGGCAGCAGCAGCACACTTTACTTCTCGGCGACACACAGATATGAGATAATCTCGATCTACGCCAAACAGTAGGCTCGGTGCTCCATGGCACTAACCCTTCGGATAATATAGATATCATTCAGCCCTCGGTGAATTCAATAATGTTCCTCAATGTGTACCAGACTTCATGAATGAGCGCATTGTTGAACCCGGGGCCTCATGCAAGGATCTCGCTTTGCTCGAGATGCGGGAATCTGCATAAACGAACATGAATCGTCAGCTCCTTTTTCTTACTCCTTTCAAATATTCTTTAATTCCTCTATACATATATCACCCCATTAAAAAAGGGAAAATATCTCCTGATAATCTTGCTTACTGAACACGTTCAAGAAAAACTGCATTGACTCGTATGGGGCTTATACATTTTTTTCAGGGATTGTTAATTTATGTATAATAAAATAATGTAAAACTAGCAACAATTCTATTGAATTGCAAACTACTCTCTCATGATTTTAAATAAAATTATCAATTTTAAAAATAATAGAACCTAAAAAATTTTAATTCCGAAATCTATAAGCATTATTATTTTAACTATAAATTTATTTTTAAAAATGTATATATTTTCGATTCGAAGAAAATTTGACGTGTCCTTTTTTCAGCCAAACTAGCCATGTAATTCATTAAAAGTATAATAAAATTAAAGATTCTCTTTTAAGGATTCTTCTTTGAAGAAACTACGGAGCTAAGAAGTTAAGAAGCAAGATCTCTGCCAGATGACAGAAGTTGTGCACTCTAATCTCTCTGTGTCTTAATCCTTCGTAACTCTCCAGCTCATTTAGAAAATCGACTATTTTCCAGGTGATGTTCAAGTGGTTTCTTGAACCAAAAAAAACCTCTGTAAAATCTGGTCTTTTGACCCATTAACCAAAAGTAGAGCGGATTCATAAAACCAGATGACTTTCTATACAGAAAGCTTACCTTGTAATGACGGTTCATAATGACTCATCATTATTTATAACGAATCGTTTAATGATCTGTGAAAAATTCTCAAAAATAACAAGAGGAGCGAATCTTTAATTACTCATAATATTGAAAAACGTTTATAAAACAATATTTGAAATTCAATTTCAACTCAACATCTTCGGATGTTGAGTTTGTGGATTTTCATGTGAACCCAATAACTTATTAAAGAGATTTTAACGAATTTAATCTCTTTTATTGCAAAACATAAAAAAATTGGTATTTCTTCAAAACTAAAGTTTTGCATTGTTCCTCTAGGAAGCAAATTTGCTGATCATAAAGAGGAAGCAAAGTGTTCATGTAAAATGAACATCATCCATCTTGTTTTTATTGGTATAGGTATGGTAGGTAATTTAGAAAAGTCCAAGAATTTCCGCATAGAACTTCAAAAATTGCGTCTCGTCTATCCGTCGCCATGACATATGAAATGGGCGCCGTCCATTTGGACTGTAATGCATTTACTGGTTAGTTAACAGTGCAACAATAAAAGCGAAAAAGTCGGCCCTTATATCTCGTGTAAAGTTCTAGGAACGACAGTTTCTTGCTGGGGTCTTCGTTCATGCGTGATCGTCGACCCGTGTATAACAAGGCGTTCCTTGGAAATATACGTAAGACAGCTCGTGGACGTGAATTAAGTAGTTTCCAACCTCCTATCTTCATATATATAAAACCCTATATTACAGTAGAAATAGAATGTTTTTTTTATGGTGGTATACGTGTATTTTTTTAAGTTGCAATATTTATAAGACTGAACGGATATTTACTGATGTCAGATATCAGGTGCGAGAAAACCATCACTGACCAATGCTGGCCCAGCATTAACGAACCTGGTGCCTAGACAAACGAAACTGATCTGAGTCTTTTGATGCTAACTGCGGTTGGAAGTCATCAGCCGAATATCGGAAAATTGCCACTTTTGCAAAAAGTCATTTTTGCGAAATATCATTTTTACGAATTGTTATTGTTCCGCAATGTCATTTATTCGAATTGTCATTTTCACGAAATGTCACTTGTGTGAATCAACATTTTTACGAATTGTCATTTTTGAATTGTTTAGTCCAAAATATGAAATTGTTTGTTATGTTAATAATATTTAGTTAATCTGCAGACGAACATTAATTAAGAATAAAATTAAGAATTGAATGTAAAAGGAAATTACGGTTTTTAAAAAACAATTCTCTCTGCGATTGTATTTCTGTATGGTGAAGGTTCTACAGTTTTCTTTTCTGAATTCAATCTTCATTATGGGTTATTATCATATCATTAAATTACTTCGTATATTATCAAAGGAGATATGAAAGTACAATATTTAGACCATAGAATGAATATAAAGGTATATGTATATTAATTTCCAACTGGACAGAGGCAGCATTCTTAATAAGGATGTCCGGAGAGGTTGACCGTAGATCTAATCAGAAAATCTGGATCTATGCCTATATCTGACCACAGTTTTCGCGCGATCCCTGAGGATATGAGTATATTCAGTTCAGAGGAGGGTACATAACTTGTGTAACATCAGCAGCGCACGCACGAATTTACAGAAGTGTATACTTGTATAAGAAAAGAGTAGTGATGCAGATGAGATTTTATCACAGACGTAATCGGCGGATCTCACCAGGACAATACCGGGTGTTCTCTTCTCTTCGGAAACACTCAAACATTGCTTTGACAATAGCTCCAAATGGACGACAGCTGCTTAACGTTCTCGCTCTTAGTAATTCTCAATGCAAACTGAATATATGCTATGAAGAATTTTTAGTTTAAAAAAAAAAAAAAAGAATTAGAAGAGGAGGAAAGAAAATGTGAAAGAAAGAGAGAGGAGTATAGGTAGACAATAATAAATGGATAATCCTGATGCACAAGTTTGATAAAATCGTGCGAGATGATTTAAAGTACCGTTAAGCTGACAGGAATATTGTCATGCTAAATTTATATTCTAAATTTGTTAATTATATGAAAATTTCAAATTATCAATTGCGAAATATAAATCGTAAATCGTGAGGTATCAAAAAGTGTTGCAGATTAAATTAACACCAGAAAAGATTAAAATAATCAATTTTGGTGTTATTTTTTACAATCAATGAAATTTTAGTTCATTAAATTTTTTTATAACTATAAAACATGAAGATATCGATAACTCCGAGTCTTCGACTCGAAGTCATCGATTTCTTCATATTTTATGATAATTGGAAATGACCAAGTAATCAATTCATTATTTTATATTATAAAAATATTATACTTCTTCAAAATTATTTTCATTATTTCAATTCAATTATTATTTTCAAACATTTTTAACTACAATTTTACTTTATATCCATTATTTTTAATAATTTTCGAAAAAGTTCTTTGGCAATTTTTAAATCCATTTCTTTACAATATTCAATTTCACGAACTTCTTTAATTAAATGCATATTAGAAAATAAAAACTTTAAATATAATTTTAAAAAAAATTAATTTCAAAATTGAATTATTTCTAAAAATTCACGCTATATTGCTTTTAATTAATTAATTTATTTATTTAAGTAGTAAACGCGACTATGCCCTTTCGTACAAAGTACTCTTAATACTAATTTTATTGCACTAGGCAAAATTATTAAATATTATCACAAATGAAACATAAATTTAATATTCAATTATAATCTAAAATTATAACTGAAATTCATTTTTATGAAATGAAAATCAATTTTTATTAGAAAAATCTACAAGAACTTAATTATTTAAATGCAAAAGTAAATAATTTATTGAATAATTGAATGTTTCTCAAAATTCAATTCTCATAAAGAATTTTATTAACAAATTTTTAAATAATTGAATTCTTTCGGCGAATTTTATTAAAAATTGAATGAACATAATTACTTTTTTGAAGGAATTCAATTATAATTGTATGAAAAATAATTGAAACGCTGCGATGAGTTTTATTATTAGTAAAAATAATTAAATACTTAAGAAGAATTTAATTACTCTTGAAAATAATTGAATTTCTGCAATAATTTGCAACTACTCTAAAATTAAATTTTTTTTCTAGTGTTTTTAACTATAAAATTCTTCAATAAATCCATTATTTTTAATAATGTTTAAAAAAGTTCTTTGGGAATTTTCAAATTCATTCGTTTACAATTCAATTTTACAAAATTTCAATTGTTCAGAAATTCTACAATTAAATATATATTGAAAAATAAGAACTTGAAATAATTTCAATAATAATCTTATTAAACTTTTAAAAAGAATTAATTCTACAGAATTGTTTGTCAAAAATATGAAAAATTAAGAATTTCAATGATTTTAATTTTAAACTTTTTCAAAATTTAATTATTTCTATAAAAATCCACGTTATAATGCTTTTAATATTTGATTTTAATCTAAAATTTTAACTGAAATTCATTTTTAAAACCATTTTTATTAGTAAATTCTACGAGAATTCAATTATTTAAATACAAAAATAAATAATTTATTAATTTCATGTTTCTTGAAATTAAATTCTCATAAATAATGTTATCAACAAATTTTTTAAATCATTAAATTCTTTGGACGAATTTTAGTAGAATTTTTAAAAATAATTACATTTTTCGAGGAATTTGATTAAAATTGCATTAAAAATAATTGAAATTCCGCAATGAGTTTTATTATTTATAAAAATAATTGAAATTATGCAATGAGTTTTCTTATTTATAAAAATAATTGAGTTTCTAAAAGAATTTTATTATTTAGAAAAATAATTGAATCCCTATAAAAATGTTATTATTTATGAAAATAATTGAATTATTCCGACGAAATTTTTAAAAAAATTTGTAAATAATTGAATTGCTGTAAAAAATGTTATTATTTAATGAAAATAATTGAATGTTTGCGTAGATTTTTATAAAAAAAGTTTAAAAACAATTGAATTTCTGTTGTAAAATTTTGTTATTTTTGAAAATATTTGAATTCATCATAAGAATTTTATAAACATTGTTTTAAATAATTAAATTTTTCGAAATATAATAAATATTATGAAAATTTTATTTTCAATAATATTGAATTCTTGTGAAAAACTATATTTGTGAAAATAATGAAATTTCTCGATTAATTAATTTAAAATAGTATTAAAAATAATTGAAATTCTTCGATGAGTTTTATTATTTATGAAAATAATTTAAATTCATAGAATATTATTACTCTTCAAAATAATTGAATTTCTCCCATAATTTCTTACCTTTTTCAAAATTAAATTTTTTTTCTAGTGTTTTTGACTAAAAGTCTTCTTTAAATCCATTATTTTTAATAATTTTTTTTAAAAAATCCTTTGAAAAATTTCAAATTTATTCGTTTACAATTCAATTTTACAAAATTTTAATTATTTCGAAATTCTGCAATTAAATATAGATTGAAAAATAAGAACTTGAAATAATTTCAATAAAAATTTTATCAAACTTTTAAAAAGAATTAATTCTACAAAATTGTTTGTCAAAAATATGAAAAATTAAGAATTTCAATGATTTTAATTTGAAACTTTTTCAAAATTTAATTATTTCTATAAAAATCCACCTTATAATGCTTTTAATATTTAATTATAATTTAAAATTTTAACTAAAATTCATTTTTGAAACCATTTTCATTAGTAAATTCTACGAGAATTCAATTATTTAAGTACAAAAATAAATAATTTATTAATTTCATGTTTCTCGAAATTAAATTCTCATAAAAAATGTTATCAACAAATTTTTTAAATCATTAAATTCTTTAGACGAATTTTAATAAAATTTTTAAGAATAATTACATTTTTCGAGGAATTCGATTAAAATTGCATTAAAAATAATTGAAATTATGCAATGAATTTTATTATTTATGAAAATAATTGAATTCCTGAAAGAATTTTATTATTTATAAAAATAATTGAATCCCTGTAAAAAAGTTAATATTTATGAAAATAATTGAATAATTGCGAAGAAATTTAAAAAAAAATTGAAAATAATTGAATGCCTGTACAAAATTTTATTATTTATGAAAATAAGTGAATGTTTGCGTAGGATTTTATTCAAATTTTTTTTAATAATGGTATTCTTTTGGAAAATTTTATTGAAATAGTAGATATTGAAAATTATTGAATTTTGGAAAACTTCTGAAAGTAATTGAAATTTTGACAAGAATTTGATTAAAAAATTTTGTAAAATAATTGAAATATCAGAGAAGAATCTTATTATTTATAAAGAGAATTGAAATTTTGACGAGAATTTTTAAAAATTTTTTAACAGAATTGATTTTAGTAACTATGTTACTAAGTTAGTAACTAAGTTAGTAAGTTATAGTAACTAACTTACTAACTTACTATATTCTTCCAAATTCTGTCAAATTTAATTTCTGAATTCATTAGATCATATTCCTCAATGTTTATTTGTTTTCGAAATTAATTTGTTCACTTATCAGGTCAACAACTTGAGTTATGTTAAATAACTTTTTTCCCCGAGTGTAGGAAGGAAGGTTGTAAAAATATGTAAAATTAGTGGCTTTCTTTAGGGAAGAAATGGTTGCACACCAGTATACATCTGTTTTGAAGTGTAATCTGTTTTGTCTAAAAAGCTAAGCTTGGAGAAAAAAAAGTTTAGCAGAAATTGGGGAGCGGAATCCGATCGGGACTGGAGAACAAAGCACTATTTCAACCCGATTAAAATCGGGTCCTGATTTGGCCAGACCAATCAGGTTCAGTATTTCATTCAGGTTGGGACTATAGGTCTGTAAATTTCTACAAGGTCCCCCTTGTATTTCTCTTTTCTCGAAGGAAACAGAAGGTGAATTTCTCATAAATATTCTAATTAATTATGAAGAATTAAATGTAAAATGTAAAAATAATACAATAGTGCATTTTATTATTTTTATTGTATACTAATATGTAATATATTATATTAGTATAGTATAAGTAATATTAAATATTAAGAAAATTAATTAATTTAAATATTAATTTAAATGATGAAAATAATTTCGAATTTCTTTTATGGCAGGGAAAAAGTGAAAATTTCGTTTTGGAAATCAGGGAAAAGTCGGGGAAGAAAAAAATAAAATTTTTGTCGCAACCCTGTTTGGGTTTGACGGTTACCTGAAGTAGGAAAAAAACAATTTTTTTTCTTTATTTTATATAACAAACTTTTTGTAAGTTGAACTGAAAATAAGTAAAAAATTATTTTATTGGCACAGGACAAGGTAAATAGTAAAAAAGGAAATATTTTATTCTTATCAAAAGCATTCCTCTTTTTGAAAAATCAGAAAATAAATATTTTTAAAAAGAAATAAGTTTTCTTTATTCACTTCTATTTTCAATTTGATTTACTGTTTAATTTACTCTATTCTAGAAAAAATGTTCACAATATAAATAGATTTAACTTTCCATTTTACTTGGAAAGAACATTTGAAAACGATTATTTCAAAGTGTGTGTGTCTAGCTCGATGACAAAGGGAAAATTAATCGCATTTCCAAAAATAGTATATTGACACATTTTATGCAATCATAATAATAGTAATTTTGTGATCAATAATTTAATAATAAAGACGCTCGTCTCGTATATAAAGGAAAACAGAGTCAAAAAAATTGTGAACAATAATGTCGCGAGTGAATAATGTTGACAAGAGAAAACAAATTTTCATCGCTCAATATCACGACGGGACAGAATTTTCTGAAAATATTTTTAATGCGTTTTTCATAGGGAACTCTCTAGACACAATTCACACCAACAATGCCCGCCAAATTACGGTTGTCCCAGTCAAAATATGTGTTGGGTTTAGAATTCTACAGGATTGCAATCACGCCTACCAATCTCGACGACATTCTCGGCTCCTGTACACATGCGGTATAGTGTCAGACCGCAAACGGCCGCTGCTGTGGTCCAGCTGTATTTTGAGTTATCGCTGATTGCCGATCAGTGGATTTTCTCTTTTTTATAATCCCACCATATTCAGCATTAGAAATTCTACTCTCCGTTTCCGTAGCATAAAAAAAATTATGCGACACTGGAGAATACTTATTTATTTTTCACGATTTGATATTTACTGCGTTGATGTCTGCAAACAGAGAAAAATAAATCGTGTATAACTTATAGGATTTTTACTATAAAAAAAAAAAAAAAAAAAAAAAAAAAATATTATTTTGCCAATTAGTAATATTGAAGCTGTTGCACATTTATTCTCGAATTTATTATCTTTTGTTTGGTCTTGAGGGAAAAAAAAATTATGGTGAAAATTTATGACTACTATTTATGTTGGTAAAAAATTTTTTCCTTATTTCTGTTAAAATGTATTTTTTTGTTAATAAGAAAGATTCAAATTTTTTTGATTTTTTTTTCGAAGTTTGATGACCTGCATTTTCTAAGAAAAAAATTACACATTAATGCCTATAAGTAATTCTTATTCTGTAGAAAATGATCTTTAAAATATGCTTAAGATCGCAGGGTGGCCACAAAAAATTAACTGTTTTTCCTAGCCCATGTCGAAAAATTCAATGGAAGTACCCTTTGGAAATTCCGTGGAAATTCTGCAAATTTTATATTTTAATAATATTTTAGCATTTCTATTATGATTAGAGTATAATAATAAGCTTTGTTGCAATTTCTTTGCAAAACTTGAATGAAATACGCATTTTGCAAGAATTCAATTATTTTTACAAGTAATAAAATTTTTCATATGAATTCAATTATTTTCATAAATAATAAAATTTTTTATAGGACTTCAATTATTTTTAATACAATTTTAAATAAACTTCTCAAAAAATTTAATTATTTTCATAAATTTTTTGCAAGAATTCAATAACATTTCACAAATAATGAAATTCTTCGCTCAAATTGCAAGAATTCAATTATTTTCATAAATAATATAATTCTTTACAGGATTTCAATTATTAAAAAAAAATTTAATCAAAATTCGTTGCAAAAATTGAACTATTTTCATAAATAATAAAATTCTTTACAGGAATTAACCCTTTGAGGGGCGGTGGGACGTATACGTCCCACCTTTAAAAACCTCAATATCTTTGACGAAAATTAATATTTTTCAGTCAAATTTAGTGCGTTCTCTTCAGGAAGAATAGGGCTTTAAAAATATGTAACTGTTAAAAAATTCCTATTGTTTAAAAAACTTCATAAATTATTGTTAAAAATCACGAATTTTTTAAACATTTTAAAATCGACTAAAAATTGTTAATCGGGGGTTTTTGGGGTCTCTGATTACGAATCTGATGTTAGTTTTTAAAAATTCAAAATGGCGGATCCAATATGGCTGACATTTTTTTTAATTAATCGGATTTGCTTGAAAATGTTTACTCGGGGGTTTTTGGGATCGCTGATTACGAATCTGATGTTAGTTTTTAAAAATTCAAAATGGCGGATCCAAAATGTCAGATGACAAATGTAAAAATTTATTTGATTGTCACGAAACTTGTTACTCGAAGGTTGTTGTAGTCCCTGATTACCAATGTTTAGTTTATTTTTAAATTTAGATTGTTGGTTAATAATTAGCGGAGAAATTTATAAATCAGTGACTTTGAAAATTCACAAATAACAATTTTGAAGTAAATCCAATTAATTTAAAACAAAATTGACCGCCATGTTAGATTCGCCATTTTGAATTTTTAAGAACTAACATTAGATTCGTAATCAGTGACCCCAAAAACCCCCGAGTAAACATTTTCTGATGAATCCGATTAATTAAAAAAAATTGTCCGCCATATTGGATACGCCATTTTGAATTTTTAAAAACTAACATCAGATTCGTAATCAGCGACCCCAAAAACCCCCAAATAAATATTTTCAAGCAAATCCAATTAATTAAAAAAAAAATGTCCGCCATATTGGATCCGCCATTTTGAATTTTTAAAAACTAACATCAGATTCGTAATCAGCGACCCCAAAAACCCCCAAATAAATATTTTCAAGCAAATCCGATTAATTAAAAAAAAAATGTCCGACATATTGGATCCGCCATTTTGAATTTTTAAAAACTAACTTCAAATTCGAAATCAGCGACCCCAAAAATATTAAGACATGAGTTGTAAAGAAAATCCGTTCATATGAATAATGTGCCCCTCAAAGGGTTAAATTATTTAAAAAATAATGTACATAATATAAATTCTTTACAAGAATTCAATTATTTTCCTGAATAATAAAATTCGTCACAAGGATTTCAATTATTTTTAATACAATTTTAAGTAAATTCTTCGAAAAATGTAATTATTTTCAAAAATATTCAAAATTCAATTATTTTCTGAAAATTCATGCTACAATGCTTTTAATATTCAATTATTATGTAAAATTCCAACTAAAATTCATTTTTTAATCAATTTTTATTAGAAAATTCAACGAGAATTCAATTATTTAAAATTTTAAATATAAAAATAAATGTTCTTCAAGTAAATCCTCATAAAGAATTTTATTAACAAAATTTTAAATAATTCAATTTTTTCGACTAATTTTAATAAAATCTTCAAGAATAATTACGTTTTTCGAGGAATTCGATTAAAATTGTAGGTATATTAAAAATAATTGAAATTCTATAATGAGTTTTATTATTCATGAAAATAATTGAATCTCGGTAAAAAGTTTTATTATTTCTGAAAATAATGTAATGTTTGCTTTAAATTTTATCAACACTTTTTTTAAATAATTGAAATCTTTTGAAAAATTTTAATATAAAATAGTGTAGATACTTTTCAACAAAATTGAATTCTTGTAATGAATTTCAATATTTATCAAAATTGCATTTTGGAAAAGAATTTTATTAAAATTTCTTAAATTAATTGATTTTATATACGATAACAATTTTGTTGTTTATCAAGATAATGGAATTCTATTGCAGAACAAGTTAAACATTTTTTTAAATAATTGATTTTCGGCGACTAATTAAAAGTTATTTATAGGAAAATAATTGAATTTTTCTTAAAATTGAATTCTATTGTAAATTTAATAAAATTTTAAAAAATAATTGAATTTTTTAGAAATTTATTTAAATAAATTTTAATATAATTGAATTATTGAGAAGAATTATATTAAACTTTGTTTAAATTATTGAAATTGTGCCAAGAATTTTATTAAAATTTCTTAAAAGAATTGATTTTATGAGAAGAGTTTTGTTGTTTATAGTAAGTTGTTTGTTGTTTATCAAGATAATTGAATTCTTTTGCAGAATTACTTAAAAACTTTTGAAAATAATTGATTTTCTGAGACGAATTAAAAGTTATTTATGAAAATAATTGTATTTTTCAAAGAATTTTATATTTTTCAAATAATTAAATAATATTAAAAAATTCATTCTTGCAAATAGAAAAAAAATTGTTGAAGGTTTTGTATTAGAATTCGTGGTAGTTTCATATAGTTTATTGAGGCAAACAAAAAAGACACACAAAATTCAGAATTGTCTTATGATTTCTAAAAATTTAATTTTTTCCAGTATTTTTAATAAAGGTCCCTGACTTTTCCCTGAATTCCGTGCTGAACTGAGTATAAAAATTAAGAAATAAAGTTGAGGTGTTTCAGTTTTGCGCGGAAACATAGTTTGGTGCGGTAATGTTCTCGACTAGGATTTAAAAATTTTTTAAATTTAAAAAAACTTATATGAAATTTAGTATTATTATATCAAATATCAAGAATTTTAATAAAACTTTACTAAATGTCATATTATTTCTTTCACTTGTTAGTATTTTCTATGTCAAAATTTCGGTTTGTTGCATGCACTTTTTCCCCAAATTGTAAAATACTTTTACTAAATTTAATATATATTTTCTCCTTGTGTATATAATTTTTAATATTTTCTTTGTTTATACACGTGTTTCTATTTAAACAACACGAATGATTGATGTTTGTAATTTTTCATTTTAAATTATTATTGATAAATTATACTATTATTTTTAAATGCAGATCATTTATTATCAATAGAGAAAGGATTTATTAAAGAAAGGATTTATTATTTTCTAACCCTAATTTCATAATTTTCCATAAATTTGAGATATATGCAGACACCTTTTCCAGGCGCCATATAAAGATCATCTTCTGGAAAACGAAAAGACATTCATTTACTTGACACTGTTGAAGTATATTGTGTGTGTGTCTTTAAAATGTTCGGATGCAAGAATTACAAAACTTTGTGGACTCATAGAAACTATAAAAATCATAAATGTATTTCCAGCCAGGTGGTGAGATTGATACGGCATTGCCGCTCTTAGCTTTAAAAACCCCTCCAGGATGTTGTTGTGGACCTCCTACTAGTACGACATATTGAGCTACTAATACTTCCAATGCCTGCGGGTATTATGTATATAGAGTTCATATATCTTCCTAATCAATCGCATCGTTTCCTGAATCTTTGATTCTTTTTTTCCACGCATAATGGGGAATTTTTCTTCTTCCTCCAATTCTTCTTCCCCATTCAAAAATTAAAAGTCTTTGAATTGTCTTGTAAATTTTTTTTAACTGCGACATTGCCCTACCTGAAACCTGAAAGTAACAAAATTCATGAAATTTTAGATTATTTAAATAAAAAATTTGTAAAAACTAGGGGAGGAGAATTGTAGTTTAGAAATTTGAGGTACTACCATTATTTTTAATCCTAGATAGTACAACATACAAAAAAGACTTTTTTTGACAACATTGGGTGTTTTTTTATTTCTCTTCGAAATTTTCATCAAAAAACAAGAAAAACACTTTCAACAAAACAAAAATTGAAGTAGAAGTAAAAAAAAAACAACTTTGATATTTAATTTAATCACGTTTAAAAAAATAAAAAATTGTTTGAAATTAAAATTCACTTAAAAAAAAGAATATTCGGTTATACAAACATTTAATTTTTTTTTTCTTGAATGAATACAAGAATTCAAGATGTGACACATCTAATTTAAAAGTACCAAGAAACAATAAAATCTCGACAACACTTTTAAACTTTCATTTATGTAAATGATCTATTAAAAAAATGTTGGATTTTCGGTGTGCCGGACAAGAATCATCAGATTTAAAAGTTATGCGAAGGACTTGATTTAGGAATATTCTCTCGAGGAGTGAAAAGTGCCCCGCCTTTTATATTCAGTTAGAGACAAAGAATGTTTTCCAAGGGTCCCCATAAGTTAGTTAAGTCGTTCGTTAGTTTCGCTACGAATCCACGACATCGTTGGAAATTGGTGTCAGTGACAAACGAGCGGTCGCATGCAGTCGACCCTTGTCACGTGCATTTTTTTTAAGCTAAACATGAATGACCTGACCAATTTCAAGAATGGAATGTTTTAATAGCGAACCATTCAAAATAGAAGAACACAACGGAATTCGATGGTCCGATCATTGCTGTACATACACGCTCGTCGATCATGCTGTCCCTTTCAATCACCAATGTTAGTATATTATATATTGATGATTCTAAGTTCCTTTCATTAAGGTGCAAAATTTAATATTACCGTCGGTGATATTGAGAGGATAATACAGTTGAATATTACCACAATATTGACACAAATCGGGATGTTTTAATTTTTATAGATCCCTAGGTTAAAAAACAATCGGATTTATCAGGATTAATTTCGGATGAAAAAAACCTGACCATAAAACGCACTTTTTCGGACAAATTTTGGATTTTGTCCGAAATTTGTCCGAAACTCAAAACATGTGTTATTAAATTTATTTACAAATTTCTTCAAAAGTAAAATTATTTGAAAACATCAATAGTTTTATTTAAAATAAATATTTAATCATTTATTTTTCATTGGAATTAAGATGTTAAAAAATTTCAAATTCAAACCTTTTCAAATTGAACAACTCATAAGAATATTATTATAAAACATAAAGAAATGGATCACTCCGAGTCGAAGACTCGGAGTGATCCATTTCTTTAAGTTTTATAATAATTAAAGATGATCGACTGACAAAATCATTAGTTTATTATTATAAGTATATTGTTACTGTAATTTCTCCAAAAATTATTTGTATCATTTCAATTCAATTAACATTTTCTAGAATTTTTAACTAAAATTCTACTTTAAATCAATAACATCAATTATTATTATTCAATTGAACTTTTTCAAAAAAACTAATTCTACTGAATTGTTAGTTAAAAGTAGGAAAAACAATCATTTAATTCTACGAAAAATCAATTATTTAAATACAAAAATAAATAATATTGAATGTTTCTTAAAATTTAATTTTTACGAAGAATTGTATTGACAATTTTTGAAAATATTTAATTTCTTTTAAGGAATTTAATTAAAATTTTAATGAAATTTATTATATTAAAGAATTTTATAACAATTTTTGAAAATAATTGAAAACTTTTTGAAGAATTTTATTAAATTTTTTAAAATAATTGAATTCTTGAGAAGAATTTAAATAATAATTTTTCAAAACAATTGAATTCATGAGAAGAATTTTATTAAAATTTTTTAAAATAATTGACTTCTTCAGAAGAATTTTTAAAAAATTTTTGACAATTTAATTCTTGAGAAGAATTTTCCTACCTATTTATAAAGAATTCTTTCCTCAACTTATATTCATAAATTATTATTTAAATTTTTCTTAGGAATTTAATTACTTTCATCACAGAATTTCAATTATTTTTAATTCAATTTTAGATCAATTTCTAAAAAATTCAATTATTCTTTAAAATTTTATTAAAACTTGACAAAATTATTCAATTTTAAGAAAAATTTGATTCTTTGGCTATAAATAACTTTTAATTCGTCGCTGAAAATCAATTATTTATAAAAATTTCTAAGTAATTCTGAAAAAGAATTCCATTATCTTCATAAATAACGAAATTCTTATGATTTAATTATGTTTATAAATAGCAAAAATTTTTTTAACAAAAATTCAATTATTTTAAGAAAATTAAAAACATTTTTTTGGAAAATTTCAATTATTTTTAAAAATTATTCGCAATTCAATGATTTTCAATATTTAATATTTTCATGAAATTCATCAAGAAATTTAATTGTTGAATAAAATTTTTGATACAATTCTAGGAAAAGATTCAATTATTTCAAACCTAAATAATAAAATTTAATTTAGGAATTTAATTATTTTCATCCCAGAATTTTAATTATTTTTAATACAATTTTAAATGAATTGCTCAAAAAATGCAATAATTCAATTATTATCATAAATAACTTGTAATTCGACCCAGAAAATCAATTATTTCAAAAATTATTAAATAATTCTACAAAAGAATTCCATTATCTTTATAAACAACAAAACTCTTCCCATAAAATCAATTATTTTAAGGAATTGTAATAAAATGGTTTTCTATAATTCTATTATTTTGATAAATTTCAAAATTCCTTGCAAGAATTCTTTTTTTGAGAAAAGTAGTAAAACACTTTGCAGAAATTAAATTATTTTCAAAATTTTTGAAAAATTCACGTCAAAAATTCATACGAAGAATTTTATTAAAATTTTTAAAAATAATTGACTTCTTGAGAAGAATTTTTAAAAAACTTTTTGACAATAATTTAATTCTTGAGAAGAATTTTCCTATCTATATTTATAAAGATAATTTAATTCTTGACGAGAATTTTTTTTTAAATTTTGAAAATAATTTAATTTCTGCAAAGTATTTTATTACTTTTCAAAAGAATTGAATTCTTCTGATAAATATTGATATTTATCAAAATAATTGAATTTGGGAAAAGACTTTTGTTAAAATTCCTTAGAATAATTGATTTTATGCGATTTATTTAAGAATTTATGCGATTTTGTTGTTTATCAAGCTAATTGAATTCTTTTGCAGAATTACTTAAAAATTATTGAAAATAATTGATTTCCAGCGACGGAAAAATAGGGGAAATTTTCAAAATAGGGTACACGTTTAGGGGCCAAAATTAAAAAAAGGGGACTTTTAGGGAAATAGGGTACAAACTGTGAAGCCTGAGTGCTGATTGGGTAGACATTGGTTAACATTTTAGCGGTCCATAGTCTTCTTCGCAAAATAGTTTCGCTCAAATTGAAAATAATGTTTGTTTCATTTTATTTATTTTATTTATACCATATATTAGATTCTATAATATAATCATTAACTATTCCAGGAATGAACCTTGAACGGTCACCACGATTTCACGTTTAGTGTGTTAATTGTAGTTTTTTTTAAAACGTTTGTACGGTTGGACGAACTTCATTAGACATAGTTGGTCGGACGATGGCACCTATATATTTATCCTAACGATGTCAACCACAGATTAGGTAATAAATAACCCTCCAATTCAGACTCTCTGTATTATGGAGAAGTCGTCTCCATTCTGATTAGCACCATGAAGAGACTAAATGCGGTCGTAAAACTTTTGATCAGTTTCCTAAAATTATTTATAGGTGGTATCAATTAATATGATATTTGACAACAATATATTTTTATTTAAAAATAAAAAACATTTATATGCATATAAAAAGTACTAACAAAATATTCATATATTTTGAAGCTACTTATGGAAATAATAAATAGGAAAATATTTGAATGATTTTAATCTTGACTATTAGAATAGTAAACCTTTCAATGAGAAACAGGAAAAGGGTGTGGTCAACGGTAGCCAACTGGGACAAGTCTTGAGACTCAGATGAATCTGATATTCATCTGATCCGAATAACAGGATTATTATTCCTTAAATAAAGACTCAGACTTCCTTTTTTCTTGGTTATATGGTTCCAGGCATCGCCATCACACTGACCCGGTAGTAAATTAGCATCATCAATTCGGTATTTGGCCATTCACGAGAGTTTATTATAAATATTATCTTATTAGCGCCCATGCTCAGACGCAAGTATATGAATTTAAAAAAATAATGAAAGAAAATCTTTATTATGATTATTTTGATTAATAAATAAATATTAAACATAATTTGGGATAGGTCATCAGCATCTTTTGATTCAACATACAAAGAAGTGTTTTCTACGGGATAACAGAATGTCTTCTGATTGCTTCTTTATCCTTACAGATTATCGTACATATCTCGGATTTTCAAGTCATATTTGCATTTTCAAGATATTTGTTTGAGATAAAAATGAATTTCATTACGTTTTTCCAAATTGAATTAGGTATACATAAGAACCTCAGAATATTGAATGAGAATTTCATTCACTGAGGAAACAGGTCCAAAATTTAATTAAAATAATTTTCGAATAAACCAGTGACTGTGTGGGAAAGGTGCACACATGATACATCCGGAATGTTACGACATTTCATCTCATCCTTTTTACAAAATATTTGAAAACAAAAAAGTTTAATAATTAGAATGGTAGTCAAGAATTTGAACTCTGGTTGAATAAATCCCTGCTGATCAAATTAAAAAAACTTATATTAACCATCAAAAAGTAGTTAAAAGAATTAAACCAGTTTTTCTACTTTGTTTTTGTAATTTAACTACTTTTCTTGGGTAACTGAATTGTAAATTTTTAACTGCATCAGAAATAGTAAAATAAACAATAATCTAAAAAAGTAGTTATTTTAACATCACGTCTTAAAAATATTATTGAAAAATTCTTACCACTCGCAAGGATTGAACTCCCCAACCCGACGCACCAAACATTTAATTAACACAGAGCAAACAAAACAAGCAAAAGTTATTTTGTACTCATTTTGTGGTTTGATAAAGAATTTTCGGATAAGTGTTATAATGATCGATAAACTGATGACAATATTTTCATCAATTATTATCTATCATGAGATGAGTTAGACAAAAGATTATTTCTTTTTTTCCCAACCTCCCTTGAACGCATGCTCCTAATCTCCTAAGAGATTCTAAATTTCTTCTTTCCTCGGATTTTCTTAGCCATGGTTTAGTTTAGAGTTTGTACTTGAGAATGGGTAAACGGCGAGGCAAAGAGCAAAGGAAGATGGCTATAGAGGTTGGGAAAAGAGAGGCAGTTTCTCTGTCCAAGAGGGCAAGGGCTCTCTCTCTCGTATACTTCTATGCAGATATGTCCAGAGATACGTTTCAGCTTCCAGTCTCCAGCCCCACTGATAGAACCGATATTATTCAGCCTAGCCTCCTCACTAATTCTATTCATTCGCCCCCAGTCTCCCGTTTCAAAGTTACACGAGCGTGTGGCACATTATATGTCCATATACGTATGTCTGTGTTCATATGATGTCGACAGGGTTTCATTTCTATCCAAAGTTTTTGCCTCCTCTATATGTGGTACCACTCGATTCATTTTAATTTCCGGGTGCTTTCACTGAAAAAATAACCAAAATAGTTTTAAAAAACAGAGAGGAGACTTTTTCATGAGAAGACTATTAACTATCAATGCAAAAAACCCCATTTTATTTCTGACACTATCATCGACACATTAGAATTCTAATCTAAAAATTTAAAAAAATAAAATAAATTTATTTCAAAAGTTAATTAAAAGAAATAGAGTGTAAATAAACCGTGAACATTGAATTAAGGTGTATGCATTGGTTAAGTAAATCGAAAACATATTCCCCGATTTAACGAAGCGGAAGGAATGTGTTTAGTCGATTTAGTTTGGCACCCTCTTACGATCCCTTTTGCTTCGAAGCAGCATCCCCTGTTTTTGCGATGCTTGAATGACATCAACCCGCAGTTTAGTAACACCAAGTGCTAACAGTTATTTATAGCATTGGTCCTTAAATAAATTTCCGAGTAACCTAATCGACGCCGTTGACATGTACTATTACCTGAGACGTATATTAAACAAAATGTCAAATTTTGTAAAATTTCAAATTATCAATGAATTTAATTTTAAATAGAAATTTTAAAAAAACTAGTTTTAAAAAAAAAATTATAACTAAAATTTTTCTAAAACACAGTAAATCGTGAGGTATTAAAAAGTGTTGCAGATTAAATTAACACCAAAAAAGATTAAAATAATCAATTTTTGCGTTATTTTTTACAATCAATGAAATTTTAGATTATTAAATTTTTGTATAACTTTCTTCATATTTTATATTTCTTCATATTTTATAATAGGGGAAAGGTGTACGAGATGATCCCCTATGGGGCAAGATGATCCTTTTGAATTTTGGCGAGCCTATTAGCGCCACCTTTTAGGCAAATACGGTAATACGTTGCCAATGACATACCTATGAATCAGTCAAACTGTCATGACAACACGCGTCATTAAAAAAATTCTATTGAAAAAAATAAAAATTTTATACTTTTGATCTAAGGAAAGCTTAACTTTGGGCTTAGATAACTTTTGTTGTAGTAGCTAAAATTCCATGTTTCTTGTACTCACGGCTTCAGTATCTCTTCAACTAAGTGTTCTGATTGGTATTATGGAATAACAGAGCTCGTAGGTTAAGTTACGAACAAATTACAAAATAGTGGCATTTGGGGCAAGATGATCCCTCAATGGGTGTACAAGATGATCCCCCCTAACAAAAAGTTGACATCTACATCTATTTTATTAATTTTCTCGTTGTAGACAATGCCTCGTAATTAAAAAATAGGAAAACGAATCGTGGTGAGTGGTCAAAAGCGTTTGTGGCCTAAATAAAGTATATTTAACATTGATACACTGTTATTCCATCAATTTATACTCCTTTTCCAATAATTGGGGTAAGATAAACCTACGGATCATCTTGCCCATACCAGGGGGATCATCTTGGACACCCCGGTGTCCAAGATGATCCTTTTGTAAGGTTTTAGAAAAATTAAATTTACTTGTAAAATATTAATTAGCTGCAAATATTTCAAATCAGAATAGTTAGATAGATTAATTATCTAGTAGTGCGTACAAAAGAAACTCGAATATGTTGATTTTTCTTTGAATAATAGGTTTTTTCCCTTAGGGGGATCATCTCGTACACCTTTCCCCTAATTAAAGATGACCAAGTAATAAAATCATTATTTTATATTATAAGAATACTATATTTCTTCAAAATTATTTTCATTATTTCAATTCAATTATTATTTTCAAAAATTCTTAACTACAATTTAACTTTATATCAATTATTTTTAATACTTTTCGAAAAAGTTTTTTGACAATTTTCAAATCCATTTGTTTACAATATTCAATTTCACGAAATTTAAATTATTCATAAATTCTTTAATTAAATGCATATTAAAAAATAAAAACTTCAAATAATAATAAAAGAAAATTCAATTACACTTTTTCAAAAAAATTAATTTCAAAATTCAACTATTTCTAAAAATTCACGCTATATTACTTTTAATGTTCAATTATAATCTAAAATTTTAACTGAAATTCATTTTTATGAAATAAAAATCAATTATTATTAGAAAAATCTACAATAATTTAATTATTTAAATGTAAAAGTAAATAATTTATTGAATAATTGAATGTTTCTTAAAATTCAATTCTCATAAAGAATTTTAGTAGCAAATTTTTAAATTATTGAATTCTTTTGTCGAATTTTATTAAAACTTGCATGAACATAATTACTTTTTTCAAGGAATTCAATTATAATTGTATGAAAAATAATCGAAACGCTGCGATGAGTTTTATTAATTAGTAAAAATAATTGAATCCTTAAGAAGAATTTTATTACTCTTGAAAATAATTGAATTTCTGCAATAATTTATAACTTCTCTAAAATTAAATTTTTTTTCTAGTGTTTTTAACTAAAATTCTTCAATAAATCCATTATTTTTAATAATTTTTAACAAAGTTCTTTGAGAATTTTCAAATTCATTCGTTTACAATTCAATTTTACAAAATTTCAATTATTCGGAAATTCTGCAATTAAATATATATTGAAAAATAAGAACTTGAAATAATTTCAATTAAAATCCTAATAAACTTTTAAAAAGAATTAATTACACAGAATTTTTTGTCAAAAATATGAAAAATGAAAAATTTCAATGATTTAAGTTTAAAACTTTTTCAAAATTTAATTATTTCTAAAAATCCACGTTAATAATGCTTTTAATATTTAATTATAATCTCAAATTTTAATTGAAATTCATTTTTAAAATCATTTTTATTAGTAAATTCTACGAGAATTAAATTATTTAAATACAAAAATAAATAATGTATTAATTTCATGTTTCTTGAAATTAAATTTTCATAAAAAATATTATCAACAAATTTTTTAAATCATTAAATTCTTTGGACGAATTTTAATAAAATTTTTAAGAATAATTACATTTTTCGAGGAATTTGATTAAAATTGCATTAAAAATAATTGAAATTATGCAATGAGTTTTATTATTTATGAAAATAATGAATGTTTGCGTAGAATTTTATTCAAATTTTTTTTAATAATGGAATTCTTTTGGAAAATTTTATTGGCATAGTAGATATTGAAAATCATTGAATTTTAGAAAACTTTTGAAAATAATTGAAATTTTGACAAGAATTTGATAAAAATTTTGTAGAATAATTAAATATCAGAGAAGAATTTTATTATTTATAAAGAGAATTGAAATTTTGACGAGAATTTTTAAAAATTTTTTAACACAATTGAATTTAGTAATTATGTTGCTAAGTTAGTTAGTAACTAACTTACTATTCTCCATGGAGAAGCTAAATTTGTTTTATTTTTACAAATCGTTGACTTTGGTGTTTTATATAAAGTAAAATTTCATTCATAGTTAAAAATAACACCAAAACAGATTATTTTAATCCTTTCTGGTGTTAATTTAATTCTAGAGGGATCAAACTGTTGCCGATTATTTAAATCCATTCTGGTGTTATTTTAACACCTCACGTTTTACTGTGAACAGAATGTGGTTTTTATTATTTATTTTAAAAAATCAAAGTTTGAATTATTCCAAAGAATTATAAATTACTGAAGATAAATTTCGCCATACATTTATATAAAAGAATTGTTTTTTCCACCTCTAGAATCTTGAGTTTCTTGGTATTCTTTAAATATATTTAAATGAAGATTAAAGACGTAGTGGTCTGGCTGGATCCTGCTGACAGGTGGAGGGTTAAAAATTCACTGCTTCCAATTCAGAAGTAAATTCGTGAGCCCTTTTTAGTAATAAGAGTTCGAAGAGGCGATCACGCTATAGAACCCGATTAAAATCTATAGTCCGGACCACTTCAACACGATAGTGGCGAAAATGATTAGGAACCAATTAATTTCTCTAGCTGGAGTCCTACTTTAAAAAGGGTTAAACTGGACGGACCCTGATTTTAACCTAAATTCTATTTGTATACCCAAAATAGGAACAACAGTATATGTCGCGTTAACAATCATAATATCGGATTTAGTAAATTCACTGAAAAGTTTCCAAACAATCTGTGAACATTTTAATGTTTACAGATTGCTTGGAAACTTTTCGCGGACCTACAGCAGACTTTTGTCTGCGCAGAATGTCTGGTGGTTAGAAAAATATTAAAAAACAGTTATTTTACAATTTTTGAATCTTTTAAACCACGAGACTTTCCGTGAACTTTCTGAAAAAACCGAAGTTCGATGAAGGTCCGCGGAAAATTTTAAGACACTCCTGGGACATGCAGAAATGCAAATGCAATTTTAACGAGAAATTGAAAAGTCATAAATTGACAATCGTGACGATTGTAAAGAAGTAGTGCATTGAGTCTAGTCGCCATCAGATGTCAGAGATAAAAATCCATTACTCAACCGACGTGACTTCCCCTTTCGAATTTATAAACTAATTAAAATAGAATGTGTTACATTCACTATACACGTCAGCTTATTTTTAGGGTTCCGTACACTAAAGGTGTTTCTTGCTTCTTCCTCCCTTTAAAATTTACAACTTTCTTATTTAGAACAGCTGAAATTTGATACACATGTAACTTTACGTATATGTATAGGGTAAGGCACCAGTGAAAAAATATATAATTAGGAAATACAAACGTTCAGTATTAATGCACAACTCAAATGAAAACATTTATTTCTTTCTTTTTCTAAAAAATACTCCGATTCGAAGACTCGGAGTGCTCGAGATCTTTATGTTTTATAATAATATTCTTAAAAGTTACTGAATTTCAAAAGGTTCAAATTTGGATTTTTAAAATCTTAATTCCTATATGGAATTTAGAACTTTGTGGCGAATTTGTAAGCACCAACATTGTGAACTTCTCTGGATTGTTAACCATAAGGCAGTCAAATCTAATTTATTGTGATTATCATATTTTATGTAAATAGCATGTAAAAAACAAATAAATATACCTAAACTTCAGCCCTCTTGATCAAATATTGTAAAAGTTAGGAAAAGGAAATTTTTTCTTCATATTATGACAGTTGATTCATATCACGTTTTCTATATTTTTCCTGTAATTTATACAAAAATACATCCGCATGCCAAGTTTAAATATTCTAGATCAAATAGATTAGGCACTATAGGGTGGAGGGATATAGACATTTTAATGAATAAAACCCTCCATTTCAGTTTTTTTTTTCAAACTTGAAATAATCAATTACAAATTATGTTTAGTATATTTTTTTTTTGAAAAACTTATATAAATATTCACTAATGTATTAAACGAACCCTTCAAACTATAGAGAAAAGTTATTGTAATTTTTTATTTCTCTCTTAGCATAATAAGACCCTTAGGACTTCGATATTTTATTTTTTTTATATTTATTATATATTTTCTTGTAATTTTCATTTAAAACTATGTTGAAAATTGATTCGAAATTACAGCCTTAATAATTTTTGGGCTTTATTAAACTTTTATCAAACCAGTGCGGGTATTCTCAGATTTGACATATTTTGGTGCATTGTGGGTTTGATTGGTTCGATACATTCATGATGTTTTTCACTGTGATCGAGTTTATATTAAACGGGAGATTTGATGTCTGCAATGAGTGATTACTCAAAACAGTACATTCACGCCTAGACAGACAATAAATCTGCTGTAAACGAGAGAGATTTTCTGTTTTCCATTCGCTCGTATAGCCAAAACTCCGCGCAGGAAAATATGAACTGCTTGTTGTAACTTCACAGAAATACTTCAACAATAATCAATATATGTCGTTTGATTGTATAATTTTCACCACAACCTTCATATAGACATCCATCTCTGATGTCATTAAGATTAATTATTTTAAAATATTCTTAATTATTTATCTTATTTCATATATACATTAAAAACTAAATTATTTTATTATGCATCATAAAATTTTCCAAATCGATAAAATTTATACTTTCTGTAATATATTTTGATAAATATTACATCGTAAAAAAATTCAAAACTGATTTTACACAAGGCTCGAACCAGTGAAAGTATTTAAAAATACGGACTTTACGGACCAAAAATAAAAAATTACGGACCAATTACTGACAAAAATATAACCAGTCCGAGTCAAATAAGAGAACATTTTACTTAATTTTTACTCATTTTTTTTATTATCAAGAATTTTTAACTAAAATTCTTCTTAAAATCGACTATTTTTAATAATTTTCGAAAAAGTTCATCGTTGACAATTTTCAAATTCAATTTGTTTACAATATTCAATTTTACGAAATTTCTATTATTCGTAAATTCTTCAATTAAATATATATATTAGAAAATAAAAACTTCGAATAATATTAAAAAAATCCGCAATTAAACTTTTTCAAAAAAATGTATTCCACAAAATTGTTAGTTAAAAATATGAAAAATTCCAATTTTCAAAGATTTTAATTTGAAATCTTTTCAAAATTTAATTATATCTAAAAATGTACTCTCTAATGCTTTTAATATTCAATTATAACCAAAAAATTTTTATCAGAAATTCATTTTTAAATCAATTTTTATAAGAAAATTCTACTAGAATTCAATTGTTTAAATACCAAAAAAACAATTTATTGAATAATTGCATGTTTCTTAAAATTAAATTCTCATATAAAGAAATTTATTAATAAATTTTTCAATAATTGAATTCTTTTGGACGAATTTTAATTAAATTTTTAAGAATAATTACATTTTTTCTAAAAATTCGATTAAAAATAATAGAAATTCTGCAATGAGTATTGTATTATTTATGAAAATAATTGAATTCCCAATAAGAAATTTATTATTTACCAAAATAATTGAATCCCTGTAAAGATTTTATTATTTATGAAAATAATTGAATGACTGCGAAGAAATTTATAAAAAAAAAACTTGTAAATAATAAAATTTCTGTAAAATTTTAATTATTTTGTGAAAATAATTAATATTTTATTAAATTTTTGTTTAAATAATTGAATTCTTTTGAAAAATTTCACTAAAATAGTAGATGCCTATTAAAAATCATTGAATTGAGGAAAATTTTTATAAAAAATTGAAATTTTGACAAGAATTTTATTAAAATTTTCAAAAATAATTAAATTTCGGAGAAAAATTTTATTATTTATAAAGATAATTGAAATTTTGACAATAATTTTATTAAAAGTTTTAAAAACAATTTTACGAAGAATTCTATTATTTGAAAAGATAATAATTACAATTTTCACGAGATCTTTTAAAAAAAAATAATAATTCTATAGAATTGTTAGTTGAAAAGTACGAAAAATTCAGATTTTCCAAGATTTTAATTTGAAACCTTTTCAAAATTCAATTTTTTTCTAAAAATTCATGCTCCAATGCTATTAATATTCAATTATCATCTAAAATTTCAAAAAAAAATTAATTTTTAAATCATCAGTTTTGATTTGAAAATTCTACGAGAATTCAATTTATTATTTAACTCTCTGCTGATGCTAACGACCGTTATCGTCAAAAATCGTCATTCTGGACGCCTGGTGGGGACTATGGGAGTTACGTTCTTTGGCTATAGAGTGGGGATAAGTTAGCATCAGCAGAGGGTTAAATACAAAAATAAATAATTGATTGAATAATTGATTGCTTCTTAAAAATAAATTCTCATAAAGAATTTTATCAACTAATTTTTAAATATACGTGAATTCTTTTGATGAATGTTAATTAAATTTTTATGAATAATTACATTTTTCGAGAAATTTGATTGAAATTTTATAAAATAATTAAAATTTTGCGATGAGTTTTATTATTAGTGAAAATAATTGAATTAAAAAGAATTTTATTATTTATGAGAATAATTGAATTTTGGCTAAGAAATTTATATAAAATTTGTAAATAATTGAATTTCAGGGAAATTTTTATTATTTTGTGAAAATAATTAAAGGTTTGTGTAGAAGTTTATTAAATTTTTTTTTTTAGATAATTGAATTCTTTTGGAAAATTTTATTAGAATAGTAGATACCTATTAAAAATCATTGAATTGAGGAAAATTTTTATAAAAAATTGAAATTTTGACAAGAATTTTATTAAAATTTTCGAAAATAATTAAATTTCGGAGAAGAATTTTATTATTTATAAAGGATAATTGAAATTTTGACAAGAATTTTTAAAAAATTTTGAACATAATTGAATTTTTGCAAAAAAATTGTATTACTTTTGAAAATAATTGAATTTCTACAATTATTTGTAATTTCTCTAAAATTATCCAAATTATATCGTATAATTTTACGGACTTTACGGACCTTTTTCAATCAAATTACGGACTTTACTGACCTTTTTTCAAAAAAACAGACTTTTACGGACTTCAAGCAAAGTTACGGACTTTAACGGGATTTACGAACCTAGTTCGAGCCCTGTTTTACATAAAAACGTCTTGATTTTTAAAAATCTTTCTGTCAGTTTTGAGATATTTATTTATGATAAACGTATAGTAATTTTTACCCGAATTCGTTAAAACCTCTTATAGACTTATTGTGTTGACAAAAAAGGGATCCACATACATGTAGATCCGGACATTTGTTCAGATTCTCATATGACACATATTCCTATGGAGAAAAATTAGTTTAAACCATTTTTAGAAAATTTTGTGTATTAAAGGACTACAAAACTTTTTTTATGGAGGAAGCAAAACTATTGAATATTATTACATTGAGAGAAATGGATGGTAAGATTTTGATGTTAAAAAGATGATGTTATCTGGTATCGAAGATGTTATCTGGTATCGAAGATGTTACAAAAATTTTGTTATGCTACCCGCACTACAATCAAAGATGTTATTCCGTACAAACCGGATTGTGTCTAATTAAGATAGTTGTTCAATAAAACATGAAGTTTAACAAATATTTAATGCAATGTATAAATCTTGAAATTAACCAAAGAATTGAAAGTGCCAAAAAGTTAGAATAAATTTAAAATATTCTTATTTTACCTCGTATTTTTCTATCCAGTCATAAAAGTTAGAAGTCAACGGAGGTTCTCGAATAGATACGACCCTGAGCATGACGACCCCTTAGCTCACAAGTAAGAAAACTGCTTTGCAGAGATAAGTGTTATCAGTCGAGCTCTGATACGATAGAGCCCTTGGGTATATATGCCAAAGTACTTTTATCCCCTCGTAGTATGTGTGTGTGTGTGTTTGTGTGGAAATACGTATACATGTGCGTATGCCTAGTATAGCTAAAGAATGCCTATAGAGGGGTTGTTTTTCTTTTGAGGGTGTTATGAGCCTTTGTTGGTCATGATGCATCGCCTCGTAAATATTGTATCGAGTCAGAATGGAGCTTCGGGAAGAACGATAAACCTTTTCCTCACAACAGATACTCCCGGAAGTAAAAGTGCGGCTTTTGAGAACAATTTCAAAATATCGATGGTTTCCCAAAAAAAAAAATGCGCAATGTATATGTAAATTTATCTTTAGGCGCAATGCCCCAAACACTGGAGTGCCCATATTTATTATAATGCTTCTTCAGATTAACAAGTGTCCTGTTTGAATTAAAATGTCTGATTGACCTTAAAATTGAGTCGACATTGATGCTCGCATTGATGTGCGGGAATGTAATTTGAAAAAACACTTTGACACATTTGGCATATCAGATAAAGATATATATGTTTACTACAAAAATGTCATCAGCTTTTTGAAAAACCTGTCTCTGAAATTTGTGAAGGAATATAATAGAGCATCAAAATATGTTGAGAAAACGTCAAAACTCAGAGGGAGAAATGTAAGGCGAAATGTTCTAGGAGAAGCAAAATAATCTCGAAAAAAAGGAATCTCTTTTGTAACTGAATACAAGTCTTTCT
Source organism: Leptopilina heterotoma (assembly GCF_015476425.1). Classification (NCBI taxonomy): domain Eukaryota; kingdom Metazoa; phylum Arthropoda; class Insecta; order Hymenoptera; family Figitidae; genus Leptopilina; species Leptopilina heterotoma. The sequence goes on along the minus strand of NW_025110949.1, from coordinate 889,468 downwards.
GTCTCGCTTTATCCATTCGTCCATCTATATATATGTGTGTTTCCCCCTTTCTATCATTGGTATCTCTATCTTCTTCTTTGTCGTTCGTCCTTAGAAAAGGTGTGCTCATATAAATGTATCCAGACGTGGCTAACAATAGAACAAGATCTCATAGTTTCAGGTCAGTAACGTCGTTTTTGAGTGTGAAAAGGCGAACCACACCCACGCGTGTATAATATCGTGCATCCACGACTTTTACCAATGGGAAATATAATCTGTCCACTTCCAAGAATTTGCGGGACCACATATTTTTAACGATCACATAATCAACAACATTATGTCGTTTCTTGTAACTTGGGCTCTCTAAAAGAAAAATGAAACGTTATTCATTTTGATGATGAGAGAGAGAGACTGTATGAAGAACTCTTGTTTTGTATTTCTTAATTCTACAAACCATCTTACTTTTTTTTCAGTTCCCAGCCATCAGCTTATTAATGTCGAATTAATTCCACAAATGGGAGTTTTATTGGGTACAAAAACACTATGCCTTTAAGATATGTTAATTTTTATGGGAAAGTATTTTATACCATCTAATTTTATAATTATCTATTTTATAATTACAAATACTTTATACCAATACAGCATCTTCTATTCTCAAAGATGTATAACGACTCATTTTCGAGAGTTCATTTATATAAAATTTTTTTATAAATTAAAAGTACCACAACACTTCCGAATATATTGATATAGTAGAAATAAATCTGTTTCTTCAAATTTTTCAGACATTATTTGGCACATAAACCAACTGTCACATCAGTTTTGTTTCTCAAATGTTAAAAGTTGACTATTTCTAGTAAAGATACGTGATATCATTTACTGTTGAATTCTCGCAGATTTGAAAGAATGAACCGGTTTCTTTTCTCACACTGATCAACTTTCAAAGAAACAGAAAAAAAAAAAAAAAAAAAAAATTCGTTGAAGATGACCACTGACAATGAGACGGAATTTTAAAAAATCCTTGTCGTGCGTGTGGTTGGACACTCTAATATATTGCTGCTCGCTCAGCGTTGACATAGTAATTAATCAAACATATCTCGGATTGCGAATGAAACTATACGTATACAAGGTAGCAACATCAAAAAAGAGACAAAATCAAGTCTAGGTTCTATAGGAACCACTCTGGTCATCAATAATGTTAATTAATAAATATAATTTTAAATTAAACTATAGGCATATTACTTGTTTTAAAATAGAAAAATTGAATCATAATAAAGATTGGATTCATTGAAATTGACAAAAAAATATTTACATTTTATAATATTTCATTTTGTGACAGTAACTTGTATTTATTTATTAAAAATATAAGAATTTTTTACATTTGAATGAAATGTAAATTCACACTCTGAAGTTGTCTTTTGTTTATACTTCTGTTAACTTTAGATAGATTGTATATTATATTATTACTAGAAAATTTCATTCGCGGAACGTGATATTCAATTTATTATTGTTATTTAAGTTACAAAATTATTTTTATTTTCAAATATGAATTTTTAAAATAATTTCATAATCAAAATTTGAAAAATTCACTTATTCATAGTAGAAGCCATTATACTGTTAAAATTTTCAAAAAATTTTAATAAAATTTCACGAAAGAATTCCATTATTTTCTCAATTTTCAAAAAAAAACCTTCTAAACAATAATTCAATTATTTTTTTAAATAGTAAAATCTTTACAAACATTCAAACAATTATTATTATTATTATTATTATTATTATTATTATTATTCATTACAATTATCTTTAAAACAATTTTAATTGAATTTCTCCGTAGAATTCAATTCTATATTAAAATAACGCACATTTCGAAAAAATTTAATTTTTATCTAAAATTTTTAATAAATCCTTCGAAAAAATTCAATTATTTTTAGAAATAGTAAAATAAAAAAAGAATTCAATTAATTTTATAAATAGTAACATTCTTTGCGCAGGAATTCAATTATTTTTAAAACAATTTTAATTGAATTCCTCCGATGAATTCAAATGTTTGAAAATATTTCCATAAAAATTCAATTATTTCCTAAATTTTTTAATAAATTCTTCGAAACAATTCAACTTTGTTTCATAAATAGGTACTAAAATTATTTACATTAATTAAATAATGTTTAATCCAATTTAAATATAATTACACGAAAGTATTTAATTATTTTCGAAAAATTTTCATAAAATTCAATTTCAACATGAGCTTAAAATTCTCTAAAAATAATTCAATTATTCTTGAAATATTTTTAAAAAATCTCTATATAGAAATTAAATTACTTTCAATGGAATTTTTAAATATATTTGTCAAAAAAAATTGAAAGAATGAAATTATTGTGATGCATTCAATTATTTTGAATATACTTAATTTTAATAAAATTCTTTAAAGAAATTCAATTATTTTAGAAATAACTTTAATTGAATTTCTCGAAAAAATTTCATTATTTAAATTCATTATTTAAATATTTATATAAAATACTTCATAAAAATGTATTTATTTCTTAAAATTTTAATAACTTCTTCGAAACATTTCAATTATTTTTACAATAGTATAATTTTTTTCACAATAATTCAATTATTTTTATAAATATAGTAAAATCCTTTTGCAGAAATTCAATTCTTTTCGAAACAATTTTAATCGAATTCCTTGAAAGAATTTAAAATTTCAAATATATTAACATAAAATTAATTTATTTTCTGAAATTTTAATAAATTTTTTGGGACAATTCAATTATTTTTATAAATAAGAAAAATTCTTCGCAAGAATTTAATTATTTTCAATACAATTTTAATAAAATTCTTCTTCATAAAATTCAATTGCTTTCAAAATTTTCAATTAAAATTATTAAAGAAACTCCATTAGTTTAAAAAAAAATTCAAAGAAATTCTTCAAAAGAATTTAATTAGGATTTTTAAAAATTTTAATAAAACTTTTTGCGAGAATTCAGTTATTTTCCTAAATATATTAAGATTCTTTCAAGGAACTCTATTATTATCAAATTTTTTGATAAAATTCTTTGCAACAATTCGATGATTTTCAATACATTAACTTTAAAATTGAAAATATTTGAAAAGAAAAATTATCAAAAAGATAAGAAGGAAAAGAGGAAATAACATAAGTAACTTCAAACTGCAAACAGATTACCAGAACATGTACTTTATTATTATTAATTAATTAATGTTATAATTATTTTTATTTTATAATTAATTTAAAAATTTTTATGACAAATAGAAATCATCAGAATTTTTTTCACTTCTTTTCATTAAAAGACTAAAATTTTGTTAAATATTATGTTTTGTCAAATTGAAATTATGCAGATTTTTATTCTTCACTTCTAATAAAAATTAGAAAATTGTTAAACAACTGCGATTAAGAAATAAAAAATTTATTTATTTTGAACTATTTTTCTTTATAAATCACAATTTTTTTAACAAAATTATTATTTTCTTTTTTCGAAAAAGAAGAAAAATATTTGCACAATTTCTATTTTTAATATTATTTTTGGAAGAGGATTTTCCACAGGAATTGAGACTTTTAAAAATTTCAAGTTCAAACCTTTTTTAAATTAAACAATTTATAAAAGTATTGTTGGAAAACATGAAGAAGTCGATTACTCCGAGTCGAAGACTCAGAGTGATCGATTTCTTCATGTTTTCTAATAATTAAAGAAAACGATCTAGAATTTTAAATTATTTTTTATGAAAATAATAATTGAATAATTAATTTTAAAAAATTTATTATTTATAAAAATAATTGAATTTCTGCGAAATTTTTATTATTTATGAAAATAATTAAATGTTTGCATACAATTTTATAAATTTTTTTTTTTTAATAATTGAATTCTTTTTGGGAAATTTTATTAAAAAATAGTAGATATTGAAAATCATTGTTATTAAAAAAATTTTTGAAAATAATTGAAATTATAATTTATAGGACAAGAATTTTGTTGACATTTATGAAAATAATTGAATTTTGGAGAAGAATTTTGTTATTTTTAAAAATAATTGTGATTTTTACGAAATTTTTTTTCAAATTTTGAACAAAGTTGAATTTTTTTTTTTTAAATTTTTGATTTACTTAAAACTTATGTTACTCGGGGGTTTTTGGGGTCACTGAATACGTGTTTCACCATAGTTTTTCAAAATTCAAAAAAGCGGATCCAATTATGACTGACGAATTTTAAAAAGATTTACCGCAGATTTTGAATTTTTGAAAACTAAGTTGAAATTCGTATTCAGCGACCTCAAAAACTCTTAAATAACTCTTAAATTACTTAAATTAAGTTTCAAGTAAATATGATAAATTTTTTTTAAATTCGTCAACCATATTAGATCTGCCATTTTGAATTTTTGAAAATTGAGGTATAATTCGTCTTTAGCAACCCAAAAAACCCCGCGAGTAACAAGTTACAGGCGAATTGGGTGAATTTAAAAAAAATGACGCCATATTGGATCCGCTATCTTAAATTTTGATTATTTAGGAGTTTCTTTGATTGTTTAACATTATATAATATTTTTTCAGTTTATTAAAGTTGTTTTTTAATTGATTCTTCTGCTTATTTTTATTTATATCTTGTTTATAGTCAGTTTTTTGCGTATTTTATTAATTTGTGAAGAAACTTGACGTGATGGCAGAAAACTGAGTTTGAATTCAAATTCAGCGATCCTAAAACCATATAAAAAAACATGGTCCGGTCAATACTTGGTTTAAAAAAATTTTGTAGTCCTGTTTGATGATTTTATTAAAAAAAAAGATAGTAACAAGTTAGGCGCGCGCTTTAGCGAGCGAATTGTTGCTAGTTAAATTTTAACTTTTCAACTATTTTTAAAAACATTCTAACAATTTAAAGAAGAATAAAAGAAAGGCACTCTTCTTTTTATTTGAAATCCATTGGCATGGACATATGTAATAGCAATACGTTTCAAAGAGACGTAAAATGCTGTCATTCTTCTTTTTAAAAAAAGGACATCCAGAAACTTTGAATATATAAAGAAGCAAAGAGGAGATAGGAGGAGTGAATGCCGATGAATAAGTAATGTCTCAGAAGAAAAAAAAAGGTGAAGCAAGTTCGTGTGGAGCACAAGCTTGATCATCGTACTTAGCGCGAAATGGATCTGGATCATTCGATTCCGGACCTTCTAACCGAAAGAGAAAAAAAAGACTAATATAGGTCCATCGAATTGGAGATTGAGCACCAGAAGAAAAAGAGTCTTTTTTTTCCAAGAGAGAAAGACCTCTGTTGGTTCCAAAGAACGTGTCAGGAATCACTTAGGATCTCGAGTGACTAACAATGACATTCATAGTAGCAAGCAAGAGCGAGCATCCAAACAAAACACATTGATGTCCCTTATGGTGTATTTGCTTATGTGATAAAGAGAAATACATATATATAATATATACATATGCGAGTATATTGAAACTATTGGTCCTCAGACGTTGATGAGAGCCACAATGTGGAGACTAATCGAGGCACGATACATATATATCGATTAGTATCGATATTCTCCAGGGGATTACAGCTCTTCAGAAGACCAACTGAACTGAATCTATTGTTACTCTGATGGACAATATGCTTCTGCTACCTCCTCGAATCAAGTGCCTCTGACCTCTCCCTTTATCATAAAGCAATACCTCTCCGTTGTCCCATTTTACCCTCTTTGTATTTCAACTCCTTCCCCGTTAGACAAGGCAATCACATTGACACGCGGGAATTTCAGAGATGCCTCATGCTAAGTGATTTCTCACTGATGATGTAATGCTGAATTAGTCTATTGACAGTGAATACAAATCGATCATCTGCCGTCAACTTTTAGGCGCATTTATTTCAATACCGAACAAGTGTTTCGTATATTTATTGCAAAAGAATATAGATCTTAATGATATCGATGCCGAAAAATGTTTTCAACTCAAGTATTAGAACCCAATTAAATTATTATTTTTATGTTGAAAAATATCCTTGGAATGTTCTAATTTTCACGGATAGTTATATAGGAATTAGCCATGCTATACGGAATCAATTAAAATAATATAGAAACTGGATGCGTTGACATACACACTACAACGTGAGGTGTTAAAATAACATCAGAATGGATTAAAATAATCTGCAACAGTTTAAACCCTCTAGGATTAAATAAACACCAGAAAGGATTAAAATAATCTATTTTGGTGTTATTTTTAACTATGAATCATTGCATAATTTAAATTATTTTTAATGCAATTATTTTAATCGAATTCCTCGAAAAATGTAATTATTCTTAAAAATTTTATTAGAATTTATTGATAAAATTCATTATGAATATTAATGAATATTAAAATTTTTCACAAGAATTTGATTATTTCCAAATATTTTAATACAATAATTGATCAAAAGAAATCAATTATTTTAAATATACAAATTCAATGAAATTTTATTGAAAAAATTAAATTATTCTTTTAATAACATTATCTTTGAGAAGAATTTCATTATTTACAAAAATAATTCTTAGAAAGAATTTAATTATTTTTAAAAGCAATAAAGTTTTTCTTGAAAATTCCATTATTTTAAACAATTCAAAAAAAAAAATCGTTCGCAAGAATTCAATTATTTTCATAAATAATAAAATGCTTTTTAGGAATTCAATTATTTCTAAAATAAAATTTAATAAAATGCCACACAGACATTCAATTATTCTCATACATTTTAATGGAACTCTTTGTAAAATTTAATTATTTTTAAACACTTTTTGTAATTCGATGATACTCAATATCTACTATTTTTAAAAAAATTTCTAAACCGAATTCAATTATTTAAAAAATTTTTTGTAAATATCTTCTTAAAAATTTAATTTATTTTCATGAACAATATAAGTTTCTTAGGAAATTAATTATTTAAATTGAAATTTGCATTAAACTGTAGTCGAAAAAAATCAATTATATTTAAAAATTTTAATAAAATTCGTCTAAAGAATTCAATTATTTTCAAAAGTATAATATAATTCTTTGAAAAAATACAATTTACCAAAATTTATATATTTTTTCTTGAGAATTTCAGTTATATGTGTAAATAATAAAATTTTTCTCCGAAATTCAAGTATATTTAAAATTTTAATAAAATTCTTGGCAGAATTTCAATTATTTTTAATAGGCGAGAGGTACGCACGTTGAGACACTAAGATATTATAACCTGTGTAACTGATAATACCAAAAATTTTATTGTCATTTTGTCGTATCATTAATACCAAACTTTTTATTAAAAAAAAACGCAATAACTCCTGTTTTTTTCGGTAGAACTAGAGCAAACCAATTTTTTAGTTTAAAAAAGTGTTTTTCAGAATTTCTGTTGTAGCCCTGGACAATACTTTTAAGAAAGCATTTCGAATTTTTCGCTAAATTTTGTTTTTTAAAAATTATAACTGAAAAACAGAACCCGTCTCAACTTGCGTACCTCTCCCCTACAATTTTCATCAAATTTCTCGAAAAATGAAATTATTCTTAATTTTTTTTAAATTTGTTAAGAGGATTCAATTATTAAAAGTTAATAAAATTCTTGACGAAAATTCCTTTTTAAGAAACATTTATTAATTATTTAATAAAATATTTATTTTTGTATTTAAATAATTGAATTTTCGTAGAATTTACTGATAAAAATGGTTTCAAAAATTAATTTCAGTTAAAATTTGAGATTATAATTATATATTAAAAGCATTATTAACGTGGATTTTTATAGAAATAGTCAAATTTTGAAAAAGTTTCAAATTAAAATCATTGAAATTCTTAATTTTTCATATTTTTGACAAACAATTCTGTAGAATTAATTCTTTTTAAAAGTTTAATAATATTTTTATTAAAATTATTTAAAGTTCTTATTTTTCAATATCCTATTTAAATGCAGAATTTCCGAATAATTGAAATTTTGTAAAATTGAATTGTAAACTAATGAATTTGAAAATTCTCAAAGAACTTTTTTTAAAAATTATTTAATTTTAGAGAAGTTACAAATTATTGCAGAAATTCAATTATTTTCAAGAGTAATAAAGGATTCAATTATTTTTACTAATAATAAAACTCATCGCAGCGTTTCAATTATTTTTCATACAATTATAATTGAATTCATTGCGAAAAAAGTAATTATGTTCATGCAAGTTTTAATAAAATTCGACAGAAGAATTCAATTATTTAAAAATTTGTTAATAAAATTCTTCATGAGAATTGAATTTTGAGAAACATTCAATTATTCAATAAATTATTTACTTTTACATTTAAATAATTAAATTCTTGTAGATTTTTCTAATAAAAATTGATTTTCATTTCATAAAAATGAATTTTAGTTAAAATTTTAGATAATAATTGAATATTAAAAGCAATATGAATTTTTAGAAATAATTGAATTTTGAAATTATTTTTTTTTGAAAAAGTTGAATTTTCTTTTATAATATTTGAAGTTCTTATCTTCTAATGTGCATTTAATTAAAGAATTTGTGAATAATTGAAATTTCGTGAAATTGAATATTGTAAACAAATGGATTTGAAATAATTGCCAAAGAACTTTTTCGAAAATTATTGAAGATAATTGATATAAAGTAAAATTGTATTCAAAAATTTTTGAAAATAATAAATGAATTGAAATGATAAAAATAATTTTGAAGAAATTACAGTAACAATATTCTTATAATAATAAACTAATGATTTTGTCAGTCTGTCATCTTTAATTATTATAAAACATGAAGAAATCGATGACTCCGAGTCGAATCACTCCGAACTAGGAGTTATCGATATCTTCATGTTTTATATATAGTTATAAAAAAATTTAATGAACTAAAATTTTATTCATTGTAAAAAATGACACCAAAATTGATTATTTTAATCTTTTTTTGGTGTTAATTTAATCTGCAACACTTTTTAATACCACACGATTTGCTGCGTGTATTCAAAGGACCTGATTTAAGACAATGTTTTGTACCATCTAGCGATCATAATTTTTATTAATTTTATCCATTTTTTAGAAAAAAATACCTTGATTGAGTGAATTGTTCTTTCTAGGGATTGACCCACGTGTATATTTCTCATCATAACAAAGAAATTTGAAAATATAAAGCCTCGATTTTTAACCATAGAGTTTAATTCACTTAAAATTTGTTTACATCATGACATTTGATTTTCTCGAAAATCTCGAAATTTCAAGCATTTCAAGATGATTCGTGTATACGAACATTAATGTTATATACTGATATTTCCTAGAAAGTATGAGATCAATCAAAAATAATCGGAGGCTTGCGTCGCGAAAAATGAGAAAGAGAGAGAGAGAGAGAGAGTGGAATCAATGAAGAAAAATAAGAAGACGAAAAAAAGATTCGTAAGGTGTGGAACCGCGGGGTTCGAGGTCTGCGTGAGGACGTCGGTGCGGGTTCCCATGGGCAGGTTAGCCCACCCATGGTTCAACGTCTGCTCTCTTCCTCTTGGCTTGGTCAAGTTCAAGACACATTTTCTACGCTGGGAATTGATAGAGTCCTTCGAACTCGTGACAGCGGGAGGCCTCTGGGTCGACCCTGCAAGACAACTCGAGGAGTTCTATAATTCTTCGTGTTTCGCACTCTCATTGTTATCTAAACTATGGATTACGCCATTCGTGTATTGTGACCCTGCCCCGAGAAATTATTTTCCTGTCACCTTGAATGCCTTTCAGAATAGTTACCACCTTTGTAATTGATGCACTTGACTCTCACAGTTTCTTCGAGACCCCAAAATATAGCAGAGGGCACGAAAATCACTTTCAACAATATAATATAAACATACTTTAATTTAGTCAGTTTCGATTAAATAAAAATTAAACTATTTTTATGTTTTTTCAAGGTTTATAAAATTCCCTGACATTACCAGGTCTTCCAGGTTTCCAGGTTGCGTGGCAACTCTGAAAAATTATTCTAAAGAAAAAAGATATATGATAATTAATATTGGCGAGTAGTTTTTAATAATCAATAATTTTAATAGACTGCACGCTTCTGAAATATTTTTGCGTCAAAATATACTATCTCATAAACAAGTTTTATGGTGAGATGTTACACGGTTCACACGCCTCCTCCATTCACATTGATGTTAAATAATCCACGGGTGATCGAGCATCGGGTGAATAAGATTGAAATTGAAATTATGATCCTCACAGGAAAATGTCGTAACTATCAGTAAGCTTGTGCAAGATACGCTTTTTCTGAGAGGGAACTATGGGAAGAATGCTGTGCAGATAAAAGAAAAACGTATCATAATGTGATACCTTGAATAATTTTATTAGCAAGGCGGAATAGGTGGTGGTTGGTAAATTGCCATTATATTGGCCGAAGCGAATCTGTGTACAAAATAGCAGTAACCTGATGGTGTTACGGTTTAAGGGGTAACATGATCCCCCCTTCTTCTTATTGCCCCCAGAGACACGCGCTTTACCCAAAGACCCTTTAAAAATCGAACCTCTGCCACGCTCTCTTGTTTACTCATCACTTTTGGGTGGGGCTGTTTTGACTATTCCTTGAACGCGAGAAATTTCAAGACGAAATGAAAAATTAAAGCTTCCCCTGGCGTCTGAATGCTTCCCATAACATCTCCACTCACCTGGAATAAGCATGTAATCGATGGGTGGGTCCTTCATAAATACCACAAAAAAAAAGAAATAGATTTTAAATGAAACCTATTCTCACTATGTAGAAAGTTTCTTAATTATTCAACAACGTAGTTATTGAAATTTATTTTTTTTCAAATGTTCCTATAAAGGTGATAAAATTTAAAATGTAATTTTCGGTTGTGATCTACATTATTAAGATTATCAAATGCCTCATTGATCTTCATAGTAAAGTATTCATATTCAGTATTCGATAATATTGCTTTTTATTATTAAGATTCAGATTTATGGAGTAAAATTTAAAAAAAAGATAAAATAAAAAAATTTTATCTACATTAAACATTTAAGATTTGTATTAATAAATTTTCCTGCGAGAAATTAATGAAATTCGTTTTTTCTATTGTTGCGATCATGTTATAGTATTAAACATCGGTAACATAAGAAAATCTCGTCACGTAAAGCGCATCGCGCTTTTTATTATGCCTCTTTGTATTTCACCTGCTCTCCTTCGCGGCAAGCTTCGTAAAAATTCTAATTTTGCGAACCCTTTTTGCGTGCGAGATATACTCGAGCCGAGTATATATACACAGAGGCCGTATATCTGTAGTCCCTTATCAAGTTTATGCTCTTATACTTTATGCTTTATAACTAGCACTTTTATATATATACTATATATGTATATATATATATATGTCCAGACAGTTAGCAATGTAACATTTTATCCTTACAAAAAAATGACCACACTTTTACAAAACAGTATACAATGTCTCTCATGAGGCGGATGTTCAAATATTATACTGAAAGCCTCCTGCGGACTTTTAGCAAAATGCAGTGGAATCTTAGTTCAAAATTCCTCTATTCGTTTGAACCAAGTTTAGTTCGAATTAAAATGTTTTTAATTTTAAGAGTTATAGTAGAAAATATAGAAGAAACCTTGAAACAAAGTGAAACCGGTACAAGGCTATTTTAGAGGTTTAAGGCAAAATTCTTTTAAAGCGTGATGGTTACACCAAGGTCTGGGGTTCGAAACTAGAGAGATTCTTAAATCGTTATTTACTTGGTTTATTTAAAATAAACAATGTAACAAATAATAAAACTTAAAATTAAAAAATTACAGTAAAACGTTGAGGTGTTAAAATAACACCAGAATGGATTAAAATAATCTGCAACAGTTTAATCCCTCTTGGATTAAATTAACACCAGAAAGGATTCAAATAGTCTATTTTTGTGTTATTTTTAACTAAGAATTAAATTTTACTTTAAACAAAACACCAAAGTCAACGATTTGGAAAAATTCTACGAATTTAGCTACTCCAGGGAAAATAGTAAGTTAGTAAGTTAGTTACTGACTTAGTAACTAACTTACTATAACTAACATAGTAACATAGTTATACTAAATTCAATTGTATTCAAAAATTAAAAAAATTCTCGTAAAAATTTCAATTCTCTTTATAAATAATAAAATTCTTCTCTGATATTCAATTATTTTACAAAATTTTAATCAAATTCTTGTCAAAAATTCAATTATTTTCAAAAGTTTTCTAAAATTCAATGATTTCCAATATCTAATATTTCAATAAAATTTACTAAAAAAATTCCGTTATTAAAAAAAATTTGAATAAAATTCTACGCAAACATTCAATTATTTTCATAAATAATAAAATTTTTAACAGGAATTCTATTATATACAAATTTTTTTATAAATTTCATCGCAATAATTCAATTATTTTATCATAAATAATCAAATTCTTTTAGGAATTCAATTATTTTCATAAATAATAAAACAAATTGCATAACTTCAATTATTTTTTAATGTAATTTTAATCGAATTCCTCGAAAAATGTAATTATTTACCCAGCCATTCAATTATTCTCATAATAAAAGTTTTTTAGGAAATTAATTATTTAAATTGGAATTTGCATAAAAGTAGTTGAAAAAAATCATTTATTTATAATTAAATTTTAATAAAATTCGTCTAAAGAATTCAATTATTTTCAAAAGTAATATAATTCTTTGCAAAAATACAATTATCGAAAATTTATAAAAATTCTCTTGAGAATTTCAGTTATATGTGTAAATAATAAAATTTTTCTCCGAAATTCAAGTATTTTTAAAATTTTAATAAAATTCTTGTCAGAATTTCAATTATTTTTAATACAATTTTCATCAAATTTCTCGAAAAATGAAATTATTCTTAATGTTTTTTAAATTTGTCAAGAGAATTCAATTATTTAAAAATTTGTTAATAAAATTCTTAATAAAAATTCTATTTTAAGAAACATTCAGTTATTTAATAAAATATTTATTTTTGTATTTAAATAATTGAATTCTCGTAGAATTTACTAATAAAAATGGTTTTAAAAATGAATTTCAGTTCAAATTTTAGATTATAATTAAATATTAAAAGCATTATAATTGTGGATTTTTAGAAATAATTAAATTTTGAAAAAATTTCAAATTAAAATCATTGCAATTCTTAATTTTTCATATTTTTCACAAACAATTATGTAGAATTAATTTTTTTTAAAAGTTTAATAAGATTTTTATTGAAATTATTTCAAGTTCTTATTTTTCAATATATATTTAATTGCAGAATTTCCGAATAATTGAAATTTTGTAAAACTGAATTGTAAACGAATGAATTTGAAAATTCTCAAAGAATTTTTTTAAAAATTATTAAAAATAATGTATTTATTGAAGAAATTTAGTTAAAAAGAATAGAAAAAAATTTAATTTTACAGAAGTTACAAATTATTGCAGAAATTCAATTATTTTCAAGAGTAATGAAATTCTTCTTATAAGAATTCATTTTTTTTAATAATAATAAAACTCATCACAGCGTTTCAATTATTTTTATACAATTATAATTGAATTCTTTGAAAAAAGTAATTATGTTCATGCAAGTTTTACTAAAATTCGACAAAAGAATTCAATTATTTAAAAATTTGTTAATAAAATTCTTTATGAGAATTGAATTTTGAGAAACATTCAATTATTCAATAAATTATTTACTTCCACATTTAAATTGTTAAATTCTTGTAGAATTTTCTAATAAAATCTAATTTTCATTTCATAAAAATGAATTTCAGTTTAAATTTTAGATTATAATTGTAATTGAATATTAAAAGCAATATAGCGTGAATTTTTAGAAATAATTGAATTTTGAAATTAATTTTTTTTGAAAAAGTTTAATTGAATTTTATTTTATATTATTTGAAGTTTTTATTTTCTAATATGCATTTAATTAAAGAATTTAGGAATAATTGAAATTTCGTGAAATTGAATATTGTAAACAAATGGATTTGAAAATTCCCAAAGAACTTTTTCGAAAATTATTAAAAATAATAGATATAAAGTAAAATTGTAGTTAAAAATTTTTGAAAATAATAATTGAATTGAAATAATGCAAATAATTTTAAAGAAGTATAATATTCTTATTATAATATAAAATAATGATTTTATTCCTCGTTCATCTTTAATTATTATAAAATATGAAGAAATCGATGACTCCGAGTCGAAGACTAGGAGTTATCGATATCTTTATGTTTTACTGTTATAAAAAAATTTAATGAACTAAAATTTCATTCATTGTAAAAAATAACACCAAAATTGATTATTTTAATCTTTTTTGGTGTTAATTTAATTTGCAACCCTTTAAATACCTCACGATTTACTGTGATAAAAACAAATAAACAAAATTTTAAATTAATAAGAACAGATGAATAAGAACTTAGGCTATTTTTCATAATTAATTCTGTATGTCATGCAATTTAAAGAAGTACATAGTTGTATACAATTTCTTACGATATTTTGTAGTAAGTTTAATAACATAACATTTTTTCCCTTGAACCCATATATTAGTATAATGAACTATTTTTCTAGATATTCCATTTCTGTCAACTGCACGACGTGTCTATCGCACAGTTTCCTTCTATATACTTTATTTTTCTGGTTGAATTTGAGTAACTAATATACATTCATCTTCGTCAAGACAATGACATTTTGAAATTTAAAAAACTGACTTTAGATTCCTAATCAGCGACCCCAAAAGTCTCCACAGAGTAGCAGGGATCATCACCAAAAATTTGTCTTGTATTGTGTCATGTCGAAACTCAACACGACACGAACACGACACAAAAATTTCACGTTGACCATTACTTTTTTTTGTGTTTAGTTGTGTCGTGTCCATAGATCCTTGATGAGTAGTCATTTTTATGAAAGTACTTTAAGTTTTTGAATTTACATCATCCCACGGTTTAGAACCGTCAACCGTCATTTAAAATTTTGAAAAAATTATTTTGTTTTCAGCTATTACATTTATGTTTAAAACTTGAAATAGTTTAAATTGTAATCTGTTCTTTGAATCAAAAAAATTTTTTTTCAGTGTATTTTTAAAATTGCTAATTTTATTTAAAAAAGTGAGTAAGAAGTAACTTTTTTGTTGCTAATATACTCTTAATCTATGAGATACAATGATTTTAGTTTTACAGAACAAAAATTGTAAAACAGTAACAAGATCACTGGCAAAAAAAGAAAAAACTTCTTGATATAGAAGAAAAGAGCATTTTCACTCCTGTGGAAAAAACACTCATGAAACGAGAACAAATGAGAAGCTTAATAAAACATGGGAACTATATTCCTCATTCATACTGCAACAAAGAAAGCTTAAACACACATTTTTGTGGGTATCACACGAGAAAGTGAGTTTTCATTGAATGATTGTCGATGGAAAAGTAAAAATCTGAAAGGTTTTTATTATGGTATGTGTGTACGTGTATGTGTGGGACATATAACTTTTGGAGTATTACAGTAGTAAAGCGAAACGATCGCATATAAAACGAACGGGACGAGGGTGGCGTCCAGCGAGGGTTGATGGTATAGTACACTGAAGTATATAGTGATGCTGACTGGTAACCGCAGCATTCTGAGCTCCATAGACGGGATGAACGAATGAACAGATCTTATCCGACGAATGCCATCCATGCTGTGTGATTCTCTTTTTTTCCCCATCTCGCCTGCAAAGTCTAAACGCGATGCTTTTGTATGTCCGGTTGTCTACAACAACAGGTACGAGCTGGTGATGACGTTGCAAGTCACATTACGTCAGATATATATTATATTTATAAATTTTATAATAAACGCTTCTAAGAATATGATAGAGCTAATCTAAAGTATATAATCTATAAATAAATAATAAAGTAAAACATTAATGCTTTATTGGTGAATGTTTCTTTTTCGTTTGCACTAAGTTTGCTTAACTTTGTAAGGGTCGTCCATAAACTACGTAGACCCATTTTTTTTAATTTTGACCCCCCACCCCCCCTTGAAGTGCTAACCCCTTAAGAAGGCCGAGCTTCAGAACTAAATATTAAAAAAATAAACGAAAAATAAATTTAAAACTATGAAAAAATGTGGGACTGACTCAGCTTCACAGTTAGTGAAGGGACTTACTAATGAATTGACAATTGTTTCGTGAAAAATTCTGGGAAAATTAAAAAAAAATTAAAATAAAATAAACGTTATGGTGACTATCACTGTTGGGGGTTATTACAACAACTGCGTTTCTTACTATACACATTAGGCACAACCTTACTTTGACAAGTCGCCTCTATATCCCAACATTGAAAATCATAGTCGTATGCATGACACCCTCTCGTCCCTTAAATTGGTAACGTACCTTATATGAGTCATTTGAGATACTTTATCTTAAAATTATGAATTCAAATGTATTATTATAATGTCCTCTGATTTGAAAAATGTTTAGACGTTTCGTTGCATCAGTTCAAGTTCTGGTATTGATTTCTCCCCCTCATTTCAATGTAAGGAGTCTGCAAACGAAACAGAAGATGACATCTCGCGCATTCGGAATAATAAATGAAAGAGAACGTTTCAATTAGGAGTTCTCGTCTCTCGCAGCGTGGTGTCCCTCTCTCAGGACCTGAGACCACCCTAATGTCCTCCAAACGAATCCGTTTGTATTCCTCTTCCATGACAGATGAGCGCATTATGCATATCCTGCGTTAGGTGTTTTACATACTTGGTCATCTATGTCTTACTTCACGTAGATGGAGAAAAAGCTTCCTTGAATTCTTAGAGATGATTAATTTCATATTCTTTGGAGGACACTATTTTTATTCTCAATAAACGATAAATATGATCCAATAGTTTCGAAGTCTGGCAGCTACTCTTCAAAAAATTGATTTTTGACACATTTTCTTCAAATTTTGAGAAAATGTCCCTCACAGTAAATCGTGAGGTATTAAAAAGTGTTGCAGATTGTTTTAATCCATTCTGGTGTTATTTTAACACCTCACGTTTTACAGTGCCTCGGATGCCTTTTAAATATGTGTGGTAAAAATTTCAAAACCCTTTTACATGCGTCAAAAGACGAGATATCGTGGTTGACATTTTTTATTGTTAACATAATCGCATGTAAAAGTTAAAGTTTGAACTAAAATAACACCCCTTAACTGTTTTAGGTTCAGTGTTGTCATTTACTTTGTAACATTATTCAAAATAAATATTCGCGATAAATATATGAAAATATGCTATTTAGAGACTAGCGTTACTCTTAATCCCCCTACTAACACAGGTAGCTCACTGGCCGTTAGGTTTTTGTTCATTTTGCGTGACTATTTTTCACTCGTCCAGTTTTTAATGGCTAGAATTAATATCTCCGAGTAACAAGACACTTTCCAAAAGGATTGTGTGAGTGCGTGCATATGAATAAGTGGCGAGCGCAACACGGCAGTCGACCAGAGACTTAAAAGATTACAGATGCGATGCATCCGTTCGCAGCAATAAGTCCGATTGTGTACCGGGTAGCCGGACAAATTATCCCGCATTATGCCGGTGTCTCAGTCTATCAGTTATACCAGTCCGAAGTTAAACTGCATATGACGTACCCTGTGGTGTGTGGCTCGAAACCACCACCACGCCTAAAGTCCATTTCATTGATCATCGTCACTCGCTTCCGAGTATTGCTGAACCTGCTGCTCTGTTGCTACTCCTCTTTCGCGGAACAATACATTTGCAAGATGATCCGCTAGAAACGCGCGCGCACAATGCACCACTGCGAGACTCTCTCTCAGAGAAATTGATTACTTGTGCCATTAACATTATCAGCGCTACTACTGCTATACCACCTCAAAGGAATCTAATTGATATTCATTCAATTTCTATGGCTTTTATAATACGAAACAGAAATCTATACAGGTGTAATTTAAGAATTATGTCTTCTTCATGGAGTATCATTTTTAAAGTATATAGAAATATTTTCTTTGCTTTCAATTGCACCACAGAGCAATAGACTACGCTTTAACCCTTCAAGGCTTGATTTATTTTTTCTAATATTTCTAAAATTTCTTCTTCTCAGGGCTCGGATTGTGCGACTTTTTTCGACTTTTCTAAGGAAATGTGACTTTTTTCCACTTTAATTTGTGAAAAAATGCTACTAATCAACTTTTTCGAGATTTTTTTAAAATAAAATGCCACTTATCTACTTTTCCTTCAAAAGATTCAAATTTAAACCTTTTTTTTAAATTAAACAACTTATAAAAAATTGTTATAAAACATGAAGAAATCGAACACTCCGAGTCTTCGACTCGGAGCAATCGATGTTTTATAATAATTAAAATTGACCGAGTGATAAAATCATTATTTTATATTATAAGACTTTATTATTATTGTTTTTAAGTATTTATATGATTTAACCAATTTTTTAAATATTTTAATTTTAATTTTTGATGCGAAGCAGTAAAGAAAAACTTTTAAATAAATGTTCTAAAAAATATTTGTTTTTCAGATCGTTAAAGTCACTATAAATCGTGAAAGACTAGAAAACTAAGTAAAAAGGCGGCATTACTACTATTAGGTTCCTCGACCATTGGCATTGTCACCTGCAGGTTAAAATATATGCATAATTTTCCGGCCACTTCCAAGGAAACCTACACAATAGAGACTAAGAATTATAGGTTTCTCACTGACAATTAACTGTCGTTTTTATTATTAACTTCTTCATATTATTACCTCTATATCTATTTCTTGACTAATATACTATTTTCATCAGATCACCATGAAAAACATAAAATTTTACACTAATTCTTTAAATGCCCTTTACTTATACAAAAAAAACTATAAAATTCTTATATACTGTAAATTTAAAAATAGCATCTGTTCACTGAGAATCTTTTAATTACAATAATTACTTTATTATGCATTTTGATAAATTTAAGTTCAAAAATTTTTAAAAATTCTCGTCAAAATTTCAATTCTCTTTATAAATAATAAAATTCTTCTCTGATATTCAATTATTTTACAAAATTTTAATCAAATTCTTGTCAAAAATTCAATTATTTTCAAAGGTTTCCTAATGTTCAATGATTTTCAATATCTACTATTTCAATAAAATTTTTTAAAAGAATTCCATTATTAAAAAAAATTTGAATAAAATTCTACGCAAACATTCGATTATTTTCATAAATAATAAAACTTTTTACAGGAATTCAATTATTTACAAATTTTTTATAAAATTTTTCGCAATAATTCAATTATTTTCATAAATAGTAACATTTTTCGCAATAATTCAATTATTTTCATAAATAGTAACATTTTAAAGGGATTCAATTATTTTTATAAATAATATAATTCTTTTAGGAATTCAATTATTTTCATAAATAATAAAACTCATTGCAGAATTTCAATTATATTCAATACAATTTTAATCGAATTCCTCGAAAAATGTAATTATTCTTAAAAATTTTATTAAAATTCGTCCAAAGAATTTAATGATTTAAAAAATTTGTTGATAACATTTTTTTAGGAAATTTAATTCCAAGAAACATGAAATTAATAAATTATTTATTTTTGTATTTAAATAATTGAATTCTCGCAGAATTTACTTATAAAAATGGTATTAAAAATGAATTTCCGTTAAAATTTTAGATTAAAATTAAATATTAAAATCAATATAACGTGGATTTTTAGAAATAATTAAATTTTGAAAAAGTTTCAAACTAAAATCATTAAAATTCTTAATTTTTCATATTTTTCACAAAAAATTCTGTAGAATTAATTCTTTTTAAAAGTTTTAATAAGATTTTTATTGAAATTATTTCAAGTTCTTACTTTTCAATATATATTTATAATTGCAGAATTTCCGAATAATTGAAATTTTTTAAAATTGATTTGTAAACGAATGAATTTGAAAATTCTCAAAGAATTTTTTCAAAAATTATTAAAAATAATGGATTTAAAGAAGATGTTTAGTTAGAAACACGAAAAAAAAATTTAATTTTAGAGAAGTTACAAATTATTGCAGAAGTTCAATTATTTTTAAGAGTAATAAAATTCTTCTTAAGGATTCAATTATTTTTACTATTAATAAAACTCATCGTAGCGTTTCAAATATTTTTCATAAAATTATAATTGAATTCCTTGAAAAAAGTAATTATGTTCATGCTAGTTTTAATAAAATTCGACAAAAGAATTCAATTATTTAAAAATTTGTTAATAAAATTCTTTATTAGAATTGAATTTTGAGAAACATTCAATTATTTAATAAATTATTTACTTTTACATTTAAATAATTGAATTCTTGTAAATTTGTTTAATAAAAATTAACAAAATAATTCAATTAGAAATAAATTATTACAATTCGTCTCAAGAATTCAATGATTTTCAAAAATAATAAAAATTCTTCGAAGAAAATCATAATTATGGTCAAAAGTTTAAAAAAATTCTCGTCAAAATTTCAATTATCTTTATAAATAATAAAATTGTTCTTCAAAATTCAATTATTTTCAAAATTTTTATTAAAATTCTTGGCAAAATTTCAATTATTTTCAAAAACTTTTCTCAACTCAATCAAATTTTTTACAGAGATTCAATTATTTTTAATATAATTTCAATGGATTTTCTCGAAAAATGTAATTATTCTTAAAAAATTTATTAAATTTCGTCCAAATAATTTAATGATTTAAAAATTTGTTAATAAAATTCTTTATGAGAATTGAATTTTGAGAAACATTCAATTATTCAATAAATTATTTTCTTTTACATTTGAATAATTAAATTCTTGTAGATTTTTCTAATAAAAATTTATTTTCATTTCATAAAAAATGAATTTCAGTTGAAATTTTAGATTATAATTGAATATAGCAATATAGCGTGAATTTTTTGATATAATTGAATTTTGAAATTAATTTTTTTTTAAATTATTTGAAGTTTTTATTTTCTAATATGCATTTAATTAAAGAATTTAGGAATAATTGAAATTTCGGGAAATTGAATATTGTAAACAAATGGATTTGAAAATTGCCAAAGAACTTTTTCGAAAATTATTAAAAATAATTGATATAAAGTAAAATTGTAGTTAAAAATTTTTGAAAATAATAATTGAATTAAAATAATGAAAATAATTTTGAAGAAGTATAATATTCTTATAATATAAAATAATGATTTTATTCCTCGTTCATCTTTAATTATTATAAAATATGAAGAAATCGATGACTCCGAGTCGAAGACTCGGAGTTATCGATATCTTTATGTTTTACTGTTATAAAAAAATTTAATGAACTAAAATTTCATTCATTATAAAAAATAACACCAAAGTTGATTATTTTAATCTTTTTAGGTGTTAATTTACTCTGCTACACTTTTTAATACCTCTCGATTTACTGTGAATGTATAAGAATTTAAGGATGAAACTAAATATTTTTCAAAATATGGATTTCTTAAAATGTTATTAACTTTGGCCAATATTATAGAAAAGTGTTTAATAAGGAGTCAAAAGATGCTTCTTAAAAAGTACTGCAAAACTAAGAAAAATATTTTCCTTTTTAAATTATTCAATTTGTTTTATACTCTGTCCAAAATCTGAATTTTCAGTCCTACTCAGTGCAATTGAAAATTTTTCACAAACTATACACCTACTCTATATATAATTATTGATAATATGACTACATATTTATTATTGGCAGTGTGAAAAAAATTCATTGCAAGTGAATTCCAAACTAAAGTCATGGCCCTTGCTTGCTTATTTTCGAACTTGGTACGTTTATCACTTGACATGTAAAACCTGTCTTATGCAAGATATAAGGATTAATTGTTGTAATGTATACTCAAAGACAACTTGTTGAATATATTGAAATTAACTCAATCTTCCTTCAATGTCACTATATATATATATACATATATACGTATATCGTTATGTCTTCAGTTGTTATTTACTGTAATGCCAAAGTCGATAAGAATTTATTGATGCTTCTTTACCGAGAAATTTATACCACTATCAAAATTGCAGAAAACTTAATTGGATGATAAATTATTCACTAGCATTGAAAGCTAATCAATTGCTTGCACTATTCAAATAATATTTTAGCATTAATTTGATCTCTGTTTTTTCATTTAAACAAAATCAGTGCTGTACCGTGTTTTTTTATACAAAATTAAAAAAATATCTGCGTCTTATTGTTGAGAATTTGAATCACATTTAGGAATTGTTGAACATTTTATAATAAATCAGGGTTGCCATACGAAACCTGAAAAACCTGTAAATGTCAGGGAACTTTGATCAGAATCCTGGAAAATTATTATTTTCTAATTGTGCTGATTCTTGAAATCTAATTTTATCCAAATATTTCAAAATTAATTCAATTTTAAAAGAGTTCTTACTTTTCCTGAGATTTTAAGAATAAGTTTTTGCTAAATAACAAAGTATACGTGTATAATATTTTTTTTTATCAAAGACAACGAATGAATTATGTTATAGAAAATATTTTCATTCGATTGTATTTGAAAAAATTATGAATTTATATTGACAATGTGATTTTGAAACCCTAAAAATTGTAGAAGTGAGAGAGAGAGAGAGAGAGAGAGAGAGAGAGAGAGAGAGAGAGAGAGAGAGAGAGAGAGAGAGAGAGAGAGAGAGAGAGAGAGAGAGAGAGAGAGAGAGAGAGAGAGAGAGAGAGAGAGAGAGAGAGAGCTTGTACAGTATATGGTATAATTTTGCATTTTTTCTGGATGATCGTAAAGGGATTTGGTTTACTCACCGTTAGGTTAAGGGAGGGTGCTATCTCGTATAGTAAAAGTAGTGCAGTTTCACGATAAGAGACGCAATCCGATGCGCGTGCCAGATAAGTGGCTGACGCCTTTGGTACGGCAAAGGCGGAGGGTGTCCTAGGGGTTAAAATGCTTGGGGGCGCCATAACACCCGCTCCCTTTCGTTTTAGCCGCATTCAAGCAAACCAAAACCCGGACCGGATACAGATCAAATTATATCAGGGGATGAAAAGTCATTCGCTAACCAAATGCCCGGATTAAGGGACTACCAAGTCTTAATTGGCTGCATTTCTTGTTCTCGATTCTATATCGTGTTATTAATCTTCTTCGCTTCTTTCATTCTATTCATTTTACTTGTCATTTTATATACTTTGGGGGTATCAAAATATTTCCTCAAAAATCATTTTTTTCATGCTAATAACTTTTCTATAAATCATCTAAAAGTTGAAATTGAAATCTTTAAGTTTCGTTATTTTTTCGAACATCAGAATTATTTGTTTTTCAACAGATTCTATACTTTTCCTTAATAAATTAAGTGGAAATACAAAAACAATTTTCATATAGTAGAGAGGGCAAGAAAAAGCCGATCGATTGCAACGTTCACAGGCAACTTGAAAGCTAAGCGGGACAAACTGGCGACGTTCAATCTTGTGGAAGAAGTTCCCCAAGATTAGAGTCAGAAAGCATCTATCTTTGTGTCTAAAAAAAGAGTCTCGATTTCTCGAGTTGGACGTTTCCACCTCTCGTGGAGGGCAAATGCTGCCATCTTTTATTGAACACATACTAAAAAGACATTGAATTTCTTCTCACGAGTTATACAAGTTTCGATATCCCTGAATCAACTGCGTGTAATGAACTATCAGATTTATACAAGAAATAAAAAAAAAATGTTGTCATCTTGCAAATTTTGATTTATTTACTAGCAGAAAAATGTTGCCAATGAAAAATATAGTCTTGGTTATGATTTGCATTGTGAACGATTTGCGAAAATAAGTAGTTGTCAGAGAGAAATGCTATACTTTGCTCGGTAGTCGATTAACTCGAGATAATGTTGGCTCGCATAATATTTCAAGATGTAAATGATGTATAAAGGACACATTGGTACTCGTCAGAGTGATACACCTTCTAAGCGGTAGCCATCCTCCAACACCATTTTTGATATCACTAAATCACATCGAATGTCTACGATCTTCAAAAGGTCGATGGTCGTCATTTATATACACATACATAACGCAATCAACTATGTATCATGCAAGACAGCAGTTAGTCACTTTTGTCTATTCTGATAGAATGTATTATACTTGAATATTCAGATTGACATATTAAGAACGTCTAGTCATTAATGTGAAAAGAAATAATGCCAATCAAAATTTATTCATTTGTAACCGCGGTCAAATTCCTGCATATTTTTTGGATCAAATTAAAATCTACATTTATTCTCACCTTGCTTCCCATTGTCAGATATTCATTTCCTGTTTCGAATTAAATTATATCTACAAGGAAAAAAATGTTCTGAATAGCTTACAACTCCAATTTTTCGAATACACAAATTGATAAATATGATTTAATTTTGTGCTTCCCTGACAAAATTCTTACTTCTCCCTTGACTTTTGAAGAATATTCTCATTCATTTTTTTTTCATAAGAATTAAGATTTCCAACATTCAAATTCAAACTTTTTTGAAATTAAACAATTTTAAAAAAATTGTTATAAAACATGAAGAAATCGATCACTCCGAGTCTTCGACTCGAAGCAATCGATGTCATCATGTTTTATAAATTAAAGATGCCCGACTGATAAAATCATTATTTTATAATATAAAAATATTGTAACTGTAACTTCATAAAAATTATTCTCATTTCAATTCAGTTATTTTCTAAAATTCTTCTTTAAATTAACCCATTTAGTCCCAAAAGTCCATTATTTTCTCTTCATATTTGCATTTACCATTTTCAAAGATTAAAATTAAAAAAAAAATTTTAAAAATGCACACTGTGCTTTTTATGAATTTTTTCGTCCTTTTTCAGAATCTGCAAAAAAATGTATGATTGTTTAAACAAAAAATGACTAAAATCAGTATAAAAATAACATCTATGATAAAATTTTATCACTATGACTAATTTAACAATATTTTAAACAATTTTTATAGACAAATTGTTTTCTATAAAGTTACAAATATTTAAAAAAATTTGTTTCGCTCTTATTTTGATAGTTTCAATGAATGTTGAGGATAAAAATTATTAAACAGTGTTATAGACAATTTTATAAACAAATTAAGAATTGACAATAAAATTGAAGCTGAAAAATAGTGTCTTCTTCAACCGACTTTTTTACTGTTCGCTTTGTGAATCTTTGAGGTGAAAATTATTGACCATAATTATTTAAGGAGGATGGTCACTGTCTTTTCGGGGCAGGCGGCGAGAGGGGAATTCACATGCTTGTATATGGGATTAAAACTGCAAATACCAACTGTTTTAATATATATTTTATAAGTGAAATATGCAATACTTAATATATTAGACATAAAAAATAGTATTTTTAATAATTCCAATTCATTATTCTTAAAAAATATTTTGAAAAATAACTATTTAATTACGTAAAAAAAATTTTGTAAATAAATTTTATGAGCATGGAGATCGTGACAACAGCGCATTCCATATGCATGCTAGAGACAGTGTTGGTAACACTGAATAAGATTTCATTCGTATATGCGATTACATTGCGAAGTTGCCACGTTTCTGTGTAATATGTTAGAGAGGTTAGAAAATCTGTAATTTTACGTCAGTTTTAATGTTATTTCTAAAAATCAGGACAGTCGGTTTACTCAATTATTTTTTTAAATTATTCCAAAAGTATTAAACTTTAAAAAAGTATGATTTTTAAAAAAAGTTTAACTTTTTTACACGAGTTATTATTAAAATAGTGCACTTCACATAACACTCCCCATAAGAGCCCATATAAAAACATGAGATTTCAACAATTAAATTCTCAAAAACGGGACAGTAAAAAATTTAAAAAAAAATTGTTCTATAATTTAGACATTCTTAACAACGAGTTTTTCCAAATTTCAAAAAATTGTTAACATTTTTATTTGAGTCACCATCCTCCTTAACTGTCAAAGTAAGAGCGATATGTAAACAAACAATTTTTTTCAATATTAATTTGTGGTTTTAAAGAAAACTATTTGTTTATAAAAATTGTTTAAAACATTGTTAAATTAGTCATAATGATAAAATTTTATCATAGATGTTTTTTGTATACTAATTTTAATTCAATATTCAATTATTATCTAAAATTTTAACTGAAATGCATATATTTAAATCAATTTTTAATAGAAAATCCTACGAGAATTCAATTATTTAAATACAAAAATAAATAATTTATTGAATAATTGAATGTTGAACTCTCATAAAGAATTTTATCAACAAATTTTTTAATAATTAAAATTCTTTTGACGAATTTTAATAAAATTTTTTAAGAATAATATCATTTTTCGAGAAATTCCATTAAAATTGTATTAAAAATAAATGAATCCCTGTAAAAAATTAGATTAAGTTAAGAAACATTTTTTAAAAAATAATTGAAATTTTGACAAGAATCTTATTAAAAATATTGAAAATAATTGAATTCTGAAGAAGAATTTTATTATTTATAAAGATAATTGAAATTTTGATGAGAATTTTTTTAAACTTTTGACCATAATTGAATTTCTGCGAAGAATTTTATAACTTTAAAAAATAATTGAATTCTTGAATTAATAATATATTTCTAATTGAATTCTTTTGTGAAATTTTATTGAAATTGAAGATATTATTTAAGAATAATATTGAATTTTGATAAATTATTGAAATTAATTAAATTTCTACAAAGAATTTTATTAAAATTATTTTAAAAAAAAATTGAATTCTTAAAAAGAATGTCATTAAAATTTTTGAAAACAATAAATATAATTCTTTTAAGAAATTTAATTAAAAATGTATTTTGACAATAATACTTAAATTCTAATAAATAAAATATAGGAAGGCTTTTTAAAATAATTGAATTTCTTTGATGAATTTTAATAAAATTTTTAAGAATAATTACAATCTTCGAGAAATTCCATTAAAATTGTATTAAAAATAATTGAAATTCTGCAATGAGTTTTATTATTTATGAATAATTGTGTACCCTCATATTTTTCTCAATAATGATTTCTTTTCAAAATACAAACAAAATAAATTTAGCAAAAATTAATAAAAATTTAAGGTTACTTATAGGAACGATTAAATATGATGCAAAAGGGTGGGCGCCAGTCCTGAAGGGACACTAAACAAAATTCACAAAAGGGACAAAACATATTTTTAAATAATTCCAAATAAACGAAGGCCACCAGGCTAATTACTGACAATTATTTAAATTAAATTAAATTTATTTATTATCAATACACGAGGCCACCAGGCTAAGTGTCAATCAATAAATAAATACACAACAAAAAGACAAAACCTTTTGAGACAAACTAATTATCAATACACAAAGGCTACCAAGCTAATTTTAATAATTTTTGTATATATCTCAATAGAAAATTAACAAAAAGAAATTAACAATTTATTCAGTAAATTAGAATTTTGAGGTTAGGCATAAATTAAATTAAACAGTCATTTTGGTAATAATCGATAATTTTGAGGTTAGACAATAACAAAATTGACGTGATTCTATATAATTTCAAAATTAATTACCGAAACATTTAAATTTGACAGACTGAAAATCAAACAGAAATTAAACTTATTCTAAAATAGAATAAGGATTCTTTTTCAATTCGAGATATAAAGGATATGGACAGTACGATTAGATTTATAATTTCGACTTTTATAGTCAGATCAATAAAAAGAATTAATAAATGAATGATATCTCAATGAAAATTAAAGATTTGAATTATTAAGTTAAAGCAAAAATAAAGACATTCAGTCTCGAAAATCAAGAAAATAGAATTAATTTTGAGATATCATACATAAAATAAAAATTAAATTTGTACCAGAAAATGTTAATTCACGACCAACGAATTTCCAATTGACAATTCCTCTCAAGATTCCCCAATGGTTTTGACTTTTTCTCCAAATTATTCAAAAATCAATTAGATTCTTTAAAAAAAAAGGACGACAAAAATAAGACGCCTTGTCTCTCACGATTTCACAAAAAGAATGAATAGAATGGCGTTGTTTGTTTATCACCTAGGAAATTCGTTGCCAACATAAAAAAAAGAAAGTCACATTACAAAACTAGATTCACGCGACATTAAAACGAATTTTGATTGGTTATTCCAGAAATCTTCTAATTCTCTCACGCTGATTGGTTGGTCCAAACAAAAAGGAAATAAATTAAATTTTAATATATTTTAAAGCAATTTGAAAAAAGTAAAATTCTTTTCTTCTTTTCTTTAAGAAAATAAGGGAATAAATTACGTATCAAGAAATAAACCCTATTTCGACGAATGATAAAATTTGATAATTACATTTTTAATTGGAAAGTTGGGATTTTCGAAAAATTTCTTCTTCAAATAACGAAGCACAAGTTCATTAATGAAAGGTCCTGAAGCAATAGGACCGCTAATTAACAGCTTCTCGGTAAGTTAATTTGAATACAAGCTGGCCCGGTTAGGAGCATGTATATATCCTCTTTCCAGACATACCTCGAGAGTTTGCACACGCAGACTTTGCGAATACATATATATACAACACGAAAGTATAGAGAAGTCAAGTTCTCCTAATGCTGTGCGTCGTATCGGCGAAAGTATACACCAACAGCAGGAGCGACTAATTTAAATACACATGTCGATGCGTGCAAAGATTGCACCTATGTGATCCTGAGTCGATGGCAACTGATACACACAAATGTTGTGGGACTATATGCGCTATGTAATTATATATCTAAAGAATTTATATACACACATAATATACACGCGATTCTCCTACCTATATAACATTGGCCACACTTTTTTTACAGTTGCAGGATATACGTTAACGATATACATACTTGAAAATGAACACTGATCGCAAGGTGTCGTCGAGGATGGTTTCCGGTTTGGTAATGATATCACGCTCACCAAGTGCTAATGAACACCTTGGAATTATACCATCCAAGTGCTTCTTCGCACGTCAGAATTAACTTCCAAACAAAGTAATGACAAAAAAGTTGTCTCTTCGATCGTATCCGCATAATTCTAGGATTCAAATTCAATTATTAATTAAATTGCTTGCAAAGATTATATGTAAGCCGTTTAAACTTCATAATTTCTGACATCAAAAACACTGATCGGTGTGTGTAGAATAATTGATTTATTTCTCAATAAAATATCATTTCCATATAATTGCCTTTACGGAAGGAACATTCGTTTTATACTCCTGCAGTAAAATGTATATATCAAGCACTAAAACACAAGTTAGTTTACACAAAAGTTTTAAAACAAACGAACTTAGTGTTTCTTGACATAAGATAAAACTGATTAACATAAAATCTGACAAAACTTTTAGTACTCTGATAATGTAAGTACACTAAAAAAGATTTAATTGCATCAAGAAAATTTTACTTGGATGAAGTAATTATCAAGAATGCATAGGGACGAGTGAATTATGATATTAGGTCAAGCAAATGATTTCGTTAGCATTTAATAGGTACTTCATAGGAGAATGTATATTATTACTAGCTGTCCTACCCGTCCTCGACGGGTTTTAGTTTCTACCAATACATTTAACAGTGTTTCTATATCAATCTGGAAAATCAGAAAATACTATTTGAATAGTCTCCATCCTTTAGCAAAAAATCAAAAAGAAATTAAAAATTTTCAAAAATTCGAAAAACAGAATTTCTTAAAATTCAACATTTTTTCTTCTCTTTTATGGCATTTAGCTTCAATATTTTTGTGCTTTTCAAAAAGACTTTACTCATTTAATTTTCTCCACCCTTTGGTAAAAAATTTAAAATTTTTCAAAATTATCAAAAATTCGAAAGACCGAATTTCTTCAAATTCAACATTTTTTCTTCTCTTTTATGGCATTTAGCTTTAATATTTTTGTGCTTTTTAAAAAGACTTTACTCATTTAATTTTCTCCACTCCTTGACAAAGAATTTAAAATTTTTCAAAATTATCAAAAATTCGAAAAACCGAATTTCTTAAAATTCTACATTTTTTCTTCTCTTTTATGGCATTTAGCTTTAATATTTTTGTGCTTTTCAAAAAGACTTTACTCATTTAATTTTCTCCACCCTTTGGTAAAAAATTTAAAATTTTTCAAAATTATCAAAAATTCGAAAAACTGAATTTCTTCAAATTGAACATTTTTTCTTCTGTTTTATGGCATTTAGCTTCAATATTTTTGTGCTTTTCAAAAAGACTTTACTCATTTAATTTTCTCCACCCTTTGGTAAAAAATTTAAAATTTTTCAAAATTATCAAAAATTCGAAAGACCGAATTTCTTCAAATTCAACATTTTTTCTTCTCTTTTATGGCATTTAGCTTTAATATTTTTGTGCTTTTTAAAAAGGCTTTACTCATTTAATTTTCTCCACTCCTTGACAAAGAATTTAAAATTTTTCAAAATTATCAAAAATTCGAAAAACCGAATTTCTTAAAATTCTACATTTTTTCTTCTCTTTTATGGCATTTAGCTTCAATATTTTTGTGCTTTTCAGAAAGACTTTACTCATTTAATTTTCTCCACCCTTTGGTAAAAAATTTAAAATTTTTCAAAATTATCAACAATTCGAAAAACCGAATTTCTTCAAATTGAACATTTTTTCTTCTGTTTTATGGCATTTAGCTTCAATATTTTTGTGCTTTTCAAAAAGACTTTACTCATTTAATTTTCTCCACCCTTTGGTAAAAAATTTAAAATTTTTCAAAATTATCAAAAATTCGAAAAACCGAATTTCTGTATATTTTTGAAGTCCTTTCTTTTCTTAAGGAAACGTACCAAATTTGAATGAAAAATGTTAATTTTGTTCATAGATATTGAGATTTTGGTAGGTGGGACATATCTGTCTCAGGGGCGTTAAGGGGTTAAATAATTATTCTAGATTTTTTGATGCCTTACTTGACAATATTGATTTAGTTATATTTTTTCAGTGTATTTGTATGGGTTTTTGAATTGATACCTGAAAATCAAGCTTATTCTTTTTTTAATTTTATTAAATAAATTTTTTAAATCAACTGAATAGTATAATAAAAAATAATTAATGATGTAATTTAGAAACAAATTACCAGCCAGATAAGAAATCTACCACTGGTATAGTAATGACCCAGTTCCAACAGTATTGACCCTAGTCTTTAAGTTTCTCAAAAATATCTTTCTCATTTTATTTCATGATTTTAAAGTTTAAACAGACTAAGTAATTTTTATTTGTAATAATCAGTGCATTTTGACACATTTTGATAACAAGATTTCCTCTCGTTGTTGTCGATTATAATTCGCCGAAACCTGGATATTTTGGTACCCATGATTCAGAGCCTCTGAAGTCAACTTAAAACATTATTCAAAATAAAGAATAGAATATGCCGTCAAATATTCTTAGAAAAGGATGGAATTTGCTTCAAATTCATTTAATTCTTGTTTTTAGAATTTTAAATCTAGTTTGGTTTCACAGTTTACCTAAGAATATCAAATTTAGACTAAAAACCTATTTAAAATTGTTGTGATGCAACGTTTTCATGGTTTCAATTTGAGAATCTTAGAAAAGCTACATCTTACGAAAGTGTAAGTAAAATGAGTTATGATATTAATAAATATAAAATCTAAGTATAGAATCCATAGGTGTAAAATAGTTATACTATCCAACTTGAAAGTAACAATATGCATAATAGATATAAATAATACAACAGAAAAATTATTTCTCCTAGTCATCAGAATTGGATATAAATTATCCAGCTTTTAAGGATTCAATATACATTGGATGTAGTAACCAATTAATGGGATCGCGCTCCAGACACTATCTAACATGAATAGACTATCCAATACTTAGTATACTATATCCAACTATTTCTCTGCGTGCACTCAAGCTTGGAAGGGATTTGGAAGGAAGTTGATAGCAATTTGCGCAGTCTACACGCAATCGCAGAAACCCCAGCTGTGGTGAAAAATGAGAAGAAACAGAAGAAATGTTTCTTTGATTTAAAGAAATATTTTTTTGATTCAAAATAAAGAAAATTAAGCAAATAATTTCTTTGTGTTATTTGCATCTTGTTTTAAACAAATTTTTCTTTAAATTAAACTAAAAATGAAGAGATTTATGACCTGGAGAATTTTCGGTCTACCGAACATATCCATGATGCCAGTCATGTCTGGCATCATAAATAAAATACTAATTTTTTATTTATTTATAAAAAAATAATTTTTTTAAAGAAATTGCTTTGATATCTTGATTTCTCTTACTTAATTTGGGATCAAATAGAGCTTCACATGGCATTTTATTAAATTATAAAGAAAATTCAAAAGATTGATATTATTTTAAATAAAACTCTTTCCTTAGAAAAGAGTACAGACTCATTAATGTCAATATCTTTAACAAATACACTTGTAAGCAGAGCTTCTAATGACTATGTATAACATTCGATCATTATCGTTCTTCGAATTTCCTTCTGATTCAATTTAAAGGACGCAGTGGGAAACTTGAAAAGTAGTATGCTTATGAGAAATGAGCTATACAGAGTATAATTTAATTCAAATTAAAGCGAAGTTTGCGTAACCTAAGGGCTAGTAAAGTAAGTGATATTTTCCCTGTTGCAGAGGGTTTGGAAAGCAACCTGTAATCCAATTTCAAATTAAACTTGCAGAGGTAACTCTCTGAGTTGAAACAGCTGCTACTCTTGGGATCCGATAAGGTCTCTTAATTTTGGGTATGCATTTTTTTACGACGCTCCTTGCCAAGTGCCAACCGTCCTTAATACCGTTAACACGTTAACGTCGCTTGTAAATTGTAAACAGGTAGGTACTTGACGTCGTATAACTTTTCAACTCGGGACGTCCTGCACGCGCGTAAAATGTAATGTCGATGAAATAAATTCAAAATGTCGCCCTTCGCACGCTCGATAAGGACTTTATTGCCTTCTATGCTGAAACGATCAGTTTTTATTCTCTTGTTGGCTCAGTTCTTCGTTTGCTAGAAAACAAAGAATATTCTTTATCACCTGACACGGGAGCAATTGTTAGGCAAATTTGTTTTAAATTCTAATTCTTTAAAAATATACTTATTCTTTAATTATTAGTTATAATGTTAATAAGGTAAATGACATCATTTTTGTACAGGCGCAATGTTTACTGAAATGGTACATGTACACTGGTACATGTGCAAACATTGGGTCATTAACCTCAAGTTGTTTAAAAAAAATATGCAATACATTTATTTCGAGTTTAATATTTCATCGGTTATGTTGATATAATACAATTTTAGTCATACACTGAAAACACCTCCATGTTAATTCTAACTACTCTGTTCTGTATGTACAATATTTCCTATATCTATTTGCATGCAGAAATCGATAAGTATTTTCATTTGAACATAGAACATACAGTTTACCTAATAAAAAAACCGTTAAAAAATTTTTAAATTCTGTTGAAAGTAAAATTGTATGATCCATTGCAGTTTTATTTTCGAATTTTGGACATTTGCAATAACTTTTACTTGGCAGAACTTTTTGCATCAAAGATTTTTTTGTTGAGATATTATAACATCCATCTAACGTCCCATCATAATTCCGTAAAATTATCAATATGATGAAGTTAATGTAACATCCTTTTTTTGAATTGCAAAGATAATAGCTATACGTTTCCCTAACTAAATTAACATAATTTGGTTCTAAAACAGTTTTTGGTATATCATTTACAAATCAGACGTGAATTCGATTGAGTCAAAATTATTTGTAGTGATGCGAGCTGGTATGTGCGGTATATACGTTGTGAAACCGATACATATAGTAGAAATTTTCATTATGGGTTTCAATCTATTTAATCATATCGATAATCACGTTAATCTTTGCAGGTGGATTATACACGTATTATAACACAGTTGTTTTTGAATCAGATATGAATTGAGGCCTCAATGAATTAAATTTAAATCCTTGAAGCAACAACCCCGCGTCAACAGTATATATAGAGGGTAGATGCTGTCTGCAGCCGCGGAGATGCGATCAATATTATACTCCTCTCGACTCCTCTTTTCATCCCCCTCGTCACTTCTCTCCTCACCTATACACAGTGAATCCAGACCCTCCGTGACGTCACTATCATGGGACGCCATCTTGCCATCAGACAACCGAGCCCTCCGTTATCGCACGTAACCTATACCCGCGCTCCCGGACGCCATTCCTTCCTCCGGATTCAGTCGTCGCTTTACAGAACGCAAGTTAACAAGTTTTCCCCTGCTGACTTCCTCTGTTCTCTGCACCCTTCAACGTTCAACGCTGTTTTGATCAAAGCTTAAACCCAATTCAAATTTCAACTAAATTTTTCGCTTAAAAAAATTAACGTTTATTTTATCATTTACCAGGAAGACAAAATTGTTTTCAATTTTACAAGAGTTCTCTTATTTTTGTACATATGGGTGAATGTCCACAAAACCAATCGATTTCATATTACTAACAAATCTTTTTATGTTTAAAGAAATAATGCAATAATTATTTCATAATTTTAACTGATTTAGAAGATAACTAAATACCTTATAAAACTAAGAAGATAAAATAAATTTTAGCAAACTTGCCTCAAATAAACAATAAACCGCTGCCAAGTTGTATATTTTTTTTATAATTTTGGTGCTCATTTCATGAACACTTTGCTTCCTCATATAGAGATAATAATAATAAAAATATATGAATAAATTTTTATAAATATGGTAAAAGTGATTGAACCTTGGGTCAATCAATATATTTTTAAATATCTTACAAGATAGTTATAATATTTAAATAGTTAAATAAAAATTGTCAAACAAAAAAGTTGAGAAAATGTCATTTTCCACAATTTTTGGTTTTTAAAATACCAATAATTTCGAAATTTATGATCGAATTAGGTTCAAAAATAGGTCAATCGAAGCGTTTTTTAATGCTCTACAAGTTGGTAACAATAATTTTAAACTTACTTCTACATTTTTTAACAAAATTTTCAAGAAAGTCTTATTTTCCAAAATTTTTTCACGCTATGTTGCTTTTAATATTCAATTATAATCTAAAATTTTAACTAAAATTCATTTTTATGAAATGAAAATCAACTTTTATTACAAAAATCTACAAGAATTTAATTATTTAAATATTGTAAAAGTAAATAATTTATAGAATAATTGAACGTTTCTCAAAATTCAATTCTCATAAAGAATTTTATTAACAAATTTTTAAATCATTAAATTCTTTGGACGAATTTTAATAAAATTTTTAAGAATAATTACATTTTTCGAGGAATTAGATTAAAAATTGTATTAAAAATAATTGAATCTCTGTAAAAAATTTGATTGTGTTGAGAAAAGTTTTTGAAAATAATTGAAATTTTGCCAAGAATTTTAATAAAAATTTTAAAAATAATTGAATATCAGAGAAGAATTTTATTATTTATAAAGATAATTGAAATTTTGACGAGGATTTTTTTAAACTTTTGACCATAATTGATTTTCTTGGAAGAATTTTATTATTTTTGAAAATAATTTCAAAATTGGATTCTTGAGACGAATTGTAATAATTTATTTCTAATTGAATTCTTTTGTGAATTTTTATTAAAAAAATCTACAAGAATTTAATTATTTAAATGTAAAAGTAAATAATTTATTGAATAATCGAATGTTTCTCAAAATTCAATTCTCAAAAATAACAAATTTTTAAATAATTGCATTCCTTTGTCGAATTTTATTAAAACTTATGAATGAACATAATTACTTTTTTCATGGAATTCAATTAAAATTGTAGGAAAAATAATTCAAACGGTGCGATGAGTTTTATTATTAGTAAAAATAATTGAATCCTTAAGAAGAATTTTATTACTCTTAAAAAATAATTGAATTTCTGCAATAATTTGTAACTTCTCTAAAATTAAATTTTTTTTCTAGTGTTTTTAACTAAAATTCTTCAATAAATTCATTAATATTAATAATTTTGAAAAAAATTTTTTGAGAATTATTAAATTTATTCGTTTACAATTCAATTTTACAAAATTTCAATCATTCGGAAATTCTGCAATTAAATAAATATTTGAAAAATAAGAACTTGAAATATTTTCAATAAAAATTTTATTAAACTTTTAAAAAGAATTAATTCCACAGAATTGTTTGTCGAAAATATGAAAAATTAAGAATTTCAATGATTTTAATTTAAAACTTTTTCAAAATTTAATTATTTCTAAAAATCCACGTTATAATGCTTTTAATATTTAATTATAATTTAGAATTTTAACTGAAATTAATTTTTAAAACCATTTTTATTAGTAAATTCCACGAGAATTCAATTATTTTAACACAAAAATAAATAATTTATTAATTTCATGTTTCTTGAAATTAAATTCTGATAAAAAGTGTTATCAAAAAATTTTTTAAATCATTAAATTCTTTGGACGAATTTTAAGAATAATCTTTAAGAATAATTACATTTTTTGAGGAATTCGGTGGAAATTGCATTAAAAATAATTGAAGTTATGCAATGAGTTTTATTATTTATGAAAATAATTGAATTCCTAAAAGAATTTTATTATTTATAAAAATAATTGAATCCCTGTAAAAAAGTTATTATTTATGAAAATAATTGAATTATTGCGAGGAAATTAAAAAAAAATTTGTAAATAATTGAATTCCTGTAAAAAATTTTATTATTTATGATAATAATTGAATGTTTGCGTAGAATTTTATCCAAATTTTTTTAATAATGGAATTCTTTTGGAAAATTTTATTGAAATAGTAGATATTGAAAATTATTAAATTTTTAAAAATTTTTGAAAATAATTAAAATTATTTAAGTTTGACAAGAATTTGATTAAAATTTTGTAAAATAATTGAATATCAGAGAAGAATTCAAAGAGAAAATTCAATTCTCTTGATAAATAATATTTATAAAGAGAATTGAATTTTTTACAAGAATTTTTTTAAATTTTTGAACACAATTAAATTTAGTAACTATGTTACTAAGTTAGTTAGTGAGTTAGTAACTAACTTACTAACTTTAACTTACTATTCTCCCTGGAGAAGCTAAATTCGTTGAATTTTTACAAATCGTTGACTTTAGTGTTTTATTGAAGGTAAAATTTCATTCGTAGTTAAAAATAACACCAAAATAGATTGTTTTAATCTTTTTTGGTGTTAATTTAATCCTATAGAGGGATTAAACTGTTGCAGATTATTTTAATCCATTCTGGTGTTATTTTAGCACCTTACGTTTTACTGTGGTAATAAGAAGTCTAAAATAGTACACACAATTTATTTTTAAAGTTGGTCCATCAAATAACCTGTAATTTTGAGATTTTTATCAATTCATTACGTGAGAGTTTAGTTATAAATTTTGAACAAAAAATACAGTAGGATATTTAAACATTTTATCTTATAAACTATAGATTCTGCACTAAAATGAAACATTTAGTGCGAGTACATTTTGCGGATTGATTTAAATATACGTACACTGTAAAAATTTAGGGAGTTAACGGACTCGGGAGTTGGGAGTGAAATTTTCCGAGTTAAAAATCAACTCCAAAAGAGAGTTAATTTCTAACTCCCTTCATTCAACACCCGCGCGAGTTATTTTTTCCATGGGGAGTTAGCATTTGGGTGTTAAATTTTAACTCTCTTTATTTAACTCCTCTGGCATTAACTCTCTAATGGGTGCGACTATTATAGAATCCCCTGGGGATTTAAAATTTAACTCCCTTTTTTTACAGTGTATTGTGAAAGTGACAAAGTTTATTTTCTAACAGATATATGTGACCTAATCTAGAAAAGGGGGTCTTTGCGTGCGAAAACAAGTTTTCTAGAAAACAACTGTTATACAATTAAGCAACTATTTTCGTTGTCTTGTCAATTGTAATTTTCATAATTTGTTACTTGGAGGTAACAAAGTAGACCCAGATCGGTTGCCATTCAGAATATCCTAACCGCCAGGGAGTTTATTAAATTTTGTAGATATTTGATTTAAAATCTAGAAAACTAATACATGTTTATGAAATAAATACAAAAATGTAACGCTCCCAAAATGAACTTTAAAGTATAGTAGGCAGTGGCGTAGGAACCGGAGGGGGCAAGGGGGCAGTTGCCCCCCAGTTATATACATATTACATTGTTAAATATATCTATATATGTAGTTTGCCCCCCGGAAAATAATTTGTTCCTATACGCGGCTGATAGTATGTGTACTATACTTGACACCAGTTTTTGCAAGTTCATTTGTACGAAATTAATAAAGCTACAGATCTGAGGTATTTTTTATTAAAAAGAGTACGACTTTTTATAGTGTCGCTTTCGAGTATGTCACTTTTCATAAAAAAAAGATAGAACCTACTACGCATTTATTTGTTTTCAATGTATTCTTCACGAGATGTTCGTTTTTTTTTTATCTTTCCCGAGCGATTTATCGCTTGAATGCATCACTACCCCTTTTTCTATAAAAATCAGCCAAATAGCGAAAATCGATGTTTTCAAACGAGAGGTCCCTTTTAACTGCGTGCAAGTCGGCACATATCAGCGAAATTTCAGTGATTCAATTTTTAAAGGCTTTGTATAAAGCAAAAAAAAAAAAGATAACTTTTTAAAAATCAATAATAATTTTTGAAAAGGAAAAAACGGAATTGAGTGCAAATGAAGAAAAGTTCTTATGCACGGTTGGTAAAACCACCCTTTTTTTGTCACCCCTCGCTGTGTCAGGCTTAATCCGCGAGAGTATTTATTCGCCTTGGGGGTATTATAAATTTCAGAGATAATCAGTCGACGCAATCTTACACAGTGGCTGCTAGGTATGCAAAACGCGACTAGATATCGGCCTAAGCATAAATTCCTCAGTTGTGTGACACGTTGCAGGATAATCTCACCTAACGCGCGACGTTAAATCTGCAACAAGCGCGCGGCCTAAACATGCCGCACCGACGGTCGCGTCGCGACGCGTAATATTGTCTCAGATTTATGGCATAAAGATAGTAACTACTGGAAGTAATTTGTTACACGATCAAATCACTCTCATGACGGACAGAGATGGCAACGATCTTTCCCTAATTGACGAAATCGCTTGCTCCTATATATATATTGTCGCTCATAATTATGTACCATCGATTCCTGTACTATATACCTCTAGGTAATAATCAATCTTGCAATACTACCTCACAAATAATGTGGTATAATTTAACCACTTGGGCGGTGTGACGCCAAAAAAGGCGTCAGGTGTGACCTGGCCCAGAGCGGTAAGAATAAGAAAAAGGCGTAATGACTATTTCTCGATTATTAATGTCTCTTATGTCATTTTTTATGTACATAAACATAATATTCTTATTTAGATATAGTTAGTAAACACATCTCTAACCTCTACTAGAACCAATTACCAATTAATCACCAATTACCAAGTATTGGACCAAAAATCCTTTTTGCATTTTTCCCTTTTGTCGCATATAGTGGTCTGAACCCCCAATCTAGCTAGACAAAACATCAAAAATGAAACATTATCAATTTCAAGTGTTATATAAATAATAGTTCGATAATTAATGCAAGCTGCAATGAAAGTAAAGATTACCAAATAGTAGAATATTTTTGTTAGACCAAAAATTCTAAATGTACTGAAAATTGCTTTAAACTCCTTATTCGATGGATATCGGGGTCACTGATTACAAATCAGACGTCAGATTTTCCAAATTCAAAATGGCGGATCAAATATGGCGAACAATTTTTTTTCAAAATTCAACGATTATCCTTCAATGTCATTTCTCGTGGGTTTTCGGGGATGCTGATTACAAATTCGGCGTTAGAATTACAAAATCCAATATATTGGACAAATTAAAAAAAAATTCAACGGATTCCCTTCAAACTCGTTGCTTGAATCCTTTCGAGGTCGATAATTAAGGGTTAAAATTTCTAAAAAAAAAAAATGGGACCACGTGGTTTATGGACGACCCATTACTTTCTCAAAAATCAAAATTTCCGATTTAAAAATGCATTAAGAATTTTAATCTTTTTGCCTTCTGGTTATTCGCTCTTTACCAAATCCCTCTAGGATTAAATTAAAACCAGAAAGTATTAAAATAATTTATTTTGGTGTTATTTTTAACTACGAATAAAATTTTACATTCAATTATTATCATAAACAATAAAATTTTTTACAGGAATTCAATTATTTACAACATTTTTTTTTAAATTTCTTTGCAATAATTCAATTATTTTTATAAATAATAACATTTTTACAGGGATTCAATTACTTTTTATAAATAATAAAATTCTTTTAGGAATTCAATTATTTTCATAAATAATAAAACTCATTTCATAAATTCAATTATTTTAAATGCAATTTTAATCGAATTCGTCAAAATATGTAATTGTACTTAAAAATTTTATTAAAATTCGTTTAAAGAATTTAATGATTTAAAAAATTTGTTGATAACATTTTTTATGAGAATTTAATTTCAATAAAGATGAAATTAATAAATTATTTATTTTCATTTTATTTGTATTTAAATAATTGAATTCTCGTAGAATTTACTAATAAAAATGGTTTTAAAAATGAATTTTAGTTAAAATTCTAAATTATAATTAAATATTAAAAGCATTATAACGTGGATTTTTAGAAATAATTAAATTTTGAAAAAGTTTTAAATTAAAATCATTGAAATTCTTAATTTTTCATATTTTTGACAAACAATTCTGTAGAATTAATTCTTTTTAAAAGTTTAATAAAATTTTTATTGAAATTATTTCAAGTTCTTATTTTTCAATATATATTTAATTGCAGAATTTCCGAATAATTAAAATTTTGTAAAACTAAATTCTAAAGGAATGAATTTGAAAATTCTCAAAGAACTTTTTTAAAAATTATTAAAAATAATGGATTTATTGAAGAATTTTAGTTAAAACACTAGAAAAAATATTTAATTTTAGAGAAGTTACAAATTATTGCAGAAATTCAATTATTCTCAAGAGTTATAAAATTCTTCTTAAGGATTCAATTTTTTTTACTAAGTACAATAAAACTCATCGCAGCGTTTCAATTACTTTTCATACAATTATAATTGAATTCCTTGAAAAAAGTAATTATGTTCATGCAAGTTTTAATAAAATTCGAAAAAAGAATTGTATTATTCAAAAATTTGTTAATTAAATTCTTTATGAGAATTGAATTTTGAGAAACATTTAATTATTCCATAAATTATTTACTTTTATATTTAAATAATTTGAAAATTGCCAAGGAACTTTTTCGAAAATTATTAAAAATAATTTGTATAAAGTAAAATTGTAGTAAAATTTTTTGAAAATAATAATTGAATTGAAATAATAAAAACAATTTTGAAGAAGTATAATATTCTTATAATATATAAAATAATGATTTTATTACTTGCTCATCTTGAATTATTATAAAATATGAAGAAATCGATCACTCCGAGTCGAATCACTCCGAACTAGGAGTTATCGATATCTTCATGTTCTATAGTTGTAAAAAAATTTAATGAACTAAAATTTCATTCATTGTAAAAAATAACACCAAAATTGATTATTTTAATCTTTTTTGGTGTTAATTTAATCTGCAACACTTTTTAATACCTCACGATTTACTGTGTAACAAAAATCCCTTAATTACGAATCTTTAACTTTTCGTTCGCCATATTGAATCCGGCATTTTGAATTTTAAAAAACTGACATCGAATTTGTAATCAGCGACCCTAAAAACTCCCGAGTAACAATTTTCAAGTGAATTAAATGAAGTTTTAACTTTGGCGTCCGCCATATTGGATCCGCCATTTTGAATTTTGAAAAAGTGACATCGGATTTGTAATCAACGACCCCAAAAACCCCCGAGTAACAAGTTTTAAGCAAATCCAATTAAGTTTTGACTTTTGATCGCTTTTACCTACCTCCTGGTCAACTGTGCGGTGTTAGTCTTTCAAAATTCAAAATGGCGGATCCAATATGGCAGACGTCTTTTATAAAAGTTGATCCAATTGGCTTGAAACTTTTTACTCGGGGGTTTTGGGAGTCGCTGATTACGAATCCAGTGTTAGTTTTTCAAAATTCAAAATATCGAATTTAATATGACCGAATTTTTCAAAAATTCTTTCAATTGACCTGAAACTTTTTATTTGCTTGTTTTCGAGGTCACTGATTACGAATCGTATATCAGTTTTTTTTTAAATTCAAGATGGCGAACGACTTTTTCAAAAATTAATCCAATTATACCCTGAAAACTACTTAAAGTTTATTGATTTAATGAAATAGCACGATGTTAACTGTAAGCATAGTATATAGGCTTCATTGTAAGTAA
The DNA here is from genome assembly GCF_015476425.1 of Leptopilina heterotoma. Lineage (NCBI taxonomy): Eukaryota > Metazoa > Arthropoda > Insecta > Hymenoptera > Figitidae > Leptopilina > Leptopilina heterotoma. The sequence goes on along the minus strand of NW_025110949.1, from coordinate 847,374 downwards.
GATTATAAAAATTCACTATACCGCTTTTGTATATATTGCATTAATGTTGAATTCCGTTTTAATACACTAGTTTTTCCGCCTGGGCCTTTGTCTTTGGCGATGGTTTGTTATGTCATTTATGCACTCATTAATGCGCGGCTTATGTGTGGTTTGATCTAAAGGGTTCGACTATACAGTATTACAATAATATTGAAGTACACTTAAATCTGCTTCAGGAAGGAAGTGTGCATTGTGGGACACGCGCTGGCACTACAGATGCCGTGCATACTTTATTTTCAAGGTCCTTCACATATGCTTCAAAATCAGTTACGAAATCTATCGAGACAACTTTTTAATGCAATTCAGGTCATTTATCCAGGAAAAATGCCGAAGGTAAGCAGATGTATGATTATTCAAAGAACGAATATAGTGATTACTCTGTAATAGAATAATCGTGCAAAAAGTATTGAATCGTTTTGTGTATACATATATTTAAATTTGCCGAAAACCAAATTTTTTTAAAATTTAAATTTTCTCAGTTTTAACCTCTTTTATCAACGAGATTGCCACTAGTGGGGACAAGTCGAAAAAATTTATAATATAATTTCCATAAAGACTGTTTCGCTAAACGAAAGAATGTTAGAACAGAGTAGGAATATAGAATACATTTTCCGCTTCTTGTTCGCAGGTCGAGGTATAAAACCAAAAACCATGAGCGGGATAATGGGAAAGTCGACCATTTGTCGTTGTGTTTCCACATATTCTTGGCTGAAGGTGTAGGTTTCTCTCGTGAAATTTGAAAGGAGAAATTGAAAGCATTATATCCTTCGATGCGGTGGTCTCCTCGGCATCCTCCACAAGTTGAAACAATAAGTTTTAACTACCATCTACCTACACTCACAGAACACTCGAGTCATCTCTGAAGTGTGCTTTGTAAGGGCACGCGCCCTGGGCAGCACAAGGGCTGCGGTAGGTTCAGGGTTCAGTTTAGGTTTAGGGCAAAGTGTGGAGTGCGACATATATATACAAGGGTGTAAGGGTCGCTGCCATAGGAGCATTGTATCCTGTACCCCAGCGCTTGTTACAGTTTTGCTTCCCACTGTGAGAGTTCATTGGAAATATCCGGGTTCAAGTGCTCACTTACCACTTATCTAATGATACGCCAGGAACGGAACTGTCTACGCTGGAGGTCTATACTCTTGTTTCCGCATTTCATAAGAGATTCAGCGAGGGGGATTGCACGCAGTTCACTAAACAAATTTTAAAACGCACCAAAAGTTTTCACGTAAAAACGAAACCCAAAGATGAAACAATAGAAAAAATTTGTAAATTTCTATTTCTTCTTTCTACACTGTTAGAAAAATCTGTATTAAATTTAATAAATTTTACACGGAGAAAAATTTATTCGTACTGATTACAATAGTCTATATTACTGCTCGGATATGTGACCACTTTTTGTTATGATTACTATAGCTGTTGTAAGGAGTACAAACGTGAAGGTATCCCTTACAACAGCTATAGTAATCGTTCCTACTAAATTCTTAACACATTACATAGTCTTCGTAATCATTCCAAAAAGTGGTCACATATCCGAGCTGTAATGTAGACTATTGTAATCATTAAAAATAATTTTTCTCCGTGTATATAAAGCAAATATGCAACACTAATATTGAAATGTAATGTACGGTTCGTAAGATTTAGCAGACCCACCCCTCCCCCCAAAATGCTTTACGTAATTTATGGACGACCCCTTAATACCAAAGGGTGGAGAAAATTTTAAAATAAATTTTAAGAAATTCGGTTTTTTGAATTTTTGATAATTTATAAAAAATTTTAATTTTTTACCAAAAGGGTGGAGAAAATTAAATAAGTAAAGTGTTTTTGAAAAGCCCAAAAATATTGAAACTAAATGCCATAAAACAGAAGAAAAAATGTTGAATTTTAAAAAATTAGGTTTTTCGAATTTTTGTTAATTTTTAATAATTTTTGATTTTTTACCAAAGGGTGGTAAAGTGTTTTTGAAGAGCCGAAAAATATTGAAGCTAAATGCCATAAAACAGAAAAAAAATGTTGAATTTTAGGAAATACGGTTTTTTAAATTTTTGATAATTTTTAAAAATTTTTAATTTTTTACCAAAGGGTGGAGAAAATTAAATAAGTAAAGTGTTTTTAAAAAGCACAAAAATATTGAAGCTAAATGCCATAAAAGAGAAGAAAAAATGTTGAATTTTAAGAAATTCGGTTTTTCGGATTTTTTGATAATTTATAAAAAATTTTAATTTTTTACCAAAAGGGTGGAGAAAATTAAATAAGTAAAGTGTTTTTGAAAAGCCCAAAAATATTGAAACTAAATGCCATAAAACAGAAGAAAAAATGTTGAATTTTAAAAAATTAGGTTTTTCGAATTTTTGTTAATTTTTAATAATTTTTGATTTTTTACCAAAGGGTGGTAAAGTGTTTTTGAAGAGCCGAAAAATATTGAAGCTAAATGCCATAAAACAGAAAAAAAATGTTGAATTTTAGGAAATACGGTTTTTTAAATTTTTGATAATTTTTAAAAATTTTTAATTTTTTACCAAAGGGTGGAGAAAATTAAATAAGTAAAGTGTTTTTAAAAAGCACAAAAATATTGAAGCTAAATGCCATAAAAGAGAAGAAAAAATGTTGAATTTTAAGAAATTCGGTTTTTCGGATTTTTTGATAATTTTGAAAAATTTTTCATTTTTTACTAAAGAGTGGAGAAAATTCAATAAGTAAAGTGTTTTTGAAAAGCACAAAAATATCGAAGCTAAATGCCATAAAACAGAAGAAAAAATATTGAATTTTAAGAAATTCGGTTTTTCGAATTTTTGATAATTTTTAATAATTTAAAATTTTTTTACTAAAGGGTGGAGAAAATTAAATAAGTAAAGTGTTTTTAAAGACCCAAAAATAATGAAACTAAATGCCATAAAACAGAAGAAAATTTCGAATTTTTGATAATTTTAAAAAAAATTTAATTTTCTAGATTGGTAGAAACACTGTTAAATGTATTGGTAGAAAGTAGAAACAAAAACCCGTCGAATACGGGGACGACAGCTAGTTGTTAATAAAAATATGTATTAAATTTCAATACTGGGGGTTGATTATTCGCAAATTGATTTGATTTTGATTTGACTTTGACTTTCATATATACTGAAACTGTGAAACCTTGATTTTTAAATCTTTTATGTATTAAGAGATAACATGAAGAATAGCATTGTCAAAAAAAAATATTGACAATACTCAGAACCTCTTACAGGAGAGCTGAGATTAAAATACTATCGTCGTATTTAATTTTAAATCTTTAAATTAGTCCAAAAATTGAACTGTTCATATTTACCCCAAATGAACCTACAATTCATTAAATTTAAATATTTAATACAGCTTTTTCTGAAAGTGTGTTTTTGCATATGTTACTACAAGAAAAATCTTATATTTCCTATATATAAATTTAAAAGTTAATTGTGTTAGAGTTTTCTCTGTTTTTGAAGAATATGTCTAACATTTAATTGATTCTAAAAAATGCGTAAAATGTAACTTTTCATTGAAATTTTTTAAATACCGTTTTCCTATATATGTTTTAACAATATAATGAAATACATTATCACATTTCATCATTTTGTACAGCTTATCTTTATATCTTTGGTGATGGTGAATACTTAAATAATTTATAATACTTTTCTGTAATTTAAAGTTTTTTAATAACATGCAAGTCTGTAGGAGAAAAGTAAGACGTACATTAGTATGTATACTATTTCCTTCTCGTTTTCATTATTGCGCATACTTTAAGAAATAGTAAATTAAATTTAAAATTACCTATAATACACTCCCAACTGAAAACGTCCGTCTGGATTTTCCACATGGAAATTTACGCAGAAATCCATGCGGAGATTTGAAATAATTCACATGGAAAAATCCACATGGAAATTTTCTATTTCTTCTATTTTTAAATATTTTCAAAAATAAACATCAAATTCGAATTCTGAGACCCCAAAGGGGTCTCACTCACTACTTTCTGCATTTTTAGAGGTTTTCGTTCATATTTTGAGATAATTAAGAATTTTAAAAAATCCATGCGGAAATCCACATGGCAATCCATGCGGATTTCATGTGGATAGTTTCAAATCTCCATATATATATGTATTTCTACCTGAAAAGTCCATGGGAAAATCCAGACGATTTTTTTCAGCTGGGCTTTAAGTATATAGAAACATCTCATAAATTGTAGATTTGATGCTTACTATCTGTAGAATTCATTTTTCACAATTATTTTCAAATATTTTTGAATTTAAGTTAGAATTTTAATTTTTAAATTGAGGTGCACAGAGAAACACAGTAAAAAGAAAATCTTATTTTAAGGCATCACGAAAGCTGCCTTAAATTAAGATGCAACATTTTTAAGACAGTCAATGTTGAATTTATGCACGTTTTTCGTATCCTTTAACATTATAGCAGACAGTGTTGAATTTAAGGCAGCTCTTAAATTAAGATTTACTTTTTACTTTTAAAAGTTAGTTTGAAATCTATGAAAATTTAATAAATAAGCATAGAAATAATTTAGAGAAGACAAATTTTTTTATTGATATTTGTTCAAAATGAGCTAATTTACTTGTATAAATAGATTATTATGTAAACATATACTTAAAGTATAATAGATAAAAATTTATTTTAAAACTTGCTTCTTTTCCATTCCATTAAATGTTAATGATGGAGGACGAGCTACTTTTCAGTTTTATTATTCTGGTTTAAAAAATCTGCTTCCAAAGACGAATTTGTTGGTTAAAATGCAAGTAGATTTTTGCAAAAGACTATGCACTGCAAACACTGGTATCTCACTCGTGTCTTAAAATGAGTTGTTTCAAGTGTTTAAACTATTGAGATACAAAATCAGTCTTATATTGAGACATTTAATTTCATCTCGTGTCTTATTTTAAGACATTAAAGGTGACTCAATGCGTATAAGACACGTAAAACGTCTTCTTACTGTGAGACGGATACTCGAAACACATAACGTGTCTCAAAATGCAGTGCTAAATGTGTGAGACACTTTGTAACGTCTTAAAATGAGACACATATCTGTTTCAAATATGTGGATACAAGACATCTACGTGTTTCAAATATGTGGACAAAACGTCTCAAAATGAGACACTTGTTTTTGCAGTGTGGAGACAGCCAACTTCAGTGCCAGAAAACTAATTCGCATTAATTTTGTGCTTTGCAGCTATAAGAGACAGACATTTTTGTTTGCATAGATTGTAAACTGATTTCGACTAAAGCTTTCTTTAAGGCGTCCTTCTTTGCCTCCTATAATAAATATACACGGAGAAACTTTTTCTTATAATATTAAATATATTTGGTTATGTTTATTCTAAAAGTACGTTAGAATGTGAGGATTTTTCGTGCGTTGTGCTAATAATTTCAACATTAATACGAAAATATGATAAGTTCGTTATATATTAAGCAACCTTCGGTGTACAAAAATTACTATCTGCATTAGAAATAGTCTTATTTTTCTTTAGAAAAGAATAAAATGCTAGTTTTTGTTTGTGAAATAATACGGTAATTCTAACCTTTTTTACACATATAGATAGAATATATAAGAGACATTCTAACGTAACATACCAATTTTGGAAGGACTGCGGGCGGACTTAACCGATTTCGCCCGAGCATCACCGAGTCCATCACCTGACGTCGCGAACTAACCCTAATGTTTTCGAAGTTGAAATTCACACGTGTATGAAAGAAAAAAACCTTTTATTAATAAACGTGAATGTCTCCTCATGCCAAATTAAATTCAAGAACTGTTCCTCAATATAACATAATTTTTTTCACGACTTTTACTTATTTACATAATTTGATTAGTAAGTTATTTTAAAAAATGCTCTCTCTCGAAGGCACATATTTTTCCACTCGTTTAAAATATAAGGACGATTCAGCTGTGTACTTCTAACGAATCGTGCGATCTTTCGGTTTCCGTGACCAATCGTCGTGTCTTTACTTGCGTGTGCGTGTGTGCGTTAATAATATAGGTTAGGTTCTTACGTCGTGTTAAATATATTTACCTACAGTTACAGTGACATACACTAATGCCATCTACCATCAGATCCAAGTATCACTATCGTCTCTATGAGTATCTATAGACAATTAATTTGTTGTGTTTCTTTTTAATTCATGGCTTTCCCAACTTTGCAAAAATTATTATTTTCTTTCTAAAACAACATACTAATTTTCGTTAGTTTCCTTATGAAGAACTGTAAAATATATACTGAATGAGTGTTTTTGATAGTCTCAATAGCAATTTCTATAACCTATGTCGTTTTTCCCTTGAATCTAACCTAACATACTAAAATGTCTCACCAGTTTTAAGAATTAGTGGTATTAAAAGTTTCTCCGTGTACTGCGATCATCAGAAACATATACAATAGTAGTAAAATCACGAAATTTAGGTACAATTTTATAAATTTTTTAAATATTTTTTCATACAGGGACCTTAATGGTCACGTACAAGATTTTGTATATAAAAATATAAATGATCTTGTATGTATACGTGATCTTGTGCAGGGATTTTCAAGGCACAACTGGGCACCCATGTGGGATATTTTGCCAAATATAGATCTTTCGTCTTAATCACAACAGTTATTGTCAACATAGTTTTAGTTCTAACTTAAAAAACTTTATTTTAGTTACTTTTTTCCTTAGTCTCCCTTATTCGTGACGATTTTATGGATTTTCTAAAAATAGGTTATATAGCCCCACTTTTATCTCACTGTATATATATATGCAAATATATATATATATCTATATATGTTTTATGCTAGGGGGGCTCCGCCCCAAAACCCCATTTTTAACTTAGTTTCATCTTGATTTAATTACATCTTGATTTTTTTGCACATAACTTTTAGAATTCTTATTACTTGAAGGAGAATTCATTTTTAGAAAATAAGTATTTATATTTTTGCTTTATAATAGCATTTACATAAGAATCCATATAAAGTGGACTTTTACATAGTTTTTTAGGGTCCCTAGGATCCCTAGAAGATCAGTCATGGTTCCTGTAAAGGAACATTGAAGGGTCCCTTATGGATCCTGTAAGGGGACTTTTTTTGCTAATAATTTTTTTATAACACCTTTCGTCAAAGCCTCGACTAAAATGCCACTTTTACTGCACTAGTGCGATAAAAGAGAACTGTTACCAACCTAACATAAATATTTGTTAACTAGAAAATGTAAAGAGATACCACTGCGCATGCTTAACTCTGCGTGTTGCATGTTGTCAGTAAAAGTTAACTAACATCAATTTTTCTTGAGATTTATAAAAACGTGTAACGGAAATCATGTAGAGTGATAAATGGGCAGCAAATAATAATTATAGTGAGTAATGTCTGGATAAATAATTATTAAATTTGTAAACGTCTGGAAAAAGTGCAGCGCAAGGTTTCAAAACTCAGATATAGGCCATGGATGGCTTCCACGGATGACCCTGTGTCAAAACTAAAGATTTATTTTTCTTTTGTTTTTATGCGATTTAAATTCGTACTTGTTCGATTTTTCAGTTTCTATTACAAATTAAAGATAATTAATTTACAAGAAAAGTGTAAAAACCGAATATAACAATATATTACTAAAACAAGAGGTTGGTTTTCTTTAACAATTATTCTTAAGAGGATCCAATTCCCCCAACCTTCTTGTTAAATAAGATTTAGTTTTTTTAATTCTAAAATTAGTGATAAAGAATTAAAGATACTACAAAAAAGTAGAATTTTTTTTTATAAAGAATATTTGTCAATTACTAACTATAAGTATAAATTTTATAACTAATCAAAATGTGGGACAAGGAAATCGTGATCAAACAAAAAAAAAATTAGGAATAAAAGTCGTGTGCTTTGAATCGTCACTAAACACGAGAACGGAGTGCGTGCGCGGGGGCGTCACGTTTACCACCAGTTGTGGAACCAATGAAAATGGAGAACGTTGCGTGACATAGAGCCTTCTTTTCTACGCTTTGGAGAACGCTCCACCCGCCAGAAAGACTCCATAAGAGGCATATAAGAAGTATATATACACTAATAAAGTATATACGAAAAGTTGTACTTCAAGTTTCCTTAAACCACCATCATACTGGCATAATCACATCCTCAGTAACTCAAATAAAAGTGACATCAATCGCTATTCCTCCATAGAATAATAAAAAAATCAAATTATAATAAACAACCTCATTAAAACCGAATATTTACGTTTCATTTCCCATCTTGCTCCATACAAACATGACACCAGAATAAAAAGAAAAAAATTCCTTTGAAAAAAAACACTTGCTACTGAAAATATACTCTTCTACTGAAGCTATACTCTTCTTATCTGAAATTACGCTTCCTCTTTAATAATAATCAATTCCTCTTAAAAGTCACAACATTAATCTTCAAATAAGTTTTTTACTCTCATGCTCTAGCTCCGTCTCTTAATTATCCCTGTACTTTTATCCTCTTTAAGATCTTTCTCAAAGATTTAACAGAGAGACCCATCCTAGACGCATGAAGATATCTCCAAATTTCTTTCATATAGCTTTTTTCTTGATACATCCTTCTTGACAAAGCAAGAGGAGAACACGATTTTTTTTCTACCTTTGAATTGCCAAATCATTTATAAAACCAAAGACACGAAGCCATTCAGATAGCTTCCAGTGTCAACTTAAACTAATGATCTCGGCAGCTCAGATCGATGATCGACTCTACCCTTCAAATTAATTTCAGGCTACTGTTCTTTACGTGAAGATCGAACATGGACTTCGAACCAGCCCAGGTATATATTTAATAGTACATTTCGCAACTTTATACTATATGCATGGAAATCTAGATATATGTGATCAAGAATCGAGCGCAGGTGTTGCGCATATCGTTTAATGTATTTTTACAGGGACATCATTGAAAGACAAATCACTAAGGAATTGTCTTGATCTCGCGTGAATTAAGATCCTGAAGATAATTGCTTTATCTGATTATATTATAATTATACATATTACTGATTTTATTACAATGTTGCCTCCGATGAATAGAATCATAGACGGGTGATCAAGGCAAATATGTGCGAGTTCTTCTATATAATTTCAAGACGCAAAATTTATTATTAAGTTCTTCTATAGAAAAATTAGGATATAAAAACAGTTATATAGCCAAATATTGTAGGCTGAAGACTATGGTGTATGGAAAAATAAATAAAAAAAGAAAATTATTGTTGGCTTTAGAAACATTATTTTAGAATTAATATTTTCCCATCAGTGGGCAGTCGAACGTTTTAAAAATGTTTTTAAAATCTTTCTTCTTGTTCCAAACCATTCTAAAACATATATTCCTTAATAGAATCCTTAATAGAAAAACAGCTATTTTTTGGCTGGAGTTTGAGAGTGACGGTTGGTATTGGCTGAAATAATTTCAAATTTTTGTGCGCGCACAGTTTTGAGTTTCTAATTTATTCCCCGTGGTCGAGTGCGAGTATTACACATAATACATGATGAATATTGCAGAATATTACCGATTACAAACTACAAAGTGAAGAACACGTGTTTTTTTTTCTTAAATATTCTTCATCATTCTTAATAATATTCTTAATATATAGGATGATAAAATGTGAAAAGTGACAAAACAATAAAAAAAATATATATAAAATATCATAAGTGATCAGAAGTGAAAAAAGTTTTGTGATTAAAATAAGGATACACCGAAAAAAATAAAATCTCAGAGTGAGAAGAAAATTCCGCTTAACAATTATTTTTACATTTTATTTTTAATATGCGAATATTCATTTATAAAAAAGAGGAATTTTTGTTTATTTTTGAAAGTTTTTTAACTAAAAGATGAATTTTAACCTTTCTTTCTTTGATTAAAATTATTCCTCTCAAATTGAAACAAATTTATACTAGAAAGAAGATTTTTAAGTTGTTTTTTGTTTTTCTGAACGCAGCTTCAAACTGTTTAAAAAGTGACATTTAATGGAAAATATAAAAGAGCAAAATCCTCTCAATTAGAAATGAAAACTTTAGTGCGCCCATATATAAGAGGAAAAAATGCTGCAAAAGAAGGGGAATAGTCTAAAATTGAAATTATTTTTTTTCCGGTTTAAGGAGGATATTTATAGGTAAGTTTTTAAAAATTATGTAAAATGCAATTAAACTTATAAAAATTAAACTTTTACAATAAAGAAATTTAAGTAACTATCTAGAATAAGTTAAAAAATTCTTGAGTTAGCCTTGTTTAATTAAAATATTAAAATTAATATAATTTCTGAAATACTTTACATGTTTTAATATTTTTTCAATGAATCTTAAAGAAACACTCAGATTTTATTTTAAAAATATTTATGTTTTTTTTAAAAGAATATTTAAGGTATAAAATTAAACTCTGAAAGTTAATAAACAGGTGCTATAATAATTGGATTACAGTTTTATAATTAAATTTTAATGGTAAAAAAATATTCTTTTTTTTAAAACAAAAATGTTTTTTTTACTAATAAATATTACAGTAATAAATCATTTATCACAGAATAATTTAATCCCAACAAAAACATATTTGATGTTATAATAATATAATATGAGTAAAAAGATAGTAAAAGTTATAATAAACTGATGAAAAGAATCTGTAGTGTTTTTACTTTGTAATTTTCATATTATGAAAATAATTAGTGAAGTAATCTTACATATAATTGTTGTGTTTTTAAATAAAGGTTTTCTTTTACAATAAGTAAAGTGATTCTGAAGTGTAAAAGTTAGTGTAAAATTTAAGTTTTAAAAGGTAACTTATTTTTTTCCCTACTACTTTGGACATTGAAATTGATTGTCTTAGTTTAATTAAGTGATAATTTTGATTTAAAAAAAATTGTGCTGGCTGCCATAAAAAGTTGCATGTCACCATGAGTGGACCACTGTCTATTGTAACCGCATGAGTGGACTGGCTGTTTTTTCCATTTTTAATGTCAATTTACTATTTTTATGAATATAAATTTTGACAATAAATTGGTTTGAAACTATGTTTTATGTTCTTTATTAATTTTTTTGTGATATTGATGTGATATGTGCCAAAATTATTAAAAATGGTTTCACTTGCAAACATTGCGACACAGATACATATGGTCCAAAGCTGCATAAGCATAAATTTTGTTCTAATATATCAGAAATATTAAATACATTAAAGGATTTAGAATAACTTTTGCAATTCTTTGATATTTTATTGATTTTCAGACCCTTTTCGGAATTTTTCAGGAGTGGTCCACTCAAGGTTACATTTTTTTTTATTCTTAAAAATGAATTTTTTATGAATTTTTTTTAAAAGTCAATTTTTTTCCAAATAAAAGAAATCAAAGCTATTATGATATAAACACTTATCTATGGGATCTAAATTAAAGCTTGAAATAGAAACCTCCGATTAATTTGCTTTCATAAAGAATTTTTTTGAAAAAAGCTTACATTAGGCGGTCCATTTAAGGTGACATTACCCTAACTTTTTTTCAATATTAAAATTTGACGTAGGTGTCTTTTTTACATTATTTACTTAAAAGGGTTAATTTTAGGACTTAAATCACATCACTCTATTTACACTTTGAAATTCAATGGAAATTGTATCAACATTAACTGTTTTAAGTTGCCTAAAACTAAATATATGAGTTAAATCACTTGATATATTAAAACAAATTGACTAAAATCCTGCCCTTACCTGCGAATTGGCTTTCTAAAAACTGCTGAAAATAAGAGATAATATACAGTTCCGGGTTTTGTGCCAGATTACGAGACACATGTGAAACGATAACTGATTTTGTAACCCCCTTACATTGTTAAGGTAAACTCGATGGTGGGTAGATGGGAGTCTCTTGTCTTCGCAGTGATTAATGGTAACATGCCCTGAGGTACCATGGAGCTAGTTAACGATACGCTTTACACTCTGCGCGTCTTGCAGAAATCGACCAATATAAAATAAATAACTGAATCGCCATTAGAATAGTTTAAACCGTGGGTGCTGATAGATGTTGCATGCATTGTTAATCAGATGAAATTCCGGGCTTGCTAATTGGGCACCTGGGATGTCACACTCTCTTCTTGCCATATATACACGCCTCTATATATATGTATATATATATATACTATATGGAATCAGTGGCAACCGTCCAGCTGCTTATTCAAATTATTTATCCAATAAGCAAATGAACCTCGCCAGGAGACGTTGGGATTTAGTCGATTTATGAAGTAGCGACTCTCGGCACTCGGCAACCACTCTCCTCGAACGGGTTTGCGAGTCTCGTCATTATTTCACGGCAGGTTTACTTTATCTGCTTTATCGCGAATGGAACTGGTAGCCAGACATCCCACTAGATGCAAAATCAACGTCAAGGATTATCATCTTTCACTTTCTTCTTCAGGATGAGCAATGACAATCCTTTTAAATAAGATCATCACTATTAGAAATTTTATATATTTCTTATTATTTGCATTGTATTTTTGATCTTCTTTCTTATTCATTTGTAATTTTTAGAGAATTTATCACTATTTTCATTAACTGTTCAAGTTAATAAAAACTTTTTCCCAGCTGAAAAAGTTCTATAGAATTTCACTAGAATCATTATAAAGGAATTCTAGTGAGATTATATAGAATTTCACTAGAACGATTCTATACAATTTTTACATGAATTCTTCTAAACTTTAGTGATTTTTAATTAAACAGAATTCAAATTCGTCATATAATATTTTTCAACTTTATATTATTGTGTATTTAAATTTTACATTTGATATACATGAGTTTAAGGCAAAAATTGTTCATATCATTTAAATATATATAATATTTATTCAACTTAGTAACGGGGCTGCTCGAACCATGTGAAAGTATTTAAAAAAAAATACGGATTTTACAGACCAATAACGAAACATTACGGACCAACTACTAACAAAAATATAACCAGTCTGAGTCTAATGAAAGAACATTTTACTTAAAAGTATAAATTAAATTTTTATAACTATAAAACATGAAGATATGAATCACTCCGAGTCTTCGACTCGGAGTAATCGATTTCTTCATGTTTTATAATAATTAAAAATAGCAAATTACAGGCTTACAACTAATCTACTAAAAACTATACTATTTACTACTTTTTTATACGTTATGCTACTATCTGGGTACTTTTTTAGATTTCAGCTACTAATAACTACTATTTCTGCTTATTTTAAAAAATTTCCACTACTACAAATTCGCTAATACTAGAAATCAAAGATCTATTATCTCAAAAATTATAATCAAATTCTTTAAAAAGGTTCAATTACAAATGCCCTGAAACTGTATCTCCTTAGCTAACTTCTTAGCAAAAATTTTTTTATTTTACTAAGTAAAATAAAACTTAGGCCACTTTGGAAAAACAGCTGAAATTTTGCTTTAAAAAAAAAGTGACCCCAAGGTGGCCACCATTCAAAAATTCACTGAAAAATTAAAAAAATTAGTTGCAAAAATCAATTTAAGGTAATTTTATTTGAAATGCATGGTTTTTGGCTTATAATCACAGAATCAATAGTTGCAAACTCTGTTTTTTGCTTATAAGAAGTCATTCTAGAATATTGTTAATTATATTTCAGAAAAAATTAATTATTTATAACAATGTTTATAAAATTCTTATGAGCAATTCAATTATTTTCAAAGATAACATTTTTTACAGAAATTCAATTATATTTAAAGGTTTTAATAAAATTTTCTGCCATAATTCAATTATTTTCATAAATAATAAAATTCTTCTCTATAATTCAATTATTTTTGAGAATTATAATAAAATTCCTAGCAACTATTCAATTATTTACATAAATAATAAAATTCATCGCAGGATTTCAATTATTTTTAATACACTTTTACAGGAATTGCTAAAAAAATGTAATTATTTTAATTTCTATTGCTCAAAAAAATCAATTCTTTAAAACATTTTTTTTTTAATTCTTTGGAAGAATTCATTTATTTACAAAAATATTAAAATTTTTCACAGGAATTCAATTATTTTCAACTATTATATTAAATTGTTCAAAACAAATCAATTATTTTAAATACAATTTTAATTAAATTTTTCTGGAATAATTCAATTATTTTTTTATATTAAAATAAAATTTTTCAAAAGAATTCAATTATGTCGATAAATATCAAAATTATTCCCAAAAATTCAATTATTTTGAGAAATTTTAATAAAATTCTTTGCTAAATTCAATTATTTTTATAAATAACAATATTCATCACAAGAATTCAATTATTTTTAAAAGTAATAAGTTTCTTCTTGAAAATTCAATTATTTAAAAAAAACTCTAATATAATCGTTCGCAAAAATTCAATTTTATTATTTTCATAAATAATGAAATGCTATTGCGAGGATTTCAACTATTTTTAAAAAAATTTAATAAAATACCACACTTTAAAAAAAATAATTGAATCCCTGTAAAAATATTATTATTTGAAAAAATAATTGAATAATATTGCGAAGAAATTTATAAAAAAATTTGTAAATAATTGAAGTTTTGTGAAATTTTTATATTATTTTATGAAAATAATATCAGATACTTAAAATCATTAAATTGGGGAAAATTTTTGAAAATTGAAATTTCGTGAAGGATTTTATTACAATTTTTGAAAATAATTGAATTTTGGAAAAGAATTTTGTTATTTATAAAGATGATTGAAATTTTGACAAGGATTTTATTAAAATTTTTGAAAATAATTGAATTTTGATGAAGAATTTTGTTATATAATAATATAATGTTAAAAAATTATTTCACAAAATTTTTATTCTTTCTAATTAAAAATCATTAAAATTTAGTAGAATTCATGTAGGGTAAGGGGCCTCAAGGTGGCCACCCATCTTTTGAACGACTGTAATTCCTAAACGGTATTATATAACATAATTAATAATATATGCCTTGAAACTGGATCTCCTTAGCTAACTTTTTACGCAAAAAAATATTTTCATTTTACTAAGGAAAATAAAACATAGACGACTTTAGAAAAACAGCTAAAATTTTGAATTAAAAAAATGTGGCTCCATGGTGGCCACCATTCAAAAAAACTGCTGCCAAGTTGTATATTTTTATAATTTTAATATTCATTTCATGAATACTTTGCTTCCTCATAGAAATAATAATAATTGAAGTATAAGAATTAATTTTTAAAAAAGAGTTAAAAATCATTAAATCTTGGTCCAAAAAATATGTTTTTATATATTCTATAAGATGGTTATAATAGTTTAATAATTACACATAAGTTAATAAACAAGAATGTTGACAAAATTATATTTTCCACAATTTTTGATTTTTCAAATACCAATAATTTGATAATTTTTGACCGAATCAGGTTCAAGAATAGGTCAATCGAAGCCTTTTTTAATGATCTACAAGTTGGTAATGAAAGTTTTAAAGTTTCTTTTATATTTTTCAACAAAATTTTCAAAAAAATGTTATTTTCGAAAAATTTAGATTTTTAAAACTTTAATATCTCTGGCTAATATAGACGAAAAATGTTCAATGAAGGCTCAAAAGATGCGTCTGAAAAAATTCTACAAAACTAAAGAAAAACATTTATAGGTGCCCTAACATTTTTTTAAGTTATGGCCAAAAAACGTTTTTTTACAAAATGAAAAATGCAAAAAAAATATGGTTAAACTTTATGAATCGGGCTGAAAATACTAGAATTTTATGTCCCCCGGGGAGACCTAAAATTTAAAAATAATTGAGGCCTTTAGCTCTTTCTCGTTCTGAGATATTGAGGCAAATGTAATGTTTGTACACACACACATCGGGACAAATTTTTAAAATCCGTTTTTTGGACTTCGGAGGTCAAAATACGTAGAAATTTTTTTTTATTTATTTAGAACATTTATACGGGCAGTGTCCATTCGTACATAAAGTACTAAAAGATTAGGTATAATGAAAAAAAATTTATAAATATGTCAAAAAATCACAATCGAAAATTTTGCTAATACAATCCTTCCTCTATGAGGAAGCAATTCACTGAATAATTTAAAAAATATAGAAATTCTATTAGAATCATTCTAGTGAAATTCTGTAGAATATTCACTATAGAATTCTAGAATGATTTTATAGAATGATTCTAGTGAAATTCTGTAGAATATTCACTATAATTCTAGAATGATTCTATAGAATGATTTTAGTGAAATTCTATACAACTTTTTTAGCTGTGACTTTTAATTATTTTTTCGCACTTTCACATATTTTTCCTATAGTTTTTATATACTATGTTAAAAATCTGTTTGAATAGATTCCATTAGTATATATGGCTTTAACCATCTATCATGATAATTAATTGCTGACCCTGGCAAGCAAGGCTTTGACAATGAATCACTGATGCAATCATTCACATAATTCTATTCATTTAAAGAGGCGCTAGGTTTAGAATAACGATAGAATGAAAATAGGGTGTCGCACAGGATTGAAAAGTTGATTGTAAGATCATTCGTCGATGATTTCGAGAGTTCCAGCTAGTTAGCTTCAAGAAAGAGGAGAAATGAATATACAGTGTTTTTAATGCATTGCTATACTTTTCTCTCCTCTACATATATGGGCCTATAAAGAACAAGATCATACTCGTGATATTCAGCATCTGGACCGATCCCACGAAGGCAGTGGCTTGTCAATGTCCTGTCGTTTAGACAGCAGATAACTGAGATATTGATTTCTACCTTCTAGACTATTAGTTTTTGTATAATATACCATAGAATAGTTGCCAAGTTAATCTACATGTCGCTCCAACAAATAAATAATAGTCTTGTTCCCAGAACCGGATCTGCTAAGATATATACTTTGGTTGGTGAAATAAAAAGCAGTTGCGGAGAAAGTAGTTTGTTAGTCTCTATTGAGCATTACGTAATTAAAAGAAATTCTCAAAATGATATTAAAACAATTGTTTTGAGTCGAGTGGGTATTTTTGTGAAAAAAATGACAGCAGCAAATGCATACACGAAGCGTTGATTAATTATCTATCCATGAATGCATGTTTTACCTAAATCACACTGCAGACTCGTGTGTCTATAATCCGGCTATTAGGGTGACTTCGCTATTACAGAACGACAGCAAGCTACTTTCATTGGTGGGCGGTCTGTATACGGGGTTCTGCTGTTATAAAGTATCAATACATCAAGCTTTGCATTCTTGATATGGGAACCCATCCTTCTCTTCTATATGGGGTTATGATTATATAAGTCACATGGAATCACGACAAAAGCGGATTTTCAAAAACAATGTAATGTCGGTGGGAAAGTTTTTAGCAACCTCTCCCTTAAGTCGAAATATTAAACATGAGAGATTAGTTTACACATAAAATTTTATGCAAAATTAAAAAACCATTTTCTACCCAAGCGCAGGTGGAAGTGCGTGCACGGAAAAAACGGTAATATAATTTTAAGAAGCGCGTACTTAAATAGGAACCAAGATAATATTCCCTACTTAAATTAAGTGAGAAATATTCTAACAATAAGATTGATATTCTTCGTGTAAGAATATTTCCCAGTTAATTTAAGTAGAGAATAACTTCATTTAAGTGGGGCCACTTAATTTAAGTTATTTCCTACTTAAATGAAGTGAGAAATATTCTTACAATAAGAATGTCAATCTTATTGTAAGAATATTTCCTATACTTAATTTAAGTGAGGCCACTTAATTTAAGTCTTTCCCTACTTAAATTAAATGCCCCACTTACATTAAGTATAGAAAATATTATTCTTACAATAAGAATATCAATCTTATTGTAAAAATATTTCATACTTAATTTAAGTGAGGCCACTTAATTTAAGTTATTCCCTACTTAAATCAAGTACCCCACTTAATTTAAGTTATTCCCTACTTAAGTCAAGTGCCCCACTTAATTTAAGTTATTCCCTACTTAAATTAAGTGCCCCACCAAAATTAAGTGGGGAATATTCTTACAATAAGAATATCAATCTTATTGTAAGAATATTTCCTACTTAATTTAAGTAGGGACACTTAATTTAAGTGGAGAATATTCTTGGCACCTATTTAAGTTGGAGCTTCTTAAAATTAAAATTACTGTTTTTCCTGTGTGGAAAAAGAAAGGGTGGTAAGAAAAAGGTACTAGTGTGCCTATAAAAAATGAGAAATTGGAAAATAGGAAAAATTATTTCGTACACTGTAAAAAATATAGCGATTTTTCCTTGAGGTTTTTCTTGTGGAACACCGAAAAAAAATGTTTTCAATTTCATAGAAAATTCCTTTTCTTTTGCAGCATTTTTTTCTCTTACATATGGGCACTAAATTTTTCCTTTCTAATCAAGAGGATTTTCCTCTTTTATATTTTCTACTAAATGTCACTTTTCAAACAGTTTGAAGCTGCGTTCAGAAAAACAAAAAACAACTTAAAAATCTTTTTTCTAGGTATAAATTTGTTTTAATTTGAGAGGAATAATTTTAATCAAAAAAGAAAGATTAAAATTCATCTTTTAGTTAAAAAAACTTTCAAATATAAACAAAAATTCCTCTTGTTTGTAGATGAATATTCGTAATTCGTATATATTAAAAATAAAATGTAAAAATAATTGTTAAACGGAATTTTCTTCTCACTTTGACATTTTATTTTTTTCGGTGAATATTCCAAAAGTTAGTAACAAAAAGTATTTTTACTACAATTTTTTGTTTTCCACAAGTTAGTTAAATTTTCTGCAAACTTAGGGAAAAATAATAAAATATTATAAAAATTTTTCACTACAATAAATTACAGACTTTGCACTTGATAATTCATTTTAAAAAAGTAGCAAAAAGTATAGCTTTCATAAACTAAAAAAAAGTAGTGAAAAGGTAGTTATCGAAAAATTAAACTTGACGACAAAAAAAACGTTTTAGACACTTCACAAAACTGACAAAAATTATTCCAGTCTATATTTTATTTTCCTGAATTTTTCCTAATTTCCATCAAAAATATTTACTTCTTTCTTATCCTGCTGATAAATTGAATTTCTGCAACGAATTTTATTATTCATGAAAGAATTTAAATATTTATAAAAATAATTTAATTCTTGCGAAGAATTTTATAAAAATTTTTAAATAATTGATATCTTTCCACTAATTTTATGCAAATTCTAATTTAAATAATTAAATTTCTCAGAAATTTTTATTATTCATGAAAAGAATTGAATTCTTACGAAGATTGTTATGAAAAATTTGTTAAATAATTGAATTCTGTTTGAAATATTTATGAAAATGATGTAGATATTGAAAAGCATGGAACTGTCAAAAATTTTTTAAAATCATTAAATTTTACAAAGAATTCTATTAAAATTTTTGACAATAATTGAATGTCTGGTATTTTATTAATTTTTTTTTTTTGAAAATAATTGAATTCCTCGCAATAGCATTTTATTATTTATGAAAATAATAAAATTAAATTCTTGCGAACGATTTTATTCTAGAGTTTTTTTTTTTAAATAATTGAATTTCCATGAAGAAATTTATTACTTTTAAAAATAATTGAATTCTTGTGATGAATATTTTTATTTATGAAAATAATTGAATTTTGCAAAAAATTTTATTAAAATGCTTTAAAATAATTAAATTTTCAGGAAAAATTTTGTTTTTTCAAACTAATCTTACTATTCTTCCTGGAGAAGATAAATTCGTTGAATTTGAATTTTTACAATTCGTTGACTTTGATGTTTTATTTAATGTAAAATTTCATTCATAGTTAAAAATAACACCAAAATAGGTTATTGTATTCCTTTCTGGTGTTAATTCAATCCTAGAGGGATTAAACTGTTGCAGATTATTTTAATCAATTCTGGTGTTATTTTAACACCTCACGCGTTTTACATTTTTTTTTATTTCTTTTATTTTTTTTTATTTATTTTTTTTTAAAGTTTCGAACTTTGCCATAAATAGAAGGTGGTAACTTAAATTGTTATTAAACGTTTAAATGAAAATGCTATAACTTTATAGAAAGAATAGCTTCGGGTTTCTCATTACAATGTTAAATTTATACAAATCCGCCCTCTTCTCATCTGCATCTTTGTTTGTCTCTGGGTGAAAAAAAAGATGATGAGGAAAAGAGAAGAAGAGAGTGCCAGTGACCCTCCTTCTTTTCTCCCTCTGGTTGCGGTTCCAAACCTTTAATTAATTAACGCACCGGCTACACTCTGCAAAAAGCAACCCTAAGGTCACAATGCAGAGGTGTTACTCGTTTTACAGATAAAAAGTAATAAATGATTCTTTGCACCTGCGAAACCATCTGAAACAATAAACTTATGTGCTCGCTTATGTGCGGTTGAGTAATTGGTTGTCATTGGATGCTTATAATTTAAATAATTTATATTATCAAAAAGAAATTGTTGAGAAATGTATAGAGAAAAATATTTAAAAATTTCAAATTTTAAGAGTAGAGAATCTTTTTAAGGTGTAAAGATTAATATCGTATGTGATAAATCAATGAGTAAACCATCCCTAACTAAATCGACTTTATGTGACCAAAACTATAGGAGGGTGACTGCAGGGTTTGTGCGGTGGTTACCGGTGTGAAATATTCCCATGAGGGGGTCGATCTTGTGCCATGAACACAATCATCTGTAACCCCATAAGTTGTTTTTTTTCACTCAACAATATGCTACACATCTCTTATAGTATATATCAAATTTTCTCTATATTTTTATGTATCAAAATTAGAGCAACCTATACACTACCGTCGGATCACGAAATCATGATTCTTTTTATAGAAGAAACAATTAAACAGACTTTCATTCCACTAATGATACATATATGGAAATTTTTAATAAATGACAAAGATTTTAGCGCACTTTGAAAAAATAATTTAAAAATTTTAATACTTTTTGTAAATTTTTAATCTGGGGCATATTTTTGAAAAATTGGAGAAATTGGACCAAAAGCAAAGTAGTAAATGCAGTGTTATAAACAATGCGAGATAATAAAGATAAGGGATTTCGGGCTCGTTTTTTTGCGGCCTAAAATTAACCAAACGATAAAGAAAATCACTTACATTTACGAGGTTCATTTTCGATGCGTTTCAAATTGAATTTTGCACGCTACTCAACTTGAATCCACTCTCTATATTACTTCATTTAGTAATATTGAATATTTTATTTAAGTTTTAGTGGAAAATTATTGAGATTCGCTAATACTGGAATCATATTGATTATTTTAATATTTTCTTGGTGTTAATTTAATCTGCAACAGTACTTTTTAATACTTCACGATTTACTATGTGATTATTAGGAAAGTGGTTCAGACAAACTAGTTTTATACACAAAGACAAGCCTCGTGCTATAATAATATGTTTAAGACATAAATAAATGAATAAAAGTAATGGTACTTTCGTCTAAGTCTCGATGACAATATAACGCATAAACTTAAGTGTCTAACGATAAATGCTGATCCCTGAACAAAGTGAATTCATTGAAAGTTTGATTTGATACCCTTCAAAAGGATCTCACAGAGATTGGCACGTGCCATTACCATAGGGTAGCTGAAAACTCATACATATATAACTTTAACCTGGATTATATTCGCGATTTGGTGCCAAGTCACCAACGTCAACAGGGATAATGCTCTAAAGAATCGATTTGAGTATTTGCTTAGGCACGTTCATTTGTTTTCCTTGGGATAAAATCTCATTTTCACTTGCGGACACTAGAAAAGTTTGTACATGTCTATTTGATACTTTTGTGTTGTATAGTACATATTTTTTACAACTTAACACTTACATTTTCTAAATTGATATTTGAATTACTAATTCATTATTAGTAATGTATTCTACAAAAATTTACGTACAGTACTTAATTAATAAATAATCAATTAATTTTAAACTACATAAGTAAAATTAGTTATAGGATACATTTTGTTGTGTTAATTTTTGTACCGATTTTAGGGTAAAAATGATATTTTTCTATTTCTGTGATTCAATTCTAGTTAAAGTAGAAGTCAATTCTCTTTTCTCCGCGTACAAAGGTGCCTTGAAATCTGAACAGTTGAGGTGCTTGTATGTAAATGATTCGCATAAAGAAAGACTTAATCACAGAGGAAGCAAACTTATAAATCTCAGAGCTGTGTCATTCGTGAATCACAACTCATGTAGTAATAATATCTTAGTGAAGCCACCTAAGCTGTTATTTAGATACAAATTTGCCCGCAGCCAACTTTACCTTCATACCTCTTGTAAGCGTCTATTCATATATATTTTTAGATGCGCATTCTTGTATATAAAAAGAAATCAGTTCATTTTATATTAACCAATTTTTTTCTACCTATTCTTCAAGTTCAATGAATCTCCACACATTTCACGAACTCCAGATGAGTGAAAAAAAATTTTTTTTAAAGTGTCAAGTTTTTGCTTCATTATAATACTAAGCAAATTTTTATTTGCTTTGAAACTTGGTAAGATAATACAAACAGTTGGATAAATTATTCATGAAACAGTTTGCCCATACCAATTAATTGGATCGCGTTCCAGAGTCCAACGAGTGACTTTTTTGTACCTTTAATTCTCATATAAATTAAAATTACCTAACTTTAAAACTAACATTTATATAATTTTTCTTTTCTGAACTTTTACTAAATTCTCATCACACGAAAAAGTATTTGAAATTTTAATATTGGTCGAAATGTTCCCAGGTAGAAATTTACAACTGACGTGGACCCCAGTCAGCACCGTCGTATATATAGGAATAGTGCTACTGCGGCTGGGAACAGTCTGCGAATCCGCTGGGATTCGGCATTATTTCGAAAGATGACTTGGCCAGGAGCAGACTGGCAAACGTCTTGGTACTGACATTCTACCACCCAGTAACCCGCTGAGAGTTGTCATTCTATCGCCTAACAACCGGCTGGGTGCTGGTATTTTACTGACTAATAGTAACTTTATATTTTACCGTTAATCAAACCGACTGAGGTTATACTAAAAGTTTAAGAATTCATTATTCTTGATATTATAGTTGACATTTTCAAATATTCAAGTTAGGTTAGTCCATTATGCAATTTTTACAAAATAATTTCTCATCAAAACATATCTATGCGTGGACAGTTATGAGATGTTTATTAAGGTGATTTTATCCCAGGCTATATGGTAGCAGCATTATTTTTTTCAAATTTTATTAGATTTTAAAAATTTTCTCTGAATAAAATGTAATAAAATGAGAGCGAGAGAGACGGACTTTAACCAAATCCCATACTTTTCTATAATAGACATAAAACTTTTCTTACTCTCTGTATACATATATGACACTTGTACGAAAATGTGAAATAAGCCCAGTCAGCGTGGCAATAAAAGAACGGTTTGGGGACTAGCACGGGATGCTGGTTATTTAATCTCTAATCCAGACACTCGAGGGTGACTTCGTCACCGATACCCTATTTTCTCTATGACATATAAATGTAACTACCCTCCCTCAAAACGATTTTCTGGGGTTGCTGGACCAGCAGGGGTCAAATCTATTCCATAGGAATCTCCAACATTCTCTTGTAACTAAACCAACAAACTTATCCCTGATGATACTTTTTTTTAAATGTTTATTCAAGTTTAAAATTTTTTTATTTTACATCTGTGAGACTTAATATATTTCAAGATTTTAATCACATTTTTCGGTTATTTTTTAATTATCGCATGTTTACATTATTCAGTCGTTTTTTTTTTTAATTTTTGGAAAATAAATCATACAAGTATTTAATAACTCTTTGACATAACTAATAAAATATTTTCATGTAAAAGAGTAATATGCACCTTAAGACACATTTACATCGTTTATTTATAACCGTATATAGCGATCATATCTTTTCTTTTTTGATGGTTGTTGTTTCTATCATATATGTACCTTCCGCAATTTGCATAGATAACGACATGTCGCGAAATCATCTGCCGAAGTCTAATTTAATTGGCATATTCTACTATAATCTTTTCGTAACAATAATCTTGCATCTATAATGTACATATATTTTCGCTCTGGACATGTGTGAGCATCTGCTTCCTGTATATCATGCATGCGTTTCATAAACATATGATATTTAAATTTTTAAGTTATATAGATTCTTGTATGTTTATTAAAGTGTCATTATTATTCTTCCGTCAAACTAAATTAAATGTTCTTCTAATTTAGTTTTTACATAATAGTGTATACATGGTCTACAAATTATGATAATTTTTTAATTTTCTTTTACCTATAATAGCAGGCGTAAATATATAGTATTTTAATATTGTAATACACTAGAAACATAAAAATTTTTCTGTACAATATAAATATTTACGAATAAAATGAAAATCAAATATTGCGTGTCACCAATATTTTACAAATTTAGTGAGAGTTACTTTAAAGCAGAATTTTTTAATAACTAGATATTTAGAATTATTGGTTCTACCCAATTTTAAATACAGGCATATGTGTATCTTATCAGAAAGTGCCCAAAAAAAATTGAAAAACAACGCTTAATAAAAAAATCCTGCATAATGTCCCACAGGGAATAAGGTTCTACGACTCATAGAGCAACAAAAGTACCTTAACGTAAAATATATTTTTTTAAATGTGTACCAGGAGAGTTTGTCTGATCAAATGGCAATCTTGATTACAAAGTTCCCAATTTTAGTTAATAGAACTGCATATTAAGAATTGAGGGGTTAAATTAAAAGCGTGTTTTGCGGACTTTCGGCAAATTATTATATCTTTAAAATAACGACTTTTAAGGATAAAGAAATTTTGACTTTTTTAATTTATCAAAAAGTTGAAATTTTTATTTTTAGTTGAAAGTTTAAAAATCTTTTTAACAGCATAAGTATATACATAAATACAAAAAATGTGATTGTGATTCCCCATTATTGGAGGATTAGTGAATGATTGATAATATTATAACCTCCGAGAACCACTTCAGCATCCACACTTTTCATGGGAATAATGCTTAAGTCGCCGACCATAATAAGGGAACCGATCCAAATTCCTTAAATCCTATTTGATCCGGTGACATAAAACAAACAGTCCCACCAGCTTGGCAACTTTAGACACTCCCGCATTCTCATGGGAATTTAAGAATCGAAAAGACACGCGCAGATTATTGACTATCTACGCAGTATAAGTATAACCAATATGTATAAAAACACAATCCCTTTGAATCGATCCACTCAAATCATAACTATATAAATAAACTCGATTTATTTGTTTCTCACCTTGTAAAACACTTGAAAAAATTATTGCAGATAAGAAGAACACGCAATGCGGCAATTTTTTTTATTTACAAGAACTGTTAAGGAGACTTTCTAATCAAAAGGTTTTCAAAAAAATTGAATTTTTTGATTCTTTATCTAAAAAAACTAGCCAACAAACCTTTCAAATTTCATATTTCTACCCTATGTTATTTTCAAAGGGGTACATAAATAGACTCAAAAGTTCTACAGCGTTATTTTTGCTATTTTTTGAGAAAAACTTGTATAAAAAATGTTAAAACATTAAAAAAAATTGTTGTTAGGTTTGTTGTCTGAAATAAACCCTTGTGAACAGAATCGTGTTTGAATTTTTAATTTATGTAAAACAGGTTGACCGGAAACTGTCCCTCCGAATAAAAGTTACCTGCGAAAATAAACTAAAAAATACTTTAAAATATTTTTTAATTCTCCTCTTGCAATACATGTACTATTGTACGTATAATATATATAATACTTTTCTTTTTTATAAATTAACTAAACGGCATCCACAATGTTAACATGTACTTAAAACAATAATTCAAAATTATTAAAATATATATGAATTTCTTTTTTCATTACACCAGTTGTAAAATAATTGTCTATAACAAATGTAAAGTTTCTTTTGGTTAAGAATTTAAATATAAGTGTAAACGTTTATAAAAATTGAAAAAAAATCTTTCTTGTTAAAAAGATACTGCAGTGTCTCAAAAATAAGAAAAAATAATCATCATAAAGGTAAAACAGTTTTATAAGCTTAAATTATAATCCAAATGGCGCGCACAGTAGCAATCTATGATCTTAAATATCTGCGTACATTGTTTCCAAGAGTATATGACGCTTTTAAAAGTTCTGATTTAAAATTCAAGAAGATGAGAACGATGATAAAAACTGTATAATCAATAATATTGTTACGCCTTTCGGATACAGATTAAATATCGGCAAACAAATTTAATGATTTTTAACATAAAACTTTAAAAGCATTTTTCTCAAAACTACATCTTTCTAAGTACATATATCTCGTAACTTTTCTCGCAAAATTTTTTATTTATTTATTTAAAAATTGATTTACATCACCAAGATGATAAAAAGTAAGCAATTTTCTTTTACAAAAATCTTTAATACTTAATAATATAGCTCACAGTAAAACGTGAGGTGTTAAAATAACACCGCAGAATGGGTTACAATAATCTGCAGCAGTTTAATCCCTCTAGGATTAAATTAACACCAGAAACGATTAAAATAATCTATTTTCGTGTTATTTTTAACTATGAATGAAATTTTACTTTAAATAAAACACCAAAGTCAACGATTTGTAAAAATTCAACGACTTAAGCTTCTCCACACTGAAAAAAAAATATTCTTAATTTTAGAATATATACTAAAATAGGTGCCAAGGATATTCCCCACTCAAATTAAGTGGGAAATATTCTTACAATAAGAATATATTCTAATAGTAAGAATATATACCACTTAATATATGTGGGGAATATCCTTGGCACCTATTTTAGTATATATTCTAAAATTAAGAATATTTTTTTTTCAGTGCAGGGAGAATAGTAAGTTAGTTACTAACTAACTAACTAACTTAGTAACATAGTTACCCAGGTGCGAATTTAGGTTGGCCGCCAGAGTTTGAAGGTTGGCCCAAGGTTGGCCTAACTTTGGCAAGCAAAGTTTTGGTTGCCAGAGTTTGCCCAACTTTGGCAAGTACTTGTGCCCACAGTTGGCCCGACTTTGCAAGCCAACCATTAAATGCAGAGTTTAACCAACCGTCGGGCCAACTTTGGCGACAAAGTTTGGCACAACTTATCCAAACGTAGTTTAAAAGACTTTCACTTTCGGTTGGCCGAACTCTGGGCCACGGTTGGCCCAACAGTTGGCAAAACTCTAGAAACGCAGTTTAAATGACTTAAACTTTCTTGGTTGGCCGAACTTTGGGCCACGGTTGGCCCGACGGTGGGAAAAACTTTGTCAAATGCGGTTTAAATGACTTAAACTTTCTTGGTTGGCTGAACTCTGGGCCACGGTTGGCCCGACTGTTGCAGCTTAAATATACATTTTGCGTTATGCACTCCCATGTGAGCGTAGCGTAGTGGTCAGTGTATAAGTCTTCGGTGCGTTAGGTTAGGGGTTCGATCCCAGCGAGCGATAGATATTTTCGAAAATGTATGTATGAGATTGTGTTTAATAATAATAGGTAAAGGTTATATCTGATGTTCCCGCTAATAATAACCTGTTAATTGTTTAAATAATTTAGTTTTTTAATAATTTTTTACCTTTGGCTGTTGAAGTTGGCCAAACTTTGAAAATTGTGGTTGGCCCAACTTACGCATCTAAAGTTGTGCCAACTTTGGCGTCAGTCTTTGGACCAACCATTGAAATGTATAGTTGGCACAACATATGCATTGTAAGTTGGGCCAACTTCCTTATGAGTTGTCGGGCCAACCATCGTCGCCATTAGACGGTCGCCGTTATCATCTGTATGGTTGGCCCAACCTCTGGCACGAGAAGTTGGACCGACTTTGTAAAAGTTGGCCCAACTATGGGCCGACCAAAAAATCGCACCTGGGTACTAAATTCAATTGTGTTCAAAAATTTAAAAAAATTCTCTTAAAAATTTCAATTCTCTTTATAAATAATAAAATTATTCTCTGATATTCAATTATTTTACAAAATTTTAATCAAATTCTTGTCAAAATAATTGCATAATTTCAATTAATTTTGATGAAATTTTAATCGAATTCCTCGAAAAATGTAATTTTATTTCTTAAAAATTTTATTAAAATTCGTCCAAAGAATTTAATGATTTAAAAAAATGGTTGATAACATTTTTTATGAGAATTTAATTTAAAGAAACATGAAATTAATAAATTATTTATTTTTGTATTTAAATAATTGAATTCTCGTAGAATTTACTAATAAAAATGGTTTTAAAAATGAATTTCAGTTAAAATTTTAGATTAAATTCAATTATAAAAAGCATTATAACGTGGATTTTTATAGAAATAATTAAATTTTAAAAAAGTTTCAAATTAAAATCATTGAAATTCTTAATTTTTCATATTTTTGACAAACAATTCTGTAGAATTAATTCTTTTTAAAAGTTTAATAAGATTTTTATTGAATTTATTTCAAGTTCTTATTTTTCAATATATATTTAATTGCAGAATTTCCAAATAATTGAAATTTTGTATAAAATTGAATTGTAAACGAATGAATTTGAAAATTCTCAAAGAATTTTTTCAAAAATTATTAAAAATAATGGATTTATTAAAGAATTTTAGTCAAAAACACTAGAAAAAAATTTAATTTTAGAGAAGTTACAAATTATTGCAGAAATTCAATTATTTTCAAGAGAAATGAAATTTTTCTTAAGGATTCAATTATTTTTTCTAATAATAAAACTCATCGCAGCGTTTCAATTATTTTTCATACAATTATAATTGAATTTCTTGAAAAAAGTAATTATATGTTCATGCAAGTTTTAATAAAATTTGTCAAAAGAATTCAATTATTTAAAAATTTGTTAATAAAATTCTTTATGAGAATTGAATTTTGAGAAACATTCAATTATTCAATAAATTATTTACAAGATTTCAGTTATTTTTAATACAATTTTACAGGAATTGTTATAAAAATGCAATTAATCTTAAAAATTTTATTTCAATACTTCGAAAAGGTCAAATATTTAAAAAAATATTTTTTTTAAATTCTTTGGAACAATTAAATTATTTACAAAAATATTAGAATTTTTCACAGGAATTCAATTATTTTAAAAATATTTTTATATAATTGTTCGCAGGAAATCAATTATTTTAAATACAACTTTAATTACATTATTTTAAAATAATACAATTATTCATTTAGATTTTAATGAAATTCTTCATAATAATTTAATTATTTACACAAATAATTCTTCAAAAGAATTTAATTTTGTCCATAAATAACAAAATTATTTTCGAAAATTCAATTATTTTGAGGCAATTTAATAAAATTCTTTGTAAAATTAAATTATTTTCATGAATAATATTCATCTTAAGAATTCAATTATTTTTATAAGTAATCAATTTTTTCTTGGAAATTCAATTATTTTAAAAAATTCTAATAAAATCGTTCGTAAGAATTTAATTATTTTCATAAATAATAAAATTCTTCTCAGGAATCGAATGATTTTCAATAACTAATATTTTAATAAAATTACCCAAAAGATTTCAATTATTTAAAAACGATTTTAATAAAATTGTAGACAAACATTTAATTATTTTCATAAATAATAAAAATTTCACAGAAATTCAATTATTTCTAATTTTTTTATAAGTTTCTTCTCAATAATTCAATTATTTTCAGAAATAATAAAACTCATCACAGAATTTCAATTATTTTTAACACAATTTTATTCGAATTCATTTAAAAATGTAACTAATATTCTAAAAAATTTTATTAAAATTCGTCAAAAGAATTGAATTATTTTAAAATTTGTTAATAAAATTCTTTATGAGAACTGAATTTTGAGAAACATTCAATTATTCAATGAATTATTTACTTTTACATTTGAATAATTAAATTCTTGTAGATTTTTCTAATAAAAATTGATTTTCATTTCATAAAAATGAATTTCAGTTAAAATTTTAGATTATAATTGAATTTTGAAATTAATTTTCATGAAAAAGTTCAATTGAATTTTTTTTTATATTATTTAAAGTTTTTATTTTCTAATATGCATTTAATTAAAGAATTTAGGAATAATTGAAATTTCGTGAAATTGAATATTGTAAACAAATGGATTTGAAAATTGCCAAAGAACTTTTTCGAAAATTATTAAAAATAATAGATATAAAGTAAAATTGTAGTTAAAAATTTATGAAAATAATAATTGAATTGAAATAATGAAAATAATTTTGAAGAAGTATAATATTCTTATAATATAAAATAATGATTTTATTACTTGGTCATCTTTAATTATTATAAAATATGAAGAAATCGATGATTCCGAGTCGAAGACTCGGAGTTATCGATATCTTCATATTTTATAGTTATAAAAAAATTTAATAAACTAAACATTGATTGTAAAAAATAACACCAAAATTGATTATTTTAATCTTTTTTGCTGTGTACTTATATATGATAAAGTCTGATATTTTTGTAATATTTTATACACACGAAAAAGACCATCGTTATTGAAAAAGTCGTTTGATTTATTAAGTTTTAAAATTTTTACGCTGTTTTGTGAAAAGTCGAAACAAAGCATATATTATTATAAATTTAATGGTAAAACAACATTAGAAAAAAGAATTGAAACTCCGACTATTATTCGCTTAATGAAGTGCAAATATAGTTGTGTAAGGATTGCTCACTTCCCATGTCCACAGGACAATGAAAGCTCAAAACCGCACACCTCATCATCATTTATTGTGCACGATACACAGTGTGTGATTTGTCTATTACACCAGCGGTACGCGCCGCTATGCTGTTCATAATAATCGAACTGTAAGTAAAGTGGCAACAAACAAGAAACGTTTGTTCGGGGGCACGTACGTAAATTTAGTTTCATATATAGATTTGGTTGAGTGTATAGTGCTTTCTGAGGGTGCGCGTTATTTTTATTCCCAAGAACCCTCCTCTTTCAACTATGGACTCTGATGGTGAATAAATTCTCTTGGAACGCGTGTGTGAGCACGCATTAATAAACGCCCTTATTTCGTTGGTCATTCCATGGCTTCAAATACGCAAAAAGACGGCTCTTGAAAGTCTTCTGTATACAACAATAGTACCAATGGCATAATAACATCATTATACCTTTGTTACCATTGAACAACTCTCGAGAGCATGGTATATGAACAAACCGAAATATGAGAATAATAATCGTGTGCCAATAAAAATTACCGCTTGTTCACTGGTTGACAACTTTATAAGTTTATACATTCTAAAAACGCCGTATTTTTGAGGAAGTCCAAGCATATATGATGTCGATTTTAAACATTCTGCGTTTCAAATAAACTTCTACATCCGTTTTATCCCTAACTATTTAATGGTACAGATTCATGCGGCCTACACAATGCAGCTAACAAATTGGTGGGTTAATAAATAAGTAACTGTATCCGCTACAACCCTTTGCTAGTTTAAATTTTATAGGAGGGCGAAAATGTGTGAAACGGTACATTTCAGTTACATGCGAGTAATGGAAGATAAATAGGAAGAAGGATACATTTAAACTGTTAGAACTTTACTGTTAGAACTTTGCTGTTAGAACCAAAAACTTGAAGGTGGTCGAAAAGATTAGAAAAGAAATATAGTTTAAATAAATAACCGTTTTAATTTTTTAATTGATGCCGAGATGTTGATAAATTTGGTGCCTATACTATATTTTCGGTGCAGTGATATAAAAGTATACGTTTCAGCACCGCGCTTTATTATTTGAATAGACCAATCATCAGTGACAACTGTAACTCTACACTGGATACCCTTGGGAATAAACTTTGATGAAAATACAATATTGTATTTATCAAATTATCTACATTGTTCTCTATTGTGGGATGAGTTCGTATGAGATATTTTTTAAATGCATATAGCATATCATAATTCTTCAAAGTTCAATTCCTTAACTATTTCTAGTGATTAAAAGGATAATGTTTTGATACATAGTAATATATAATACCAGTCCTAATAAATATATAAATTTATAATAATACTCTTAATAAATATGCTATTTTAATAATAATTTAACTTCTTTCTTAAAATCATGGTTTAAACGCAATATTACAATAACAAATTAACAATAACTTGTTGTGTGAAAATGATAGTGATCTTTTTGATTAATTGAAAAAATTTTGCTCCCAAATTATGGATTTAGAATATAGATGTAAACCTATGACTTTTTTTCACACGAAAGAAATAATCGTGAACCAAAAATTTGAAAAGGACAAACTCTCCCTTAACATGAAGCATTTGATACTTTAAAGCACACCCCTTAATGAAAGGGTTATTTGAAAACTTACACATCCATCATTTATGATGATGAACGCCCATGAGCTAGTATAGACACTTCCCTTTACTTGGCACGCGCCTTTATAATGACCCAGCTAAACTCGCTTTAAATTTAACTACCCTTTAAAACTTCAACGGTGTTTTACAAGCATCGCTCGAATGGGAACTAGAAAAAAAGTCAAATTTCTCAAAGTTCATAAAAAAATTAACTGTATTATTACTACCATAATTATATTTAATAAAATTACTTTGTGTTAGCTTTTTAAGTTAAGATAATGTAACAGAATTATTAAAATTCTCTCTAGTATTCATGTTATACTCTAGTTTTACAAATTTGCTTTAGGCACTTCTTATAACTATCGAAGTTTACTTATTTTATGAAATGCAAAAAAAATTACAAATGTGATTTATCTAAACAACCGTTAACATTCTGGAGAAACCGTGACTGCAAGATCAGCCTACCTGTTTACTTCGATATGGTATTAGCTATTGCAGTACAACCATATGCTTGGGTGTATGATATGATAATGTAAAGACGGACATCGAAGCAATCGTGCACACCGCCCTGGTCATAACTAACCCAGCATAT
Source organism: Leptopilina heterotoma (assembly GCF_015476425.1). Classification (NCBI taxonomy): domain Eukaryota; kingdom Metazoa; phylum Arthropoda; class Insecta; order Hymenoptera; family Figitidae; genus Leptopilina; species Leptopilina heterotoma. The sequence continues at coordinate 814,614 of NW_025110949.1, read as the reverse complement.
ACGAATTCGCTCCAGGTTACCACCCAACTTATGATCCTTTTTACCATCTCACGTTTTGCTCATATAATGCCCACAGTATATTTTAAACGATTTATATCTATATACATGTACTGACAATCACACTGCAAAAAAGAAATTCAATCTCTAAGTTTCAAAAGAAGTTTTCTCAAAAAACAGAAAGAATTGTAAGTTACAGAAGAATCAAGATCTAGATACTAAGATAATATCACCAAAAACATCATTTTATCCTGCGGAATAAACTTGTAGAATGTCATCATTTTATCAACATTATAACGTACCTTTGCCATAATATGTAAAAATTAAACGAAAACAATGACAAACTATAATACTACCTTAATCAAGTGAAAACAAGTTAAGGTTTGAAGCTCATTAAATAAAATCTTGATAATGAATAAACTATACCTTAGGTTTCTATTCGAGAAACGACTGAAATCGACCTAAATGCCCGTTGATGTTCTCCAGATGTAATTCGAATGACTTTAGCTAACTCAACTCAGAAATCTCACTATCTAGAACACTGTGAGTGATCGTCTTTTGGCTTGGCTAACGCGCCACTGCTTTTCGCTTCCTGCAAACCGGAAATTACGTCTGGAGTTCCATCTCCGGTGTTGTTGCCAAGTTGCGCCTTGCGGAATTCGCGCGAAGAATCGCGAGGCATCATGGGAGGACGACAAGGATGCATAAGCGGGAGGTAAAGCGAAATAGTACACCAACTATGATATGGGAGTAGTATATATATGTTATTAAACTTGCAACGCTTCACGGTATTTCCTTCTGTTCATAACATCCTAAAAGAGAATTGGAATTGATAAAACTTTTAATCACACTAGACTGATTTCTAATCATATTATTCATACGCTTCCGTACGCTTCTTACATTTATGAAAAACAACGAAAAATGATATTGGAATTTAATGTAAATTATAGAATCATTGTTTGTCTTCAATTCGGCGCTATTCTAAAAACACGTTAAATAAAAACATTTTCTATAGGAGCACGGAAATTAATGTCGCTTAAAACATACGGTAAACCATGTCTTCACAATTACTATTCCGAAATTAACAAATATTTTTTATAAAGTTGGAAAACATTCACATATACAATATGAAATCTTAAATTTAGAAAATAATGCAAAATAATTATACATGTGATGGCATTCTCTTCATTGCTTCTGCAAACATTTTCTGTTTTTTATCGTACCAACACAGTAAATCGTGAGGTATTAAAAAGTGTTGCAGACTAAAATGAACACCAAAAAAGATTAAAATAATCAATTTTGGTATTATTTTTTACAATCAATGTAATTTTAGTTCATTACATTTTTTTATAGGGTAGAGTGGGGTAAAAAAGCCATGGTGTAAAAAAGCCATTTGAGTTTTATTTAAAAGCTATTAAGCCGATTTATCAGCTGTTTAGAATATAAATACTATTAGGTAATACGCTACTTTTGAATCTAATTTGAATGTTGTACCTAGATTAATATTGTTTTTATTGTAATTTTAATTTTTTGTTGCTTCTTTGAAAACATTTTGGTGAACTTTTCAAACATATTACAATTTGATTAAGTGAACGAATAATAAAAGTAAATGTTTGTACATAAGGAGAAAAGTATACCGAAAACGTATACAATGTTAATTTTTGGAAATTGAACTGAATTAACAATTTATTTTTGCTTTTTTTAATAACTGGTCTTGGGTGTAAAAAAGCCAGGGCAAAAAATCCATTGAATATTTTGTGAAATTCACTTGTTTTCTATTTAAACTAACCTTCTTATTTTACAAAATGTCTCGTGTTTATTTAATAAAATAAATTAAACACGACGAAAAAGTAGTTCAAAGTGCATTTAAAAAATAAACAATGAATAAACGGTTGCAACGAAATATGTTATCTGTGGTAAAACTTAAAGAGAACTTCTAAAAAAGGTACGAAAAATTGGCAGTGCAAATGGAAAACAGGTAAACTTAATATAATTTTCAATTTTGCTTGCTAAAAACTCTTTCATAATTATTAGAATATTTTTCAAATAAGACTATTTGTCATATAAATAAAGGGAAACTATAAAAATACCTAAATTGATAACATGTTTTGCTAAAATCGTACACTGAAAAAAAAAGTTCATTGAATCAAGTAAATGCATTTTCTTGACCTGATTTACTTGAAACAAACCCATATTTTCTTATTGGAAGAAATTTATTTTCTTGTGTCAAGTAATTTTGAGCATTGATCAAAGTTATTGGAATAAGAAAATATGGGTTTGACATAAGTAAATATCTTACTGTTTCAAACGAACTGTTTTACATGCGCCAAGTCTCGAAAAAGTATTGAATCAAGAATATCATGTTCTCACGTCAAGTAATTTACCTTGAGTCATTTGGTATCTTGAGTCAAATAATTTTTTTATTTCCTTTAAAGCAACTATTTATTTCATCCAACACCCAAAGTCTTGAGCCAAGAAAATGGGAAGATTAATACAAGTTAATAATTGTTTCAACTCAATTAAAAATTATTTTGTTTCAAAGAAATATTAATTAATCTAAGCATTTCTTTTACTTGAAGCATTTCTATATTCTCATGTTTCAAAATCATTAATTTCTTGCGAGAATGTTATATTTTCTGGAATGAAATATTTTATTTATTCAATTCAATTAAGTGTAAGATCTTAATATAAGTAAATATTTGTTTCAAGTCGATTAAAAATTATATTCAATTAATCCCATATTTATTTGAAGAAAGAAATTCATTTTCTTGTGTCAAGTAATTATTAGCATTGAACAGAATTCTTGAATTAAGAATGTAGTATTTGGCGGAACTAAATATGTAATTATTTCAACCAAATATTTTACTTTTCCGAAGTACCAAAAAGTATTGAATCTAGAATATATGTTCTTAAGCGAAATAATAAAGTATTGTCTGGAGAATTCATGTTTCTTGAATCGAATCATTTTATTTATTTGCTTTGAAACTTTTTTTTACTTAACACAATGCCGGTGTTCTTGATCCAAGAAAATATTTTTCTTCAAATGTATATGCAACTTAAATATCAGTTTTTGAAAACTGTCCATTGAGGCTAGGATGGCATAGTGGTAGCGTGACGGCTTCTGGTGCGTGCAACCCGAGTTCAATTCCTCCGACCGTGGAAAATTTTCTTTCAAGGTATATTTGTTGTATTTGTGTTAAGTATTAATTAAATGTAAATATATATGTAAAATAATAATTATTTAATTATTTAAATAAAAAATATAAATGTTAATTAATTAAATAATAAAAATGTTTGACCTAAGTATTAGAAAAGATGGGATGGAGGTAAGGGGGGGGGGGGGTAATTTAAGTAAATAATTTACTTGTATTGAGAAAGTATTTTTTTGATTGAAAACTATAAATTTTCTCAAATCAAGAAAATATTTTCTCGGACAGAGAACATACTTTCTTGATTTGATACATAAATGATTTTGAATTAATATATTCTGCATTTCTTACATGCTACTTAATTTCTTGGTAGAATTCCATATTTTCTTGGATCAAGAATATCTGTTCTTCTCACAAAATAAATGTTTTCTTCATTTAATCTTGAATTACTTGAACGAACGTTACAAAACATTGAATGAATCGAATAAAATAATTCAATCATCTATATATATTCTTAGAACAAGAAAATATTTTATTCATTTAATACATTTTATATTTCGTATAAGAAGATTAACTTCTTGGTCGAATTCCATATTTTCTTGGATCAAGAATATATGTTCTTCTCCCAAATATCCTATGTCAAGAAAATCGTTTTCTTGAATCAATACTTTAATAGTCTTGGCCGTATTCAATCCCACGATTTTCTTCAACCAAGAAAAATTTTCTTGGTTCAATACTTTTTTTTTTTCAGTGTAGGGTGGCTTTTTCACCCCACCAGGTGGTGCAAAAAAGCCACTTACAGTGCTTTCGTAAAACTCTTATAACTTAGTCCTTTCATGAAATAAAAAATATTTCCGTCAAGAATTTTCAAGCTTAATAACTAAACTCTCAATAACAATTGGAAATTTGAGAAAAAAATTTTAAATACAGATTTTACAACATCAAAAGTAAAAATGTGGCTTTTTTACCCCACTCTACCCTAACTATAAAACATGAAGATATCGATAACTCCGAGTCTTCGACTCGGAGTCATCGATTTCTTCATATTTTATAATAATTAAAGATGACCAAGTAATAAAATCATTATTTTATATTATAAGAATATTATACCTCTTCAAAATTTCATTATTATTATTTTCATTATTTCAATTCAATTATTATTTTCAAAAAATTGTAACTACAATTTTACTTTATATAAATTATTTTTAATAATTTTCGAAAAAGTTCTTTGGCAATTTTTAAATCCATTTGTTTACAATATTCAATTTCACGAAATTTCAATTATTCCTAAATTCTTTAATTCAATGCATATTAGAAAATAAAAACTTCAAATAATTTAAAAAAAAATTCATTTCAAAATTCAATTGACTTCTTGTAAAGAATTTATATTACATTATTTTTTAAATAATTTAAGTCCTTAAAGAATTTTATTTTTTTTCCAATAATTTATAACTTCTCTAAAATTAAATTTTTTTCCTAGTGTTTTTAACTAAAATTCTTTAATAAATCCATTATTTTTAATAATTTTTAAAAAAGTTCTTTGAATATTTTCAAATTCATTCGTTTATTACAATTCAATTTTACAAAATTTCAATTATTCGGAAATTCTGCAATTAAATATATATTGAAAAATAGGAACTTAAAATAATTTCAATAAGAATCTTATTAAACTTTTAAAAAGAATTAATTCTACCGAATTGTTTGTCAAAAATATGAAAAATTAAGAATTTCAATGATTTTAATTTGAAACTTTTTCAAAATTTAATTATTTCTAAAAATCCAAGTTATAATGCTTTTAATATTTAATTTTAATCTATAAAATTTTTACTGAAATTCATTTTTAAAACCATTTTTATTAGTAAATTCTACGAGAATTCAATTATTTAAATACAAAAATAAATAATTTATTAATTTCATGTTTCTTGAAATTAAATTCTCATAAAAAATGTTATCAACAAATTTTTTAAATCATTAAATTCTTTGGACGAATTTTAATAAAAATTTTTAAGAATAATTACATTTTTCGACGAATTCTATTAAAATTGCATTAAAAATAATTAAAATTCTGCAATGAGTTTTATTATTTATGAAAATAATTGAATTCCTAAAAGAATTTTATTATTTATAAAAAGAATTAAATCTTTGTAAAAAAGTTATTATTTATGAAAATAATTGAATTATTGCGAAGAAATTTATAAAAAAATTTGTAAATAATTGAATTCCTGTAAAAAATGACTGTTATTATTTATGAAAATAATTAAATGTTTCCCTAGAATTTTATTCGAATTTTTTTTTTAATAATGGAATTCTTTTGGAAAATTTTATTGAAATAGTAGATATGTATTGAAAATCATTGAATTTTAGAAAACTTTTTAAAATAATTGAAATTTTGACTAGAATTTGATTAAAATTTTGTAAAATAATTGAATATCAAAGAAAAATTTTATTATTTATAAAGAGAATTGAAATTTTGACGAGAATTTAAAAAAATTTTTGAACACAATTTAATTTAGTAACTATGTTACTAAGTTTGTAACTAAGTTAGTAACTAACTACTAACTTTACTATTCTCCCCGGAGAAGCTAAATTCGTTGAATTTTTACAAATCGTTGACTTTGGTGTTTTATTTAATGTAAAATTTCATTCATAGTTAAAAATAACACCAAACTAAATTATTTTAATCCTTTCTGGTATTAATTTAATCCTATAGAGGGATTAAACTGTTGCAGATTATTTTAATCCATTTTGGTGTTATTTTAACACCTCACGTTTTACTGCGTGAACGAAATAGGTTTTTACTGCTAAAATGGGACAACTATTCACCTTTGAACTTGAAAAGAATAATGTATCAACTTTTTAAACGTTCTTATAATTAATGACAATAAGAAGCTCATAACCGAGTGGTATAAACAGTCTATACATTTTTTGGGTGCATCTTTTAGATTTTCTCAAGTTGACCTTTTTTCAAAAGTTGAAATTTATCAGTGTAAATGTGTAAACAAACAGTTCTATTAGAATTTCGAATAACCTGTAAATTTCATTAAAAAATATTCAATTGTTTATTTTTTTATAAACAATTGAAATTTTATGCATAACATTTAAAAAAAATGCATAACTTTGACAAAAATTTTCGAAACTTGATGATTCTTTTTGCAAATCAACTATGAAATTCCAAACTTTATAAAAATAATTTTTACTCCATTTTTACTGACAATTTCCATTCTTCCGCCAATTCTAAGCCTATATATACTTCTTGAAATCATCGCACTGGGGAAATCATCTTTAAGAATTAAATCTGGTAAGTAAAATTATTTCTTATTTTCTCATATCTCTCATACATAAACTAAGGATAATTCTGCTTTCAGTGGATTTCATCCAAGCCTAAAGATTTAGATTAGACAAAACTTCTTATTTACAAAAAAAGAAGACTACCCAATGGGAAATTTACAACTGGCGTAGTACTGCGCCAGCACTGGCAGCACTGGCGGCAAGGCTGAGAGCCAGCACTGGCATGGCACTGGGATGATAACGCCGTCTGGCGCTGCCGAAGTACTGTCTGTCAGTGCTGCCAGACAGCGCTGGCGCAGCACTGGACCAGTGCTGGCTGAGAATATTGCCGCAATAAATGCCGTATTGTTATTAATTAGTCGTAAATTCATAATTATAAATAATTTAACAACAAAATGGTAAATAATATTAATAAATAGTTATTATTCATAAAATATTTCTCTTCTCAAAGAAATTGTATTAAAGATGGAGACTAACAATGAATATAGTAAATGAAGTAGAAAAAAATTGTTTATAACATTTAAAAATTAAATAATAAACAATTACAGTAAGTGTGCATTAGATTTTCATATTTTAGTACCTAACGATTGGAATCTTGAAATATCGCGAACCTATGAAGATAAACAAAATTGCTGACGAGGGGAATCGAACCTACGACCTACGGACTAACAGACTAACGCTCTAACCACTATGCTAACGACACATGTGTACAGTAAATTATTAATATCTCAGTATCATTCAGACATACAATTATTGAGTCAAAGATGAGAAAAAGATAGGGATACGTTAGAAATAATAAATTGAAATAAAATAAATTAAACTAAATTTTTAATAATTAAATTAAATTACTTTATTTATTGCATTTAACATTTTACGTAATTCTTAAATTACATGGTAATTTTTTAATAATTTTTTATTCATAGTAAGAAGTATAATAGTATTTTAATAGGAACCAAATTATTATTGAGATTAAAGTTTAAATTTTGTTTATAATTTAAATTTGTTTAAATAATTTATTATTTACAAAATTAGACAATTGTGTTAAATTGTTATTATTAAATTTGACAAGAATAAAAAATGAACAACTGAAAAGTAAAATATTAATTTTTTTCAATAAATTTATATTTATAAACATTTATAAACTTTTTTTATAATTTTTTTCAAGTTTATGTCAAAAAAGCAGTGTTGGCAAAGAGCGTTGTGAACAATTTTTCTATACTCAGCCAGCACTTGCCGCCGTGGCTTGTCCAAGCTTTGGCGAAACAAAAATTCTGTACTGCGCCAGCACTAATTGTCGAGGCTCGGCTAGACTACGCCAAACAATCGTCTGAGTACTAAGCCAGTGGTGAACATCGGCACTACACTGGCATTTCCCATTGGGTATGTCAGATTTTCAAAATTCGATCCAGCATATTGGATCCGCCATATTGAAAATCTGCAAACAGATTTGAATTCAGCGACATTGAAAACCCCTAGAAACCTAGGATGAGAACAATATTGTTTTCCCTTTGTTTATTCTGAAAAGAGTATATCTAAAGTTATGGTTCATGATAGAATCAAATCCATTTCTTTTCTCTCAACTGTTTCTATATTTTTTCTAAATCGAAACTTCTATTTTTTAAAACAATAAAATAAGAGAGTTTAAGGAAAGAACTAAACAAAATGTATATAGTTAAATCATTATTCATTTTAAAGGTAGGGAAGAAACATCCTGAAATTGTACATACACCGGATCGTCCTATATTAGCGAAACGATAAATCCCAGTAGCAGTATGGCCAAGGAGGTTGGGGGATATGGAGGATGGTGTAACAGCAACAACGCCGAAGTCATTTCCTACAGCAAGTACCAAGTTACTACACAGTAACATCGCCGACTCCTCTCTCGGAGGGTAATAAAGCCATCTTGCAGAGTAACTCGCCCTCAGGAGGTGGTCGGATAGCGATCTATACTGCTGCACCCTTCTCAACGTTGCCAGGCAACCACTCAACCCCTTATACACCAACACGGCCACCTCTACCTCCGCACTATTCCTCCTCCAACCCCGCGAGAGCAGAGATTGCACCCTTATCTCGTCAGATATGAACCCCTCCTCGTTTTCCTGCTTTACTCTTCGTACGAACGTCGTCCTCGACCAGGCAACTTCAGGCCAGGATTGACAGAATCTGGAAGGGATGCACAACCCCCCGCCCATCCAGCATCAAACCACCGCAATAAAATTACCCTGGCTATCCAACTCAGGCCGCATTGAAATCGAATACGTATCCTGAATACTGTGTGTATTTTAGAAAAAAACAATACCGAATGAAGCTATGCTCTTTTTTCAATCGTACTATGAATATCTATGTAATAATGGGATAGATATATGACATACATATATGATTGACAGAGTGTTTCAGAAACATGTTATTTTTTTGCTCGAAACAATAGCTTTCAGAAAAGTTGGAAAATTGTATTATTTAAGTGCGATATCATTTTTAGGAGGAAAAGTTATTGACGAATAAGAATAGTGTCACTCGATTGGAAAGATAAATGGGAACAAGTTGCTGTATACAGAGTTTTGACTCGGCGGATATCAGTAAACGAACACTGACAATGAGTGAGAGATTTTAAAAAATTCTTATCAAAAGAAACTGTTTTATTTTTGATATACTTTATTCCTTTCATAGAAATTCGTATTTAAATGTATATTTTTAACAAAATTTATTCAGGGCTTAAATTTCACTATATAAATACTATATATATGAATCATGAAATGAAAGAGTTTCTATCAATAATTATATATAAACTTTAATTATCTTGCGAATGCGAGTATACTAAATATTGGCACTATTTTTTCAGTTATGGACAAAGTTATTAAACTTTCAAGTAGTCGATTTCATAAAGATTATATTTATAGTAGAGCGGTTATCGTTGGAAATGCTGATCCAATAAACCTTGTTACAAAAAACTGTTAAAAAAAATTAAATTTATTAATAATTGAAACAAATTATTAAACTTACGATGAACTCTGATATTTCTACCAGAAATAATTAGGTAGTTCCTTATTATCTTTAAATTTGCATTTCTCAAGTATTGGTAGGTACTAATAACACTTATGGGTCAGAATTCCTAAAGTGGCCCCTTTCTTGGGGTCGGTGAATTTTTCTCATTCTTATGTTTCGATAGCCTATGATAGTATAATAAAAACCTGTAAATAGTTTTCCAAAATTTGAATATTTCAAAGTAAATCGTGAGGTGTTAAAATAACACCAGAATGGATTAAAATCATCTGCAACAGTTTAATCCCTCTAGGATTAAATTAACACCAGAAAGGATTTAAATAATCTATTTTGGTCTTATTTTTAACTAAGAATTAAATTTTACTTTAAATAAAACACCAAAGTCGACGATTTGTATAAATTCAACGAATTTAGCTTCTTCAGGGAGAATAGTAAGTTAGTAAGTTAGTTACTAACTTACTAACTAACTTAGTAACATAATTACTAAATTCAATTGTGTTCAAAATTTTTTTTAAAATTCTCGTGAAAATTTCAATTCACTTTATAAATAATAAAATTCTTCTCTGATATTCAATTATTCTACAAAATTTTAATCAAATTCTTGTCAAAATTTCAATTATTTTCAAAAGTTTTCTAAAATTCAATGATTTTCAATATCTACTATTTCAATAAAACTTTCCAAACGAATTATATTATTAAAAAAAATTTGAATAAAATTCGACGCAAACATTCAATTATTTTCATAAATAATAACATTTTTTACAGGAATTCAATTATTTACAAATTCTTTTTTAAATTTCTTCGCAATAATTCAATTATTTTCATAAATAATAACATTTTTACAGGGATTCAATTATTTTTATAAATAATAAAATTCTTTTAGGAATTCAATTATTTTCATAAATAATAAATCTCATTGTAGAATTTCAATTATTTTTAATGCAATTTTAATCGAATTCCTCGAAAAATGTAATTATTCTTAAACATTACTAATTTAATTAATTTAATTAATTATTTTTAAAAGTTTAATAAGATTTTTTTTGAAATTATTTCAAGTTATTATTTTTCAATATATATTTAATTGCAAAATTTCCGAATAATTGAAATTTTGTAAAATTGAATTGTAAACGAATGAATTTGAAAATTGTCAAAGAACTTTTTTTAAAAATTATTAAAAATTTAATTTTAGAGAAGTTACAAATTATTGCAGAAATAATAAAATTCTTTACAGGACTTAAATTATTTAAAAAATAATGTAATTTAAATTCTTTACAAGAAGTTAATTATTTTCATAAATAATGAAATTCTTCACAGGATTTTAATTATTTCTAATACAATTTTACAGGAATTGTTAAAAAAGTGCAATTAATCTTAAAAATTTTATTTCAATCCTTCGAAAAGATCAATTGTAAAAAAATATTTTTTTAAAATTCTTTAGAATAATTCAATTATTTACAAAAATATTAGAATTTTTCACAGGAATTAAATTATTTTAAAAATATTTTAATAAAATTGTTCGCAGGAAATCAATTATTTTAAATACAATTTTAAATACATTATTTTGAAATAATTCAATTATTTATTTAGATTTTAATGAAATTCTTTATAATAATTCAATTATTTACACAAATAATTCTTCGAAAGAATTTAATTTTGTCGGTAAATAACAAAATTATTTCCGAAAATTCAATTATTTTGAGGCAATTTAATAAAATTCTTTGCAAAATTCAATTATTTTCATAAATAACAATATTCATCACAAGAATTTAATTATTTTTAAAAGTAATAAATTTTTTCTTGGAAATTCAATTATTTTAAAAAAATTCGAATAAAATAGTTCGTAAGAATTTAATTGTCTTCATAAATAATAATATTCTTCTCAGGAATCGAATGATTTTCAATATCTAACATTTTAATAAAATTACCCAAAAGAATTCAATTATTTAAAAATGATTTTAATAAAATTGTAGGCAAACATTTAATTATTTTCATAAATAATAAAAATTTCACAGAAATTCAATTATTTTTAATTTTTTTATAAGTTTCTTCTCAATAATTCAATTATTATTTTCAGAAATAATAAAACTCATCGCAGAATTTCAATTATTTTTAACACAATTTTAATCGAATTCATTTAAAAATGTATAACTATTCTGAAAAATTTATTAAAATTCGTCAAAAGAATTCAATTCTTTAAAAATTAGTTAATAAAATTCTTTATGAGAATTGAATTTTGAGAAACATGCAATTATTCAATAAATTATTTACTTTTGCATTTAAATAATTAAATTTTTGTAGATTTTTCTAATAAAAATTGATTTTCATTTTAGAAAAATGAATTTCAGTTAAAATTTTAGATTATAATTGAATATTAAAACCAATATGGCGTGAATTTTTAGAAATAATTGAATTTTGAAATTAATTTCTTTGAAAAAGTTTAATTGAATTTTCTTTTATATTATTTGACGTTTTTAGTTTCTAATATGCATTTAATTAAAGAATTTAGGAATAATTGAAATTTCGTGAAATTGAATATTGTAAACGAATGGATTTTAAAATTGCCAAAGAACTTTTTCGAAAATTATTAAAAATAATAGATATAAAGTAAAATTGTAGTTTTCAATTTTTGAAAATAATAATTGAATTGAAATAATGAAAATAATTTTGAAGAAGTATAATATTCTTATAATATAAAATAATGATTTTATTACTTGGTCATCTTTAATTATTATAAAATATGAAGAAATCGATGACTTCGAGTCGATTGATTGATTGTAAAAAATAACACCAAAATTGATTATTTTAATCTTTTTTGGTGTTAATTTAATCTGCAACACTTTTTAATACCTCACGATATACTGTCTTGCAAAATATATTAAAGGTCAAAGTTATTTGTAGCGTTTTAGTAACTTATAACAGGTAAACTCCTCCACTAATTTTTAAAAATCGGTTCATCCGATCGCAATTGCGATCGAACAGATTTTAATAAAAATTGGTTGAGAGTTTACCAGGCGACCGGGGTTTTTTTTATTGATAACGTTAAACTAAATAGGCACAGGATTTGAGCGCATAGTTTGTGCAGACAGATAATAACGTTATTTGAGAAAAATTAAGTTCCTTTAATCTTACCAGAAAATTAATCAGATTATATGATAGTTTAAAAATAAAATTAGTTTATTGTTAATATAAAGAAGGTCTTGAAATTTTTACATCTTAACAAAAAGTTTCTAAACAGATAGTTATCGGCATTGGTCATTTTACGTTTCGCTGCGTGATTATGAAAACGTCAAGCGCAAGCGCGTTCCATGAACGACATTCTCTGGTGTTCGCCTTTGTTGGTAATCCTATCGATTTGTGTAATCTGTTCTTGGTGCTTGTGTAGGAGAAACTGGGTGCCATGGGTGAATATACGCAGAGAGTAGCAAAGAGGGTTTTCAGGAGGCGAAAAGATGGTGTACAAGGGTAGACCCCTCGACCAGTGACGTCACTGGACCATACATCAAACTGTTATCAGTTTGCCAGTTTTCCTTTCCCTTCTCTTCTATAGAGGAGAGAAGGGAATCGGAGAAAAAAGAGAGAATAAAACAGAAGCCATCTCAGAGAAGAGAAAGAGGAGTATACGAAGAAGGCTATAGAGAAAGATTCTTTAACCTCTGCGTAAATTGGATTGCGCGCTTAGGATTTTGATTTATGCGCCCACGGAAAATCCGGGTAAAAACCTTTCATTCTTTTTTTTGAACTAAGAACATATATACGAGGGCGGACATTTTTCCATTGTTAGATATAAATCAAACCTTTTGAAATTGTTTTTTTTTTTGGAAAAAACAAGAAATCATTACTTTGTGCGTTAATGTAGAATAGTTATTACATTTGCTTCTTATATTATTACTTGTAGCTTGTCTAAAGTTTAACATTTTTTTAATCCTGTCCTAAATTAACAAAAATTATATGAAAAATAAAAATCTTAATTTTAGTATAGTACGGTGGTTGCACTAGTCAGAAAAGTGGTCATTTGTAGGTAGGTACATATTTATTTAATCTGACGCATGATCTGTATTTACATAAAAAAAATAATAAGATTACAAAAATAGCACTGCGGTTAAGATATGTAAAATGATTCCGACATCTCAATCAGTTGTTTGCATATGCAAAAGGCAGCGAAAGAACGAAAATTACGCGTGGGCAACTTGAAATATTTTTAATTCACTCGTGAAGAGAGTGAAGAGATCTTAAAACACAAAATCGCTACTGATTCCTTTTCTGTCACATCGTCTTATAAACATTTTATTTTCGTCGAAAGAGACAAACATGTTGATAAAAGTATAACATATTAAAAGTAACATATTATAATATATAAAAACAATATTTTCTCATAAGCGTATAATAAAAATTTTGAATTGTACACATCTTTCTAACATTTATATTTATGCGTACAGTTAATTGAAATTACTTACATGCAAAAAGATACTCAAAAAAGATTAAAGAAGAAGCCGAAGGGTAAGTGAACAAAAGTATATGAGACAAAAAAGGAAAGGAGGGTGGTGAATTTAAAAGAAGTCACTGAGAAAGCCTTGCGGCTTTAACAGCACGTCATTCTCTTCTGAAAGAATTAAATTTTTATATCTTTCGCTGAGAGTTTCAACGATAGGTGCAGAGGTCTTTTTCTTGATAGCACTTTTAATTCAAAAGTCAGATTTGACTCTTCTAGGTTTTGCTTGAAATTGGAGGAATAAAAGCGGATTAAAGAAATATCCGCAAGTGATAAAAATACTTGGAACAAATCCAATTATAACAAAAATTCAGGCAAACAAATACTGAAATATTAAACTTTCTTTCGATTTTTTATATTTTCTAATAGATATATGAAAAGTCGTTTTACGCAGAGAAAAAGGAACGGCAAAAAAATAAAAAAAAAAGCGAAGCTTATAAAATGTGCCATTTTACTCTTTCATCGTCACGAGATTGGACTTTATTGCACGAGTTACACGTATTACATAGACGATATCGCAATTTACAGAATAAAAAAAAAAGAAGAAGTCGATAGCTACCGGCAAAGAAAAGCCGAGAGCGACATCAAAAGCGAGAGAGCTAGAGCGAAGGAAAAGGAGGAGTCTGCGATCATAAACTTTCCTCCAATGTAAGAGGACGGAAGAAGAAGACTGTGAAGAAGAGATGAAGAGGAGAGTGGATAGAAAAGATCATAAAGCACGTAATCCCTCGTAAAAATGTATTTTATCCCAGTTGCCTTATACCTATCCTCCTAAAACTGAACTTTATACGTCAGCTGGAAGTGAAGCTCTGGCGCAAGGTCGTTGGCTTTGGGGATTTTCAAATAGATAAGATTCGCACAATGACGTGAATTGTACAAGGTATACGACTTTTTTATTTTAAATGGTAAAGTCAAAGTGTTTTGTATCATGCAAGTAGCGAAATGTTCAACTATGATACATCAATTTTTTGAAATAACAAAATTTTACTGAACATACCTTTCATTACTTTATGAAATTCCTGATTTTAAAAAAAAATCGATGATTTACATTATTGTGTAAATCTTGACTCCAACTGTGATATACCAAACTCAAAGATTATAAAAAAAACTGACAAGAAGCATTCAATATACTCTCTAAATCTGAATTAGCGAAATTTCACTAATTTCCCAGCGATAAGTATATCACTGATTCAATTAGCGTAAATACGCTGTTAATTAGTGAAATTTCACTGATTAATTAGCGTATATACGCTAATTGAATCAGTGATATACTTATCGCTGGGAAATTAGTGGAATTTCGCTAATTCAGATTTAGAGAGTACATGATACAGAGTTGCCATACGCTTTTGCTCATTTCAAATTCCCTGACTTTTCCATTTTTACAAAATTAAATAATTCCAATAAATTTTTACAAATACATGAAACTTTCATATACACATAGTAAATCGTGAGGTATTAAAAAGTGTTGTAGATTAAATTAACACCAAAAAAGATTAAAATAATCAATTTTGGTGTTATTTTTTACAATGAATGAAATTTTAGTTCATTAAATTTTTTTATAACTATAAAACATGAAGATATCGATTTCTTCATATTTTATAATAATTAAAGATGACCAAGTAATAAAATCATTATTTTATATTATAAGAATATTATACTTCTTCAAAATTTCATTATTATTAAATTCATTATTTCAATTCAATTATTATCTTCAAAAATTTTTAACTACAATTTTACTTTATATCAATTATTTTTAATACTTTTCGAAAAACTTCTGTAGCAATTTTCAAATCCATTTGTTGACAATATTCAATTTCACGAAATTTCAATTATTTCTCAATTCTTTAATTAAATGCATATTAGACAATTAAAACTTCAAATAATATAAAAGAAAATTCAATTAAACTTTTTCAAAAAAATTAATTTCAAAATTCAATTATTTCTAAAAATTCACGCTATATTGCTTTTAATATTCAATTATAATCTAAAATTTTAACTGAAATTCATTTTTCGGAAATGAAAATAATCAATTTTTATTAGAAAAATCTAGAAGAATTTAATTATTTAAATGTAAAAGTAAATAATTTATTGAATAATTGAATGTTTCTCAAAATTCAATTCTCATAAAGAATTTTATTAACAAATTTTTAAATAATTGAATTCTTTTGTCGAATTTTAATAAAACTTGCATGAACATAAATACTTTTTTCAAGGAATTCAATTTTAATTCTATGGAAAATAATTGAAACGCTGCAATGAGTTTTATTATTATAGTAAAAATAATTGAATCCTTGAAAAGAATTTTATTATTCTTGAAAATAATTCAATTTCTGAAATATTTTCTAACTTCTCTACAAAATTTAATTTTTTTTCTAGTGTTTTTAACTAAAATTTTTCAATAAATCCATTATTTTTAATAATTTTTAAAAAAGATGTTTGAGAATTTTCAAATTTATTCGTTTACAATTCAATTTTACAAAATTTCAATTGTTCGGAAATTCTGCAATTAAATATATATATTGCAAAATAAGAACTTGAAATAATTTCAATATAAATTTTATTAAACTTTTAAAAAGAATTAATTCTACAGAATTGTTTGTCAAAAATATGAGAAATTAAGAATTTCAATGATTTTAATTTTAAACCTTTTCAAAATTCAATTATTTTTGAAAATTCATGTTATAATACTTTTAATATTCAATTATTATGTAAAATTCTAACTAAAATTCATTTTTAAATCAATTTTTATTAGAAAAAAAAATTTTTTATTTAGAATTCTACGAGAATTCAATTATTTAAATACAAAAATAAATAATTTATTGAAAAATTGAATATTTTTTAAAAATTAACTCTCATTTAAAGAATTTTATCAACAAATTTTTAAATAAGTCATTAAAATTCTTTTGACGAATTTCAAATTTTTAAGAATAATTTCATTTTTCGAGAAATTAGATTAAAATGATATTAAAAATAATTAAATCTCTGTAAATAAAATTTCATTGAATTGAGGAAAGTTTTGAAAATAATTGAAATTTTTCCAAGAATGTTATTAAAATTTTTGAAAAGAATTGAATTTTTTAGAAAAATGTTGTTTTTTATAAATAAATTTTGCAAGAATTTTATTACAATGTTTGAAAATAATTGAATTTTAGAGAAGAATTTTATTATTTATAAAAATAATTGAAATGCTGATCAGAGTTTTTTTTAGAATTTTTGAAAATAATTGAATTTCTGCGAATAACTTTATTGCATCTTTTGAAAATAATTGAATTTTGGAGAAGCATTTTATTAAAATTTTTAAAAAGAATTGAATTTTGGAGAAAAATTTTATTATTTATAAAGATAATTGAAATTTTGCCAAGAATTTTATTCAAATTTTTCAAAATAATTGAATTTTGAAAAAAAAAATTATTATTTATAAAGATAATTCAAATTTTGAAGATAATTTTTTAAACTTTCGACTATAATTGAATTTCTGCGAAGAATTATATAATTTTTGAAAGTAATTGAATTCTTGAGACAAATTTTTAAATATCTGCAATTGAATTCTTTTGTGAAAGTTTATTAAAATAGTAGATATTGAAAATAATTGAATTTTGATAAAGTATTGAAATTAATTAAATTTCTACGAAGAATTTTATTAAAATTATTTTGAAAAAGAAATTGAATTTATTGTTAAAAAGAATTTCATTAAAATTTTTGAAAATAATTTAATTCTTTCAAGAAATTTTTAATTAAAAATGTCCTGATTAATAATAATACTATAAATAAATTATAGGAAGGCTTTTTAAAATAATTGAATTTCTTTCACGAATGTCAATAAAATTTTTAAGAATAATTACATTTTTTGAGAAATTCCATTGAAAGTATTAGAAATAATTGAAATTCTGCGATGAATTTTATTATTTATGAAATTAATTGAATCTCTGTAAAAAATTTGATTATTCTTGAAAATAATTGAATTATTGCGAAGAAATTTATAAAGAAAAGAATTTGTAAGCACAATAACTTTAGAAAACAATAATTTTCCAGGATTTAGATCAAAATTCTCTGACTTTTCCAGGTTTTTAGGGTTCCGTACACCTACGGTGTAACGGCAGAAAACCCTATTGGTAAGACTCTTGTGTCCGTAGCCAAATCGTGCCCCCCCCCCAGCGGCCAAACTATTTGACCTAAAGAGCTCAAATTTGGTCCAGATATGTATTTTCACTCGTAGATTACAGGAAAAATATAGCGAATGTGATTGGACGTGATGGGCATAGCGTTGTCAAGAAAATAACAAGATTTTTAGCCAAAAATGCATAAAAAGTGACCATTCCCCCCCCCCCCTTAACTTCTAAACTATTCGACATGGAGAGCTGAAATTTTGCATGCTGGTGTATTTTTACTCGAATATTACAGGAAAAATATAGAGAACTTGATATGTAATGATGGCCATAGCGTTGTCAAGGAAAAACTAAAAAATTTAAAAAAAAAAATTTTTTTTTCCTAACTTTTACATTATTTGACCTAATGAGCTGAAAATTGGTATCCTATATTATTACAGTCTTACGACAAAAAATTTATTTAAGAAACTTTTTGAAAAAAAATCAAAAAAAATTTTTTTTAATTTTTTTTTCAAAAAAAAAAAATTTTTTTTTCAAAAAAAAAATTTTTTTTTAAATTTTTTTTAAATTTTTTTTAGTTTAAACACGTGGCATTAAATATTTTAAGGAAGAATGAAATTTTAAGAGAATAAATGAGAGATTATTTTCTGACTTTAATTTCTTAACTAAAAATTAAAAAAATTGGACAAGTGCGAGTTGTACTCGCACTTGTCCAATTTTTTATAATTTAAGAAATTTTATTTGATTCTATATTTTTAATCTTCTGTATTTTATATTCTTTATTTTTTTTATTAAAAAATATGAGTGGAAAATTACTGAAAATTGTGGAAATAATTAATTTCAAAATTTACAGTCAAGTTTTGAATATTTCAATATTAGGGAGCAAATTTAATCGGCTATTGTAAACAAGAATGATAACGACCTTCGGCTTGTTCATAGAGGTTGTTTTCATTTTGTCCTTTTCTTTTCTTCGTACGATAATAAAATTTCGAAAATCAAATTGAGCTCTTTCCCCTTCTTTTTTTTCCTTCCTAAACATATTTTCTCTTTCTACCTGACAGATTTTATCATAGCGTCACTGCGCAGTCCTTTCATGTCCTTTAGTTCGGTAAGTTTAATTATTAGCAGAGTTATATGTATTTCAATTAATGAATTTTCTGTATGTATTTGTTTCATTTCATTATTGATAGATTATTTTATGATAATATTTTTAATTTTCTTAATTAAATTTAAAATGTAAATAATTTATTTCTACGTAAATCACATAATTTTTGTTATAATCCCTATTTATTATTTAAATTTTAATATCAATTTATGATTAAAATAAAAATTTCCTCTAATAAAATTATGTTCTTGTATATCAAAGAAAATATGCTATCAGTTTTAGTAATTCTTTTTTTTTGTGAAAATACTTTTAAAATTAATTTTTCTTATAAAGAAACAACTTTGAATAAAAAAAAATAACATTAGGCGTAAAAAACAATTGTTTCTCTTGTCGAATTAATTAAAATTTTGTTTGCAGAATCTCATCACACCGCAGTGCTTTTAGGGGAGAAATGGGAGGCAAACGATTTTCATCAAGATACGAAAAAATTTTGCAAACTTCCCCGATATTTTGATTTCAAGGCGCTGACGAACGTAAAAAAGGTAAGTCAGAAACTATCAACAATATATATAAGAATCGTCTATTGTATACAAGAATGATAACGACCTTAGGTATTGTTAATAGAGGTTGTTTTCATTCTGTCCTTTTCTTTTCTTCGCACGATAATAAAATTTCGAAATTCAAATTGAGCCCTTTCCCCTTCCTTCTTGAAAATTGTTTTCTCCTTCTACCTGACGGATTTTATCATAGCTTCACTGCGCAGTCCTTTCATGTCCTTTAGTTCGGTAAGTTTAATTATTAGCAGAGTTATATTTCAATTAATAAATTTTCTTAATTAATTAATTGTCTTTATATATTTTTTTCATTATATTATTGATTTTCTATAATTTAATTTAATTTTATCAACAAATTTTAATAAAATTTTTAAAATTAATTAAACATTGTTTCGAAGATTTAATTGAAATTTTTGAAAATAAATTGTTTTAACAAATTTAATTAAAAATGTATAAAAATGATTTAATTATTTCATGGAATGTTATTAAAATTTAATTGAAAATTATAAAAGAAAAGTATATAATATTTATAAAAATTGTATACTGAAAATAATTGAATACCTATACTTCTAAAGAATTTTATTTTTATTATTATTATATTTATTATTTTTATTTTTAAAAATAATTGAATTCTTTAAATAAATTTTATTAAACATTAAAAAAAATAAATTTAATAATTATAATTGGAAATTTTGAAAGTAATTCAATTTTATGAAAAATTTCTTTTAAGTTTTTAAAATATTCGTATTTGTTTATTATAATTGTAATTAAACATTTAATTATTGCATTTTATTAAAATTTGTAGAAAATTAATTAAATTCTTCGTTATTCATTAATAATAGGGGAGAGGGCCCCAAGATGGACAGGGCCCCAAGATGGACATTTCCTATAAAATTTTTGTTTAAAATGACAGCATCTTCTCAATTTTTTTATTTTTGTTGTTTGTATAGACGAAGATTTTTATGCATATTTGAAAAATAAAACCAGTTTTTTTTTCTACTGCGCATGTCACCTGAATTTTTTGTCAAAAAAAGTTTCATTTCCGATTTTTCTCAAGTCGATAAAGTTATTTAAATTTTTGATTTTAGATAGGTATTTAACAATTAGAAAAAATGCTATAAAAAATGTTTAAGTTCAAAATAAAATTTTATCTCAGTGGCCATAAGTTACCTAATAAATTGTACTTTCATTTAGTATAAAACATTTTAACATATCTTATTCGGTTTGGATTTTCGAGCCATCAATCGAAGAGGTGTCCATCTTGGGGTCCTCTCCCCTAGTCATTAAAAATTTTGATTATTGAATTTTATAAGTCTTTTGAGAACAATTCGAGTCTTTCTAGAATTTCATTATAATTTTTGAAAATATCTAAATTCTTTAAAGAAAATTTGAAAAAAAAAACTTTTTTGAAATTAGGAAAAAATTTAAAAACAAGTAAAAAAAATAATAATAATAAAATAATAAACATCAACATAAAAATCATTTATTATTATTTATTTATTATTATTTATTATTATTTTTTATTTATTATTTATTTATTATTTATTTATTATTTTTTTTATTTTTAAATAGTTTATAAAAAAAAAATTTTTTAATTTTTTTTTTTTAATTTATCAATCACAATTTTGAATTGAAAATATCTTTGAAAATATTCAATATTGTGTTTTTAATATTTATTATTAATTAACTATTTTTTATTTCTTCCTTTCGACAAGTTTTTAAATTTGGTATAAATAAATATTTGTGAAATGAGAAATTCAGCAAACTTTTTTTCTTTGGTTTATTTAAGGGAAACTTAGAATATTGTTAAAAAATTGTCGATTGAGAAAGAAAAATTCTGCAAATTTTTTTCCCAATTTCAAAAAAGTTTTTTTCCGTTAAACACAGAGTTTAATAGTTTAGTTTAAAGTTTTAGTTTTTTTTTAGTTTTTAATTTAGTTTCTAACTATACTTTAATATATGTTGCAGTGATTTTTTCAACATCGTATACTTCTTAAGAAGAGGAAAGAAAGCAGAGGATATTCAAGACTATATTGTTAGATAATTATATTATAATATTATATTTTACGATTATTATTATTATTGTACTGCGATTTGAAAATACTGTAATATTATTTATATAAGAATTGCGATATATATGTATTAAATAAATAAAAAAAGTGACTGAAGAGGAAAAGAAAGAAGAGGAAGGAATCGAACAACGAACGAAGACTGAAACATCTTTTGCTGAACAGGAATGGTATTCACAGTGAGTCTCTAATGTTGATGTTTATTTTTTCTATTTCTTAGGTATTACAGCGGCTAATCCACATTCTATTTATTTTTTTTTTATTAATTGTTCTTAAGGTCATTCTTGGTATATTTACAAAATTAAAAAAAAACTTTGCATTTTTGAAAAAGTGAAATATTGAGAAAAATTTCTGAGAGAATATTATACTTTGAATATAAAAGAGAAATAAAACATAAACACTATCATGAATTAATAATAGATTTATTTCCAAATCAAAATAATATATATATAAAGAAATAGTACTTTTACTTTTAACATAAACTTATAATGATTGCCGCTGTGATTCCTAAATGAAAAAATTGAAATCCCTTTATTATCCCTTGAATATAATCAAAAATAGATGGTTTTATATTTTCTTTTTATTTTTTTTATTTTTTAATTTATTTATTTATTTATTTTTTTTTTTTTGCTAATAATGAAAGTCCTCTATACAATAAAGAGGACAAGTTTACGATCGCAAGGGATAATACCAGTCAGGTAGCAGTGAGTTGCTCATTGCTTGTCACTGCTACCCGACTGGTATTATCCCTTGCGACCGCAGGCTAGTTGGGGTAAGTACCAATATTTTGAAATTAAATATTGTAATATAAAAAAATAATTATATCATCCCTATTTACACTTTAAATGTTTAAAGAAAAAAATATGATTTAAACAAATGACGTTCTTATATTCCTGACATGTTATTGTTAATTTAAAAAATTAATTAAAATTACATAGACAAAGAAACTTAATAAATTGGTTTCATGAAGTCAAGAATAAATATGTAAAATTAAATATTTAAAATACATATTTATTTAAAAAAATATGTGGAACAAAAAAACACATAAAAAATTAAAATTTCAAATTAACTTGTCAAAAAAATGACTATAAAATTACCCCCCAATTCTAATACAAAACCTTCCCATTTTTTCTATTTTGACAAAAATAATTTCTTTTTAAATAAATTAATTCTTCAAAAACTATAATAAAATTATTACGTATAAATTATTTAATTAATAATTTTACTTAAATATTTCAAAATTAATTTTATTTTAAGTTTTTTTTAAGTTGCGATTACAATTTTCATAAATAAGTGATCTTCAAAAGTTTCAATTTTTAAATTTTTAAAAATTTCAATTTTTAATAATCTTAAATAGATTCTTAATCGTCATTTTATATATCTTTATAAATAATAAAACTCTAAACCGAAGTTAAATTATTTTCCAAAATTTTAACAAAATTCTTGGAAAATTGTCAATTATTTTCAAAAAATTTTGCTCAATTAAAAGATTTTCGATATCTACTGCTATAAAAAATATTCCAAAAGCATTTAACTATATAAACAAATTCTAATAACATTTTGCACAAACATATGATTATTTTCAAGAATAGAGAAAATTTCAAAGGAATAATTTTTATTATCTGATAATCACTAAAATTGTTGGTAGGATGTTACTAACAAAATCCTGAAAAATAGAAAATTTTATTGTGACTTTTAAGTAGTATAGCAGGTCCACCCGTAGACTATCAGGTAGACTATCAGACAATACAAATTTGGGAAAAAGGACATTTAAATTTATTTTCTCTAATTCTAATAATTTTTGTTATCTGATAATCATCTATTAATCATCATCTTATTTATTATCTTTACAAATAATAAAACTCTTCACCAAAGTTAAATTATTTTCCAAAATTTTAACAAAATTCTTGGAAAATTGTCAATTATTTTCAAAAAATTTTGATCAATTAAAAGATTTTTGATATCTACTACTTTAAAAAAATATTCCAAAAGGATTTAGTTATATAAACAAATTGTAGTAACATTTTGCACAAACATATAATTATTTTCAAAAATTATTAATAAATAATATTATTTTCAAATAATTTTTATTATCTGATAATTACTAAAATTGTTGCTAGGATGTTGTTTACAACATCCTGAAAAATTGAAAATTTTATTGTGACTTTAAATTGGTAGCAGGTCTACCCGTAGGCTATAAAACAATCCCAATTTGGGAAAAAGGACATTTAAATTCATTTTCTCTAATTCTAATAATTTTTCTCATATAAAACAATCCCAATTTGGGAAAAAGGACATTTAAATTCATTTTCTCTAATTCTAATAATTTTTCTCATCTGATAATCATCTAAATTAATAGGTATTTTCCATGAAAGTAATTGAAAAATATTATCAGAAAAAAGTGAGTCAAGAGCATTCTTTTAAACAATTAGATTACTTTTAGCTTGTATAAGATTGATGTAAAAAGAATCAATTGATTAGAACGAGGGGTTTGGAATTGAACCGTGACGCAAGCTCATGAACATCCGTTGGTATATCCTTGACTGGTTTTGAATTGAGCAGTCACACAAAGTTTATGAACATTCCCAATATATTCGTTAAACTGGTAGTCAGGGAACGAAGCATGTATTTTAATTTGATGACGAATTTTTGACTAACATGATTCCTGTAATTTAATATATGAAAATACAAAAGGCATAAAAAACTTAATAATTTACTGTAAGGCTTAAGAATTCATAAAATATTTAGAACGCTAAAGAGTTTATTGAGAAATGACGGTAATTTTCTGGTACAAGTATAATAAATAATAAAAATCAATGACAATCGGTGAAGGAATTTTTTCGCGAGAATTAATCGGTTTTGTCTCGTGGAAAGTTAGACTTTTCTGCCTTTCGTTTTCCGTAAGAAAGACAGTTGGACCCGAAGCCTTTCAGCTCGTTTCGTATTTGTTAAAAAATAGTGTTAGTCCGACACTAATTTTGATAAGTAGCGTAAACATTCCTGTAGAATATACAAATATCTCAAAAATGTGCTAAACTTAAATATTGCCAAAAAAAGAAAAGCTCAAATTAACTTACCAAAAAAATAAGAAACATGAATAAGCAAAGAAAAAAATTAAATTAAACTTAAATTTATACGTTTTCCGTAAGAAAGACGGTTGGTCCCGAAGCCTTTCCTCAACTCGTTTCATAGTTGCTAAAAAAATGGAGTGTTAGTCCGAGACTAATTTTGATAAGTAGCTCAGACATTACTGTAAAATATACAAGTGTTTCAAAAATGTGCTAAACCTAAAACTTATCAAAAAATGAAAAGCTCAAATTAAACTTGCCAAAAAAATAAGAAACATGAATAAACAAAGAAAAAAAATTAATCTAAAATTTATACTATTTTACCAAATAATTGAGTCAACAGATTTCACCTTAAAATAACTTCGAAATCATAGTTAATTAGATTCAATTAACGATTGACATTAAGAAAGTTGATCATTGAGCAGAATTAAGACCTGAGAAAACAAATCGGGAGGATGTGGATGGGTTAAGACTTATCTCTCCAGCGGGCTTTCTAAGCGTGTCAGTCGTAGGATATTAGCGCCTGTGCAGTTGAGATCTACCTTGGCACTGTGCAAAGCGTGGATCTGTTCTGAAGAAACCATCTCTACCGCTAACAATCAAAAATGTAAACTTAGTAAGCATTAAAGATTAGTTTAAAGCAACCGAATTTGGCGTTCTTTTTGTAATGTTATAATCTGTTGTTCACGGTGTCAATTATCTCCTTTGTTACAAAAATATTTGAAAACGGCGTTAAGGAAGCCACCTGAGACCAATGCTCCCTGAAGGGTCCCCGATGGGTATTGGATTCATGAATCACACACCCTGAAGGGTCTTAATAGGAAAAAAGTATTCGGTTGACATGAATGTATGTCATTTTTGCAAACTAATATCTGTTGACTCTCTTATATTTAGTATTTTGAAAAAGATATCTTTTTAATTATAAGAAAAGGAAGAAATTAACCTTTTACTGCTATACCTACAATTGTGATTTATTGATTGCTATTGAATATTTGTATATTTTACATTTTTGTCCTGATAAAAATACAAAGTGGCTATTAGTAATAGCATACGGAATTACTTTGTTAACTTTCAAATGAAATCAGAGACAAAAAAATTAAAAAAGTATTTTAAAAAATTCATTATTTTACACTAAAATTACATTATATTTTACATTATTAAGAGCCTGAAATAAGCTATAGTAATAAATGCAAAAGTAAACAATTCGAATATATAAAACCCTAGCCTAATTCGTTTTTAATCTAAGATTTACGGGAAGATATCATATATTTAATAAAATTAGTTTTATATTATTAAAAAATATTGATCCTTGTATGAAAAGATGAGATATGAAAATTAGATAAAGGAAGACATTCTAATCTCTATTCGTATTGGAAAGAAGAAGAAAATACATGAAAAGAAATATTCTAATATCAAGTCTATAAAAATATAATAAAAATATTGTAATAAATTGTCATTGATTTTTATTAAAAGTATACTAGAAAAAATTATGAATAAATGAATTTTGCTGACATGTTTGTTTGCATTATAATAAACCATAAAATTACCACGAATTCTAATAGAAAACCTTCAATTTTTTCCGTTTCTGAAAATAATTTATTTTAAAAAACATATTTCTTGAATAACTATTATAAAATTATTTCTTATAATGAATAATTTTACAAATTTTTAATAAATATCTTACCAATAATTCAATTACTTTCAAAAATACCTATGATTAAAAATTTCTGGAATTTCATAGTTTTTTAACACGATTTTAAAACAAATTCACAATTTTAAGAACATTGTAATGTTTTATTTTATGATTAATTGTATTCTATGAAGAACTGAAGCACGATATGCACGTGCGCTTTAAAGCGCGTATCTAGTGCTAAATTATAAAATATATAATTATAAAAAAATTTGTGCAAAATTTAACATTTAGCCTCAGTCCCCCTACTAATTAAGCAAGAAAATATTTACTTTATTAATATAAAATATAATATATATTATGAATATTATAAATATATAATATTTATGCGCAACAATGGATTGGTTTTATTATCTTATATATCCAAAAACTAGTTATCCCCTTGGTTTAGAAGTTCATCATATAATTATTCGATATTTTGTAGATTCGAAAATAATTGAATTTTTCCAAAGAATATTATCAAAATTTTCGAAAATGATAATTGAATTGCTTCAATTTGAAATAATAAAACTTATAGAAATATATAAATTCAAAACGTTTCAAAAAAAGTATCATTTAATTAAAATTATACTGAAAATAATTGGATTCTTTAAAAAAGAATTTTATTAAAATTAAAAAAAATTATTTGATTCAAATAAATAATTTTCATTTAAATTACTAATTAATTTTTTAACTAATTAATTCTTTAATGCACTATTTTCATAAAATATTATTCTCCGCTATTCACTTCAAAGGAGATTGAACAAAGTCTCAGTATTCGATGGCATTCATTGTAAAAAAAATAATAATTTCCCCTCAATTTGAAAATGAAAAAAAATGGGCCTTAAATTTGAACTTTGCAAGTCGTCGCGTGAGATGAGAGAGAGCCTAATTTCTACTCCCTTCGTTAAAACCATATTGTAGTTTGTCCACATACTCATCTACTAAAACCTACTATCTACTACTTTTTCTTACGCAGGGTTGCCACAAAAATTTAATTTTCTTTTTCCCTGACTTTCCCTTGAATTACAGAAAAAATGTTTACTTCTTGACTTAAAGAATATTCCCATTCAGTTTTCTTTTTTGAATAAATATTTAATCATTATTATTTTTTCATAAGAATTAAGATTTTCAAACATTTCAAATTCAAACTTTTTGGAAATTAACCAAATTTTAAAAAAATTGTTATAAAACAAGAAGAAATCGATCAATCCGAGTCTTCGACTCGAAGCAATCGATATCTTCATGTTTTATAATAACAATAATTAAAGATGACCGACTGATAAAATTATTATTTTATATTATAAGAATATTATATATATTAATAAAACCAGACTTCTGTCTGTACATTGCTCCAAGCTTGAAAATTTTTTAATATTTTTTCGTTTTGAGACATTAGAATTCGAAAAATGTAAAAAAAAAATTTCTGATATCTGTCTGTCTGTCTGTATGCAAAACTTTGTTTGCGCATCAATTGAAAACGGTTAAACCAATTAAAGTGAAATTTGGCAGTCTATTAGGTATTAACGTAACTTAAAATCATAGAAATAAAAAAAAATAAATCATATATATCCTTATCCGATTAAAAAATATTAACTTGAACGAAAGTTATGACATTTTTCCAAAAAATTCGAAAAATCAAAAAAATGCAAATTTTTTATTTTTTGTAAAATAAATGCAAAACTATCCTTAGCTAACTTTTTCAGATAAATACAACCCATTTCTACAATATAAGATTTTTAAAAAAGACGTATTTTGAAATTTTTTTTCGTTTTTTTAGATCAACATTTTTCTAAAAAAATAGTGATTCTTAATTTTTAAGCAACTTTTCAGGAAAATTTATTAAAGTTTTTTATTTAAAGATCAGTATGTAAAGTAAGAAATTTCCTATACATTAGACAAAAATAATGAAGCTAAATGCCATAAAAGAGAGGAAAAAATGTTGAATTTTCAGAAATTCAGTTTTTTGAATTTTTGCTAATTTTTGATTTTTTACCAAAGGGTGGAAACTATTAAATAAGAAAAGTATTTTTGAAGAGCCTAAAAATATTGAAGCTAAATGCCACAAAAGAGAAGAAAAAATGTTGAATTTTAAGAAATTCAGTTTTTTGAATTTTTGCTAATTTTCCATAATTTTAGATTTTTTACCAAAGGGTGGAGACTATTAAATAAGAAAATTTAAAATTTTTTTATTTTTTTAATTGTTTATTTTAACTCTACCAATTACCGATAAATGTTGCAAGTATTGTTTTAATATTTGTGTACGGAACCCGCCATTGCAGTGCGAGTACAACTCGCACTTGTCCAATTTTTAAAAGTTTATATAAAATTCCCTGACATTTCCAGATTTTGCAGGTTTCCAGGTTGCCTGGCAACCCTGATTAATTTTTTAAATAATAAATTTTTCCGAAGATAGCTTTCATTACTTTATGAAATTCCTGATTTAAAAATATCGATGATTTACATTTGTGTAAATCTTGACTACAACTGCGATAAACAAACTCAAAAGATTGTACAAAAAAACTGACAAGGAGCATTCAATGCATGAATGAATGAATTCTATAATAAAATAAATATTTAAATGTTAAATGAAAAGAAATTTCATTAAAACAAACTCATAAAGATACTCACTCCTGTGGAAATGGAGAAAGCGTCAGAGGAGAAAAATCTTCTTGGAACTTATAGGGATGGTGAGAGTTCTTGGTGCATCAAAAAGACAATGTCCTGTTGATAGCAATATTTTAATGAAGTTAGTAAATTCCCGGTACTGGGTTCGAGTAGTCAGAAGCACGATTCCAAGCAGAAATGCTAAAGAGTAGTGAAAAGTAGTGAGGGGAAGATGTATAGATTGAGCGAAGGAGACAGAGAACTATATACAGAGAGACGTTCAAAGGAAAAAGGCGCCACCCAAACTCTGATTTCTGCTTAGTGATATTCCCTACAAAGCTGCCTTCATCTTCTAAGTTCAGTTCTCAACACTGAATCTTGAGTATTGAGTCTCTCTGACTTTAGTTCGTATAGTTCTGTTTTGACCTGTATGCTTCGTGCGCTTTCAAGCACGAACGATTACTGATAACAGCTAAGAGAACGTTCTATGAAACTTCACTGAGATTTCTCTCAAGTAATCCTCTATAAAGTATTTTTTAACTCAATTTTCTTAAATATTAAAATTTTCCTCCCATCAGTAGACAGAAACTCTTTTATTTGTTAAGAAAAATATTAATTAAAATAAAATACATAAACAGAATCATCTTTAAAACAGAATCATTTCATGCGAGATCCAATTACTGAAGCAAGTCAATTCCAACATTCCGTGCAATAATGTACCTGGTAAGGTCAACTATAAATTTGTTTGACACTCTGTAAAAAGAAAGGTACTAATTTAGTACCAATTTTGGTACTAAAATTTGGCTCTATTTTAATACCAGAATCAGCTCTAATTTTAAACCCTTTTTTACAGTGCAAACTCATATCTAATGCAATAATGAAATAGGCTCACACATTTATTATATTCTTAAAAACTGTCCCATGTCGAAAAATTCCATTGAAGTACTCCCTGGAAATTCCATGGAATTTCCGTGAAAATTCCGTGGAAATTCTGCAAGTTTTAGATTTTAATAATATTTTAACATTTTTATTATAATTAGAGTATAATAATAAGCTTTGTTGCAATTTCTTTGCAAAATTTGAATGAAATACGTATTTTGCAAAAAAATTACAACAAAGCTTATTATTAGATTCTAAACATAATACAAATGTTAAAATATTATTAAAATAAAAAAACTTACAGAATTTTCTTGACTTTTTCCTGATTCAAAAATTATAAAAAATATTATTATAAAACATGAAGATATAGATCACTCCGACTCGAAGACTCGGAGTGATCGATATCTTCATGTTTTATACTAATTTCAATTTCCATAAAATTTTTCAAAAAAAAAAAATTAAACAATTTAGAGAAATTTTAATAAAATCCTTCCCAAGAATTCAATTATTTTTACAAGTAATAAAATTTTTCACATGAATTCAATTATTTTCATAAATAATAAAAATTTTTATAGGATTTCAATTATTTTTAATACAATTTTAAAAATAAATTCCTCAAAAAATTTAATTATTTTCATAAATTTTTTCCAATAATTCAATAACATTTCACAAATAATGAAATTCTTCGCTGAAATTCGAAATATTTTAAAAATCTACTGTATTTCAATAAAATTTCTAAAATGAATTCAATTATTTAAAAAAAAATATAATAAAATGCGTTGCAAGAATTGAACTATTTTCATAAATAATAAAATTCTTTACAGGACTTAAATTATTTAAAAAATAATGTAATATAAATTCTGTACAAGAATTCAATTATTTTCCTGAATAATAAAATTCTTTACAGGGATTTTAAATATTTTTAGTACAATTTTAAGTAAATTCTTCGAAAAATGTAATTATTTTCAAAAATATTCAAAATTCAATTATTTTTGAAAATTTAGCTATAATGCTTTTAATATTCAATTATTATGTAAAATTCTAACTGAAATTCATTTTCTAATCAATTTTTTATTTTTTATTAGAAAATTCAACGAGAATTCTATTATTTAAATACTAATAAAATGGAAATAAATAATTTATTAAATAAATAAATTTTCTTGAAGTGAATCCTCAGAAAGAACTTTATCAACAAATTTTTAAATAATTCAATTTTTTCGACTAATTTTAATAAATTCTTTAAGAATAATTACATTTTTCGAGGAATTCGATTAAAATTGTATTAAAAATAATTGAAATTATGCAATGAGTTTTATTATTTATGAAAATAATTGAATATCTCGGTAAAAAATTTTATTATTTTTGAAAATAATGTAATGTTTGCTTTACATTTTATCAACACTTTTTTAAATAATTGAAATTTTTTGAAGAATTTTATTATAAAATATAATAGATATTGAAAATGATTGAATTGAGGAAAATTTTTGTAAATAATTAAATTTTGGAGAAGAATTTTATTCAAATTTTTGAAAAGAATTGAATTTTTGAGAAAAATGTTATTTTTTATAAATAAATTTTGCAAGAATTTTATTTCAATATTTGAAAATAATTGAATTTCGGAGAACAATTTTATTATTTATAAAAATAAATTAAATATTGATGAGAGTTTTTTAAAATTTTTGAACGTAATTGAATTTCTGCGAAGAATTTTATTACATGTTTTGAAAATAATTGAAATTTTGAAAAGAATTTTATTCAAATTTTTGAAAAGAATTGAATTTTGATGCAGAAGAATTTTATTATTTATAAATAAATTTTGCCAAGAATTTTATTACAATGTTTGAAAATAATTAAATTTTGGAGAAGAATTTTATTATTTATAAAGATAATTGAAATTTTGATGAGAATTTAAAAAAAATTTTGAATATAATTGAATTTTGGCGAAAAATTTTATTACTTGTGTAAATAATTAAATTTCTACAATTATTTGTATTAGATTAAAATTGTATTAAAAATAATTGAATCTCTGTAAAAAATTTGATTGAATTGATAGAAAAGTTTTTGAAAATAATTGAAATTTTGACAAGAATTTTATTAAAATTTTTGAAAATAATTGAATTTCGGAGGAGAATTTTATTATTTATAAAAATAAATGAAACATTGATGAGAGTTTTTTTAAATTTTTGAACATAATTGAATTTCTGCGAAAAATTTTATTACATTTTTTGAAAATAATTGAATTTTGGAGAAGAATTTTATTAAAATTTTTGAAAAGAATTGAATATTGGAGAAGAATTTTATTATTTATAAATAAAGTTTGCCAAGAATTTTTTTACAATGTTTGAAAATAATTAAGTTTTGAAGAAGAATTTTATTATTTCTAAAAACAATTGAAATGTTGATTAGAATTTAAAATCAATTTTGAATATAATTGAATTTTGGAAAAATAAAATTTTATTACTGGTGTAATAATCTACTATTTCAATAAAATTTCTTAAATGAATTCAATTATTTGAAAAAATTGTAATAAAATGCGTTGCAAGAATTCAATTATTTTCATAAATAATACAATTCTTTACAGGATTTCAATTATTTAAAAAAAATTTAATAAAAATTCGTTGCCAGAAATGAACTATTTTCATAAATAATAAAATTGTTTACAGGACTTAAATTATTTAAAAAATAATGTAATAGAAAATCTTTACAAGAATTCAATTATTTTCCTGAATAATAAAATTCTTCACAAGGATTTCAATTATTTTTAATACAATTTTAAGTAAATTCTTCGAAAAATGTAATTATTTTCAAAAATATTCAAAATTAAATTATTTTTGAAAATTCATGCTATAATGCTTTTAATATTCAATTATTATGTAAAATTCTAACTGAAATTCATTTTCTAATCAATTTTTAGTTGAAAATTTAACGAGAATTCAATTATTTAAATACAAATAAAATGCAAATAAATAATTTATTAAATAAATAAATGTTCTTCAAGTGAATCCTCATAAAGAATTTTATCAAAAATTTTTAAATAATTCAATTTTTTCGACTAATTTTAATAAAATCTTCAAATATAATGACATTTTTCGAGGAATTCAATTAAAATTGTATTAAAAATAATTGAAATTCTATGATGAGTTTTATTATTCATGAAAATAATTGATTCTCGTTAAAAAATTTTATTATTTCTGAAAATAATGTAATGTTTGCTTTAAATTTTATCAACAGTTTTTTTTAAATAATTGACATCTTTTGAAAAAATTTATTATAAAATAGTAGATATTGAAAATGATTAAATTGAGGAATATTTTTAGAAATAATTGAAATTTTGCCCCGGAATTTTATTAAAATTTTTCAAATAATTGAATTTTGAAGAAGAATTTTATTATTTTTGAAGATAATTGAAATTTTGACGTCATGTTTGCAATCATTTGTAACTTCTTATAAATTAAATTTTTTCCAGTACTTTGATAAAAATCGTTAACTTTTCCCTGATTTTCCTGACCAATGACAAATGTTTAAATATTTTTAAAATAAAAAACCTGCAGAATTTCCGGGGTGGTACTTCCATGGAATTTTTCGACTTGGGTACAAACTCATATATAATGCAATAATAAAATAGACTCACAAATTTCTTATATTTTCAAACTGTCTCCTTACCAACAATTCTCTTTTTCATTTCATTGGATAAACAATATTATGCACAAAAAATATTTACGTGGATACAACAACCATATAGTACATTTCTTTTCGTGCGTGAAAGGGATTAGTTTGATTGATGTTTTGCATACAAACAAAGTATAGGGGATTGATAAGAACATCACATCTGCGGAAGATAAGCAAATACGAGCTTACCATAAAAGCATATATTATGAGGAAAAAAAAAGTTTTCAAAGGAAAATGTTCAAAAGTTTTACTAGAGACGTAAGTTTTCATGTGTAATTTTAAACACATGAAAGCTAGCTTGAAGCTATCTATCTTCCTATACTTTCTTAAAAGATTAATTATAAATTTTGCTCTGTTGTTAAAATTTCAGGAAAATTGCTGTTAAAATTGACAAACTTTTTTTACTATAAAGATTTATATATATGTTACAGATAAATAACAAAAATCAGGAATCAGAAAATCAATAAATTGTAATGATTATACTATCAACGATGTTTCAATGAGTCGATTTATTTTTCAAATTTTTCATCCCTTATTTTGTAATTTTTCCAGGTTAAAAATCGGTATTTTTCCGGGTTTTTAAAACTACATTTGGTGACAAAAAAAATTTAATTTTTGTTTTTCTCTGACATTCCCTTGAATTTTAGACTCAAAATTCTTACTTCTCCTTTACTTATAACGAATATTCTCATTCAGTTTAAAAATGAATTTTAGACGCAAAATTCTTACTTCTCCTTTACTTATAACGAATATTCTCATTCAGTTTAAAAATTATTACTCGGTAAAATGTTTTATTGCTTCTATAAATATTTAATTATTATTATTTTTCCATAAGAATTAAGATTTTCAAAAGAATCCAGGCAATACCGTGGAATAATTAAAAATTCTCCTTTATTTCAAGCAAATTTTCTGGAAATTTAATTATATTCTCTACTCCACGCTTCTTACCGCGAAGTATGCCGGGTTGTCAAGACACAGGGGTTTCAAAAGCTCCCCCCCCCTCCCCTGTTTTTAGATAAAAATACAGGATTTAGAAAAAATGTTTATTCAATAATTATTTAATTTTTAAAGTATTTTTTACAGATTTTCTACAAATTGGACTTTTTTTATTTATTTTGAAACTGTCATTTTATGAGACAAGATTTTAAAAGTATATTTATCTTATAAATTTTTAATTTATATACTTGGGTGCTATAAATGAATCTTCTTGGTTTATTCAGTATTTGTACCGAAAAAAGACCAAAGAAGTCTTTCTTTGGTCTTTTTTCGGTCCAAATACTGAAGAAACGAAGCAATTGTTATAACATTACAGGGACAATTAAATCAGATGCTGAAAGGATTCGCAAGAGTTAATTTTGTGACTGAAAATTGGTTTAGTGACAGAAGAAGTTCTAAGATCAATTTCACCGACATGATAGGGCCACGCACGTCGTACCAAGAATTTTTCCTGCTTTTTGTTACAATTTTAATTGAGCTTGACTTCAGTCGACACATAAATTACTAAAATCGTCTCGACAGTCATCCTCGACCTTCATATATAGTGATCAAATTGCACAACATATGAAATACATAATAACATATATTTTAAGTTAAATTTATCCTTCCAAATTTTTTCTTACAAAATTAAGAAAAAATCAAAATTTTTAATTAGCTTTCTTTAAATGAAATAAATTTGAAGAATTTTGATTAAATCACCGCTGGGAGATAATTTTGTAATTAAAATTAAACATTGAAAGGATTATATATTTATAATTACGAGTACTGCGCGTATAGTGTAATATAAAATGTAAATCTTCATTATATATTAGATTTAATATATCCATGTGGTTAAGTATAAAATTAAATCTTATCTGAAAAGAGTTATAATGATAAAAGGCGGGATAAATCTAAAATTCATAATCAGAGCAATGTGAGTATAAAAAATGGCAAGCTGGATATAATTAACAAACGCATTAAACGCGGAAGTGCGTTGAAATGCAAGAAGTAATGTGATCAAATTAACACTGTAATCTTTCATGCATACGTTTAAATAATACAAGACAATATCGCTTTTATTTTCGTGCTATTTTGACTAATAAAATAATTAAAGAATAATAATAAACTGACATTAACAAATTAATGTTTTATTGTTCTTCATTTTGGTAGTAAATAAAAGAAATTATTGATCTGTTGGAGCCAAGTTGTGTTTTTTTTTACTTTCAAATAGAACATAAATCGATTTTCCAAAAATAACCCTTATTCAAGGAAAATCAATCAATAAAAAATTGTTTTTCAAAAAAATTAGTTTTTTTACAAAACTAATTGCAACATTTTCTTGACCCTATAAGAATATTCTGATTCACTCTCAAAATTATTAGATACTCAAAAAATGTTTTATTTAAATTTATTTACAAATTTCTTCAAAAGACAAATTATCCGAAAACATCAATAGTTTTTTTTAAAATAAATATTTAATCATTTTTTTTTCATTTCAATTCAATTAACAATTTCTAGAATTTTTAACTAAAATTCTACTTTCAATCAAAAACATCAATTATTATTCAATTAAACTTTTTAAAAAAAATTAATTCTACAGAATTGTTAGATAAAAGTACGAAAAACAATAATTTCATTCTACGAGAAATTAATTATTTAAATACAAAAATAAATAATATTGAATGTTTCTTAAAATTTAATTTTTACCAACAATTGTACTAACAACTTTTGAAAATATTTCATTTCTTTTAAGGAATTTAATTAAAATTTTAATTAAATTTATTATTTTAAAGAATTTTATTAAATTTTTTTTAAAATAATTGAAATCCTGAGAAGAATTTTAAAAAAAATTCTGTCAATAATTTAATTCTTGAGAAGAATTTCCCTATCTATTTATAAAGATAATTTAATTCTTGCCAAGAATTTTTAAAAAATTTTTTAAATAATTTAATTTCTACAAAGTATTTTATTACTTTTCAAAAGAATTGAATTCTTCTGTTGAATATTGATATTTATAAAAATAATTGAATTTTGGAAAAGAATTTTATTAAAATTCCTTAAAATAATTGATTTTATGGGAAGAATTTATGCAATTTTGTTGTTTATCAAGCTAATTGAATTCTTTTGCAAAATTAATTAATAAATTTTGAAAATAATTGATTTTCTGCGACGAAATAAATGTTATCTATGAAAATATTTGAATTATTGCAACGAATTTTATTGTTTTATTGAATAATTGAATGTTTCTTAAAATTGAATTCTTTCCTCAAGTTTTCAGGGTGGCCACTTTTTTTGTAAAAAAAAATTCACGGTCATTTCCCGGTCATAAATTATTTTTCCCGGTCATAAATAATAACTCTGAAAATAAATTATTCCATGAAAGATTGAAAGAATTTCCTGATTTTTAGACAAAACTTTGACTTTTTCCCAAACCCTAAAAATATTTTAGTTTACTCTAAAAATAGTTTTGAACTTAAATAGATTTTTTGAAATAAATATTTAATTATTATTCATTATTTTTCCATATAGTAGGTATTCAAATTTCAAAAAAAAATTTAAATTTCAAATCCTTTAAATTTGAATAATTTTTAAGAATTGCTACTGCAACTTATTAAAAATTATTTTCAAAATTTCAATTCAATTATGTATATTCTAGAAATAACTAAAATTTTTCTAAAATCCACTTGTTTACAAGACAATTTCATGAAATTTTGAATAATTTGAAAATTTCTCAATTAAATATTACATATTTAAAAACATAACTAATTTGAGAAAATGTGAATAAAAATATTTTTAAAGACTAAATTATTCAGAATTTTTAATTAAAATCTTTTAAAATTCAACTTTTCTAAAACTTCAATTTGAAACTTTTTAAAATTCAATCTATAATAATATTAGTAATATTAATTTAACATTCTAAAAAATCGAAAAATTTGCTTATGAATAATTGTAAAAAAACTAATTGATATTAATGAAAAATACGGTTTTTTAAAATTTATTTTCTAAGAAAAGAAATTTTATTTATTTTTATTTACTTTATTTATTATTCAAAAATTCATTTTTATAAATTTCGTATCACTTTTGTTCTAATTAGTTCAAATTTTTAATAATTCTTATTTGTTTTGTGTTTTGTTATAATATTAATTGCAAAAAAATTTTTAAATTGATTTATTTTTCATTATTTTATAGGATGTGAAATTTTTTCTCTTTGAAATTTTTTTGACAAATTTAATTAAAATTATATTTTGTTTAATTATTGTTAGAAATAGAAAGAATTTAAAATTAAATTTAATATTTTCTTTTTCTAAGTCTGTTACGTTGGACAACAAAATTCATAATTTTCTTATAAATTCTAGAAATTGAATATTTTTATAGTACTTTTTATAAAATTCTCTGACAAAATATAAATAGATTTTATAGAAGATCATTCAATCTTTTTTAATGAAATATAGTTAATACCTAAGTCTTAAAATAAATATTTCTATTTTTTCTCACAAAGTAATGTGTGTTTTTAAAAAAAAAATTCCAAAATCCCGGTCAAGATCAAAATTCACTGTCATTTCCCGGTTTTTCCCTGTCCAAAAAAATTCACTGTCATTTCCCGGTTTTCCCGGTTTCCCGGTCCAGCGGCCACCCTGAGTTTTAATAAAATTTTTAATAATAATTGCATTTTTCAAGGAATTTATTTAAAATTGTATTAAAAATATTTGATATTCTGCGATGAAAATAATTGAATTCGCAAATGAAATTTTATTCTTTATGGAAATAATTGAATCTTTTCATAGAATTGTATGAAAAAGTTTTTTCTATAATTAAATCTGTTAATAAATTTTATGAAAATACTAAATATTTAAAAACATTGAATTGCGAAAAACTTTTCAAAATAATTGAAATGTTGCAAAGAATTTTATTTAAATTTTTGAAAATAATTGAATTTTTGGCGAAAAATTTTGCTATTTATAAAAATAATTGAATTCTTGACGACATATTCATTAAAATTTATAAAAATAATTGAATTCATGCAAAGTATTTTATTAAATTTTGTTTAAATAATTGAAATTTTGCCAAGAATTTAATTAAAATTTTTGACAATAATTGAATTCTTGAGAAGCAAATAATTGAATTTTGGAAAAGAATTTCATTGAAAATCCTTAAAAAATCCTTAAAATAATAATTAGTTTTTGAAAAATTCGATTAAAATTGTAATGAAAATAATTAAAATTCTGAGATAAGTTATTATTATTTATGAAAATAATTGAATTCCAAAGAAAAATTTTATCATTTTTGAACAATATTTAATTTTTGCGAAAAATATTATTATACTCTTGAAAATAATTTAAATTTCTGCAATAGTTTTGTAACTTTTCCGAAATTAAATTTTTTTCATGTTTTTAACTAAAATTCTTCCAGAAATCCATTATTTTTAATAGTTTTTGAAAAAGTTCTTTGAGAATTTTCAAATTCATTTGTTCACAATTCAATTTTACAAAGTTTTAATTATTCGTAAATTCTTCAATTAAATATAATCGTAGATAACAAAAACTTGAAATAATTTCAAACAAAAATCCGCAATTAAACTTTCTTTTAAAAGAATTAATTCCACAGAGTTAAAAAAAATAAAAAATTCAGATTTTCAAAGATTTTAATTTGAAACTTTTTCAATTCCTAAAAAGAATTTTATTATTTTCGAAAATAATGGAATTTGCTGTAAAAATTTTATTATTTATAAAAAATAATTGAATGATGTCGAAGAAATTAAAAAAAAAATTGTAAATTAATTGAATTTCTGTGAAATTTTTATTATTTTATAAAAAAAAAAGGAAAGATTTGTGTAGAATTTTATTAAATTTATTAATTTATTTTTTAAAATAATTGAATTCTTTTGAAAAATTTTATTAAAATAGCAAACATTAAAAATCATTGAATTGAGGAAAATTTTTGGAAAATAAATGAAATTTTGCCAAGAATTTTATTATAATTATCGAAAACAATTGAATTTTGGAGAAGAATTTAATTATTTCTAAAAATGATTGAAATTTTGACGAGAATTTTAAAAAGTTTTTTGAATCAAAAATTTAATTAGAAAAATTATTATTCAAAAATAATTTTTTAGTTATTTTGACAAAAAGCGAGATTTTTAAGACATACTAGGATAGATCCGATTTAAAGTAATTCTTTACTGTCACACATTGTTATTTAATTTTTAATTGATTTATTACATTCGTTGATATTACAAATATAAAATTTTTATAATCAAACAACTTCGATAATTATCAAATTTCAGAATATTGCAGAAGCAGAATTCTGCAATTACTTTCAAGATCTATGTTATGGCCCTATACTTTTATTCGAAAATCGCTAATAATAATTGAATTAAGAGGTATACTAGGTACAAAAATAATTTAATATTTATAATAATATAGATCTATAGGTTGATCTTGATAACCTCCTTCTTTATTAATTATTTAGAATGTTGAAAAAAAACGATCTCCAAAAAAATTTAATAATTTAATATTAATTTTTTGTCATTTAGCAGGTAGGTACTGATAAATTTTTCAATTTTACATTACATAAATTATAATTTTTTATGTTAAAACTTATCAAGCATCAGTGATAAATTGTTTAATTTATCAGACACTTATAACATTTGTTAAAAATTTCAGTAAACTAATTTATAAATTTTGTAAATTACATCAAACATCAAATGTAAACTGTTCGAAATAAATATACTATTCGATTCAAAAAATAAGAAATGTACGTATTAAATCTTTAGTCTATTTCGTAATGGAATTGTACCGTTTTTTTCATTTCCCATTCAATTGGTGAAGCGATTATAAATCGATGTAAATCCGCAGTGTCAATGTATGATACAATTTCATTAAAAACAAGAATAGGTAATTGAAATTTGACAATAGTTCGAAAACACTCGTAACTTAATTCTATTAATCGCTTCTCAAGTTTTGCTTTATCTATACGAACCCCTATTCTGCGGGCAAAATTCGGAAAAGAAGTTTGAAAATCAAATGAATTTATAAAGTCGAGAAAATTTTCATTTCGCATTAAAATAGAAAGTCGCCTATGTGACATAGTTTGAAGATCGTAAATTGTCACATCAGTTTCACTAACTTTGATTTTTTTTAACTGATCAATTTCGTTATAGAATTTACTATCAATGAGAGCTAAGATGTTTGTATAAACGCTGTGATCAAATGTCAAATCGAATATTTCACTGTGTGCTGATAGAATAGTTGGACATTTAATTAATGCATTCATTTCCTCTGGACGATAAGTGGCACCATAGTGTAGAAGAAGTTTTGTAATAAGTAAGTTATTTTTCAACGCGCTAGCAGAGTAAAGTGGTCTGACGTAATCGAAGTAAGTAATACAATTAACTTTAGCGCCAGCTTCTAGAAGCAATTTTACGCATTTGAAATTATTCTGATTGATTAAGGCACAAAGTGGAGCTTTCTCTGCGTCAGTGCAAAAATAAACATTTACATTGGCACCACGGTCCAAAAGTTCCTTGACAATAGTTGGGCATCCTTTTTCACA
Organism: Leptopilina heterotoma; assembly: GCF_015476425.1. Lineage (NCBI taxonomy): Eukaryota > Metazoa > Arthropoda > Insecta > Hymenoptera > Figitidae > Leptopilina > Leptopilina heterotoma. The sequence continues at coordinate 773,438 of NW_025110949.1, read as the reverse complement.
GGCATAATCCAGTAACGTACAATCCTCAATCAAACAATTATTAACGTTACAAAAATTTGGTAAGAAATTGTAAAAAATATCGATAAATCCATATTTAATAGCACCGATTAATATATGATATTCAATAAATTCTTGAATCATTGTTTCATAACAGGTTGTTTCTTCTTTATTTAAAAGGCTTTGTACAATCATTCTATGTTCTTCCATCAATGAATGATCTAAAGTAACTGAATCAAATTCCTTTGGAATTGTCATATTTTTTACATCTTCGGTATTAATCCTAAATCCATGATTGTAGAATAATTCACTCATTAGTTGATAGTTTTTAATTTTTTCACCATAGTCTCCGGAGCTTTCCAAACCATTTAATGTCTCAAAATAGGGAAGCAGAAATGAATAGCAAAATGCATTTTTGAGAGTCATATCCCAATTATTTGGTCTTTCACCCAGAAGAATTGTTGTTTCAACCAAAGATCGATTTTCAACGGCGTAATTTATAGGAAACAGACCACAATTATTTTTAGCTGTTAATTCAGCACCGTAGTTGACGAGTTTCTTTAAAAATTCTCCACATTCTCCAAGAGATATATTTTTCGCTGCCAAATGCAATGGAGTGTCTCCTGTATCAGTCGTAGCGTTAACATTTGCACCTGCTCGTAAAAGAAGAAGTAAAATTTCTTCATTACGTTCTTGGCAAGCAAGATGTAGAGGTGTTTTTCCAAATTTTGTCTCAGCATTCACGTCCGATCCTCTGGATAGAAAAAATTCAACAATATCACAATTCTCACTTTCCACCGCTCTATGTAACGCTGTATAACCACTAAAATCCTTTTCATCAATATCACCACCATCATTAAGAAGCATTTTTATTTCATGCTGCAATAAAATCCGCCTATAACTTTTAATACACACATGATGAGGTGTAAAACCAAACATATTATACACTTTCAAATCAGCTCCATTGTCAAGTAAAAGTTGAATAACACTTTCAGTATAGTTTAAATATTTTGAAACAGCAATATGTAGAGGAGTATTTAAGTCACAATTTTTTGCATTAACATTAGCTCCTTTTCTCAGTAAAATTTCCATGATTTTCATATCTCCACATTCTACTGCAAAATGAAGTGGAGTCTGACCGCGAGCTTGAGTTTCGTCATTTACTTTAACAGGATATTGCAAAAGAAGTGTTGAAATGTCGTGAGAAAAACCTTTAAGCGTACGACAAAGTAGTGAATAACCAGAAGATGATGCGAGGTAATCATTACAATTGTTTTGATAAAGGATATTTCTTACTTTCAACTTATCACCAAATAAACATGCAGTTTGTAGAGACAGGATTTCTTCCGATGACATTTTGTCACTTTATTCCTTGAGGATTTATTCTGGATTATTCAACTGCATGAAACTTGACAAAATCTGTAAACAAAGAGTTTGTTAATTTCACTGGAATCATTGAATTCAATTTTATTATTTAATTGGCAGAAAATATGAAAAACTTTTATATTTCTGATGCGGTCCGCAGGAGGCGCATAATTATTCATCCCCAAATGTCATTTAACGAATATCGTTATTGTTCCGAAATGTCATTTTTACGAATTGTCACTTTTACGAAATGTCACTTTTGTGAATCGCCATTTTTACGAATTGTCACTTTTGCGAAAAGTCATTTTTTCGAATTGTCATTTATGCGAACTGACATTTCGTAAAAATGACAATTCGAAAAAATGTCAGTTCGCATAAATGACAATTCGCAACAATGACTTTTCGCAAAACTGACAATTCGTAAAAATGGTATGTCGAAAAAATGACTTTTCGCAAAAGTGACAATTCGTAAAAATGGCAATTCGTAAAAATGATATTTCGAAAAAATGACTTCGCAAAAGTGTTAATTCGTAAAAATTATATTTCGAAAAAATGAAATTTAGGGAATAATCATGCGCCTCGTCCGAACCGTCCGAAGAAAGGTAACTAAGAAACAGATAATTTTAGGTTATGTTTATTTTTAAAAAATAAAAATTCACAAAATTATAAATAGTGCATATATGAACGACACATTTCTTCTAATAACTTCTAAAATTTTCTATAGATTGTTTTAAAAAACAATTTAAGAATCTATATTAATAAAATCAGACTTCTGTCTGTACATTGCTCCAAACTTAAAAATTTTTATATATTTTTTCGTTTTGAGACATTAGAATTCGAAAAATGCAAAAAAAATTTATGTCTGTCTGTCTGTATGCAAAACTTTGTTCTCGCATCAATTGAAAACGGTTTAACCAATTAAAGTGAAATTTGGCAGTCTATTAGGTATTAACGTAACTTAAAATCATAACCTTATCCGATTTAAAAATATTAACTTGAACGAAAGTTATGACATTTTTCCAAAAAAATCGAAAAATCAAAAAAATGCAAATTTTTTATTTTTTGTAAAATGAATGCAAAACTATCCTTAGCTAACTTTTTCAGATAAATACAACCCATTTCTACAATAAAATGTTTAAAAAAGACGTATTTTGACATTTTTTTTCGTTTTTGCTTCCTCATGAGGAAGCTTTGCATTGGTGACGATTTTCAATTTTTCAAAACAAGGTTATATGGACTCATTTTCATCTAGAACATATGTATATTCAATTATGAGCAAATGTCCAGATGTATGTGTGTGTGTATGTATGTGTGTATGTGTGTGTGTATGTGTGTATGTGTGTGTGTGTATGTCACAAAAATTGTGTACAAATTATCTCAGACAAATTTTGATGGATTGTCCTGAAATTTTGCAGGTTTATTGCAGTCATTAATACCTGAAATCTGACACAAGGATTTTCAAAAATATGTACAAAATTTTTTTTTATACAATTTTTTTAAAATTCAGAAAATTTTTTTTTTTGTATTTTCTGAAATAATTTTTTTATTTGTTAATATTTTTATTAATTATTCTCAAAATTACATTCCTGGCAAGAAAACGAATCGATTGATGTATACAAAGTATATATTTTATCAAAATTTATAAAATTAATAAATATTTTTCTTTTTCACAAAAAATTCAAATTTGGTATTTTTTTCATAATTAATTTAATATTAATATTAATATTTTGAAATGATTATTCTATCATAAAATAGAAGCAATTGGCAAATGAAAGTGTAAATTTCACCAAATATTTATACAACAACTTATAAATGATTTATATAATTTTATTTTTAACCAATCTTCTGGACGAACCCTTTTGTACATAATTTTTCAAAAGTTTGCAAAACCGCAATTTTTATATATTGAGGAAGCTTAATGGTCATAAAATGAACAACTTGTTTAGATCAACTTTTTTCTAAAAAAATAGTGATTTTTAATCATTAAGCAAGCTTTTCAGGAAAAGTTATTAAAGTTTTTTATTTAAAGATCAGTATGTAAAGTAAAAAATTTGCTACATTAGACAAAAATAATGAAGCTAAATGCCATAAAAGAGAAGAAAAAATGTTGAATTTTAAGAAATTCGGTTTTTTGAAATTTTCATAATTTTAGATTTTTTACCAAAGGGTGGAGACTATTAAATAAGTAAATTATTTTTGAAGAGCACAAAAATAATGAAGCTAAATGCCATACAGCAGAAGAAAAAATGTTGAATTTTAAGAAATTCGGTTTTTTGAATTTTTGCTAATTTTCCATAATTTTAGATTTTTTACCAAAGGGTGGAGACTATTAAATAAGTAAAGTGTTTTTGAAGAGCCCAAAAATAATAAAGCTTGATGATATAAAAGAGAAGAAAAAAATGTTAAATTTTAAGAAATTCGGTTTTTCGAATTTTTGATTTTTTGCTAAAAGGTGGAGACTATTCAAATAGTAATATTATACTACTGAAATAGCTAATGGTAACTAATTATTAATTTTCCGGTCAAATTAAATTCCCGGCTATTTTCTGAGTTTCCAGATTGGTAGAAACATTGTTAAATGTATTGGTAGAAACTAAAACCCGTCGAATACGGGTACGACAGCTAGTTTATAATATATTATAAATGAGTATTTGCAAAATTTAGAACAAAAAATTTTAACAATAGTAACCGGTTCGTTTAAAATATATAATATAATATTCCAACCTGACTAGTATACTTGTGTGAGCGTGTTAGTAGCTTGGGTACCTAGGTACCTAGGGATGACTATAGTACAGTACAGTACAGTCAAGCAAAAGAATGCTATACAGTTGATACTATAGCATTCTATTAAAATTTATTTTTGAGAGTGACTGTCGTGAGCGTACTGCCTTAAGGTATCATTTTTCTCAGAATTTTTATAAATTTTAACAATATATTACATTACCTTATTGTTCAAAAAAATCTACACTCAAGTTTAAAGAAATATCTGCGTTCTTCTTCGTATTGAAATTTTTCTCACTACTTTTTTAAATCTTTTAAATACAAGAATCTCATGTTTCTCGAACAACTTTCGCGAAGCTATAGAGCGTTGGTCTTTAATGGCCTTTCTCCAACAGGTTGCTAAAAGTCTTGCGACTGCGTTGCGCAGGTTGCTATGACAATATATGCTATAAAATCAGCGCAACGCAGTCATTCGCAAAGCAATGCAGATTTTTAGGAACCTATTGAAGAAAAGCCTTTACGTGCCTACGTGGTGCTACCGTCTGTACCAAAAACATAATGGTTCAGAATGTCTATTAAGCCGAATTTACATTTTAGAAATGACAAGTTGCTCCAATCCTCAACTACCTAAATTGTACAATTGCATAAAATTGAAAAGTAACTAAAATTTTATGAAAGATAAAACATAAAAATTTTATTTTATTACCTATTTATAAAACACATGTTAAAATTTTATATATAAAATTTATAAATGAAAAGTATGCATATTATTTATAACTTAAAATTTAATTAAAATGTTGTAATCTAAATAAATAAAATTTCAATTTTAAGAATAACTTAGTTTCAAATATTTATAACGATTTGTGTATTTCTTAAGTAAATTGCTTTATTTTTAATTTCATAGCTAATAGTGTATTAAAATTTATAAAAATTTAATCAATATACTAAAAGTATGTAGATTGTAAAAAATTTTTTTTATTAAATATACATAGTTAAATTATTTACAAATATGTAAAAGGAGCTTCCTCGAGGTGTCAATTGCCTTCTTCAGAATGAATATTGCTGAAACATATATGAACCTTATTTTTACATGCGAATTTAACAGGTGAATGTTATATTTAATTTGAATCGTGAATTTCGAAAAGGGTTTAACTCTGAAAATCGTAAAAGTCACTTTCACATTACACTACTTATTTATAGTGAGAACGACTTTTACTATTTTCAAAGTTGATCCCATTTAAAAATTCACGATTCAATTATAAAATTTATCAGATTTTTTAAGTCTAATTTAAGCTTTGAATATTACAATATTTTGTTAATTATCAAAGTTAATTATCAAATTTAGCTTGAAAAATATAATGACTAAAATTTTTTTCTTTTTACTTTTAATAAACTAATAATTGTTAAAATTAAACTTTAACGATAAAAATAATTTTTAATTTTTTAATCAGAGGCTCATTTTAATCGCAATTTTTCTGTAGAATTGACTTTTTCCCTGACCCTAAAGAATACTATTACTTCCCTATAAGAATTAAGATTTTCAAAAATTTCAAATTCAAACCTTTATGAAATTCAACAACTTATAGTAATTTAAATTTCCATAAAATTTTTTAAAAAATAAAAAAATAATTAGAATTTTGCAAAGAGTTTTATTAAAATTATAGATAAATCAGAATTTTAATAAAATTCTAGAAAAAAAATAAATTTTGCAAAGAGTTTTATTAAAATTCATGAAAACAATTGAATTTTTCAATAAATCTTTTAAAAATTCCTGAAAATTGAATTTAGACAAAAATTTTATTAAAATTCCTGAAAATAATTGAATGTTGCAATAAATTTTTTAAAAATTCCTGAAAATTGAAATGTGGACAAAAATTTAATTGAAATTCCTGAAAATATCTTGAATTTTGGAATACATTTTTTAAAAATTCCTAAAAAATGGAATTTAGACAAAAATTTTATTAAAATTCATGAAAATAATTTAATTTTTCAACGATTTTTGATAAAATTCATTAAGGTAAAAGTACCAATTATGGGACGCTGTTTAAGCTAAACTAAATTTCTATGATAAATTTCTTGGAATCGGGAGTGTTAATATGAATAATTAGGGTATAGATTGAAAGATTGATATGTTATGAATAATATTTAGACCCTAAAATGGTTATTTTTCATGAAATAAAAATAATATTAATTAAATTATGAAACTCTGCACTGCACTAATTATGGGACTATGATTTCTGTATGTACGGGTGTCCCATAATGAATGTTCCTATTATGAGACATTTATTTAATTCAATAAGTAATTAGAATTCTATTAACTTATCCTAATAATTTGAATATTAATTATAAAGAATAAAATACAATAAACAAATTCTGGTTTAAAAAATAATTATAAAACTAATTTTTCTGGTAGAAAATTAATGCGAAAAAACTGAAAATATTTGAGGTTATGTTTGCTGTATATTTCCTGTGTGTCTCATAATAGGGATAGCAAATAATAAGTGCACCTAATGTGGGACGGTAGTCTGACGAAAAACTTGGCTTACCTTAATTTAAAAGCTAAAATGCAAATAAACATTTCTTATTAAATTAAATGCTATACACAAATAATTATTCTTTTAACGTGTAAAATTTTTTGAAATAAGTAGAAATTTCTTATGACCAATTTTAATTGCATTTATTTTATTTTTTGTAATACTGTCTCATAATAGGGACAAAATTGTAAATTGTCCCATAATTGGGACCTTTACCTTAAAATAATTAAATTTTGCAAAAAAAATTTACTAAACAAATAAATAATTGAGTTTTTAAAAAGTATTTTTAAAAAAATAATCAAATTTTCGATGAATTTTAATTAGAAATAGTTTCTCAAAAATTCTAAAATAGTAAATTTAAAAAAATTTTAAATTACTTTGTCCGAAGGGAATTGAATCTTAAATAATTATGATAAAACAATTCTAAGAATTAGTTATTTATAAATATTGTAAATTGTAATATAATTTTTCGAAAATAATTGAAGAATTTTTATATGATTAAAAAAGAGTAATTCTTTGAAGATTTTTAATTAAAAATTTTGAATATTATTATTTTATCCAACATTTAATTCTAGAATTAAAAATAATTTAAAAAATTGTTAATGTTATTATTTTGTGCATGCATTTGAATTTTCGGAAATATGTATTGAAAAAATTGAATATCGAAAGTATTGAAAATAATTGAATTTAAAAAAATTAATACCAAATAATTCAGAGAATTACTTCTTTTAAAACTATTTTAATATTATTTTTAGAACCTAATTTTCATTTTCATTAAATTTACACTTGAAGATTATTTATTAAAATTTCTGAAAATTATTCAATTATTTCCAAATATGTATTTAAAAAAAGCAAGGTGAATATGTATTAATTGAAGTTGGCTCGGTCCACATGCTCTTAAGTTGTTATTTAAATTTTCTTGCAGATGCTGAAAGAGAACAGAAAAATATATGAGAAACATCAAATACAAATTCAAAAAAAAAAACAATAAGGGGTGAAAATCTATGAATATCCAAAAATTGTCCACGTGGAAATTGAACGGTGCCTAAATGGGTTAAAATTAAAAAAGAGAATGAAAATACAAATAAATTAAAAAAACAAAATTATTTACCTGCAATGGGCAAAATTTACTGCTCGTCCTTTTGGTTCCATCCATCTTCATCAGACAAGAACCTTCTCTTGTGAGAAGTATTCATATATGGCCTTAAAGCCCATTCAGTATCAGCTGCAGCAATAGAATCCAAAGTGCCCAATTTAATATCATAAAGTTTCAATAAAAATCTCGGTCCCACTTCGGTCATCTCCACATTTCTTCCTTTCTCCTCCCGATAAGTGTGATGTCTGAAGAAAATATAATCATCATGATTTGCAAAAGTGATGACTCTCTTGCTCTCCTTCTTTGGCACAGGAAATAGATATTTCAAAATACTCATTGTCCTCTCGCCGAGTTTTGTCTTAAAATTATGAAACACCAAATGTGGATATTCCTCGGACATTGTTGAAATACCGGGAATGTCATGTCGCATTACCACTCCGGACATGGTGAAATACGCCGTTGGACCGTGAGGAAGGTGGCAAATGATAAGTGTGTCCGGTACTCCTCGATGCTCGTGAACGATAATAAAGTCAGTGACATCGTTTGCCCTGCAGGCGTGAATTAGTTTCTTCATTTCGTAATTACCACGATTCATGCGCTGTGCATTGGGAAAAATAAGACGAAGTTCCTTCACAAACATTTTTAATCGTGCACTTGGATCGCGGGAGGTTGTGATGACAATTTTTGGATCCTCGACTCCTGCCCATCGGTACTCGTCATCCTTGCTGTCGCCCAGGGCACCTCCCATTTCTGTGCCCATTGTCATGGCGAGTTGCGGTCCTGCATCCTCCCATTCTGCTTTTCTTTGCAAATGAAGAGCAGTTTTCCTTAGATCTGGATGTATGGGCACATTTTCTTCTAAACTCTTTTTCAACTTATCTTTTTTCTCCTGTATAGTTTTTAATTTTCCTTCAATGGATTTTCTGTATAGGTACTCACGACGCAGACGAGCTTGACGTCTTATCATGTTGGAAGCAAAGTGTAAATAAACTTTTCACTTGATAAACAAAATTAACTTTCACAGAGTGTTTTGGCGAACAATTTTGAGGTTAAATTAACCTGACGCAAGCACGTGGTGGTAGGAATATAAGGGTCTGTACACAGTGAGGTAGATTAATGGTGTGCTCACAGTCACAGTTCGCGGGCAGCCTGGAGTGAAAGAGATAGACAATTGGAGTAAACGAGAAAGAATATCAGGGTTCAGGGCTCAGTTGAAATTTCTTTATTGTGGAATCAACATTACAAGTGCTACACGTTCTACACATGTGTGTGTAGTTTGTTTTGAACAACATAACCTCATTTTTATATTGATATAGTTTTTTATCAAAAAACGAACGATTTTTGATTTTAATATAAAAGATATGCTTATGAATATTTAAAATGTTTTATGTAAGTGCCCCATCAGGACACATAGCCCTTCATACTTTAGAAGAATGTATTTTAACAAGACTGGAATATTTAGAACTTCTTTATTTACGTAGACCGCATGAACTCAAAGGGAATTTTGAATATTTATTAGAATTTTCGAATTATGATTTCGTCGGCCACTTTACTTTACGGTAAGTTATTCTTAATATAATATTTTAATATACATATACAGAAATACTTTTTTTAATAAAAAAGTAATAAAAGAGTAATTTTAAATTTTAATAAAAAACTTAAAAAGAAAATGTGCTTTTAACAAATGAATTATTGCAGATTATTGGCGGCTACTTCGAGAGAATTTTGCCATTATTGGCTGACGAGAGAGACATTACTATTTAAATATAGATTAAATCAAATTTCTCCCAGACAATTTTGTCGATTGTTTAATAGTATAGCACGTCAGGTTAAAAAACGTGAGAAAGTTAATTCAATGATAGACTCAACCTTGACTGAAGTTTGTGAACATTATTTGCAGAATGATGTCAAACATTTTGTGTGCCAAAATTTTTTAACCGAATGTAAAGAACATCCCCTAAAAGGTTTGTGCAATTACAACTTATTATTTTTTCACTAGCAAAAATTCGAGTGGCTAACTTCTTTCTTACTTTTTAAATTAAAATTAACAATTTTAAAAATTTTTAATTCAATTTTTTTTCATAAAAATAAAATATGAATTGGAATATAATTTTAATACTATTGTTACTATAATAATCATATTCATGAGAAAACTGGATTTTTATGTTTTTTTTTTGTTTGTCTCGTAAACTATAAAATTACCACGAATTTTAATACAAACATTTCAATTTTTTCTATTTCTGACAATAATTTCTTTTTAAATCATTTAATTTTCTAAGAACTAGGTATCAAAAAATTATGACTTATAAATTATTTAATGAATAATTTTTACAATTTTTATAAATACTAGATTAATAGAAGAATTTTAGTTAAAAATACTAAAAAAATTGAATTTTCGAAATGTTACAAATGATTCTAAAAATTCAACTATTCTCAAAAGTTATAAAAATTCTCCGCAAGATTTCAATTATGTTCAAAAATTGAAAAAAAAAATTCTCGCCAAAATTTTAATTATCTTTATGAATAATAAAATTATTCATCAAAATTCAATTATTTTTAAAAAATTTGAATAAAATTTTTGGCAAAATTTCACAGGAATTTAATTATTTACAAAATTATTAATAAATTTCTTCGTAATAAATTCAATTATTTTCAAAAGTAATAAAATTTTCACAGGAATTCAATTATTTAAAATACAAAATTTCATTAAATTTTTCGAAAAATATCGATTATTTAAAACGATTTTTATAAAATTCGTCACAAGAATTCAATTATTTAAAAAAATTTATGAAACTTCTTTTCAAGAATTCAATTATTTTTATAAATAATGAAATTCTTTACCAAAATTCAATTTTTTTATAAATAATAACATTCTTCACAGTAATTTAGTTATTTTTATAAACTTAAATAAAATTCGTTGCAAGAATTCAATTATTTTTATAAATTATAAAATTCTTCATAGAAATTCAGTTATTTTTATAAACTTGAATAAAATTCGTTAAAAGAATTAATTTATTTTCAAAAGTAATAAAATTCTTCGCAGAAATTCATTTATGTTCAAAAATTGAAAAATTTTTTTTTTCAAAATTTCAAGTAGGTATCTTTATAAATAATAAAATTCTGCTCCGAAATTCAATTTTTTTTTTAAGAATAATGGATAAATAGAAGAATTTTAGTTAAAAGCATTAAAATAAAATAGAATTTTGGGAAAGCTACAAAATATTTCAGAAATTCAATTATTTACAAAAGTAATAAATATTCTTCGCAGAATTTCAATTATGTTCAAAAATTAAAAAAGAAATCTCGTCAAAATTTCAATTATCTTTATAAATAACAAATTTATTCATCGAAATTCAGTTATTTTTATAAACTAGAATAAAATTCGTTGAAAGAATTAAATTATTTTCAAAAGTAATAAAATTTTCAGAGAAATTCAATTATGTTCAAAAATTGAAAAAAAAAATTCTTATCAAAATTTCAAGTATTTTTATAAATAATAAAATTCTTCTCTGAAATTCAATTATTTTAGAAAAATTTTAATAAATTTTTTAGGAAAATTTTAATTATTTTTATAAATAATAAAACTCATCGCAGGAATTTAATTTCTTTTTGAAACAATATTTTAGTCGAATTCATAAAAAAAAATGTAATTATTCTTAAAAATATTAAAATTTATGAGAATTATTTATTTATTATTTATTATTTATGAGAATTCAATTTTAACAAACATTCAATTATTCAAAAAATTATTTTTTTTTTAATTTAAATAATTGAATTCTTTTAGAATTTTCTAATAAAAATTTATTTAAAAATGAATTACCGAATAATTGATTTCTTATTTATGAAAATAATTGAATTCTTGTAACGAATTTTATTACATTTTTTTTAAATAATTGAATTCTTTTGAGAAATTTTACTACTTGTAAAAATAATTGAATTCTTGCGAAGGATTTTATTAGGATTTTTGTAAATAATTAACTTTTTTTTGAAAAATTTTATGGTAATTTAAATTATTCCAAAACATGAAGAAGGCGATTACTCCGAGTCGAAGACTCGGAGTGATCGATATATTCATGTTATGTAATAATATTCTTATAAGTTGTTTTATTTCAAGAAGGTTTGAATTTAAAATTTTTGAAAATCTTAATTCCTGTGGAAATAAATAAATAATATTGATAATAATAATAATAATATTGATAATAATATTGATGTTTTCGAATAATTTTACAATTAAAGAAATTCGTAAATAAAAATAACAGAATATTTTTTTTAACAGTAAACTTCGAGATGCTTCCAAAAATGGTCGAGTCAAAGGAAGTGGAATTAACAAAAGGATCGGCAATTATTTATTGTTCGCAATGGAAGGAAGTTCTAATTGAACTATTTCAAACTTTCCTAGAGTCAGAAACGTCCGATACGGATTTTTTTAAGGAACTAGTAGCAAATGCTTCACATCTGACTTATTTGCGTGAAAGACTGAATTTTCAATCGTCAATAAAGGAGGATGTTATTTGCGGACATTTAACAGCTTCAAATTTACAAGTGGAGTCGTTAAAGTTTCCTCCGTGCATGAAACATTTACATGACGAATTACGTCGTAATCATCGATTAAGTCATTATGCACGTTTTTATTATAGTCTTTTTTTAAAAGAATGTGGCATGAAAATTGAAGAAGCTTTAGAATATTGGAGAAATGAATATTCGAAGCCACATTTAAATGTATCCGTTTGCTCTCATCAGTGGCAGAAAGACTCTCGGAAATATACTTACAGTATTAAACACATGTACGGATTAGAGGGATCGAGAAAAAAATACAAATCGCCTACTTGTAATTCTATTTGTGTAAGTATTTTTCACTTTATAGTATTTCTGGAATTTTCTATTCTTATGTACTTCCAGGCTTCGCTGCCCTCCCCTTAAGAAGGGGTAAATATACCCCTTAAGAAGGGGTAAATATACCCCTTCTTAAGGGGAGGGTTCTCCTATATTTTTAATTTATATCAAGAAAAAGAAAATTATTAATCTTGAAAGAACTTTACAGAGTGCGAATATTAATGCAAATTACGAAGGAGGATGTCCTTTTAAGGAGTTCGATAAAAGGAAATTGGAACAGATTTTGTGTTCTATAATGCCAAAGAGTAAATTAGAGGAGTTTTTGAAAATTGCGCCCAGCTTGCAACCCAGAAGTGCATGTCGAGCCTTTTTAAAATTAACCTGCAATAAGGTTAACAATAATCTGACTGTCACTAATCCCTCTGATTTTTACCTAGCTAAAAATAACGTCTTATAAAATTTGTCAAAAACTTGAGTTTATCTCAAGCTTTTTTTCGTCACTATTATAATATAGTAAATCGATTAATTTGGCGTCCTCATAGGGAACTTTGTTGTAGTAAAGAAAATTCAATTGTGATTTTTACTTTTTGAGTATTTCGATTGATTCTACGAATAGTAAACTATAATTCATTAAAATTCATTAACTTTCGTTAACCTTTAAAAATCACTATTTTCAAAACCTTTATAATTTCCAAACTGGATTCAGGACCAAAATTCTTAATATTCCGTAAGTTTTTACTTAATTTTATATCATTTTCCCATTATTTACTAAAAACAATCGCAAAATTATGTTACTTTACTCATGAACTTTGGAATACTATTTTATTTATTATTTTATATTTTTAAATGCTTATATCAATTTATAATAATAAATTTAGACATTCTTAACAAATGCCAATATTTTTTGTTATGTTTTTGTACTAAATTGTATGCTTTTTAAATTATTTTCTACTGGCGGAAAACTGAAAACATTTTCATTGATCTTTACATATTCTTTTTGATAAATTAAATTTAAATTACAAATTAAGTTTCATTTTTTAAGCAAATTATTAATTTATTAGTTATGATAGTTTAATATTTGTAATACCCATCGATTATTAAATAATTAATTAATTAATATCCATATGACTCTTTGATTCCTGTGAGGAAGCACTGCATTCTTGGAATGAACACAAAAATGCAGCTTGATGGCTATTTTTGGATAGTCTTTAAAATATTTTTTTCCAAAAACAAAGAATGAATTTTAAGTTTCATTTTGACATTTTACCACACAAACATTGTGATTTATATTTTTTGTTTATTTCCACATTTTGCATTTTGTTTTCTATTTAATTTTCATTAATACTTGAGTATTGTTTTACCAAAAATAGATTGTATTATTTACATTTATGATACAAATAAATATTTAAACTGTACTAAAAGTATTGCAAATAAGTAGATGGAAAATTTTCTACATTTATATTTAAATTGTACTATTGATGTGCAAATTTGTCTAGTCCTTGTTTTATAACTGCATGTGACACACCGTCCTTAACTAATATCGAGAGAACTCCTAATTTTGTTAAATCCACAATATTCCGTTGCTCGTCGTCAAAGAATAACATATCCTTAAAATCAACACCTGAATCTTTTTTAATTCTGCAATAAAATTACAAAGTTACGACTAAAGGTAGATTAATCATTTCCTATTAAACGAAAATTTAATTCATTAATGTTCTCTCCCCTTTTGGAGATTTGAGACCTAAAGTAATAATTAAAAAAATAATTCGAAAATATTTTTGAAGAAAAACTTACTTTGAAAAGTGTGTAACTTTCGATCCAGGATATATTTCTTTGTAATTGATATATTTATCCCAACCGAATAGGTTTAATAATTGATTAGCACCTTTAATTTCTGAGGTTCGCGATGCTACACCTACTTCATAACCCTCTTTTACTAAATTTTTCAAAATTTCTGGAGAGTCTTTGTAATAACGTATTTTTTGGCCATGAGCATCTATAACATCGGTTCCTTTTCTGAAACATAACTTTTTTTTACTTACTTTCCTCCCTTTCCTGTTTTTATTGCGCAACATAAACGTGAATTTTTTATTTTGAAGTAAAAAGAGGAATCGCAGTACTTTTTTTCTTTATTCGAAATAATTTATTAATAAATAAAATTAATTAATTTAATTTAAAAAATAAACATTGTTATTCACGAACCCATATCTAAAAGGAGGTGTAACATGAGTATCCACCCAAAAAGGCCAAAGAGTATAATCTGTAATTTAATACATTATACTTCAACACCAAGAACATAGTACAATCGAATGAAGAATAGAAAATACAATTTTTAAAAATGAAAAATATCCAATCCAATATTAAAATTAATATTTTAAAGAGAGTTTCCAAAGAATCTAAAGTTTCCAAACAATAACATAATTTTAATCAATATAGGTACCTAAATCGAAAACTATTATTTTTGGCCTTCGGACACTTGAAGTCATTTTATCTTCTTTTCTTTAGTAAGTATATTTCAAATTAATGAATTATTGTTATTTTTGAATTTTAACAAACTTGTTTATTTTCGATTCAATGTTACAAAAATCATGTGCGTCATGTGTCACTTCTGTCACTTTTTTAAGAACCTAACCTCATAGACTTAAGCTCAGTTCATCTTGTGACGTTTGTTTTTATAACTTGACCAGTAGAGTGCAGAACCACTATGAGATTTTATGGCGCAAAATAAATGAAAGTTTGGTTTCGTCAATTACAAAGACTCGATTTTCTGACAGTAAAAAAAATGTTTGAATTTATTTTAGCTTGGCATAGAATACTATACTTTGGGTTCTGAACTTTTGGATTCAGAACCCAGTTTTCTAACAATCTGACTAAGTAATTCCATTTTTTCTTCATGTCTGCGACGTTTTGCAGATTCTTTTTCTTCATGGATTTTTCTCCAGGTCTCCATACTGGATTCGTGAATCTTCCATTGGAGTAAATCTTCCATCCTCTTTCTTTTTCTATTCTTTGGAGCATCTAAAAAAATGTTGAAAATTATATTACAATATATATTATTGTACGTAATATTTTTTTTTATTAATAATAATATATAGGTATATATAAATTTATAATATATATACTTACTTGAGCCTATTTTTTCTATTATTTCCATTCGCCCTACACCAAGTTTGACCTCCGGTTGCATACTGTCATCAATAACTAGTTCATCTTCAAAAATCAAATATTTCATTATAATTATTAACAGACACAATTATTTTTAAAAAATTGAAAAAAATTATTTGTTTAGTTAAATTATTTTCAAAATTTTCAATTAAAATCATTCAAAAAGTATGTTATTTAAAAAAAGCACAAAGAAATTCTTTAAAAGAATTTAATTATTTACAAAAACTCTAATAAAATTGTTTAAAAAAGTTTAATTTTTATATCAATAATTTTAAATTTTTAATAGTAAAAATATTAATTACAATTATTAACAAAATCGATTATATTGAATAAATTAAAGAAATTTTTTTAAGCCAACTCAATTGTTGTTAAATCCTTTAATAGGATCTATTCTTCGAAAGAATTGAATTATTTTCTAAAAATTTTAATAAAATTTAAAAATTAAATGTTTAATTCCAATTATTGAGAAACACGATTATTTTAAAAAATAGAAAGAAATTGTTCATCAGATTCAATTACTTTTAAAACTTTCAATTAAAATTATTAAAGAAAATCCGTTATTTAAAAAAAAGTTCAAATATGATTTTTGTTATGAAATCCTTTTAAAATAAAATTCAGTGCAAAAATTAAATTATTTTCTGTATAAAATAAAATTCTTCTGAGGAATTCAATTATTTTCAATACAATTTTAATACACTTCAAAAATCACATATTTATTATTATAGTTATTAACAGTCACGATTATTTTAAAGAGGTGAAAAAATTATATGAAAGTATTTATTCTTGGAAAGAATTAAAATATTTTCTAAAAATTTTAATAAAATTTAATAGTGAAATGTTTTATTTAAATTATTGAGGAACACGATTATTTTAAAAACTTGAAAAAAATTGTTCATAGAATTCAATAACTTTCAAAAATTTCAATTAGAATTATTAAAGAAATTCCATTATTTAAAAAAATGCAAAGAAATTTTTCAAAAGAATTCAATTAGGATTTTTAAAAAATTTAATAAAATTCTTCCCAAAAATTCAATTATTATTTTTATTAATATAGATATTTAATTTTAATATTTACCATTAGATATCACGTTACACATAATATTCTGACCGTTCATCGATTCGACGATTTTATTTCTTTCATTTAAACATAGACTTTTAAAAATAATGTTTTCTTGGTTTGCCATAATTGAAACAAAATTTCACTGCACTTCAATTTACTTTCGTGGAATTAACAAAACTGAAAACTCCTTTGCGTAGGAGGTTTTCAAAGCAAAGTACATGAGGGGAAATTTTTGAAAATGGAAGGGATACAAAAAAACGGGGTAAAAATTGGTGAAAAATAGTAGGGATTGGAAAAACCCAACATCTGTGTGACAAATTTTCATGTTTCGCAAAAAAAGAGGATCGATCCTTTACTTTACAAATTTAAGGGATATACAAAAGACCCATAAAACACTAAATGTATTTTCGGAAAAAGGTCCTGCCTTTAATCCTTACAAGTTTCGGTTAAATGCGTTTTGAAATAAACTTTATTTTTCATTTTTATTACTTTGCCGACCGTTCCCCGTTTTGAGACCAACAGACAGTTTTTATGTTTTTAACTATAAAAATAAAATAACTATAAAACTATTTACAGTTTTTAAATAAATTAAGCTGCCCGACAAAAATATATGTTACTTCTTTTAGTAACAACAGATTTTTTGCAACATACTTAACTTATGTATAGAGTTCAAATAAATTTCTTAATAATAATTTAATAAAATTTCTCTTTCTTACCTGTACCCTTAGCTCACAGCCTTCAGCTCTATGAATAAATCGACTCGGAGTAATCGTTTTCCTCATGTTTTATAATAATTAAAGGTAACCGAGTGATAAAATAATTATTTTATATTACACAAATATTACAAATTAAAAAAAAACATTTTAAACATTTTTTTTAACTTCTTCAAAATTATTTTCATCATTTCAATTCAATTATTATTTTCTAGAATTTTTAACTAAAAATTCTTCTTCAAATCAATTATTTTTAATAATTTTTGAAAAAGTACTTCTTGAGAATTTTCAAATCCATTTGTTTTCAATATTCAATTATTACAAAATTTCATTTATTAGTAAATTCTTCAATTAAATATATTTTTAAAAAATAAAAACTTCAAATAATATAAAAATAATTCAGGGTAAGTCCACTGACTTTCGTCTGAGAGTCGTTGCGACCATATTTTTAAAAAATCTAATTTTCATATATGTGAAACTCGATGATTTTCTGAGTTCATTAATCATAATATTATGTTATAAATTTTATTTCGTTTAATAATATTAATTATCAAAAGTAGGTGGTTCACGATGTGATTTCGTAACCTTAAATTTTGCAACTTTTTAAAAGACGTTATTATTCAAAAACTATGAAATATTAGGGGTTGGTACTTACCACAAATATAAATCTTTCCATTCTGCACGTTCTAATGTCCAAAATGAACTAAAAATTCTATTATTTGTGGACGAAAATTGATTTTAAAAATTTTTTTATCCAAAAAAATTACACTTTTTGTATCACTTACAACTTTTTTGTCGGACCTCAAAAAAATTTGGGGTTTTGCAAATATTTCTTTAAGAACATAATTTATCTTCCATTGAAATTTGGCGAAGGTGTTTTTCTTCGTTTTCGAAATAATAATTATAAAAAATTTTGTATGCAAAAAGGTTAATTCTAAGACTTGAAGTTGATATTGACACTAAAATAACAATGCTTGTTGTTTATTTCAAGCATTATAATTAACCTATTTGAACAAAATTTTTTATAATTATTATTTTGAGAACGAAGAAAAACACCTTCGTCAAATTTCAATAGAAGATAAATTATGTTCTTAAAGAAATATTTGCAAAACCCCAAATTTTTTTGAGGTTCGACAAAAAAGTTGTAAGTGAAACAAAAAGTGTAATTTTTTTGGATAAAAAAATTTTTAAAATCAATTTTCGTCCACAAATAATAGAATTTTTAGTTCATTTTGGTCATTAGAACGTGCAGAATGGAAAGATTTATATTTGTGGTAAGTACCAACCCCTAATATTTCATAGTTTTTGAATAATAACGTCTTTTAAAAAGTTGCAAAATTTAAGGTTACGAAATCACATCGTGAACAACCTATTTTTGATAATGAATATTATTAAACGAAATAAAATTTGTAACATAATATTATGATTAATGAAATCAGAAAATCATCGAGTTTCACATATATGAAAATTAGAATTTTTTAAAATATGGTCGCAACGACTCTCAGACGAAAGTCAATGGACTGACCCTTCAATAAAAACTTTTTCAAAAAAAATTAATATAAAAATTCAATTATTTCTAAAAATTCAAGCTATATTGCTTTTAATATTCAATTAAATAATAATAATAATAATAATTTAATTCTTTGAAGAAATTTAATTAAATATGTATTGACAATAATATGTACTTAAATTCTATTAAATAAATAGGAAGGCTTTTTCAAATAATTGAATTTCTTTGTTGTTTATTAAAATTTTTATAAATAATTACATTTTTCGAGAAATTCCATTAAAATTGTATTAAAAATAATTGCAATTCTGCAATGAGTTTTATTACTTGTGAAAATGATTGAAAACCTATGAAGTTTTTTATTATTTACGAAAATAATTGAATCTCTGTAAAAAAAATTTGATTATTTATGAAAATAATTGAATTATTGGAAAGAAATTTATAAAGAATTTGTAAATAATAGAATTTATGTGAAAATTTTATTATTTAATTAATTTAATAAAATAATTTATCAAATAATTGAATATTTCTTAAAATTCAATTCTCATAAAGAATTTCTTTAACAAATTTTTAAGTAATTAAATTCTGTGGACGAATATTGCAGAGGTAGGTACTTAAAAATAATTGATTTTCTGCGACGAATTAAAAGTTATATATGAAAATAAGTGAATTATTGCATCGAATTTCATTATTTTATTGAATAATTGAATGTTTATTAAAATTGAATTCTTTCGGCAAGTTTTAATAAAATTTTTAAGAATAATTGCATTTTTTGTTAAAAGTCTATTTAAAAAAAAATTTTCTTAAATAAATAAATTCATTTTTAAATGAATTTCTAATAAAAAATTCTACGAGCATTCAATTATTTCAATACAAAAATAAATAATTCATCCAATAATTGAATGTTTCTTAAAATTTAATTTTTACGAAGAATTTTATTTTCACCTTTTGAAAATAATTAATTTCTTTTAAGGAATTTAATTAAAATTTTACTAAAGTTTATTATATTAAAGAATTTTATTAAAAAAATTTTAAAATAATTGAATTTCGAAAAATTTTATTTATATAAGGCAAAAACAAAATTCCTCAATGTCCAAGTCAAAAAATGAATTTTCTCGAAACTTTGCCAAAATTTTACTATTATTATAGTAGAAGTAGGTATACGTACGAATTATTATTGAATTTGATAAAATATTTTTTGAGTTACGAAGCTTCAAAATTTTTACTCTTTTCAAAAAATCCTTTTTTAGATTTTAATATTTAATATATGTGACGCGCTCCCAAGAAACGTACCTATAGATTTATCTTGATTACAAGTTTATTTTTAATTATTTGAATTTGAAACCAATTTTCATTGAATATTTTGGATATAATGAAGACTTGAGGATAAATAATTTTTAATTAATGATTTTCTTTCTGTATTTTTACTCTCTAAAATTTTATCTTGGTATTACGCAAAGACTACTGAACTGATTTAAAAAAATAATTAATGTAAAGATGAAAATTTTTAATTTATATAGGAAATAAAAACGAAAGTAGCTTATTTACGACATTCCAGTGTGCAATATGAAAGAAAAAAACTTTAATTGATAAAAGACAATGTTACGCTAGGTACGTATATCTATTTATTTGTGTTATGTATATTATGTACAAAGTAATCTCTAAACTTACTTTGGGCGCAATGGATGAACTTTTGTATATATACATCTATATTATTTCAGATACACCAAAAATTCTTCACAATTGCGAAAGGTATCCAGTATATTAGAGTACTCGATCGAATTGTTACTCTTCTTTTCATTTTTTTTCTCTTTTGTATTTTTTTTGTGTCCTTTATTCATAATTATTTTTTTTTATTATCGCATCGCTTTTAGTATACGTAGCTATTTCTTTAAACCTTTCCCGCTAACTTGATCATTTTTTTTTGTATTTTAAATTTTTAAAAATTCTCTGAATATTATTTCGTTTAGTGTACATTTAATAGTAACTCGCATTAATAACATTCAAAATTTTTCATACATATTTTTTGTTTTTTTTCGTGTATACTCCTCTCTCGTAAAGTTGTTTATAATATAGCATCGATATTGAAACAAATTTACAAAAATATGTGTATTATTATTATTATTCTTATAGGCGGCAACTACTGAAATTGTGTCGTTACAAGCATAAAATCGAAAGCTACACTCTTAACGAAAATCAAATCATTTTTTTTTTTGTAATTATACAAAGTCGCATATTATTCGTAAATTGTACGCAGCTCGTAAAATGTTAACCGCTCAAAAAATTGTCTCTCTCTCTCTCTTTTTTTTTGTCACGCTTTAATATCATTCTGATAAACAGAATGAGAAATAACAATTCAAGCAAGTTTCGATTTGTTCGAGCATTATTTCTCGTAATTAAAAAGGCACTGAACATACAGTAAGATCGACAACGGATCAAAAGACTGTACATGGATATTTAGAACCTAAAGCAATATTTGGATATTTATTTTTTGACAATTTAATTATTTATTTGGTTATCGTACATTTACTTTAATGCTCTATATATATTTATATAGTTTTTAAACATCAAGAGTCGTAGAAAATATTTCAAACGACGAAACATGCAGACTTTATATTTTTGTTTTTCTTTTGTCTCGTGTAATAATAAATTAGCTTTCGTTAAGAGTGTCAGTGTACTTTTTTTTGTTGTTTTTTTTCCTTTTATCATTATGATCGATGCAACTAAAACGCTACTACAATCCACTTTTTTTTAAGTCTTTCTTATAAATTACAAAATAATTTTCAAACTTTCTTCAATATTATTTTGAGAACACTCAGGGAGAGCTTCGATGGATCAATTTCTTTTTCAAGTGCAAATAAATGAAAACGACAATTAAAAATTAACGTGGATTATTTAAAAAAAAATGATTTATTTTTTACTGATAGTTTTACACGAGGAAAGAATTATAATAAAAAAGTAAATTCTTCAAAAACTATAAATAATTATTAAAAATTTAAAACAAACAATATTTACAATATTTTTATATTATTATTTATATTATTTATATATGTATATATTATAAATATTATTACTTCTAATATTAATAGTATTATTATTATATTATAATTATTATTATTAATATTATATTATTATTATAATAATAAACCGTACTATTTAGTAGATTTCTCTTTTATCAATTTTTT
This sequence comes from Leptopilina heterotoma, assembly GCF_015476425.1. Lineage (NCBI taxonomy): Eukaryota > Metazoa > Arthropoda > Insecta > Hymenoptera > Figitidae > Leptopilina > Leptopilina heterotoma. The sequence continues at coordinate 751,262 of NW_025110949.1, read as the reverse complement.
CTTCTCCACTGGAATTTTTTTTAAAAAAAAGAATAATATTTTACCATTAAAAATATACGCTAAATGCTATAGTTACGAATCATTTTTTTAGTTTTCAAAAAAAAAATTTTACAAAGCGTAGTGACTAAAAAATGATTTTTTAAAAATTAATCTTTCCCCTGTAACCATCAGTGAAAAATAATTGTTAAAAAAATATATATTTCAAATTTTTAGCATGTTATAAATTTTTGCAGACTGTAATTTATATTTTGAAAAATAATTCAAAAACCCGTTCTTTACCAGTTTTTTTACACAATTAGGAATTAACAATATTAACTATTTTCTCTTTATAAAAAAAAATTAATGTTATTTTACAAGATTTAAAAAAAAAATTATCCACTTGTAAAGAATTAATATTTATTAATATTGATAATTAATTAATTTTATTCATATTGATATGATTATCTCATTCTTTTTTTTTACTTTTATTTATTTAAATATTATTATTTAATTAATTATTATCAATATCAATGTCAATATCAATATCATTTACTATATTGTAAAGTATTTTCTTTTAGTAAAGTAAAAATCTTGAAAAATTATCATTGAAAACTCTTTAATTCGATTTAGATATACGTTTATTTACCCAGCTAATAATTTCTACTTATAGAATATCGAATTAAAATGTTTACAACGGCAGCAAAGGAAAAATCATAAAACTAAAAGAATCCTATTTGTGTAAATAAATTGTAGGAATATTGTATAAGAACTTAAAGTAAACAAACTAATATATACATATACATTGAGAGCGTTAAAAAATTAATTTGCTTTTAAAATGAATGTGTAATTAAAAAAATTTTCTGGAATTTTTTTTTTTAATTAACGAGACAGCGATTAGCGATTATTCTCATTTATATTTTTTCATTTTAAAATTGAAAATACAGTAGAACCTTAAAAGAGTACTAAGCCTGGAAAAAAATGTATTGAAAGTGTTTTTTATTAAGTTTCAACAAAATTTTTATCAAATTGACTTCTTATTTATAAATTTGTTTAAATAAAAAATTATTACTCAAAAGTACGGAAAATTTAGATTTCCAAAGATTTTGAATTTAAAACCTTTTCAAAATTCAATTATTTCTAAAAATTCATGCTATATAATGCTTTTAATATTAAATTGTTATCTAAAATTTTAACCGAAATTCATTTTAAAATTAATTTTTATTCGAAAATTCTACGAGAATTCAATACAAAAAACAATTTTTTACTCTTGAAAATAATAAAATTTCTACAATAATTTGTAACTTTTCCAAAATTAAAATTTTTTTCGTATTTTTAACTAAAATTCTTCTATATAAATGCATTATTTTTAATAATTTTTAAAAAAATTATTTTGAAAATTTTCAAATTCATGTGTTTACAATACAATTTTACAAAATTTCAATTATTCTTGAATTCTTCAATTAAATATACATTATAAAATAAAAACTTCAAATAATTTTAAAAAAATTGAAATAAACTTTTTCAAAAAAATTAATTCTCAAGAATTTTTAGTTAAAAATATAAAAAAAATCAGATTTTTAAAGATTTGAATTTGAAACCTTTTCAAAATTCAATTATTTCTAAAAATTCATGCTATAATGCTTTTAATATTAAATTATTATTTAAAATTTTAACCGAAATTCATTTTTAAATCAATTTTTATTAGAAAATTCTACGAGAATTCAGTTATTTAAATACAAAAATAAATAATTTATTCATTAATTGAATGTTTCTTACAAATTAATTTTTACGAAGAATTTTATTTTCAACTTTTGAAAATAATTAATTTCTTTTAAGGAATTTAATTAAAATTTTACTGAAATTTATTATATTGAAGAATTTTATAAAAATTTTTGAAAATAATTGAAAACTTTTTGAAGAATTTTATTAAAATTTTAAAAAATAATTGAATTCATACGAAGAATTTTATTAAAATTTTTAATAATAATAAAATTCTTGAGAAGAATTTCGCTATCTATTTATAAATAGTTAATTTAATTCTTGACAAGAATTTTTAAAATATTTTGAAAATAATTTATTTTTTTAAAGTATTTTATTACTTTTTAAAAGTATTGAATTCTTATAATAAATGTTGAGATGAATCAAAATAATTGAATTTTGAAAAAGAATTTTATTAAAATTTCTTAAAATAATTGAATTTTGAAAAACAATAAATTCTATTAAAATTTCTTAAAATCATTGAATTTTGAAAAACAATTCCATTAAAATTTCTTAAAATAATTGAATTTTGAAAAACAATTCTACTAAAATTTCTTAAAATAATTGAATTTTTGAAAAACAATTCTATTAAAATTTCTTAAAACAATGGATTTTATGGGATAAGAATTTTGTTATTTATCAAGATAATTGAATTCTTTTGCAGAAGTACTTAAAATTTTTTTAAAATAATAATTGATATTCCGCGACGAATTAAAAGTTATTTATGAAAATAATTGAATTATTGCTCCAATTTTCATTATTTTATTGAATAATAGAATGTTTATTAAAATTGAATTCTTTCGTCAAGTTTTAATAAAATTTTTAAGAATAATTGCATTTTTTTGAGGAATTTATTTTAAGTTCTATTAAAAATAATTGAAATTCTTCGATGAAAATAATTGAATTCATAAATGAAATTTTATTATATTTATGAAAATAATTGAATGTTTTCGTAGAATTATATTAACAATTTTTTTCAATAGTTAAATTTATTTTGATAAATTTTACGAAAAACGTAAATATTGAAAACAATTGAATCGCAAAAAAAAACTTTTGAAAAAAGAATTGAATAATTGAAATTTTGTAAAGAATTTTATTTTAATTTTTGAAAACAATTGAATTTTTGTCAAAAAATTTTGTTATTTATAAAGATTCAAATTGTATTCTTAACTAGATATTCGTTAGAAATTCTTAAAATAATTGAATTTTTTCGAAAAAATTTATTACTTTTGAAAATAATTGAATTCTTGCGATGAATAATTGTTTTTTATGAAAATAATTGAATTTCCGTGAAGAATTTTCTTATTTATCAAGATAATTGCGTTAAAACTGTTTTAAAATAATTATTAAATAAATATTAAAAAATGTATTCTTGTCAGAAATAAAAAAATTTTTGAAGGTTTTGTATTAGAATTCATGGTACAGTTTCATAGTTTATTAAGGCAAACAAAAAAGACACAAAAAATTCAGGATTGTCTTATGAATTCTTAAAAATTTAATTTCGCATCCTTTTAATACAAAGCATTCACTTTCAAAACATTTTTTCTTTATTGCAGTTAAGATAATTTTCCCAGACTCGACAAAACCACAAAATTCCATTAGTCAGAAAAGGATAGACTCATCACTGTCCTTTTCTTACTAATGGGATTTTTCAGTTAGTCCACATGCCACCAGGACCCCAACCGGATCTTGATAAATTATCTCAAACTGCGGGAACCCATCATTAATTCAAGGTTAGTGTTCATTTTTTCACTCTTGGCAAAATTTGCTATAAACTTTTCAAATAAATGTGATGCGCTCCAAAGATCGAAATTTTTAAATTTTCTCTCCAAGCGAAATGATATGCATACGAAAAAACCGAAACGAAACAAAACGAAAAAAGAAGATAGAAAACTTAAAATAAACCCAAGTGTAAAAAAAATGAAAATCAAACCCTCGAGAAATGAGAATTTGTTTTTCACTACCTGTACAAATTTTTCCCTTTTTTTTATGAAAAGATGGTTTATGATTTCAATAACAATATATTGTTTTGAAAATGTTATGGATGGCTTCGATATAACGCTCTTAACGCTCGTTACATGTTTAAATATATATATATATAAACATTCTTTATAAGTAACTTAAAAATGTTGATTAACAGCATTCTTTGCCATAATTATGTAATTTTTACATCTGCAAAAAAAAATTATTTCCTATCCCTTTCAATTTTTCTTTCTATTTTTTGTATCGCTCAGCAAAGTGCTGAAAAAGAATTTAAATTGACATCTAGCATCGTGATTGTTAAAAAAAAATGATTTTTCATTGCTTCTTTTGTGATAAAAAGTGTGTGTGTTTCTAAGATATCACAAAAGCCAGTTAGGTACAATTTTGTCAATTTCATTTCTAAGAATCTTTTCTGTACAAAAATAATTTTTTTCTTAAAAATTTTGTAAAAAAGAAATTCCCAGAAATGCCGTAACAGCTCTTTATTATATCCTTTTGGTTATTTACGCTCGACGAATATTTTTTTTTTATAAAACACAATGTCGTTGAATATTTATACATTTAATTCTTTTTTTTTAAAAAAAAGCAATTTTCTTAATTTCTTATCTATCAACATCTCTGTGATTATTATTATTACATCATTCATTAATTTTTCACACAAAAAAATATAAATAATTTTTTTTTTTAATTTATCAACTACAATTTGCAACTTTAAATATTTACATTATTTAATGGACTAAGAAAAAAAATTATAAAATATAATGTTAACAGACAATTGAGCAAGAAAAGTAACACTGGGATTAGCTTTAACTTTTTTTTTGCAAAATATAATACACACAGTGACAGTTGGAAAACGTGATGAAATAATTTGTTATTTAAAAAAAAAATAAATAAATAAAACACGACTAAAAAAACGAGTTGTACGATTGCAAGGAAGTCATAAACGTGTTTTTTTTTCGATTTTTAATTCCCTGATCTAATTCCCTAACGTATTTGTGATTCTCTTGAGAAAAAGAATACAATGACATTTTTAATTATAAAAAAGAGGAAATTATTGGAAGCTAGGTTACTCCATATAGTTCATATTTTTATCAATCATAGAATTAATATTAATAATGTTAAATCTCGTCTATGTTTTTTCTTCATAATCAATTCATTAATTTTCTCTAATAGAAATATAATATTCTTTGAATTATAACAAAACATGTATTTAATTTTATATTTTTTTTTAAATCTTATAGGTACCTCTCAATGGTTTATAATTAAAAGGTGTTTTAGATTTTAAAAAATGAGCAATAATTCTATTTTTTTCCTTTTAAACCATTAAAAGTGACAACTGCTACGTGAACGCAGAGCATGAGTTAAAAAAGGATACATACATATATATTCGTATCCTTTTCTATCCTGTTAATATTTTTCAACGTCAATTTTTTTCCAAGCACATTTTACAATTTTAAACATCTTCCGGCTTCGATTTGCAAAAATATGCAATAGAAAAGAAAAATCTATAAACCTCTTCAAAAATTAAAAATAAAATTTTTTGACCATCTTATATGTTTTTAGGTTAAAAATGATGCAAGAAAAAAAATATTACCTCGTTTAATAATTTGATTTTAAAGGGATAAAAATAAAGGTGGTGCGTCCCTTTAAATAAATTACACGCAGGAAAATAATTAATTTAACAGGGAATCTAATTTTGAAAATAATATTATTTTTTGTTTAATTATTTAAGAGACCTTGTACGGTATTAATATTGTTGTTGTAATAATTGAACCGTCGTTATTTAATTGTTTTAATTCAACCGCCGTTATTTAATTGTTTTTAATTGAACCGTCGTTATTTAATTGTTTTTAATTGAACCGTCGTTATTTCAATTAAAACGATTAAATAACGACGGTTCAATTATTACAACATTAGTTTTTGATTACAAAATTTCATTTATATTAAAACTTACCGAGGGAAAATTCTACCAATACCCAAGCAGCACGGAATATAACCTGAAGATGAAGGGAATATTACATTTCATATTCGGAGTATTCCAGTGGAATGTTCCAGGGATCTTAAAGTAATATTAAAATGTCCGCCCCACAGGAATATTACAAGATAACATTGAGGGAATGTTCCACGGTAATATCGAAGCAATATTCTAGGATGATGTTGACGGAATGTTCCATCGTAATATTAATGGAATATTTCAGGTTCATGTTGAGGGAATATTGAGGGAATGTTCCAAGAATATTCCCTGGGAACATTCCAAAATTTCATACTTTGAAAAAATTTGACTTTTTTTTCTTTTTTTCTTCTTTCTTTAGTAAAAATGAGATTCAATGGCATTTTCAACATATTTAATATTACCTGGGAACATTCCCTCAACATGACCCTGGAATATTCTATAAATATTACTGTGGAACATTCCCTCAACATCATCCTGGAATATTGCTTTGATATTACCGTGGAACATTCCCTCAATGTTATCTTGGAATATTCCTGTGGGGCGGACATTTTAATATTACTTTAAGATCCCTGGAACATTCCACTGGAATACTCCGAATATGAAATGTAATATTCCCTTCATCTTCAGGGTATATTCCGTGCTGCTTGGGTAATGACGAGAAATCCACTTTTTAACCATTTCAAAATAAACAAATATTTGAACAAAACACTTTTTTTACTTCATTAAATTATTAAAAAAAAATATATCTACTCTAAATATTTAATTAAAATTTGAAGTGGAAATACATTTCTTTTTCACAAAAGTAAGAAGTTACTTTATAGGTTATGTTGTGTCTCTTGTTTATGAATCGGAAAATTTGAATAAATATGTTGTAGGAGACACACTGTACCAAAAAAATAATTATTATAAATTACTTTTAATTTCAAATCATCTTTAACTGAAAATACAATTTACAATTAATTAAAAATGTTTTAATAAAATATTTATTGTGACAGAATAGAGTGAGATTTCTTGCTTTAATGCATTTACACTTTGCTTATGAATATCTCAAAATATTAAGCAATATTATTTATTGTACTGAATGTGACTGGTTCGTAGTATTTTCCTTTTCACAAATTAATTTAATTATTAATTATCAAGCTATAATTTAGGATTTTTAAAGATAAAACTTGCGAGTTTAGAAATTATTCCATGTAAAATGGGTAAAATGTCAAATTCGACCCCGTTGTATTAGTTAAATATTTTGCCACCAGAATGCGTATCGCAGTATTTCGTCTTGGAAGAATTAAATTTAAATTCTTTTTAATTACGGAGTGTCTATTTGGCCCGTCAGCGGGCCAAATAAGTTACTTTTATTATTTGGCCCGTCACCCCAGTTCCATACATTTCAAGACGGGCCAAATAAAAAAAGTAGTTTATTTGGCCCGTCAGATAACAAATTAGCTGTAATTAATAACAATAGATTATTATTATTACTATTTTTACAAATAGATTAATTTAATCACCAGGTACTATTTTTTACATGAATTTGACATGCAGGTAATGTAATAAGAAAATTCTTCTTAAAAATTTTAATAAAATTCTTTGAAACGATTGAATTATTTTTAAAAAACAAATGAATTTTTCACAAAAATAGTATATTTCGTAACGAGTGCGAGCAGTTGTTCCTACAGTTTGTTCCAAAAAAAGTGCTCGTTCAAAAATTGGCAACTGCTAGCACTAGTTACGAACGATATTTTTCATAACAAGGTGCAAAAAAGTGCCCTTTTTTGCACCGCGTTATGAAAAATAAATTATTTTAGCAAATAATCAAATTCTCTAAAACTCAATTAGTTTAAAAATCTACTATTTTAATACAATTTCACGAAAGAATTTAATATTATTTATAAACAAAATTTTTATAAAATTCTACGTGAGGTGAGAATTTAATTATTTTCATAAATGAATACATTTTTCGCAAGAGTTCAATTATTTTTATAAATAAAAAAATTATTTTCAGAAATTCAGTTATTTTAAAAAATTTAAATAAAATCCTTCTCAAATATTGAATTATTTTTATAAATATTAAAATTTTCACAGCAATTATAACTTTAAAAAAAATTTTATAAAGTCCTTTGGAAGAATTCATAAACAAAATTTTAAGAAATAATTAAATTAAAAAAAATCGCACAAATCCAAGACTTTCTCATTTTTTTATGAGAATGTAAAAATTGTATACTTCGGAAATTTTCATTATTGTAAAAATAATATTTTAATTTTTATATTTTTAAAAAGTTAAATTTTAGAATAATTACAGTTAAAGTGAGAAAAAGTGAAATTATTGAAAAAGTAAATAAGTATTTAAATATTTATTTAACTATGAATAAAAATTAGCCTTTTCAAGAAAAGCAATTGAAATTTTTTTTAGTTAAATTCCCGTAAATAATTTAAAAAAATGAAATTGGAAATTGGAAATTGGAAATTTTCATTGATATTTTATGATTTATGATTCATTTATATTTTAAAGAATTTTATTGTTTACTTTTAAAAATTATTTTTAAATATAATTTATAATATTATGTACTAAATATGTTTATAATTTGCATCTTTACTTTGAGGTTAAAATATACATTACCAATACATTACCTGCATGTCAAATTCATGTAAAAAATAGTACCTGGTGATTAAATTAATCTATTTGTAAAAATAGTAATAATAATAATCTATTGTTATTAATTACAGCTAATTTGTTATCTGACGGGCCAAATAAATTACTTTTTTTATTTGGCCCGTCTTGAAATGTATGGAACTGGGGTGACGGGCCAAATAATAAAAGTAACTTATTTGGCCCGCTGACGGGCCGAATAGACACTCCGTTTTAATTATGGAAAAAATTAAAATAAAATTAATTACATAATATGTGGAAAAAAATAAACAATAAAAAAGTATAAGATAGTTAAAATAAGAGAAATTGAAAATACTTTGTAATTAGTACTAAAAATTAATTTCGGTCTGAAAGACCGCGAAAGCATAAAACGTTATACATTTTAGCACAGTTTAAAGGCTAACATAACCTGAAAATTAAAAAATTATTTTTAACACAAGAAAATATAATAAAAATTAATTTTAAACAATTTTGGAATATACAGTTATATAAATTATTAGAAAAATATTCTTTTGCCGAAATCACCCATCAAAATAATGATTTCTTTTTAATATTTGGACTTTACCGCAGCTTGTACAGAACCAAACTTTTAATGGCTTAAAACGTTACAAATAGAATTAATCACATTATTACTGAAACTCCTTTGAATTAAAAAAAAATATGAAAATATGGAGTTGAACTGATTTGAAATTCATCCGATTTCTACTTTAAATAATTTTCCATTACAGTTACATGGAGAAAATATGGAAGCACTGAATAGTTTTCCTCATAGCACTTGATTAGTGTTTAAAACAATATACCAAATCTCTAAAAATTCTAATTTCTAAATTTAATGTACATTTTTTTTTAAATTTACGATACTTTTTTTAACCTTACAAAAATGATGTTTTATTAAAGGTAAAGAACAACAAGATTTTTAAAAAAAAATCGACAGAGATTTCTACTCTAAGTACTGACAATCACTACTTAGAGTAAAACATTCATTGCTATATTTATAACTCGAAGAACTTGGTTTAAAAAAAATTTTTTTTTTTAAATAAATAAAATATAGAATTTTAAAATTAAAAAAAAAAATTTTTTAAAAAAACTTTGTTAATTAAACATTAACTTCATTGATATGCGCCAAAGCTCTGAAGACTTAAGAAAAGTAATTTCTGTCCAGTATAGTAATCAGTGCTATGAGAAAAAGTACTCAATGCCTCCAAATTCTTTCTCCTTGTAGAAAGGCCTTTTTTTGCGAAGAATATTGTATTTCTACAGAACGAATCATTTTTTTCAAAACAGTTTTCAATTTTAAGCTAAATTCTCGTTTTTAAATTCACATTTTCGTTCTTTTTTTAACACCAAGTAGAAGTATGATAATTAATATAAGTCGCACATAATTCTGGGTTTAACATTAAATTTTCTTCTAAGATTTTTTCCTTTTTTTTGTTTATTATTCTAATATCTCTGAATGTCAAGGGGAATTGTTAATTGTTAATTATTAATTGTTAATTGTTAATATGTCATTTTTAGAATAGAAACCTTATTTTTATTAACGTTTTTTATTCCTCTCTTTTCCTGCTAAATATACTAATCTGTTGAATTACACTTCAACATCAGTTCCCAAAAAAAATATTTATTTAAAATCAAACCCTATAAATATATCACTAGAAAATTCGATTTCAAATTTGATATTTGTCGATTAAAACAAAATATTAATAAGAATAAAAATCATTTTTATTTGTATATTTAATTTCAAGATTAATCGTTCAAAAAATGTTCTTTAAATATTTATCCAAATATGATTTCAAATTTAATTTTTAACATCGAAAATTTAAGATTTTTGCGATTTTTTCTTTCACGGAAACTTGCAGTATTTTGAAAGTTGTTTATTTACAAATAATTTTTAATACAATAAAATACTTGCATTTCGAAAAAAAAAATATTCCCGAAGCTAATATATCATATAAGACATTTTTTTCTCATCCTCACTTTTCGATATAATATATAATATATTCGACTTGAAATCTGATTGGTAAATTTTTGTTTCAAGAACATTTAAAGTATCAAAAGCATATCAAGATTTGATTTAAAAATTTAGTGATGTATGATCATTCATTATAAATTTTATTTTTCCTGATTATTCAATTTAACCTACATCCAAGCAATAAGTTAGTTCATTTAATTTATAATTTAATTTTCGTTCTTAAATGAAAGAATTTAAAGAAAACATTAAATTTATTAAAATGAAAATTAATAATACCACTTTTTCCTTCATTTTTATATTTTTCATTATATTTTATTATTTTTTTCAATATTATAAATAATTGATTAATTCAACGAATCATAAAATAAGCTGCAACTTCTTCAAAATTCTTTTCTTTTTTTTTCTTTTTTTAGCGAAGAATTTTATAAAAATCATTTTAAATAATTGATTTTTTCGAAAAATTTTATTTTTTATGAAAATAATTTAATTCATAAAAAGAATTTTATTATTTACGAAAATAATTGATTCTTGGTAAAAAAAATTTATATTATTTGTGAAAATAATTGAATTATTGGGAAGAAATTTATAAAAAAATTTGCAAATAATTGAATTCTGGGAAAGAATTTTATCAAAAATTTTAAAAATAATTGAATTTCTTCGAAGAATTTTATTATTTATGAAAATAATTGAAGTTGGGGAGAAATTTTAAAAAAATTTGTAAATAATTGAATTCCTTGTGAAATTTTAATTACTTTATGAATATAATTAAATGTTTGCGCAGAATTTCATTAATTTTTTTTTTAAATAATTGAATTCTTTTGGAAAATTTTATTAAAATAGTAGATATTGAAAAACATTGAATTGAGGACAATTTTTGAAAATAATTGAAATTTTTGCCTAGAATTTTATCAAAATTTTTGAAAATAATTGAATTTATTCGAAGAGTTTTTTTAAAAAAATGTTTAAATAATTGAATTCTTGTCACGAATTTTATTAAAAATTTCAAAAATAATTGAATTCTTACAAAGAAATTTATGGATTTTTTTTAAATAATTGAATTCTAAGGAAGAATTTTATAAAAATCATTTTAAATAATTAATTTTTTTCAATTGTGTTTGCAAATAATTAAATTCCAGCGAAAATTATATTTTTTATGAAAATAATTGAATTCATAAAAAGAATTTTATTATTTACGAAAATAATTGAATCTGTGTAGAAATTTTATTATTAATGAAAATAATTGAATTTGTGAAGAATTTTATTTTTTTTTTAAATAATTGAATTTGGGAAGAATTTTATTCAAATTCTTCATAATCTTAATTAAATTCTTTCGAAGAATTTCTTTCAGTTTTTTTAATAATTTTAATTGAAAGTTTTCAAAGTAATAAAATGCATTTTGTATGAACATTTCCTTTCAAGTTTTTACAATAATTCTCTTCCTTAATAATTGAAATTAAACAATTAATTCTTACATTTTATTAAGATTTTTAGAAAATAATCAAATTCTTTCGAAAAATTTCTTTAATTTATTAAATACAAATGAATTTCTTAATAATTATATTGATAATAATTGAATTCCAGAGAATAATTTTATTATTTTATGAAAAATAATTTAATTCTTGCGATTAATTTTACTATTTATAAAAACAATTGAATTATTTAACAGGATTAATTAAAATTTTAGAAAATAATCGTATTTCTTTCAAAAAATGATATTAAGAATTTTTTTGAAAAATTGAATTCTTTCATGAAATGTTATTAAAATTTTTAATTTACAAAGAATTTTATTACTTTTGAAAATAATTGAATTTTTACAATTATTTGTAACTTCTCAAAAATTCTCCAATTTTAAATGAATTTATTTACTTTGATTTCGTAATTTGTCGTGAATTTAATTTAGAAACAAAAATTCTGAATTTGGATAAAATTGCCAAAAAAATAAAAATGAGCAAAATAAATGTTTTCTCAACTTGGATTTGATTAAACTGGAGAAAGAGGAAAATAAAATTATTAGAATTGAACTTTGTACATATTACGAAGTTAAAGGTGTATTATAGAAGTTTAAAGAATGGTAACTAATTCGTCTCTAATGAAATAATTACAGTCAGTCTCACGTGTTCGAAGTATCGGCAGTTTATTTTGCCCTGAATGAAAATCTCGTGCACTAGTTAATGATTTTTTTTTCTGTTTTCACATCATCAATTTTTTAATATTATGGAAAAGTCGTCGATTCGCTCCACTGTTTTTTTCCTTATTTTGTGTTTTTTTTTATTTTTTTTGTTTATTCACTTTTTTTTTAATCGTATCGCTAGGCCGTCTAAATCTAAAAATATCTTTTGTACGATTCGTAAGAAAAAATAGAATTGAAACTATGTGAGCACGTGGCATCAACAGTGTGTAATACAAGTACGCAATGCTTTTTTTTTTTTTTGGAAGTGACTGCAAGTAGTGAAAATAAAAGCAAAACCAATAACAGTGATTAATGTTTAATTTTGAAATCTTTCGCTTTACTTATAAACAAATGTTTTGTAGATCATATTTTTTTTTATAGTACACACCCACATTTTTGTTGTTAAAAAATCAGACTTTCTAAGGCTCGTTTTGGGCCTAATGAAACAGAGTACATTACGTTGTGTATTTTCTTTTCTTTTTTTTGTGGGGCTTTTAGTCTAATCACAGTTTACTGACTTAACTAATTATTTACCAACCACAATATTTGATGGACCATGAAGAGATAAATTTTTCTGATCATACGTTTTTTTTTCTTTTTGTCCACTCTGCTCATACTCTTGACAATTTCATATCTCTCAACAACCTTGTACCTTGAATCACAATTCTTTCTCTTTCAATCCTTTTTTCTTTACATTAAAAATTTTTTTTTCTTTTTTCAACTTTTACCAAACATTTCGAAATAATTATTATAAATTCATTCATTATTATTATCTTTAATTTATAAAAGAACAGAGAAAATAACTCAAACGTGAGAATAATCGGAAGCGTTGTCAAAATCTCACGTTTCAGTTCAAATTGTGATTCAAGATGTTTGGTATTCATATCGTTTTTTTCCTTTTTTTTTATTACATAGTTACATATCTATAACGCAACTGCTGCCATGTTATCTTTTGTTCGAGTCATCTAACAAGGATGTAAATTGTTGATTAAAAGATATTAATTGAAAAAAAAGAGAAAATAATTGAATCCTCTCGCATCTGTCACCTTTTTTAGAGAACAGTATGTGTATATAAATAATTGAGAGAAAATCACTAGGATTTACTAAATCCTTTAAATTCATAATCGTCTTGGAAGCGATGTGTAAAATAACGTTATGTATGTGCGGCACAGTTACCTTATTCATACGCATTTCGATAAATTAAAACTATGTTTTTTTCATTCAGGAGTCGAGACTCACTTTACTGGTAAAAATGCCGAAAAATCAGGAAACAATAATTATTTCAATGACTATTAATCAATCTTACAATCTCAGAGATATGTAAACAATTCTTTCATAAACATTTTTACTATTTTCTTTCGAATTAAAAATCTTTCAAAAAAAGAAGACAAGACAAAATTTAATTTAAAAATCAGTTTACGAAAAAATAGAACTGAACATTGGAGTATTTTACAGGCGATTCTAAATCAAATAAAAGTTTATTTTTCATGAAAAATCTTTTCAGTGTTTTATATTTAATTAATTTCTTCTCTTTTCCTGATTTTACAATTTTTTTCACAAATTAATATTTTTAATGCAATGTGAAAAAAAATTATATATTTTACTTCTAAAACTCTTAATAGGAAGTCGCCTTTTTTAAAAATGCAAACATTTTTTTCTCAAGAAAATATAAAATTAAAATTACAGAGCTTTTCATATTTACAAAGTTCATTAAAAATAAAATTCTATTCATCAGATTAAATCGCCAATAAAAAAACAAAATAATTTCAATTTATACATTTGAAAATTTCTATAAAATTCTCTGTCTTGTCGTAAATTTTATAATTCAAAAAATTTTACACTATATTGTTAGAATAAAGATTAAAAAATTTTCTTGTCACTCAATAGCGTTGTACACGAATATTCTGTACCAATAAAGCAAGTCACAATTGCTACACAAAGAATGCACAATTCGTCCTTACTTTTTTTTGTTTTGCAAAATTTTTTTCATTTTCATTCATTTTTGTTATTAAAATACATATTGTCGTATGTAAAAAGCAATTTCGGCCCGAGTGAAAATATATTTTCACTTATGAAAAAAAAAAAAAAAAAAAAAAAAAAAGAATCGGTCAAGGGTATGAAATCGACTAAAGATTATTAAACAGCCTACAGCACCAACGCATAAACTCAAATAATGAATATATTAATTAGATTACAATCGATTTCCTGACATTTCCAACAATTGCAATTGAACCGCTTTGAAAATGTAAAAAAAAAATTAAAAGGCAGCATTGCTAACTTACAATATAATTACATATGTCAATAAATCTTTTATAGTTTCAGGAGATTGGTTTTTATTTATTTATTTTTTTTTAGCATCCATTACCTCAATTCTGCACGCATATCAGTAACAAATATATCATATGCGCTCTTTATTATAATGTATAGATACATGTAATTACATAACATCTAAAGCCAAGCTCCTGTAATATTTCACAACACTTGAGGCACTTAATTGTGTGCTCAAATACCATTTTCCTCACAATGTCTTATGTTACTTGCCAAAGCAGATTTTTCTATTGTATGTTATCTCTTGTAACAATTATATTTTAAAAATTGTCAGTGCCGTAATTAGGTATACAAACGGAAATAATATTAATAATAATAATAATAATAATAATAATAATAATAATAATAATAATAGTAATAATAATAATAGCAATAATAATAATGATAATAATAATAATAATAATAATAATGATAATAATAATAATAATAATGATAATAATAATTAATTAATTAATTAATTATAGATCTCAGAATTCGGGAAATAACAAGTTGTGAAAGAAAAATTTTTTTTCCAGAATATTGACGACGGAATGATAAATGGTGACCTTTTCTTTTTTTTTTTTTTTTAATATTTTTGTTCATTCCGTTTCCCGTGAAATTTCCATTTTAAAGCTTCTAGTAAAGACTAGTATATAGAACATTATAATAATTGTAGAATAATACATTTTGGAGCTTGCTTTTCTGCAACATTCTTACCTAATCATCGTTTTTTTTACATTTTGTTTAATTATACAAACTTTACACTAAGAATTATAGTACAATATCTAAGCAATAAAATTTTTTCCCCCTTCCCTTCCTCCCCTCATTTTTTGATCCACACTATTATGGCCACCGAATTTATAAATATTTAAGGCATGTCAAGGTCTCAAAAAACCAATCAAATGTGCAAAAAAAATATTTCTCTTTTCAAATGCTTTTAAAAAAAAATTGTTAACAATTACAAAAAGAAAAAAATATTCATTTTTCAAAAAATGCATTGGTCAAATTGAAAAAAAAGAAAATTGACCCTTAAAAAAAGTAAATGAAAAAAAAAAAATAGAAAAAAATAGAAAAAAAATGATAAAAGTATTAAATAAAATATTTCATCTACTGTTTTTGCTTGATTACTTATAAGACACTACAAACAAAACAAAGTCAATTGCCCAAAAATTTCCAACAAAAAAAATTTACGTTTAAAACTAATAATTATTCCAATTTAATTGACAATCTAAATCAGCCAATTTCTTAAAAAACTAAGCATCGATTTTCTGAATCGATTTTTTTTTTTAAATATTCTTCGTGACATAATCATTTCTGTACAAGATGCATTAATTTTATTTCCCTCATTCTCGCGCAAAAGATTAAGTTTGATTTCAATTCCCCCGTGATCAATATTCTGGAAAAAATTAGAAAATCCAAATTAAGAAAAAAAAAAAAGAAAAAAAACCAAAAACAAACATTTTCTACATTGTTCTTTGTGTGTGTATGTGTAAATAGCAGAGTTTGGCACAAATACAAAGATTTCCCATTTACGGCTCTGCACTATGATAAGTAGGTAGGAGAAAGGAATTAAAAAGATTAACACCTTAGTTTAACATTTTTTTTTACAAGCTAACAAATATGTACCTCCAAAATCACAGAACCAAAGCAATAACAATACTCTCCGTTAGATAGTGTATTATCCTGCCAGCAATCATATTTCTTCTTAAAAGTAAAATGGGAAATTTGGGAGGAAGGGGGGCATGGGGGGATTACTGTCTCGTGAAATAAAAAGTTTTTTTTTTGCTTTTATCATCCTTTGTCAACCAATACCACATTCATTGTAGGCGAAGTCACTGTACAATGTAAAAAGAGTTTTCTTCGTGCCCACTTTTTTTTTTTTTTGTCTGTTATAGCATTTTTAAAAGCAGCGGTAAACAATCCACTCAATCCAAATGAATGGTAATTGCTAAATATTCAAATTGATCGCAGTAGTATCTGTAAACGTTCTCGTATGAATATTACACATTGATAACATTCAATCAGAAATATGTACTTTAACATTTTCTCTTTCTCTCTCTCTCACTCTCTCTGTTTTTCTCTTAAGAATATCAGCGCAAAAGATCGTTCCTTTTTATATCAACGCAAAAAAAATTTTTTGTGAATCGCTTTCTCCTTTGCTTTGATGAGGGAAATTTTGAGAAATCCTTGGGTCGATCCATTGCTTTGTTACTCTCAAGTCATCAACGATTTTTTTTTTCTTAATTTTTTTTTTTCTTTAGAAGCTACGAACAATTGATCAGAGGAAGGACATTATGAATGAGCAGCTTACTTACATATCGGCTTACGCATTTCCATCCCTTTCATCTGCTTTGTGTTTTGTACATGGTAGTTCGCGACAATGTTGGGCTACTTGGGCATAACTTGGCCTGGTAAGATCCTGTACAAAAAAAGAAGAACAATTACATTTTATATCAGGAAATATTTAACGAATATAATTCTTTTCATAAAAAGTAATTGGGATTTAGCTAGTAACGTTTACCTATTCCTGCCCTATATTTTATTTTTCTCCTCTTCCTATTGTACTAATTAAAGAAAGATGGAAAAAATAGAGGTAAGAAGTAGGTAACCACCAGATGACGTTTGAAATTTAGCCAATCCCAATAACTAAGATAATAAGATTAAAGGCAGTATAAATAATATTAAAAGAATAAAATTTATAATAAGGATGAATTTACAGGCTTCACAGTGTCCCTAAAAAGTATTTTAGGGGAAATAAGGGACACTTTTAGGGGACCATAAAAATTGGTTAAATAAAGATAAAAATATAATTTATTTATACAGGGTTGCCACAAAAATTTAACTTTAATTTTCCCTCACTTTTCCCTGATTTCCAAACACAACTTTCACTTATATTTTTCCCTGACACTAAAGAATTTTCTCATTCACTCTAAAAATTATTAGATACTCAAAAAATGTTCTATTAAATTTATTTACAAATTTCTTCGAAAGTAAAATTATTCGAAAACATCAATAGTTTTCTTTAAAATAAATATTTCATCATTTTTATTTCATTGGAATTAAGATGTTCAAAAATTTTAAATTCAAACTTTTTCAAATTGAACAACTCATAAGAATATTATTAAAAAACATAAAGATGACCGACTGACAAAATTATTATTATATAAAAATTAATTTAAAAAAATTAATTCTACCAAATTGTTAGTTAAAAGTACGAAAAACAATAATTTAATTCTACGAGAAATCAATTATTTACATACAAAGATAAATAATATTGAATGTTTTTTAAAATTTAATTTTTACGAAGAATTGTATTAACAACTTTTGAAAATATTTAATTTCCTTTAAGGAATTTCATTAAAATTTTAATGAAATTTATTATATTTAAGAATTTTATAACAATTTTTGAAAATAATTGAAAACTTTTTGAAGAATTTTATTAAATTTCTTTAAAATAATTGAATTTCTTCGAAAAATTTTATTACTTTTGAAAATAATTCAATTCTTGTCATAAATATTGTCATTTATGAAAATAATCGAATTTTGTAAAGAATTTTATTAAAATTCCTAAGAATTATTGAATTTCTGTGAAGAATTTTATTATTTATCAAGATAATTGCTTTTAAACTTGTGTAATAATTAAATAATATTTAAAAAATTCATTCTTGTCATAAATAGAAATTTTTTTCGAAGGTTTTGTATTAGAATTAGTGGCAGTTTCATAGTTTACGAGTCAAACAAAAAAGACACCAAAAATTGTGAATTTTCTTGTGAATTCTAAAAATTGAATTTTTTCCAGTACTTTTAATAAAAATCCCTGACTTTCCCCTGATTTCCCTGACCAATTCTACTTCCCCTGACTTTTCCCTGACCGTGGTCAGGGAAAAAAGAAGAAATTTTAGTACAATAAGAAGTACAAAGGTAAATATCAATTTATATTTAACTAGTCTTTAAAAATATAAATATAAAAATTATATAAAAATTATAAATTATATAAATTCAAAATATTTATTTTGTTAATTTTAATTTTCATAAAATTTTGTTTTCAGTTTAATTATTAAACCAAGAGTCTTTTTAAACACATAAATTAAATAAACAAAAAACAAGTTTTTAATCCATTCACATCTTAATTAAAGAACATCTACATTCATTTGTCTGAAGTAACCCAACGGTATGACACTGTATAATAAACCCTGTAATAAAACTACAAAAAAAAAAGTTCGGGTTAAATTTAATAAAAATTCACCAAAAAATAGTTTTTTTTTGTCGATTTTTATGTTATATTTCCAAAAATAAATGTAGAAACTGGCTTACTAATGCAAAGCATTTTAAAGTAGGTATTTCTATCTTAAAAAAAAATTATTAAATTTATTGCAGCTGTTTAAGAGTTGCAGCATTTTGAAATAGTAAAAATAAAGAGCCAAAAGTGTTTCGAAGAAAACAAGTATAAATACAGGTTGATATAGGTTCTCTTCACAAGGGTTTTTTTCTAGACAACAAACCTCAAAAACTATTCTTTTTAATGTTTTACAATATTTTATACACATTCATGCGTTCCATAAAACACGACATTGAAATTTGTAAAAGTTAGGCTAAAAGTGTCCGTCGTAAAGGATAATTCAAGAATCTATTATAATATACGCAATCAGTTATAAAAATATTAAAACTTTTGATCATCACTGTCCCTCATCATATTTTATAGACTTGTTCACAAAAACCCAGCTCACTACAATAATTATTTTTAGAGAAAAAAGAGCAACATCATTAAAATTAGGAATCTAATAGTCACTTGTTGTTAACCCTTTAAAGACAGGACGGACACATTTTAGAGACAATTTTTTATGATAATTTTCTCGTCGACAAGGAATTTAAAAAAATCTAGGAGAACTATTCCTTACATCTTAGACATTGCTCTTTCGAAATCTGCACAAAATTGAGAAAAACCAAAAAATTACGGCCATTTTTTTTTTTTTGGAAAAACGTTGTTTTATGAAAATTTGTTTTCGAAGGTATTAATTGAGCTGGTTACAAATCTGAAGTCTAATTTTAAAAATTTTAAATGGCGGAATTTTGATAAAAAAAATAATAAACTTTAAAAAACTTTTGTGAAATTTAATAAAGTTATATTAGAATTTAATTAATATTCTTGATATTCAGGGCTCGAACTAGTGAAACAATACTATAAGTAAATATAAACTACACTATAAAACATGAAGATAGCGATTGCTCCGAGTCGAAAACTCGGAGTGATCGATTTCTTCATGTTTTATAATAATTAAAGATGACCGAGTGATAAAATCATTATCAATTCAACTATTATTTTCAAGAATTTTTAACTAAAATTCTTCCTTAAATCGATTATTTTTAATAGTTTTCGAAAAAGTTCTTTGACAATTTTCAAATCCATTTCTTTACAATATTCAATTTTACGAAATTTCAATTATTTGTAAATTCTCCAATTAAATATATATATATATATATATATTAGAAAATAAAAACTTTAAATAATATTAAAAAAATTCAATTAAACTTTTTCAACAAAATTAATTACAAAATTCAATTATTTCTAAAAATTTACGCTATATTGCTTTTAATATTCAATTATAATCTAAAATTTATGACAGAAATTCATTTTTAAATCAATTTTTATTAAAAAATTCTACATTATCTAAAATTTTATCTGAAATTCATTTTTAAATGAATTTTTAAGAATAATTACATTTTTCGAGAAATTCGATTAAAATTGTATTAAAAATAATTGAAATTCTGCGATGAGAGTTTTATTATCTGTGAAAATAATTGAATCCATAAGAAGAATTTTATTATTTTTGAACAATATTTAATTTTTGCGAAGAATATTATTACTCTTGAAAATAATTAAATTTCTGCGATAATTTGTAACTTTTCTAAAATTAAATTTTTATTTCGTGTTTCTAATCAAAGTCTTCTATAAATGCAGTATTTTTAAAAATTTTTAAAAAAGCTCTTTGAGAATTTTCAAATTCATTTGTTTACAATTCAATTTTACAAAATTTAAATTATTCGCAAATTCTTCAATTAAATAGATATTAGAAAGTAAAAATTTCAAAAAAAATATTTTTAAAAAATTCGTAATTAAACTTTCTCAAAAAAATTAATTCCAACAGAATTGTTTAGTTAAAAAAATGAAAAAATCGAATTTTCAAACATTTTAATTTGAAACCTTTTCAAAATTCCATTATTTCTAAAAATTCACTTTCTAATGCTTCAAGTATTCAATTATAATCTAAAATTTTAACCGAAATACATTTTTAAATAAATTTTCATTAGAAAATTCTACCAGAATTTTATCAATAAATTTTTAAATAATTGAATTCTTTTGACGAATTTTAATAACATTTTTAAAAATAATTACATTTTTCGACGAATTCGATTAAAATTGTAACAAAAATAATAGAAATTCTGCAATGAGTTTTATTATTTTTATGAAAATAATTGAAATCCTAAAAAGAATTTTATTATTTACGAAAATAATCGAATCCATGTAAAAATTGTATTATTTATGAAAAAAATTGAATGATTGCAAAGAAATTTATAAAAAATTTTCTAAATAATTGAATTCCTATGTGAAATTTTTATTATTTTATAAAAATAATTAAAGGTTTGCGTAAAATTTTATTAAATTTTCTTTAAATAATTGGATTTTTATGTAAAATTTTATTAAAATAATATATATTAAAAATCATTGAATTGAGGAGAATTTTGGAAAATAATTGAAATTTTTGCCTAGAATTTTATCAAAATTTTTTTAAAAATAATTGAATTGTTTCGAAGAAATTTATAAAAATTTGTTTAAATAATTGAATTCTTGCAACGAGTTTTATTAAAATTTTCAAAAAAATAATTGAATTCTTACAAAGAACTTTATTAATTTTCTTTTAAATAATTGAATTCTAGCGAAGAATTTTATAAAAATCATTTTAAATAATTGATTTTTGTCAAAAAATTTTATGAAAATTGTGTAATTATTTACGAAAATAATTGAATCTCTGTAAAAATTTTATATTATGTATTTATGAAAATAATTGAATTATTGCGAAGAAATTTATAAAAAAAATTTGCAAATCTGAATTCTGACAAAGAATTTAAAAAAATTTTTGAATACAACTGAATTTCTGCAAAGAATTTTATTACTTTTGAAAATAATTGAATTACTGCAATCATTTGTAATTTCTCTAAAATTCTCCAAATTATATCGTACAATTTACGATCTTTTCGTTTTTTTATCAATCAAATTACGGACTTTACGGACCTTTTTTCAAAAAAACGGACTTTTACGGACTTGAATCAAATTTAAGGACCTAGTCCGAGCCCTGTAGAATTTTCATGCGTCCCGATTGACTGTATTAAAGAAAAGCAAATTAATTAATTAATTTCAAAGAATAAAAATTTGAAAACAAATCATGCTAAAGTTAACTATAAAAAATGGAAATTATTTTCTAGGGAAAGCAGAGTTACGAGATTGAGAGAGAGAGAAAGAAAAAAAATATAAAAAAACAAAACTTACTACAGGAAAGGCAGAGGCCACTCCAGATTGCGACTGGGTATTCTGGGTGGCAGTAGGGATGTCACAATCGCACCTGGTCACTGGTTCGGACTCTTCTGCTGCTTGTGCATTTGTACTTATGGCCTCATCCACACCATTCATCAAGTTCGAGTCATCAGTCTTTATAGATCTGTCAGTGGTGCATTTCAGTGATAAAGGTCTTTACCTAAATTACTTACATGTATATAGGTTGTGTTAAAAACAAACTTTACGCACACCAAATTCAATAAATTTACAAGACACTAAATGAGAAAATAAAAAGAATCATTTTTCTAAAACTAAATAAACAGAAAAAGAAAAGAGAAAGAATATATGAGAGAAAAAAAAAACTTTTCAGGGATCGGGTCTTGCAAGATTTTTTTAACTCACAATTAACAAACTGATATACATTTATTTTTTATATTGACAATAAATCTATAGTTAATGATTATTTGCAATCAAAACAAATCTATATGGTTAGAAAATAAGATTTACTAGTTACCTTAAAGGCTTAAATCGAACTTATTTTTACATAGAAACTCTTTTTAATGAAACTTTCAACAATATTAATATAATTATAATAATAATAATAATAGTAATGAAACGTTAAATTACTAACGCAGTCTGATTCTGCTATTTTTTTTACTATCGCAAATATTTCAGTGCTATTCACAAAAAACTATTTATTATACAGTGACATACATCCGTACATTGTTTGCACAGCGACAGTTTTTTTTAATTTTTTCATTTGTTTTTTTTAATTAGCAGATTATTTTTAATCTAGTAAAACTTGAAAAGTCGCTACAATAATCGTTTTAAAAAGAATTATTCTAATTTTGCGTTTCTTAATTGTAAATTATTTCTTTATTTACTTATTCTTTTAATTGTAAATTCTGTTTCTTTTCGTAATTATAATAATTTTATTTTTTCTTAATGTATATCTTTATTTTTTTTTGGTTTGTTTGTTAGGACAATGTCCCTGAAAAATTTTACAATACAACTGAATAAAAGTGGAAAATCTATTTTAACACAAAAAGAAAGCATACACCATGATAAACCACTAACTAAAAATCAATTATTAATTATTATCAATAAACTACTGATCAAGCACAAAAAGATAAAAACAAAAAAAAGTATTTAAAAATTTTTATTTTTAAAAACCTTAATGAAACTAAATTCTAAAACTAAATTCTAAAGTCAATTTAAAGATGTTTATCCATTAAAATTGTACTAAACGAATAAAACGAACATTAAAGAAACTTGTTTAGTGTTCAAGGCAGTGTTTTCATTACGAACAAGACTCTTCTCCATAATCACAATATTAATTTTTGTTTGTGAAAAAATTTCACCTAAATTAAGCAAAAATAAAAAAAAATATGTAACAGTAACATTTAATTTTTAAAATAACAATAACCCCTCAACTTTTATGATATTTCAAATATCGTACTTAAAAACTTTCAATTTCTCCCTTGAAATTATGGCAAAACATTTTTTTCTTTTATTTAAAACTAAAATACCAATTTTCGTATTTCAAATAATATTTTTAAACTGAGACAAAAGAATATTTTTCTTTTTCTGGTTAATTAATATTTTTGTTCCAAAAACATTTTATAATTCTTTGAAGAATTCAAATTAGAATTTAGAAATTTTTTTATTTTGCTTTTTAAAGTTGAGTTTTGTTTTACGATTGTCAATTTAATCTCAATTGATAGAAAATTTCCAATATCATTGAATGTAAAAATATTGAGAGTGAAAAAACCTTCGTGACCCTAGTTACCAATATTTCCAAACTGGATTTTCTTATTTTTCTTTTTCGTATTTTTTACAGCATTTCTCAATTATATATTTATTCGCATAATAAAAGAAATAATTAAAGAATAATTAAAGAAAGTTTCAATTTAGTTATCAAATTTAAGTTTTTCTGTCAGAATTATCAAGAAAAATATTTGCAATTTAGAATTTTTAAATCTCTAAGTATTATTTAATGCAACGTATTGTTAACGTTTTACTTGTACTTTCTAGTGATTAAAAATTTATTCCTAAACTTTTATTTAAGATCGTTTAAACTTTAAAAACTAAAAATTTACTGTATATAAATTTTTGAAAATTTTAATTTAATTTCTAAATCTAGTCTAATAGAAATTTTCAAGCAAAATGCAAAAATACTAAAAATTTCACCTTACATTATTTTAAAAAGCAAAAAATTATTTTCATTTAAATAGAAAAAAAATAATTAAATTAAATTTTAACGACAGTTTGAGAAAGTCAATATTTAAAAAATTGGTTCGAGTCAAACATTTTTTTATTACAATAACTTTGTGACTTTCTTAAATATTTTTTTTTTTGTTAAAAGTATTTTAATTTAGTTAATGAGAAAAATTGTTTTTTGAAAACGTATTTTTAAGTTTATCAAACAAAAATAATTTTTTTTAAATCTAATTCAATGAAACTGGTTAATTTATTGTAAAAACAGTTTTTCAAAATATCAGTTGCACTTGAAAATTTATTATTTGCAAAATTTTGCATTTTTCCAGAACTAATTTTTTTGGAAGTCTTTAAAAATGAAAGTAAAAAAAATAAAGAAAAATTAATAATCTAAATACACAATTTACGAGAAATTAAACCGTTTTTCTTTTTCTTTTTAGGGCAATTCCAAAATTTTATATTTTTAAATTAAAACGCACAATATTAATTAAAAATTATTTCAGAAAAAGTGAATTAA
The DNA here is from genome assembly GCF_015476425.1 of Leptopilina heterotoma. NCBI lineage: Eukaryota > Metazoa > Arthropoda > Insecta > Hymenoptera > Figitidae > Leptopilina > Leptopilina heterotoma. The sequence continues at coordinate 726,212 of NW_025110949.1, read as the reverse complement.
TTCAATTTTAATTTTACCGCTTTGAGCCATTAAATAACAATTTAAAATTCTCGAAATAGCAAATTAATCAAATTGTTTGGTTTATTCTGTTGAAAATAAACCATTTTTGAATACATTTTTGTTTTAATTTTGCCATTTTTTATTTTGCAAAAGAAAGTCGTAAGCTCCAAAAAATACGAAATTTTATCAAATAGTTAATTTTCAAATTCGATTGAAATTTTTAAAAATATTAAAAAAATTATTTAAAAAAGTTCAACCCCTTGACACAACTTCAAACAAAAATGCTAAAACTTGACAAATAATAATTACTTAACAATATGTCAAGTGATTGTTATTTATTGTTTAATTGTTATGTTTTAATTATTTCAAAAATATAATTCAATTATTATTTAATTATATACATTTTTTGTTTCTATGTTTTTAGTGTACAATTTTAATTTCCATCCAATCTTTACAAACAATATTTTATTATTTAATTTTCACAATTTTTCACAATTGAAGTGATTTGAATAAATGACGTAAAAATTTCTTAAATCTTGAAGAAACTATCGAAACTATTTATGCAACGTTACCCTAAATCTGAGAAATGTTACTCACTAACAAAAAAAAAAAAATGAAATTTTTATCCAATTTTAACTTTTAATTGTTTAAAATGTTAAAAATTATCCCTCCACCAAAACGTATTTCTAGTTTAAATAAAATTTTTTTTATTAAAAAATACCAAAATATTTAGTATTATTCAATAAGTTTTTCCACTTGAGAAAGAATCTGAGAAAAAATTGGAACAAAAGTTAGTATGTCATAATTTCGTATTTTAAAAGAAAAAAGACAAATTGAATTAAATTAAAAATTGCATTTGAATCCAAATGCAACTTTAAATTGTTTAAAATATTGAAAATTGAATTTTGTACTCTTCTACCAAAATGAATTCTCTTTTTTTCTTAAATACAAAATCATGTCTAACATTGGACTAACTTTTGTTTTGACTGTCCATCAGATTCTTCTTTTAAAGAAAACAAAATAGAAATAAGAAAATAATTATTATTTATATGAAAACTGAACAAATTTAAGACTTAACAAATTTATAAGCAACAAAATGTCATTTCTTAAAATATTCCAGTGATAGAATTTTATTTAACAGAATTTCCTTTTTGCAGAATTTTCACTTGACATAAACCTTGTTTAATTGAATTTAAATGAATTTCAATTTCCACTTGAGGGAATTTAACTTTAATTCAAATTTTATATTTAATTTCTCCAAATGTGGATTTGACTAAATTTACAATTGAGAGAATTTCTATTTAACCTCCTTTATACATATTTGGAAAATCTTTCTATTTAGCAGAATTCTTAAGGAAGAATCTGATGGACAGTCGAAACAAAAGTTAGTCCATTTACATAATTTCGTATTTAAAAAAGGACAAATTAAATTTTGAATTTGGTTTGATAGAAGAGTAAAGGATTTAATTTTCAACAATTTAAAGATGCATTTGAATAAAAATTACAATTTGCTGACAATAAAAAAGTTTGTTAAATTTATAATTAAATTTGTTACCCAATCCGTTTCTTATTGAAAACAAATTGTAATTCTTATTCAAATTCAACTTTTAAATTGATTAAAATGTTGAAAATTAAATTCTTTACCCTTCTATAAAGATTTATTTAAATTACATTTGATTTTCTTCATTTGCTCCGAAATATTTCGGACAAATCTTCGTTATAATTCTTACTAATAATTATTTTTTTAAAGTAAAAATTGGACGAAATAAAAATTCTCGAATTTGGAAATTCGGCTAATTTAACATTCCATTAAATAAGAATACTACTAAATTAAATAAAAATGTTTCAAAATAACAACCAACAACCACTTTCAGATGAATTTCTAATCGTCAACCAAACCCAATATTTTCATGAAAAAGAGGGGCTCATGAATATCGCATAAAAATTATTTGTTAGAATATTTATTAGACAGAATTTTTATGTCCCTAAAGTTTCGAACATTCAAATGAACGACGATATTTTTATTACTTCTTCCAATTTGAATTTCATTTAGAAAAAAATATTTATCAGAATTTAAGTGAGTTAGAACATTTAAATGAAATTTTATTATATATAATTTTATTTTGTTCGAATTTTAATTTTCACGAATTGTTATTTAGTAGAACTCCTAAATTGCCGAAATATCAATTAAAAAAATTTATCTTTGTCCGAACAAATATTCGGCAGAAAGATTTCCTAAAAAATATTTTTTAATCCTTTTTGTCTAAAAAAAGCGATTTCTAATGAAATCTGTTTTCTAAAAAAAGTTTTTCTAACAAGTTTTAATTTCAAAAAGAAATTTTTTTAAAAAGTTATGGTTTCCAACATTTATTTTCCGAAATTTAGCTGTAAAATTTAATAATTTTGATAAAAATTAGAAAATTGTTAAGAAATAGAAACTATTTTGCATATTTTCCGTTTTTCAATCACAATTCTGTTTACAAAATTGTAAGTTTCTTTTTGAAAAAGAAGAAAACTAAAATTATTATTTCTCATTACAATTTGTTAACAAAATTTTGTTCATATCTGCAAAAAAAATAATAATTTCCATCATTTTTTATACCAAAATTTCCAGAATTAATTTATTTATAAAATATTTATTTAGAAAATTTTAAATATCTTTAGGAAAAAAATCCCTATAGTTTCTATTTTTTAATTACGATTTTTAACTAAATTATTTTAAAATTTTGTTAAAAAATTTGTATAATAATTTATATTTTTTATAATTTCTTAACGAAATCTCAAGTATTTTTTTTGAATAATTAAAAAATTTTCGTAAATTTTATTTTCTAATCATACTTATTGATCGTTATTACAAAAATTTAATATTGTTAGAAAAAACAATTTGAAAATTATTATTAGAAAAATAAATTTTTGGAAAATGACCTTTATTAGAAGAAAAAAACTTTCGAAAATCACCTTCTTTAGAAAAAATTTTTTTTAATTCACATTTATCAGAAAACAAATTTTTAGAAAATACGTTTTAGAAAACCTAATATTGTGTTAAGTAATATTTTTAGCTACGTAAAAATGCGCGTTAATTTAAAATCTAAATTTTTTAAATCAGTTAGATGAATTTTATATCCTAATAAAATTCATTTCCTTAAACTTTTGAACGTTCAAGTGAACGAAATATTTTTCTACGCATTAATATTTTTGAAAATTACTAGACTGGAATGAAAAATATTGCAATTCAATGTTTGTTTAGACAAAAATTAATTTTTTAATTGAAAAAAACATTATTTTGCAAATAAAATTCAAATTGGAAAAAGTAATAAAAATATCGTCGTTCAATTGAACGGTCGAAACTTTAAAATTTTGTCTAATAAATAACAAATAATTTTTATGTGATATTCCTGCGCCTTGAAAAAGAAACCTAATTTGTGTTAGAAAAAATGCGATGCAGAAAAATAAGAGTGAAAATCCAGAATATTGAGAGAAAAATCTAATCAAAGTTGACGAATTGATTTTTACAATTAGAGATTAAAGGAAAAATCTATTCGTGCAAGCCCAATGAGAGAGAGTAACGCGAGAGCTACTTCTAGGAAAAGCAGTGTTTTTGAAAAATTGTTGATGTATGTATGAGAGAACAAAGCACACTCACTTATCGGGAGATGACGGGGGGGTGAGAGTAATGGTGCTCAGAGCATTGTCTGTGACTTCGACGTTGCTGGCCGAGGTATTGGAGTTCGATGAGGGAGCGGCGCCGGAAACTGAAGACGAGTTGCTTGGTCCAGCATTCTCCTGCGAACAACCGGCGGCGGCGGTAGCAGTGTTGGCAACAGTGGTGGTAGCAGCGGCGACGACGGCTGCGTGAGAGGAGCCTGGACTCGCGGACCTACTGCTATTACTGATCTGGTGATGGTGGTGATGGTGGAACTGTTGAGCGATCCCTGGTTCCTTGTCCTTTGTGCTTTTTATTTTAGCCGTGCCTTTGACTACGTCGGCGAGTCTGTTTTGCGACTGCGAACATTCAGCGGTCACAGTCTCCGTCGTTGGATTGTGTGACTTGGTGTGATCGGCGTCTAAGCCGGGAAGCGGTGGGAAAGCGGATGCCTCAAGGTCGAACTGGACCCCTCGATTGTGCTGCGTATTACTGGCCGGAGCAGAATCTCTATTCGAGGGTTGTGGGCTGCTGTTCGCCTTCGAGGTTGTCTCTTGATCTTTGGTCCTGCGATGTATGCGGTGACGCGTGAATTGTACTGCGCTCGTCTCAAGGGTCTGAGCATCGCCCTCCTGAGAACCCTTATTGTGACTGCTGTTGTATTGCGTCTCGCCAATCGAACTGTTTGTCGAGTGGGAGGCGTGAAACTTTGTGCCGACCTGGTAGGAAGAAGCAGTGGGTTTTGCGGTGGGTAGACTCGGTGCCAGGACTGGAGTCGCTGTTACGATCGGAACAGGTCCTCCGCTCAGTGGAGGGTGCGAATTGCGAGGCATTGACATGTTGCCTCCACCGCCGCCTCCCACACCACTTAAACTCCCGTCCACTAGGACATTATTGACGCCCATGCCACCACCGCCGCCGCCACCTCCTCCTCCTCCACCGCCTCTCTCCGGTCCATTCCTCTGCTTGTTTCTGGAAACCAAATTTATATCTTCAAATTGCTGAAAAATTATAAACCGAAACAGGGTTGCCACAAAATTAGTCATTCTAATTTTTCCATAAGAATTAAAATTTTCAAATCCAAACCTTTTTGAAATTAAACAACTTACCAAAAATTATTATAAAACATAAAGAAATTTTTCGAAAAATTTTCGTTTTTTTAGATCAACTTTTTTCTAAAAAAAATAGTGATTTTTAATCTTTCAGCAAGCTTTTCAGGAAAAGTTATTAAAATTTTTTATTTAAAGATCAGTATGTAAAGTAAGAAATTTGCTACATTAGACAAAAATAATTAAGCTAAATGCAATAAAAGAGAAGAAAAATTGTTGAATTTTAATAAATTCGGTTTTTCGAAATTTTCATAATTTTTTATTTTTTACCAAAGGGTGGAGACTATTAAACAAGTAAAAAGAAGAAAAAAAGAAGAAAAATTTTGAATTTTAAGAAATTCGGTTTTTTGAGTTTTTGCTAATTTTCCATAATTTTAGATTTTTTACCAAAGGGTGGAGACTATTAAATAAGTAAAGTATTTTTGAAGAGCCCAAAAATAATAAAGCTAAATACAGTAAATGAGAAGAAAAAATGTTGAATTTTAAGAAATCCGGTTTTTCGAATTTTTGCTAATTTTCCATAACTTTAGATTTTTTACCAAAGGGTGGAGATAACAAATTAGGTAAAGTATTTTATAAGAGCACAAAAATAATAAAGCTAAATGCCATAAAAATGAAGGAAAATTGTTGAATTTTAAGAAATTCGGTTTTTCGAAATTTTCATAATTTTTGATAATTTTTGATTTTTTACCAAAGGGTGGAGACTATTAAATAAGTAAAGTATTTTTGAAGAGCACAAAAATAATGAAGCTAAATGCCGTAAAACAGAAGAAAAAATGTTGAATTTTAAGAAATCCGGTTTTTCGAATTTTTGCTAATTTTCCATAATTTCAGATTTTTTACCAAAGGGTGGAGACTATTCAAATAGTAATATTTTCCTACTGAAATAGCTAATGGTAACTAATTATTATTTTTTTTCGGTCAAATTAAATTCTCGGCTATTTCGTGATTTTTCAGATTGGTAGAAACACTGTTAAATGTATTGGTAGAAACTAAAACCCTTCGAAGACGTGTACGACAGCTAGTTTTTAATAATTTTTGAAAAAGTTTTTTGGGAATTTGCATATCTATTTGTTTACCTACAAATTTTATGAAATTTCTATTATTAGGAGATTCTTCAATTAAAAATATATTAGAAAATAAAAACTTCAAATAACGTACACAAAAAAAAAATTTAACTAATTTAAGAAGAATTTGAATTATTAAAATCTATGTTCGTCAATCTAATGCCTAACTTGTAATAAAAATTGTTCATTAAATAATTTCTAAGTACAAGTAATTTTATGATAGTTCTTGAAGAATTAAGTTATTTAAACAAAAATTTTTGGCAGAAATAGAAAAAATTGAAGATTTTGTATTAGAATTTGCGATAATTTCATAGTCAATTTATATTAAACTAAAACTAAAGAGCTCTAAACGCTATTCATTTTTTACAAAAAGAAATAATAAGTAATGAACAGTTTTATTTTCTTAATTTTTTTTTATTTTATTTTTAAAAGGGAGCCTGTCTCTAATGAATAAATTATCTTTTTTAGATTATAGAACGTTAAAACAAATGTTTATCAAAAACCACTTGTAAATATATTGGTTTTAATATTTTCCTAAAATTTAAATGTAACTAATTCAGATGCTAAATATTGATTTATCTTAATATGTACCTTTTTTGTATATAATTTTTAAAATCACTAAAAACGCAGGTCCTTAAATATACTTTTCCTGCGTTTTTAATTATCAAAATAAAAAAATTGAGTCTTACAATTAAAAAACTTAGAAAAATAGTTTAAAGAAATTCTTTTAAAATTGTATATAAATAAACGAATAATAGGCTTCAAAGTTTAGAAAAAATAAGTGAAATAAGTAATATTTTGAAGAATATTAGAAAAATATTCTTCAAAAGAATATTTTTTATTCTTTTGAACAAAAAATATTTAGTTTGAAAATATCTTTCAAGTATGTAGCATGTTTAAAAATTACTCTCACACAGAAAATATGAAAAATTGAAAAACGTGACTTTTTAGTTTTGATTCTTAATTATAGAGTTTTTTATCTCTAAATGGAAGCAACGTGTTTAGAAAATTATAACAAAATGTTATATTCAAAATATATGCCAAGAGCCGTTTTTTTATCCTGAACTAAAATAATTAAATAAATAAAAGAATAAAGTTCTTGAATTGTCATTTGTTTAACTTTTAAAAAAACAGAGTGGTGAAAATGTATCATTGTTGAAAACAGTAAAAAATTCCGTTACTTTAAAGCCTGAAATAGTTTTTAATGACAATGAATGAAATTACCTGCTTCTTTGATTATATCTTGTATTGTGTGGTTTGTACGTGGCGTGAGGAGTGATTCCATTCATAGTGAACATACTCGTTACATCGAAATAAGCCGGACTTGCTGCTCCCCAAGGCATCATTCCGGCTGGGTAAAACGGTTGATGCTAAAAATGATGAAAACAAAATAAGTAAAGTTATATTAAATGAATTATTATTTCTTTAAATTTTCCAAAATAAATTTTGAATTATTACTCACGTAAACGTGAACTTGATTGGCATATGGCGGCATTGTGGTTTGTGGCATCGTGGTGCCATTTGTGTACATGAAACGCTGCTGGCTTGGCTGATAAGTTCCAGGATCGTAGACTGGCGCTGGTTGAGGTGGAGTTCGATATCCATTCTTAATTCCGCCAACTCCAGACACTGTCGGCATCGGTAGCCTGTTCATTGGTTTAGCCTTGATGCGCGCCATAATTGGCTTCCCCTAAGAAACAAATGCAAAATATCATAACCACTCTTGTTCCTTTATATTTATTTATTTATTCTACACGTAGAATTTTATAAAAAGCCACTTACAAAAAGATATCAAATTTTTTTCTAATAGAAGTTATCAATATAAAATAAGTTCACATCGGCAGGCCTCGGATCGACTTTAAGGTGCAAAAAAAAGTCGCTTTAGTCGATTTAAAATAGAAAAAAGTCGTTTATTTCATTCAGTGTCATCACAAAAATTTTATTTTTTATTCTTTCTCATCTTTCACTGATTTCTAAATTTAATTATTTAAAACTTGAATAATTTCGTTAAATAAATATTTAAATACTTCTTGCTTGTTTTTATACGGGAATAAAATTTTAAAAATTTCTAATTAAAACCTTCTGAAATTTACAACTTTTAAAAATTACAATTTTAATTCTCTTAAAATTCAATTATTTTCTACAATTTTTAATCAAACTTCTTCTCGAAATCAATTATTTTTAATAATTTTTCGAAAGTTCTTAGAGAATTCAATTATTTAAATACAACTTTGAATATTTTCAGGATCTTAATTTTTGTCAAATAAATCTATTTATATTGTGACCTTGGGTCCAAAGGACCCAAGGCCACAATATAAACAGATTTATTATTTAAATACAAAAATTCAGTTCTTTATAATGATTCTAACTGTCCCAAATTTTTTAAGTTATTAATTAATTTTAAAAAAATTATAATAAAGAAGTTAAAATTAAAGTTGCATTTTATACTAAAACTTATTGCAATATTCGGAAGAAAAGTTGAAAAAGTCGTAATTTTCTAAAATAAGTCGAAATTCTAGAATTTTTAATTATATTTTATGAAAATAATTGAATTATTGAGAAGAAATTTATAAAAAAAAAATTTGTAAATAATTGAATTCCTGTGAAATTTTAATTATTTATGAAAATAATTAAATGTTTGCGTAAAATTTTATTAAAATAGTAGATATTGAAAATCATTGAAATGAAAAAAATTTTTTGAAAATAATTGAAATTAGGACAAGATTTTTTAATGACATTTTTGGAAATAATTGAACTTTGGTGAAGAATTTTGTTATTTATAAAGATAATTGGGATTTTGAAGAGAATTTTTTTAAAATTGTTTGAAAATAATTGAATTTTGGGAAGAATTTTATTACTTTTGAAGATAATAGAATTTCTGCAATTATTTTTAATTTCTCCAAAAATTGAATTTTTTTTAGTGTTTTCAATAAAAATTTGAAATAAAGATTTTTAAACTCTATTATTTTTAAAATTTCTACTTTTTTTAAAAAAAAAGTAAACAAGAAGTTAGCCGCGCGCTTTAGCGCTCGAATTGTTGCTAGTTTTTAATAATTTTTGAAAAAGTTCTTCTCGAGAATTTTCAAATCCATTTGTTTACAATTCAATTTTACGTGAAATTTTGATTACAGTAGAACCTCGGTTATCCGAGCCTCGATTATCCGAGATTCCGGATTATCCGAGGCACTAAACATGCTCGGATAATGCGGAATAACTCGGATAAAACGGATCGAGCGACTAAATTTGGAAAATAAATTTTACAAAACCACTATTTGTGATCATTGCATTTAAAATTTCGTCCATTTTTGTCATTTAATATTATTCTAACACTTTAAACACATGAAAAATAATTTAAAATTTTTAAATTTTCATTGGTTCCGTGTTATCCGAGTTTTCGATTATCCGAGGTACCTCTTCCCCACATTACCTCGGATAATCGAGGTTCTACTGTATTCGGAAATTCCTCAATTAAGGGCATTTGAACCTTGATGACGTTACACTTTGTGCAAAGCATGTGTGACGTCATCAAGGTTCAAATGCCCTTAAATATACATTATAAAAAAAAAACTTGAAATAATTTTAAAAATTTTCGATTAAGTTTTTTGAAGAAAATTAGCTCCATAGAATTTTTAATAATTAAAAGTATGAAAAATTTAGATTTTCAAAGATTTTAATTTGAAACCTTTACAAAATTCAATTGTTTCTAAAAATTGCAAATATTAGTAAATTCTCCAAAATTCAATTATTATCTGAAACTTTAACTGAAATTACTTTCTAAATTAAGTTTTATTAGAAAATTCTACGAGAATTCAATCATTTAAATACAAAAATAAATAATTTATTGATGAATTGAAAATAAATAATTAAGTTCTTGAGACGAATTTTATTAAAATTTCTTTTTAAATCATTGAATTCTTTTGGGAGATTCTATTTAAATACTAAATATTAAAAATAATTCAATTTCGAAATTAATAAAATTTCTACGCAGAATTTTATTACAATTTTTTGAAAATATTTGAATTGTTACGAAGAATTTCATTGAAAACAATATTTTTAAATTCTCAAAAACAAATTATATCAAAATTTTTTAAAATAATTGAATTCTTTTGAAGAATTAAATATAAATTTTTTAAAAATAATTGCATTTTTCGAGGAATTAATTTAAAATTGCATAAAAAATAATTGAAATTCTGCGATGAGTTTGATTATTTGTGATAATAATGGAATTATAGCGAAGAAATTTATAAAATATTTGTAAATCATAGAATTCCTGTGAAATTATTTTATTATTTATGAAAATAATTAAACGTTTGCGTAGAATTTTAATAAATTTTTTTTTTTTAAATAATTCAATTCTTTTGGAAAATTTTATTCAAATAGATATTGAATATCATTGAATTTAGGAAAATTTTTGCAAATAATTGAAATTTTGCCAAAAATTTTATTAAAATTTTTTGAAAATAATTGAATTTTGAAGAAGAATTTTATTATTTATAAAGAGAATTGAAATTTTGACAAGAATTTCTTAAAATTTTTTATTATAATTGAATTTCTGCAAAGAATTTTATTACTTTTGAAAATAATTGAATTTTTGCAATCATTTAAAACTTCTTCAAAGTTCAAATTTTTTAAGTGTTTTTAACTAAATTTCCTCGTTAATTTCTTTATTTTTAATAATTAATTCAATAAATACATTAAAAAAATTTAACTAATTTCAGAATAATTTAAATTTTAAAAATTTTTGCAAAAATTTTAATTCTTTAGAATTTCTAATGAAATTCATTCAAAATTAAATTTTGAATTTTCATTTTAATTTGAAATTAAAATGTTTTAAAGTTCATCTATTTATAATAATTGTCAACGTAACTATTTTAAAATTCATTTAATTTTGAAGTGTATAAATAAAATTATTCATTAAATAATTTCTAAGTAATAATTCTTATGATAGTTCTTCAAGAATTAAGTTATTTAAAAAAGAAATTATTGTCATGGAAAAAATTGAAAGTTTTGTATTAGAATTTTTGTTTTTCTAGAAAAAACTATTAGTAATAATAATTAATATTATAATAATAATTTCAACTTTATAGAACATTTTTAAATAAGATGAAAATAAGAAAATTGCTCTTACCTGAAACTCTCTGACTTCCTCGCGTAGAAACCTATAGGCTTTTTGAGCATCTTCGTCGGACTCGAAGGTAACATACCAGGAGCTATTATGTGCAAATTCACACGAAATAAACCTAGGACATCCTTCTCCTGAGAATAAATTCTGCAATGACAATAAATATTAATAAACACACCTCATTTACTTGACCACCTTTAAGTTCAGTTTGGCAATTACAAAAAAAAAAAATACTAATAAGAAATATTTGGAAAAACTGACCTTTACATCCTCTAAAGGAGTGTTATCAGGAATTTCTCTTAAGATAACTATACAACGTTTGTGATTGGGCCTGACTTTTTGACCCTCCTCGTCTACTTGAACGTTAGGAGACTCTCGCAGCACCTCAGTTATTAATTTAATATCCTTCGTCAATTTTTTCACTTGATTAAAGTTTGCTACTGTCCATATTGGTACATATTGATCATTATCCATTTGAGATAATAAATATGTATCATTCGCTAAATTCTCTCTGAAATAAAGAAAAAGAACATTTTTTTTCAGTCATACAGGTAGGAGATAATGTAAAAATTACATCACACTTTTATTCTTTATTTAAATAACTCTCGTCAATTTCAAGCAATTTATATTTTTTTATTTTACTTTTGTTACAAATAATAATAATGACAAAAATATTTTTCATGACTTGGCTGTACACAACAAATATTCTAAACTTTTTTTGGTTAATTTCAATTTTTCTCCCCACAACATTATTATTTTATCAGGGTGTCCAGCAAGGATTTAGAAAAAAATTCCCTGACTATTTACTATTTACTTATTTAACAAAAAATTATTATCTAATGATAGTACCAAATGCTTTTAATATTTAATTATTATCGAAAATTTGAACTAAAATTATTTTATTTTTAAATCAATTTTTACTAGAAAATTCTACGAGAATTCAATTATTTTAATACAAAAATAAATAATTTATTCAATAATTTTCCTTCTCTTTTATGGTATTTAGCTTCATTATTTTTGGGCTCTTCAAAAACACTTTACTTATTTAATAGTCTCTGTCCTTTGGTAAAAAATCTAAAATTATTAAAAATTATCAAAAATTCGAAAAACCGAATTTCTTAAAATGTAACATTTTTTCTTCTCTTTTATGGCATTTAGCTTTACTATTTTTGGGCTCTTTAAAAATTTAAAATTATTCAAAAAACCGAATTTCTTTAAAATTTATGATAGAAAGAAACAATAATAAAAATCTTCTAAGTTTTGTTAAATTAAAAAAATTTTAATTTTTGTATAAATTTTTAGAAATTTCCCTGGCTTTCAATTAAATTCTCTGACATTCCCTGACTTTTCCCTGACCAAAAAAATCCCTTGACTTTTCCCTGACTTCCCTAACTTCCCTGACCGTTAGTCACCCTGATTATTAAAATTTCTGTCAATAATTTAATTCTTGAGAAGATTTTCGCTATTTATTTTTAAAAAAAGGTAATTTAATTTTTAACGAGAATTTTTAAGAAAATTTAAAAAGAATTTAATTTTCTGAAAGTATTTTATTAGTTTTTAAAGGAATTGAATTCTTACGATGAATTTTAATATTTATCGAAATAATTGAATTTTGAAAAAGAATTTTATTAAAATTCTTTAAAATAATTGATTTTATGTGGAAAACTTTGTTGTTTATCAAGATAATTGAATTCTTTTGCAAAATTACTTAAAAATTTTTGAAAATAATTGATTTCCTGTGAGGAATGAAAAGTTATTTATGAAAATAATTGAATTATTCCATCGAATTTTATTATTTTATTGAATAATGGAATGTTTCTTAAATTTAAATTTATATAAAATTGTATTAAAAATATTGAAAATTCTGCGATGAAAATAATTGAATTCCTAAATGAAATTTTATCATTTTTATGAAAATAATCGAATTTTGTAAAGAATTTCTTTTAAATTCCTAAGAATAATTGAATTTTTGTAAACAATTTTGTTATTTCTCAAGATAATTACACTAAAACTTTTGAAATAATTAAATAATATGAAAAAATTCGTTCTAGTCAGAATTAAAAAAAAAAGTTTGAAGGTTTTGTATTAGAATTGGTGATATTGTCATAGTTTATGAGACAAACAAACGGTTTAAAGAATAAACGTTCATTTACAAAAAAAAAAATAAATAAATAAATTCTAGTTTGAAAATAATATTTTGAAGTTCAATTTTTTTCAGGGGCATTGGAACGACTGCACATTAACTGATTGTAATTTTACTTTCTAACGGTTCAAGCCTGATTATTTCTCTTTTAATTAATTACAAAGTTTTATTTCTCAGACGGTATTTTTTTAATTTGAGTTTCTTTTTACCTGCAACCACTCTCAGGGTTGACACAAAAATTTAATTTTATAACTATTACAACATTTATTTACAAATTTCTATAATTGTAAAATTAGTCGAAAACATCATTTACTTCATTTTTAAATAAATATTAAATCATTACTCTTTTTCCATAGGACTTTCAAAAATTTCAAACTCAATCCTTTTTGAAATTCAACAATTCAACAACTTATAATAATTAAAGATGACCGAGTGATAAAGTCATTATTTTCTCATAACTAAAAGTTCTTCTTTAAAGCAATTATTTTTAATAATTTTTTGAAAAAGTTCTTTTGAATTTTCAAGTTCATTTGTTCGCAATTTTAATTTGAAACCTTTTTAAAATTCAATTATTTCTAAACATTCCAGCTATAATACTTTTAATATTCAATTATTATCTAACTAAAATTCATTTTTAAGTCAATTTTTATTAGAAAATTCTACGAGAATTCAATTATTTAAATAAAAAAGTTAATAATTTATTGAATAATTGAATGTTTCTTAAAATTTAATTCTCATAATAATTCCCATAATTTATCATCAACAAAGTTTTAAATAATTGAATTCCTTTAACAAATTCTAATAAAAAATTTTAAGAATGTTTACATTTTTCGAGCAATTGGATTAAAATTGTATTAAAAATAATTAAAATTCTGCGATGAGTTTTATTATCTGTGAAAATAATTGAATCCATAAGAAGAATTTTAATTATTTTTGAACAATATTTAATTTTTGCAATAATTTGTAACTTTTCTAAAATTAAATTTTTTTTCGTGTTTTTAACTAAAATCTTTCTGTAAATGCATTATTTTTAAAATTTTTTGAAAAAGCTCTTTGAGAATTTTCAAACTCATTTTTTAACAATTTAATTTTACAAAATTTAAATTATTCGTAAATTCTTCAATTAAATATACATTAGAAAATAAAAACTTCAAAAAAATTTTTTTTTAAAAATCCGTAATTAAACTTTCTGAAAAAAATTAATTCCACAAAATTGTTAGTTATAAAAATACAAAAAATTCAGATTTTTAAACATTTTAATTGTTCTAATGCTTCTAAAATTTAATTATAATCTAAAATTTTAACTGAAATACATTTTTAAATCAAATTTTGTAAATAATTGAATTCCTTTAAAATTTTTATTATTTTATAAAAATAATATTAAAGGTTTGTATAAAATTTTATTAAATTTTGTTTAAATAATTGAATTTTTTTTAGAAAATTTTATTAAAAGAGTAGATATTAAAAATCATTGAATTGAGGAAAATTTTTGAAAATAATTCAATTTCGGAGAAGAATTTAATTATTTCTAAAGATAATATTTGAAATTTTGACGAGAATTTTTAAAAATTTTTGAACATAATTAACTATCTGCAAAGAATTTTATTACTTTTGAAAATAATTGAATTTCTGCAATCATTTGTAATTTCTCAAAAATTCTCCAAATTATATTGTACAATTTACGAACTTTTTATTTTTTCTTAATCAAATTATGGACTTTACGGACATTTTTTTTTTTAAAAAACTGACTTTTACGGACTTCAAGCAAATTTACAGACCTAGTTCGAGCCCTGAAGTAAGTTACACTTTTTTACTAAAAATCTTGGTCAGGGTGTGGTTTTTTTCTTATCAAATTTAAATTTATTTGATTTCGAACTTAAATAAATCTACAAATGGCTTTCAAAATTTTCATTAGAGTTTTTTATGAATAATTAAATTCTTTTGACGAGTGTCTTTAAATTTTTGCAAAAAAATGTTTTTTTTTATTAATTTTAATTAAAAATTTGAGAAATAATTAAATTAAACAAAGAATTTTTTCAATTTTTTAAAATAATCTTGTCTGTTCATAATTATAGTTTATAATTTGATTAATTCAATTTTATTAAAATGTATTGATACTAATTGAATTTCTGCAAAGAATATTACTATTTATAAAAGTAATGGAATCTTTCCAAAGAATGTTATTATTTATGAAAATAATTGAATTGTGAAAAACAATTTAATTATTTATAAAGATAATTGAAATTTTGATAAAAATTTTAAAAAAATTTTGAACATTACTGTATTTTTCGAAGAATTTTATGTAAATTTATGAAAATACTTGAATTTTTGTGAAGAAAATTTGAAAAAAAATAATATTCAAAAAAATTTAGTAAATCTGAAGAATTTTGCTATTTATGTAAATAATTAAATTCTTAACAAGAATTTTTTTACAGTTTCTAGAAATAATTGAATTCTTTCACCGAATTTTAATAAAATTTTTAAGAATAATTACATTTTTCGAGGAATTCGATTAAAATTGTATTAAAAATAATTGCATTCATGCAAACAATTTTATTAAAATTTTTGAAAATAATTTAATTCTTGAGAAGAATTTCCCTATCTATTTATAAAGATAATTTAATTCTTGACGAGAATTTTTAAAAAAATTTGAAAATAATTTAATTTCTCCAAAGTATTTTATTACTTTTCAAAAGAATTAAATTCTTGTGATGAATATTGATATTTATCAAAATAATTGAATTTTGGAAAAGAATTTTATTAAAATTCCTTAGAATAATTAATTTTACAGGAAGAATTTATGCGATTTTGTTGTTTATCAAGCTAATTGAATTCTTTTGCAAAATTACTTAAAAATGTTTGAAAATAATTGATTTTCTGCGACGAATTAAATATTATTTATGAAAATATTTGAATTATTGCAACGAATTTTATTGTTTTATTGAATAATTCAATGTTTCTTAAAATTGAATTCTTTCTTCAAGTTTTAATAAAATTTTTAATAATAATTGATTTTTCAAGGAATTTATTTAAAATTGTATTAAAAATATTTGAAATTCTTCGATGAAAATAATTGAATTCGTAAATGAAATTTTATTATTTATGAAAATAATTGAATCTTTTCGTAGAATTGTATCAACAAGTTTTTTCTATAATTAAATCTATTAATAGATTTTATGAAAATAGTAGATATTTAAAAACATTGAATTGCGAAAAACTTTTAAAAATAATTGAAATATTGCAAAGAATTTTATTTAAATTTTTGAAAATAATTGAGTTTTTGGCGAAAAATTTTGCTATTTATAAAAATAATTGAATTCTTGACGAGATACTCATTAAGATTTATAGAAATAATTGAATTCGTGCAAAGTATTTTATTAAATTTTGGTTAAATAATTGAAATTTTGCCAAGAATTTAATTAAAATTTTTGACAATAATTGAATTCATGAGAAGAATTTTGATATTTATCAAAATAATTGAATTTTGGAAAAGAATTTAATTAAAAATTCGTTTGCAGAATTACTTAAAAATTATTGAAAATAATTGATGTTCTGCGACGAATTAAATGTTATTTATGAAAATAATTTTCAAAACAAAAGTTTCCAATTGAAAGTTTCAACGGCACTTTGCTAAATTTGGTGTGAATTCATCATTAAAAGATAAAAGAAAAAATAGGGGAAATTTTTAAAATAGGGTACGTTTAGGGGCCATAATTAAAAAAAAGGGGGACTTTTTGGGAAATAGGGGACAGACTGTGAAGCCTGAATTTGGTGAAAAAATTCCCGGTTTGGCATAAAATTCCTGGCTTATTCCCGGTCAAATTAAATTCCCGGCTATTTTCCAGTTTTCCTGGTTAGTAGACACCCTGGTTGTATTTTGTTTCAATGTTTGAAAGAAAAGTAGAAAAAGTTGCAATTTTTGAAAATAAGTCGAAAAAAGTCTGAATTTTCCTAATTTCCCTGACTTTATTGACATGTGGCGAAAGTGTTTTAATTTTAATTGTTGTGTTTGAAATTGTCGTCATTGTCTACAATGAAAGAAAATGTACCTGGAGAAGTAATATTCAAGCTGAGAAGAGAGCATCTGTTTAAGTTGTTCTAGAGGTATTCCCGACACGGAAAGGTCGGCCATTTGACTGGTTGGTGCGGAGACTTCGCCAATATTAGTGATATCTACTGGACTGTATCCAACGGCACCTCCCATACCCATGGCAAGTTGAGGTGCAGGTTCCAAGGTGCCTACACCCGCGTCGAGCATTAATTCTCCTCCACTTGGTCCACCGTTCATGACGCCGTAATCTAAACCGGAAGCACCTCCAACCATGCTGAGTGTTTCAGGGGTGGCTGTGTAAACCGCCCCTGGTGGGAGCTTGGCAATGTCCCCATTCATGTACACGTGCCCTGCGAAACAACAAATTCAATTACTCACCGTCTTCCCACAGACATTTATTTACTTCTTTCATTCCCGCTTCTTACAAACTATCTTATTCTTACAATTCATTTTCCAATTGGCCAATTTTATTTATCATTTTATAATTACAATTCAATTTACAATTATTTTATTTATCATTTTATAATTACAAGTTAATTTACAATTCAATTGTAAAAAAATGATAAATAAAATTGGTGTTCGAAATCCATTTTTCAAAATCAAATTTCTGAAAAACTAAAATGTCAAAATTCATTTTTCTGTAATTTAACAAAATTAGCAAACGAATATATTAAAACACTGTTACTTACAGTACACAGTTCATTTATGTAAATAACATGTAAATTCAAAGAAACAATTTTTTTACACTTGATTGAAAATTTCCCTTTAAAAGAAATTTATAATTATTAAAATAACTTAAGATTGAAGTACTTAATTTAGAGAAAAAGATTGCTTTTCATTTCAACTAAAAATTTCGAATCGAAATTTAGATAATTTTACAATTTGTGTAATATCAGGAAAAAGAAAAGTATTTTTAGAATCGGTATGTTTGATGCATTGAAAAGTCACTGTGACAAATGCATTATACATAATTTTTTCGTCAGGGAAAAAAATACATTTATTAGATGGAATAATTATGATTGATTAAAAAAAAAAATAGAGAAATTTCGAAAAGAGAATATTTTTAAAATGTATTTTGTATATCAAGTTTTCGTTGTAAAATTAGTTCGATAGGTGAGAATGAAAAAAGTGTAAATTTGTGGTTATGTTGAGAGAGAGAGATAGTGGGTTTGGTGGGAATGTCACTTAACAATATTGCTAAAATGGAGTACTTAGCTGATGCAATCTGCAAATCTGAAGGAAGGTAATTGATTAGGGCATGCAAATTGAGAAATACAATACTCGAAAGTGAGAGATGAGTCCAGATGGAAGTCAGGAGTAGTTTCAAGGGGCCGATCGTTCTCCGTCCATTTCTCTCACCAGGGGTGCGTTAGATGAGCAAAGCACACGAGACCTATTCTGATATCTTTTTAGCGATTGGCAGATTCACAATTAAAAAAACCCGTGATTGAATGCGAACAAAAGAAAATTTTTTTTTGTCTATCACCGGTGTCAGTGGAGACGAGGGAAATTATATTTCGCGTAACAATGCGACATGTTAGGAAACGAGGTTTCTGCATTCAAGTACACCACATGCTAGGAGTCGCTCTCCAGCAAAAAGGACACACCGTATGGAAAAGGATGAGGGCTCGTTTTTGCACGTTTCACTAAGTCCCATTAACGGAGCTCTAAAGTGGCAGACGCGCGGTGCAAAGTGAGAATTTTGAAAGGGCAAGATATGCAATATGTTGGATGCGACTAGCCAAATATAGAGTGAGACATTGGCCGGGCCAGCAACGATCGCGCACGCAGCCCCACACGATTGACAACCGTTTTAACAGGACTCCGAAGTCCCAAAATCAATGTTAACGAGCTCATCGGACGGGGTGATTGCCGTTTTACGAACCTGAAACAACTTTTACAGTGGATGCTGGCGGCAGCTTCGCCTACTGGCTCGTGCACGAGTCTTAAAAAGATCGTGAGGCCAGGCAAAGAACACGGGCCCGTGAGCGGAAACGCACCCTTAATTCGCTCCCACGAGTCAAAATCCCTCCGGCAGGAGTACGCGCGAGCGTACTTTTATGCAGCTCGCATCGATGCGAAAAGCGGCGCTCGTTAATTTCGTTAAATCCTTACCGATAAGAAGAATCGACTCAACACAATTTCTCAAGGAAACTACAAAATGGCCGACACAGAAAGGCACATGCCGTGGCTCAATGCTTTCTGGGCAGTCGCCGCTATAACTTTAACAGTAGCCGCGACACTAGCGCGAAATTCGGGGCCGGCACTCAACTACGAAACCGCGGCAAATTTTAATTTCCCCTTGCGCCTTTTTTTTCCTCTCTCTCGTCTCTTATCTCTACCATTAAAGTTCACTTCTACTTTGCCATTCGAAATCAGCATTTTCCTATGGTATGCGGAGAACGGTCTCTTACCTTTTTATTTTTTTTCCACTATCGCGTATATTGGTGACGCACACTTTTCACTTATACACCGGACATTAAAATTACACTTGGGAGCAGGCTTGGGAGAGAGAGAGTTATCTTCTGGAAGATTGTCTCTCAAGGGCCATAATCAAACGGTTGGAACACGTGTTGAGATAGAATTTTTTCAATTCTTGCAACATCATTCCATTGTTTTTGAGCCTTCTAATTTTCTAAAACTTTATTTGAATAATAACACATGTGTGCTCACTAGAGACTTACCTTTATTATATATATACACCAACTAGGAAAAATTCAGCAACGTCCAGAGTTGTGAGTCATTTTTTTGAACATAACCGTGCGATGTCTTGCAAATACTGCGCCAGTAGCGGAATAATCAGGGGGGCATTTCCAACCCTTTTAAAACACTTTCCCCCCTTTTACGTTTCTTCTAAACTAACCTTTGACTGGAAACGAAATTTAAATCATGTTACAATTACATAATTCAATATTTAATATTTAATTTAATAACTTTAAATATTTTTACTGAAAAGGTAAGACGTAAGTACTTGAAAGAAACTTGGAGGTTAATTTATTCTATTTATTCCATTTATTCAAATTTTATTTTTTAAAGAAATACTTTTTTGTTGGAAAATTTTTCCAAAACGCAATTTTCGATGAGTGTTATTAAAAATCAAATATAGAGAATAAATTTTTGTTTGTGAAAATTAGTAGAATTGAAAATTAAGAAAATTATATTTGTTGCGAAGACACGCGTGAAAATAAATTTTCGGCTCATAGAAAAAAAAAGAATTGAGCCACTACTGACTATCTGGACCTTATACACACAAACACATATTATCAAAAGGAAAAGACACGGTTGTATACCCTTCGTGGCACACTTGCTTGCACTTGCTCATTTCTTGTCGAGGTCTTTTGATATTTCAGGGAATCCCAGTCGAATCATTTCCCTCTGATAATAAACACATCTCTTTTTACTGATTTCTCGCGACTTTACATAATATACATATAGAGGCACAGCATTCTTTGCTGTATATGTATATACACATAGAGAAAAGAGAGGACAAAAATTTGTTTTCCCAGAAATAATTTCAATTTGAAAAACCGAGACAGCTTCAATTGTCGATGTTACCATGGTAATAATCTAAAATATTGCAATTTCTAAAGAATTATTTTTTACATTTAAAAACACATGAGATTTAGCATTATTTACTTATTTAATATTTATAGTGTTTAATTTACTCGCGACAAAATATGGCTCAACTTTGACAATTTTATTAATCCCTTTATCCCATAATGATGAAACACCTCAAATCTTTTACGCACTTGATTCAAGTGTAACAGACATAAAGCATGAAAAATATCTTGCGATAGTCGATAAGAAATCAGCACGCAAAGGCATGATCGTGCTATCCGTGCCATGTAACCATTGAATAATCGTCCTTGGTCAATAGCACAACACTGCAACTATTTCTCACTGTATACAAAAATGAGATTTGTGAAAGTTTTCTCTTTTTTATTTACAAAAAAATTTTAACAATTTTTTTTTTAAATTAATTATTGGTTACATTTTTTCGAAGGGTTTAAAAAAAAATATTCCTTTCGAGTATTTTGTTTTGACTTTAGAAAAAGAAGGAACTTTTTTTGTCTAAAATTCTTTTTTTTTCTATACTATTAATTCAACATATTGTGGAACAATTAAACAATTAGGATCCAGGATATAAACTGACGAAACTGACGAAGGAAAAATCGAAATAATGAAAACCAAACTTGTTTTAGTTTCAGCAATAATTGGCATGAATTTGTAAACAAATCTTTTCAGCAATTACATAAGATTTATAGTGTCGACGAAATGGAAAAAACGGAATTTTTTAATTAATTTGAAATGTTCACATTCCTACCTTATTCTCGGTTGATAAACAAGTTTCTCGATTGGTAAGTTAGTTTCAAAATTTTTAATTAAATTTCAGTTAATTCAAACTTTAAACTAACAATGATTATTGTAAAATGCAAATTCTAATTAAGTATTTAAATATCTGAGGGGTCGTCCATATACCACGTGGACAGTTTTTCAAAGATTTTTTACCCCCCCCCCCCTTGTGGACACAAAAATACATTGGATCATGGACATTTTCTAACTTTTTAACACCCCCCCCCCTCCCAAAAGTGTCCATGAGGTATATGGACGACCCCTGATTAAAAACTGTAATCTAATATTGTATTCGAATATTATTAATAGTATATTTAATTTTTAAGTAATGTTTCTGTTCGAATAATATCTATAAAATTTATCTAAAATCTTAAATAAAATTAAATTTTTAGAAAATTCTACGAAAATTCAATTATTTAAATAAAAAAATTAATAATTTATTGAATAATTGAAAATTTATCTCAAAATTGAATTCTGATAAATTTTATCAACAACTTTTTAAAATATTGAATTCTTTTTTGACGAATTCTATAAAATTTTTAAAAATAATTACATTTTTCGAGGAATTCGATTAAATTTCTACTAAAAATAATTTAAATTCCGCGATGAATTTTATTATTTATGAAAATAATTGAATTTCGAAAAAGAATTTTATTTTTTATGAAAATAATTGAAATTTTGCGCCAAGAAATCCAAGTTCTTTAAAATTTCTAATTAAATTCATTTAAATTTGAAACTTTTTAAAATTTTTAATTAAAACCTTTTTTGAAGTTTATCTATTTATAAAAATTGTAAACGCAACTTTCTGAAAATTCAATTAATTTTGAAATACTTAAGTAAAATTAAATTATATTAAATTAATCATTAAATAATTTATAAGTAATATTTTTATGATAGTTCTTAAAGAATTAAATTATTTAAAATAAATTGTTTTATCTTATAGAATTCGTGGTAATTTCACAGTTTATGAGGCAAATAAAAAAGACACAAAAATTCAGAATTTTTTATGAATTCTAAAAATTTAATTTTTTTCAGTAATAATTTCTAAACTGAAATTAATTTGAAACTAAAATAATTTTGTTAAATTAATATTTAAATACTTGTTATTTATTTTTCCACAAGAATTAAAACTTTCAAATTTTATTTTCTGTTTTCTGAAAAAATTTAAATATTTTCAAAAAATAACAATAGACTGAAACTGTAATCCTTTTTATAATTTAATTATCTTTTAAAATTTTTTATAAGACTTCAAAAAATCTAAATCCATTAATAATGGATTTAGATTTTTTGAAGTCTTAAAATTGAAACTGAAAATTATTAAAAATAATTTATTTTTAATAATTTTCAGTTCCAGAATTTAATTTAATTTTTGGACAACTCAAATAACTAATCAATTTTTTGAAAAATTTTTTATTAAAAATTTTGAAGCTAATTTTCATAAATATTAAATTTTGTAAAAAGTAGTTTACAATTTCAGGAAAAAATGCGACAAAGCGAAGTTTTGATATAAAAAATACTAAACTTTAAAAAATCTTGTGTGAAATTTAAAAATTTTATTTTATTTATTATTTTATTTTTATTTTAAAAATATTAATTACATTTTAATATAAATTTACTAAATTTCAGAATATATTTTAAATTTTGTATTTTTTTAATCAAAATTTTGCTTTGTCGCATTTTTTCTCCAATTTATAATATACTTTTACAAAATATAATATTTATTATTTCTCCATGCATTAAAATTTTGAGAATTAAATTATTTTCAAAATTAACAATTAAAATTCTTCAAAATTATTTAAAAAAACTGAATTATATATTTAAAAAATGTAATTATCTCTCAGTTATTAAAAAATAATTTTTGAGAGATTTGACTACTTATTTCTCCCACTTTAAAAATCGAAAAGTTGCAATTCAAACCAAAAGTGTCATTTTGTTGCAATATTTAGAAGAAAAGTCGCCGCTTTGAAAATAGTTGGAAAAAGTCCAAATACTATCGAAACTTACTTGAAACAGAATAAAGTAAGAAAAAAGAAATCGAGTACTCAGCAAAATTATATTGTTGATTTTCAGACCAAGAGTTGTATTATAAACACATAGTTTACGTCCTTTCTAGAAAAGAAGCCTCAATAGGTGATTATCTTTGGAAAAATCGTCTATATTTTGAAAATTCTATTTTCGTCAATCTACCAATCAATTGAAAAAATATTATATTAAAATATTCGATAATAAAATTCAACTTGAAAATATCGGATAAAAATAAAAGCAGGAATATTGACCCTAAAAAGGATGAATAATCTAAAAAGGAAGTTCGAAAATGATTTTTTAAAAAAAAATACATTCGCTTAAACTGATGAATTGCCATTTATTTAATTAGAACAGCCACATATTTTTTTCAAAGACAAAAACAATTATTTATATACCAATATATTGTTTTAGACAGAAAGTGAAACAATTACGCCGAAAAAAAAGTGTGGCGTTTTTTGTTTTACATTATTTTCAACGTCATTTACAACTAATACAATCAATGGAATAAAAAGGCACAAAAGTTTGAGGAAAAAAATTGATCAAGTCTCAAGCACAAAACTATGGTCCTTATTATATAGGGGAAAAAAGTGAAGCAAAGCTGTAGAGTTTTATTTTATTTTTTTGTTGTTGTTGTTTTTTTTTTTTAATGAGAAGCCAATCAGAACCCTAGGAGAACTTGAATCGACCTCTCTGAACACGTCTATGGCGCCCAGATACATACTATCTAACATCAAAATTAAGATCCATCCAATTTTCTACCTGTATCTATCTCATGTACGTAGAGCTTCGTCAAATTCTATTATTTATCGCTATTACTTTAATTATGAGAAAATCGAGCTGAGCACCTAGCATAAAATCTGTAAAATATTACTTCAAGTACCGAAATTCGGATTAAAATGTGCCTATATAACGGTACTGTTTTATATATATATATTTTCTTTTCTTTTTTTTTTGTATATTTGTTTTTCTTTTTTTTATTACTGAAATATATATGCGTATATATAATAGGATGTCCCACGAAGTGTCAACAGATAGTGACCGATACAGATAATTTGAGATGAAATAGTGATGGCGTAGATGGAATTGTATTAGATAGTGGCATCGGTGGTTTGCTTATTAGAAACCGTGAACCTTGAGCTGGTCAGGTTTTGCCAGACCTGATTTAGTTAGCCACTGGCATATATTTTCTCGCTGGTCCCCCTGCAGCTGTAATACCTCCCCGTACTCCGGGTGCTCAATTACTGTCCCATTGCAGGCAAACTCCTACAACAAAAATTAACAATTAGCCTTCATGTACATACTTCATTTTTCTATTCAAACAAATTTTACAGAGCAGTTCTTTGACAATTTTCAAATGCATTTGTTTACAATATTCAATTTTGCAATTAAACTTTCTCAAAAAAATTAATTTCAAATTATGTTTCTAAAAATTCACGTTCCAATGCTTCTAAAATTCAATTATAATCTAAAATTTTTATTTTTTTATTTTTTTATTATTTATTTATTTATTTATTTTATTTTTTTAAAATGAAATCCATTTTTAAATCAATTTTTATTCGAAAATTCAACGAGAATTCAATTATTTAAATACAAATAAAATGCAAATAAATAATTTATTGAATAATTGAATGTTTCTTAAAATTCAATTCCCATAAAGAATTTTATCAACAAATTTTTAAATAATTGAATTCATTCCACGAATTTTAATAAAATTTTTAAGAATGATTACATTTTTCGAGCAATTGGATTAAAATTGTATTAAAAATAATTAAAATTCTGCGATGAGTTTTATTATCTGTGAAAATAATTGAATCCATAAGAAGAATTTTATTATTATTTTTTTTCATAAATAAAATTTTATTATTTACGAAAATAATTGAATCTCTGTAGAAATTTTGTTATTTATGAAAATAATTGAATTATTGGGAAAAAATTTATAAAAAAAATTTGCAAATCATTGAATTCTGGCAAAAAATTTGATAATAAATAAATTTTTTCGAAGAATTTTATTATTTATGATAATAATTGAATTTGGGAAGAATTTTATTAAAATTTTTTATAATCTTAATTAAATTCTTTTGAAGAATTTCTTTGAGTTTCTTTAAAATAATGGAGTTTCGTTAATAATTTTAATTGAAACAATTCTTTTTAAGATTAAAAATTCTGCAAAAATAATAGAAAAAGATTTTTAATTTTCAAGAAACTAAAAATTTCTAAAGTATACGAAAAAATGACAACTTTTGCAAGTTTTTCTTTGGAAAAGGGGAGAATATGCATGCTTTTAAATAATTTAGGCGATTTTATTAATTTAAGAGGATGAAAAAGGGGAAAAAAAGAAAACAAGTGGATTAGGTTAAAAAGGGGACTGTGATCCCAGCATTAGTAAAAAAAAAGGAAGAAGTATCTTTAAGGCTGAGAAAAGTATCAAAAACAGTAGCTGACGAAAAATTAAATTCAACAACTAAAAATCTTATGAGGTAGAAACCATAATAAACTATAAAGTTGTAGAAAAATGCATTTTGAATATTAATTTCTTAATAATTTGTAGACATCAAAATTGGAGGAACAGGAAAAAAAATGCTGTTTTAATTTTCAATTTTTCGTTTTTGAAAACGTTGCATAAAAAACGAAGAAATAAAAATTCCTTTTACCAAATTTACACAATGTGAAGAAAAACAAATTTGCAATTCCTAATTTAACAAACTGCAGAGTAATATTAAGAGTACTTTCCATTGATATGAGGTGAAAGATAAAACGAGTAGCTTCTCATTTAATACATAAGTCAATATTTTATTGCTACTAACGTCAATTAAACTGTTTCTCTTAAACGTGTCTCGACATAACACATATTTCATTATCAGCAATTATAAAAAATACCTATCAACTCACGAAATTTCTTCCTTATAATTATTATAAAATGCTAACTATCGCGTAATTTTACTCAAAAAGTTGACATCTATATTTTAATATAATAAAAATATTTTTAACATTTCATTAATTTATTTTCTAAGAAAGTATTCCGAGTTCTGATTCAGTTTACAATTTACAATTTACAAATTTAATAAATACATGAATTAAAAGTGAACAAAAGAATTCTTGAAAGAATTCAAATCAGTGAAAGTATTTAAAAATACTGACTTTACGGACAAATTACTGACAAAAATATAAACATATTCAATTATTATTTTCAAGAATTTCTAACGAAATTTTTAACTAATTCTTTTTTAAATCGATTATTTTCACTAATTTTTGAAAAAGTTCTTACCTAGACAATTTTTAAATCCATTTATTAACAATGTTTAATTTTACGAAATTTCAATTATTCGTAAATTCTTCAATTAAATATTTATTAAAAAATAAAAACATAAAACAATATAAAACAAATTCAATTAAACTTTTTCAAAATAATTAATTTCTAAAAATTCACACTCTATTGATTTTAATATTTAATTATTATCTAAAATTATAACTGAAATTCATTTTAAAAATCAATTTTTATTACAAAATTCTACTAAAATTCAATTATTTAAATACAAAAATAAATAATTTACTGAATAATTGAATGTTTCTTAAAATCCAATTCCCATAAAAAATGATAACAACAAATTTTTAAGAAAATTAAGTACCAATATTTTTCGAGAAATTCAATTAATAAAATTGTTTTTAAAATAACTGAAATTCCGCGACAAGTTTTATTATTTGTGAAAATAATTAAATCATTGAGAAGAATTTTATTATTTTTAAACAATATTTAATTTTTGCGAAGAATATTATTACTCTTAAAAATTTATTCTATTTCTGCAATAATTTGTAACTTTTCCAAAATTAAATTTTTTTGTGTTTTTAAATGAAATTCTTCTATAAATACATTATTTTTAATAATTTTTGAAAAAGTTCTGCTTGAGAATTTTCAAATTCATTTGTTTACAATTCAATGTTACAAAATTTCAATTAATATAAAATAAAAACATCAAATAATTTTTAAAAAATCCGCAATAATTAAACATTCTCAGAAAAATTAATTCCCTAGAATTTTTAGTTAAAAATATAAAAAATTCATATTTTCAGATTTTAATTTGAAACCTTTTCAAAATTAAATTATTTCTAAAAATTCACGTTCTACTGCTTTTAAAATTCAATTATAATCCAAAATTTTAACTGAAATCCATTTTTAAATCTTTGTTACAAAATTCTACTAGAATTCAATTATTTAAATAAAAAAACAATTTATTGAATAATTGAATGTTTCTTAAAATTCAATTCTCATAAAGAATTTTATTAATAAATTTTTAAATAATTGAATTCTTTTGACGAATTTTAATAAAAAATTTTAAGATTAATTACATTTTTTGACGAATTCGATTAAAATTGTAATAAAACAAATTAAAATTCTGCAATGAGTTGTATTTTTTCTGAAAATAATTAATTTCTTAAAAAGAATTTTATTTTTTATGAACATTTAATTTTTGCGAAGAATATTATTATTACAAAAATTATTAAAATTTTGACGAGGTTTTTTTTTTAAACTTTTGAAAATAATTGAATTTCTGACAAGAATTTTATTACTTTCGAAAATAATAAAATTGAATTTCTGCAATTAATTGTAACTTCTCCAAAATTCAATTTTTTAGTCTCTAAATCAATTATTTTTAAAAAGTAATAATTAAATTGTTAATAAAATCAACTAATTTTAACATTATTAATTTATTATAACAAATTATTGTATTAAGAATAATTGAAATTCTGTGATAATTTTATTATTTATGAAAATAATTGAATTCTTGCAAAGAATTTTATTATAATTTTTGAAAATAATCTTTCCAGGAATTTAATAAAAAATATGCAAAAATGATAATTTGAATTCCTGTTAAAATTTTATTATTTATGAAAATATAATTGAATTTTAGCAAATAATTTTGTTATTTATAAAGATAATTGAAATATTGACGAGAATTTTTTAAAAATGCTTGAAAATAATTGAATTCCTAAAAAGAATTTTTTTATTTACGAAAATAATTGAATACCTGTAAAAATTTTATTATTTATGAAAATAATTGAATGATTGCAAAGAAATTTATAAAAAAAATTTTTAAATTATTGAATTCTTGTGAAATTTTATTTATTGTTCAAATAATTGAATTTTTTTGGAAAATTTTATTAAATTAGAAGATATTAAAAATCATTGAATTGAGGAAAATTTTTTTAAAATAATTGAAATTTTGACAAGAATTTTATTAAAATTTTAGAAAATAATTGAATTTCGGAGAAGAATTAAATTATTTCTAAAGATAATAATTGAAATTTTGACGAGAATTTTTAAAAATTTTGGAACATAATTGAATATCTGCAAAGAATTTCATTACTTTTGAAAATAATTGAATTTCTATAATTATTTGCAATTTCTCGAAAATTCTCCAAATTCTATCCTACAATTTACGAACTTTTCGTTTTTTCTCAATCAAATTACGTACTTTACGGACCTTTTTTCAAAAAAACTGATATTTTGACAAAAAGTTAAATAAAGCAGAAAAGATTGTAAACACTTAAAAAAAGGAAATAAGAACACAGTTATAAAGAATAATATTAATAGTAACAAAAATAGTTTTTTGTCAACACGAGAAAAACTATTATTTGAAAGATTAAAGAATGAATTAATCTTTTTTTTTCTTATTCTTCCTTTAATGAAACTGTATGAAAATACAAACAGTTTTTCTCTTAAGGCATCAATTTATTAATGTATTCGCTTGTTAACTCTTTAATTTCAATTCCTGTCTGTTAGTAAAATGTTATTTGCAGTTGTGAACTTTGTCATTATTCAAGGTTACTCGATGATACAGTGAGCTTGGAATTCAGTCTGCTTCTTTTCTACACACATATCTTTCAATAAATTTGTAAATTCTATTATATTAGAAATGGGAGCGATATATGATATCTACATTTAGAGAAATTTGAAAGTCAATTTTATCAATTCATAGATAAAGTTTTAATATATTTACATTTATGACGTTTCATTGCTCACAATTGGAATGACATTAATCTTTGCGATGTTATGTAAACAAAAGTGTTTACTTGTAAGAAATATTGATAAATTGAAAGAATTATTTTTACAATTTAAGGGAAAAAATTTTTCCAATTTTCAATGTAATGAACGAAAAAAATATTTTGCGTTGATTATTTAGAAATTTTAAAATTAGCTCAACAATTCTTAAGCATGAAGAAATGGAAGAAAGACATCAGGGATCATAGTACAAGAATCACTTTACAAGAAGCGAATTATTTTCTGAAAATAGGTGATGAGATGATGACAAAAACACATAAAATAAAGTTATATGCAAAATAAGTCATTTGAATTTATTATTTTATAATTAATTATACTTTATAATTTTGGAATTCCATCCTCTACGACTTATTGTTTAAAACTTTATTTTAATAATTTTTCATTGATAAAAATTAGGACTAAATAAAATTTTGATTCATTGAAATACAAAGTCAAGTTATGTTTCTAATGTTCTGAAAATATTGATTAACAAAATTTATTTTCTTTTTCAAATTCAAAATTTTTTATAATAACAGGGTTGCTCCAAAATAATTTTTAGAAAATTCAATTAAACTTTTTCAAAAAAAAAAAATTAATTTCAAAGTTAATAGTATGAAAAATTCAGATTTTCAAAGATTCTAATTTAAAACCTTTTCAAAATTCAATTATTTATAAAAATTCATATTGTAATGAATTCAATTATTTTATAACAGAATTTTACTACTTTTGAAAATAATTGAATTTTTGCATTTGTAATTTTTCCAAAATTCAATTTTTTTAGTGTTTTTAACTAAAATTTTTTTATAAATCAATTATTTTTAATAGTTAATTAAATGTATATTAAAAAAATTGCCTAATTTCTGAAGAATTTGAATTATTAACATTTTTCAAAAATTTCTAATTAAATTAATCCAAAAGTAATTAATATTAATTTTATTAAATTATTTAATAAAATTTCAAATTAAAACCTTTTGGAGTTCATCTATTTATGAAAATTGTAAACACAACTCTTTTAAAATTCAATTAATTTTTAAAATTTGTAAGTAAAATTTATTATTAATTAAATAATTTATAAGTAATAATTTTATGGTAATTCTTCAAGTTAATTTTACTTTATGAGGCAAACAAAAAAGACTCCAAAATTCGGAGTAAATTAACATTTTAATTAACCGTGAAAGTTTAAAGAAATAAAAATAAAAATTAATTGAAAATAAACACTTTTGATAAAAAAATATTTGAAAAATTGACAAAACAGGTAAAATAGACTTGGAAAGATTGAAATAAACAAATTAAAACGGAGAAGCAGAGAGTGAACGAGAGACAGGAGTGAAATATTAACAAGAACGGAGTTGAAAGATGTTTAGTGAATGAAAACTATAAAATTTTAACTTATAATAAAATGAATAAAATTGAGAAAGTTAAGGATAATTTCCTTGTAATGACTTTGAGCTATTTATCAAGTAAATGTTTAATGGGAACAAGGTCATTCTAAATATAGTGAATTACGCGTTACAATTTTCTTTAATAAGAAGCATGATCCTTTTTCGAAAAATTAAATGACAAAGAAAAATGAATTCCGCAATCTCAAGCGTCAGTGAAGAAATCCACTTGATAGGAATTTGATGACGTATGAAAAAAAAATGGTCACTGAATATCTTATAACCCAGGAAGTCACACGACACTGAATATACCGTTATTTATTTTTTCCGGAGCAAACAATCACTATTTTGTTGTCGAAATTCTATACATATTTAGAGTTGTGATTAAAAAATGATTGCGATGAAATTCCGATGGGAGAGAAAAGAGAGAGTGTAAGGATATTAAAAGGAAGAAAGCGACAAGTAAGAGGACGAGTGATTGTCAATGCTTACCTTTTTACATGCTCGAACAATTTTCTTCAAGTCATATTCAGAAGAGAGTCCTTGTACCGTTGTTAAGGTCTTGCGACCATTCCGTTGCTGAATCCTTATATGCACGAGACCGTCCTGGACATCATCATCTGAACCCTTGATTGCATCTGCAAAGGGGTCTGCAAAACAAAATTGTTTTCGTCAATTCCCACCTCTTTGTTTTTAAAATAGAAACTTTGTGAAAGGCATCGTCCATCTTTCATTCGCAAGCACGTCAATCGATATTTTTTTTAGCGGAAAAAATGAAAAATTGAAAATAAAGTAATAAAGATGATGACTCTTTAAATTTATTGCATTCAGTGATGCAAGTGAAGACGCTGTCGCCATTTTGTCAAAACTATCTATGTGGAAACGCGCACAGGAATCATCGAGATCAAAAATTCGATAATTACCGAATGTGTTGAGATTCTGGATGGACATACGACAAACAAAATATATCCCTCGGAGATATACGACTGCAAATTGCAAATAAGCTTTTCGGAAAAATTAACGGAAGATACAAGTGAACACAGGCACTAAGCAAGAATATTGCTAAAACCCAAAAGATCTCGCGTGGAGACGGAGAACGAACTCAGCGGGAAGTAAAAGTTGCATTTGTCATGGATAAATGGGTGGGGTTAAAAACTTGACTCTCGTGTTCCGAAACCTATCGAAAAATACTCAGTAAAGTCCCGTTATATGGCAGCACTGTCGCTACTCATTTCAGAACGCATTACAAAGTTAGTGAAAAAAAGTTTTTTTTTTATTTTACCATCATCCTCTTTTATGGTATTAAATAATTAGTATTTTTTCCAATTATCTTCAAATAGATATTTACACTATATTTATAAGAAATAATTGAGATTTCCCGAATCACTAAAGTCAAATTTGCTGTTTTATTATAACTCGATTTCTCTTTTTTCTCACTTCCGGACAACGGAAGAATTACTAGTCAAGTTAATTTCTCATTATCAGTGTTAATTTAGCGTTTTTCCTTTAATTATAAACAAAAGTTTTAAAATGAAATATGGACTTTTTTTTCTCATTAAATTTACCGTCAGCGTCAAGTTTTAAATGTAATTTCAAATATAACTGAAATTTATAAAACTGTTTGAATTGATCGCTTGACTTTACAAATCATCAAAAAGAAATAAGAAAATTAAAATTTGATCATATTTTCATTGTATTTTTTTGTTTTTAACAATAAAAAAAGCAAATTGATTTTATTGGAATTTATTTTAGTAATACGCTTTATTTTAAATAATGCAAATAATATATAAATTTTTATATTAATTTTATAATAAGTGTAATTTCTTTAGTTTTCTGATGGTTGACAGCATTGACAGAGACCAGTTTTAATTTTTTTTTAGGTTAGAATTTCTTTAAGGGAGACTTTAAAAAAAATAATTAATTCTACACAATTTGTTAGTTAAAAGCACGGTTAAAAGTATGAAAAATTGAGATATTTAAAAATTCTACGGAAATTTAATTATTTAAATACAAAAATACATATAATTTATTGAATTCTCATAAAGAATTTTATCAACAAATTTTTATAAATATAATTAAATTCTTTTTTGACAAAATCGTAAATAACATTTTTAAGTTAAGAATAATTACATTCTTCGAAGAAATTGGATTAAAATTACATTAAAAAGTAATTGAAAATCTGCCATGAGTTTTATTTATGAAAATAATTGATTTTCTAAAAAGAATTTTATTATTTATGACAATAATTCAATTTCTAAAAAAATTTAATTATTCATGAAGATAATTCAATTCTTGACTAGAATTTTATTAAAATTTTCGAAAATAATTTAATTCTTTAGAAAAATGTTAATAAAATTATAAAGAATTGCATTTTTTGAGAAAAAAAAAATTTTTTTAAATAATGGAATTCAAAAAAAGAACTTTATATTTATAATATAATAATATATTTATAAAAATAATTAAATGTTTGCGTGGAATTCTGTTAAAATTTTTTAGAAATAATTATTTATAAAAAATTTTAACAAAATTCCACGCATCATTTAATTATTCTTTTGGAAAATTTTATTAAAGTCATCGTTGTTGAAAATCATTAAATTGAGGAAAATTTTTGAAATTTTGCAAAGAATTTTATTATTTGTAAAGATAATTAAAATTTCGACGAGAATTTTTAAAAATTTTTGTACATAATTGAATTTCTGCAAAGAATTTTATTATTTTTTAAAATAATTGAATTTATGCTATCATTTGTAACTTTTCTAAAAATATTTATAATTATTTTAGTGTTTTTAACTAAAATTCTTATTTATATTTATTTTTTATTCATAATAATTTATTGAATTTGATTAAAATTATAATTTTGCGTTGAGTTTTTTTTCTATTCTTGTTATGAAATTCATAATAAATAAATGTTTAAATGGAAATCATTTAATTCTTCTAAACAAATATAATTGAATTATTTCAAGAAATTTTATTTAAATTATTGAAAATAATTAAATTTTTACGAAAAAGTTTATAAATTTTTTGTTTAAATAATTCAATTATTCTTTCCTGAAATTTCATTAAAATAGTAGATATTGAAAATAATCCCCTTAAATCCTAATGGACTACGGGAATTTTGAAATAAATAAATAAATAAATAAACTGTATAGAAATAAATAAATGAAAACACTAGATTTCTAAAAAATTTGCATATTTTATTTTGTAACTACACTTTCGTACATTTTCTCGCTTGTTATTTAGAATAAATATTTTTTCGGTGCAAATTTTTGCCGCGAAACAATAAAAATATTTCTGAATTGAAATTGGAATGAAATTCTTCAGTTCTTTAAAAATAATCGATTACTGAACATCACGGCAGTTTTTATTTATTTTAACCTAGGCTTCGTATGTCAAATTTAATTTACATAAATTCTTAGTCATAGAGTACTATTGAACTGTACATTTATTTTTTTTTTATTATGTACCTAGGAAATTAAAAAACAAAAAAAAAAATTATCAATTGTGTAAAACTTTAAGAAACATTTAATTTAAAATGAATAAAATGTGTTAAATTAAAATATTAAGTATTAAGTTGTCTCCTTGTAAAGTATATAAGTATATTATTAAAAAATGAGATGTCGAATGTATAGCTCAATAGTAAATTTTTATAAGTACAAAAAAAAGGAAATTGATTATTTGGAAGAACAGGGTAAAACCTGTGCGAGTATAAGCTACATATGAATATCTGAGCAGAGGTTTAATACAAACGTATTTTAGTTCGTTATTTTTTTTCTCTCTGAGATTTGTTTTTTACAACAGTATTAATAATAGCAAAAAACGTTCTCTCAGAGAGTATATTTCGCAGTATGTAATTGAAAGTGATTTCGATGATTAAGGCTTACGGATTGAAGTCTATTGTCTCACCTTATAAAAATAGGTGATTTTTCAGTCGTTATATTCTTTAATTTAATATTAAAACAGAGTCTAACAAATGAATGTTTCAAGTACTTTTTTTATTTATAGAATTGAGATTTTCCATTTTTCTTGCTTTTACACTTTCTATAAATCGAAAAAGTACTTTCAAACACAAGTAAAAATATGGAAGGGAAAAATTTATATTCAACTTTAATGTCTAACAAAGGTCACAATTGCACAGAGAGAAGGAAAAGAAACAACTGTTCGGTAAGATAAGTTTTCCACAAATGGAAAAGAATAAATTAAACGTAAAACAATTTATCGTACAGATAAATAATTTATAAAATAAATAAATATAAATAATTTTTTTGGACAACATTTTCTTTCACTGTTAATGTTGCCTTCTCTCTCGTTATTGAATGTGACGTTGAAAAAAAAAATTATGAAACATGACAATTCAGGTACCAGCTTATAAAAAATTAAATAAATATCTAACTTTTTTTTTTAAAGAAGATTCTCTTTTAAATTTTCTCGGATTATATAGCTATTTTTTTTTTAATACAGATTGTGTCGCTTATTTATCAGTCAATTGATGTTACAAGAAACATTTTGTTTTATAATAGAAAAGTATTAAAATATACTTTTTATCTATCAGTTTGGTTGTTATATCCTGAGTTAAGAAAAAAAAATGAGATTCATTAGAAACGTTGAATGGAACAATATTAATGAAAGTGGACTTAATATAAATTTATACGGAATTACGGAGTAGTGAGATTTTTTAAAAATGGACGTTTCTTGTCAAGTGAAAAATCTTAGGCTAAGATTTTCATTTTATTATTAAATTCATCAATATTTTTTGTTTTTAAGACTAATAAAAAAATTGTTAATTTGGTTCTGATATATTCACTTTTTTTTCTTTTAGTTTCGACAAAAGTTCAATCCTTTTTCCTCGTACTTTTTTCAAAAACAATATTAGTTCTCTCAAGCTACTCGCCTATCAATTCCTTTTCGAAACAGCGTGATAACTTACGAATTTTAATTACAGTTCCTGTATTATGAAAAATGTGCAACAAGTCTTCTTGCACACTACACTGAATATTCCTGAAGTTTGTTTAGTTTATTTTTCTCCTCCTCCGATTCATCTCGGCAAATCATGAGAGTGTGCGCCATACCACAAGTAACAGCAGTTATGTACAATCCTTCAAGAGCTTTAACTTCCATTGGTGTCGTTGATGATTTTCGCATTTCTCCGAAACCCTGTAAATATCAATTTTTATTTTAAAACACTTCTCACTGATTTTTATCTTTTAAATATTTTATTATTCATTTGTCTATTTACTTTTTATAAACCTGTACTTATCATGGATAAAAATTAGAAATTAATGAAAAGGAATTTTTTAATAAAATTTACTAATATGTGACTCTTTATAAAATTCAATTATTTATCAATTATTAAATTACAGGCCTCGGATCGACTTTAACGAACAAAAAAAGTCGATTAAAAATAGAAAAAAAAGTCGAAAAAGTCGATTATTTAATTTAGTGTTGTCACAATTATTTATTTTCTATTTCCCTGATTCTTCACTGATTTCTAAATTCAATTAATCAAAAATTGTATAATTTTCCTAAATAAAATATTTAAATTTTAAATACTTCTTATTTCTTTTTTCGCCAAAAAATTCTAAATTCAATTGATCAAAAATTGTATAATTTTCCTAAATAAAATATTTAAATACTTCTTATTTCTTTTTTCGCCAAAAAAATAAAATTTCAAAAATTTCAAATTCTGAAATTTAATAATTTCTAAAAATTAAAACTACAACCCTTACAAGAATTCAATTTTTTTCTATAACTTTTAACTAAACTTCATTTCTAAATCAATTATCAATATTACTTTTTAATATTTTTCCGAAAGTTCTTCAAGAATTCAATTATTTAAATACAAAAATTCAATTTTTTATAATAATTGAAACCCGTTAATATTTCTTTTTAAAGATATTAAGGTAGAATATATTCAAAAATTTTAATAAACATAAATTCGTAAAATTAACTTATTAGAAATATTTCTAAATAATTTTTAAAAGACGCAATAGTTTTACAATTACATAACAATCAAAATTTTTTTTTCAAAAATTGAAATTTGGTAAAATCTTTTTAAATAATAATTTAAATTTAGTAAAATCTTTGATAAATAATTGAATTTTGCAAAGAGTTTTATTAAAATTATAGATGAATTAGAATTTTAATAAAATTCCAGAAAAAATTGAATTTTGCAAAGTTTTATTAAAATTTATGAAAATAATTGAATTTTTTAATAAATTTAAAAAAAAATCCTTAAAATTGAATTTAGAAAAAAAATTTTATTACAATTCCTAAAAATAATTGAATTTTTCAATAAATTTAAAAAAAATCCTTAAAATTGAATTTAGAAAAAAAATTTTATTACAATTCCTGAAAATAATTGAACTTTTCAATAAATTTAAAAAAAAATCCTTAAAATTGAATTTAGAAAAAAAAATTTATTAACATTCCTGAAAATAATTGAATTTTGCAACAAATTTTTTAAAAATTCCTGAAAATTGGATTTAGACAAAAATTTTATTAAAAATCATGAAAATAATTGAATTTTGCAACGAATTTTAATAAAATTCCTGATAATTAAATTTAGACAAAAATTTTATTAAAATTTTTGAAAATAATTGAATTTTGCAAAAAGTTTTATTAAAAATTATAGATGAATTAGAATTTTAATAAAATTCCAGAAAAAAAATTGAATTTTGCAAAGAGTTTTATTAAAATTCATGAAAATAATTGAATTTTTCAATAAGTTTTTTAAAAATTCCCGAAAATTGAATTTAGACAAAAATTTTATTAATATTTCTGATAATAATTGAATTTTGCAATAAATTTTTTTAAAATTCCTAAAAAATGGAATTTAGACAAAAATTTTATTAAAATTCATGAAAATAATTGTATTTTGCAACGAATTTTAATAAAATTCCCTAAAATAATTAAATTTTGCAAAAAAAAATTATGAAACAAATAAATATTTGAGTTTTTAAAAAATATTAAAAAGAATACTCAAATTTTTGATGAATTTTAATTATAAATAATTTCTCAAAAATTCTAAAGGGGCCGTCCATAAACCACGTAGCCCCATTTTTTGGGAATTTTGACCCCCCCCCCTCCCCCATGTAGTACGCTATTACATGTATTAGCGCCATTTTTTCCTCTTGTCGTAGTCAATTGCTTGACTCCCCCCTCCCCCTCAAGAGGCTACGTGGTTCATGGATGGCCCCAAAGTAGTAAATTTTAAAAAATTCTAAATTACTTTGTCAGAGAATTCCTTTTTTCAAAACTATTTTAATATTTTCATTTTTTATCGAATTTACACTTGAAGATTATTCATTAAAATTTTTAAAAATTGAATTACTTCCAAAATTTTAAATAAAAATTCTATAATAGTTAATTTTCAAAAAATATAATAAAATACTTGAAAAAAAGGATTTATTTTCAATTAACTATTTGAAAATAGTCGAAAAAAGTCGAAAAAAATCATAATATCCGAGGCCTGAAATTAAAATACTTTAAAAATTCGATTTGTTAAAAAGTTTTTGAAATTCTTTAACAAATTTAATTATTTTCAGTTGAATTTCCAATTTCTATTAATTCGATAATTTTTAAAAATTTATTTACTATATTTGAATCAGTGACTGATTTTTTACTATCAAATTAATTATTTTTAACTAATTTAAATTTAGAGAACATTATTAATATCTAGGAGGTTAAAGTTTTGAACGTTCAAATGAACGAAATTTATTTATTTCTTCTTCAAATTAAATTTTTATTACTATAATTTTGCGTCACTATTAAGCAAATTAATTATAATGTTTCTAAATGTAAAATTTGAGTTTTTAATTTGAATTGTAATCAATAATCTATGAAAATATTTTTAACAAAAAATATTTCGTTCATTTGAACGTTCAAAACTTTTTGTTCATTAATAGCTATAAAAATTGAAATAAAAAGCGATTTTGTAAAAACAAATTAAAATAATAAAACTTTTTTAATTTGGTGAAAAAATCCCCGATTTTGCATAAAATTCCTGGCTTATTCCCGGTTAGTAGACACCCTGGATATGTCAAAAAATCGAGACTGAAAATTTTCGGTAAAACAATGTTTCCATGAGGAAGCAAAAAAAATTATTTGAAAAATTAATATAAAATTGTCGAATAGGTGAACGAGGATGATGGCGAAAACTTTGAATAAGAATAACTCACCAATTCACCATACGTGGGACTACAACCCCAGGCAATAACCGACTCATCGGCGGCAACAACGACGCTAGTTTGCGAGCAGGCAACACATCTGATGTCCCAACCAGAGAGATCTTGAATCGGCTTGGGGTACATATTAGCCTCGCCGGTGCGCTTTGTCTGGCCAAACATCAACGCAGACCCATGAATATTGATAACAATACTGTAAGTACTTCCGCAGTGAACTGCACGCACACCTCGACTCGGCGGCTCCAGGAACTTGATCAGACGAGGCACTAACTCATCTCGTTGCTCATTGTGACCCAAGCGGCCGATTCCGCCGAAACCCCATGAGAAAGCACGATTCTTGCTGTCGATGGCGACAGTGTGATAATGCCCACAACTGAAGTCACTGATCTCAACGCGGTCTAGTGGCGTCACATGATTGTCCTTCCCCTTCTCCATATACAAGACAATGCGCTTCGGTGCTTTCTCAAAGTGAAAACCCATTTTCGTGCTGGTGATGAAGTACTTTCCGTCGGTGTTGTGACCCAATGCACCGTACTCGGGCGAACCGAACGAGTGCAATCCACCTTTGATGTCAAGGATCATTGAGAATTCGGCACCGCAGCCAATTTTCACTATGGGCGGACCGGAGTATTTCACTTTCGTTGCTGTCAGAACGTTGGGAATTGTTTTTCCTATTCCGCATTGACCTAGTTTATTATCGCCAGCCGCAAAAACTAATCCGCGACTGGTCAAAAATAAAGTGTGATTACGTCCGCATGCAGCGGCTATCACCGTGTGACCTTTCAAGCCCTCCACCTCGGTCGGCTCATCTCGACGTTTCATGTCTCCAACTCCCAATTGTCCTTAAATTCACAACAATAAACCAATTAATTTTATACGCTTCATTAATCAACTCAACAATCTTAACAAAATTGCACACAATCATTTAGATTTCAAAAAGTAAACTTATTTGAATTTGATTTGATTAACCATTTACAATTTATAACACTAACTTTTTCGTACGCTACGCCGAGCCTGGTCAATAATTTGAAAGTTTCCCAAACTGACAAAATCATTATTTTAAGAATATTGTTACTGTAATTTCTTCAAAATTATTTGTATCATTTCAAATCAATTGACATTTTCTAGAATTTTTCACTAAAATTCTACTTTAAATCAATAACATCAATTATTATTCAATTAAAATTTTTCAAAAAAATTAATTCTACAGAATTGTCAGTTAAAAGTACGAAAACCAATAATTTAATTTCTGCGAGAAATCAATTATTTAAATACAACTGGGTTGCCACAAATATTTAATTTTATTTTCCCCTGATTTCCAGACAAAATTTTCACTTTTTCCCTGACCCTAAAGAATATTCTAATTCACTCTAAAAATTATTAAATACTCAAAAATTGTAAATTGTAAAATTATTCAAAAACATCAATAACTTCTTTTTTAAATAAATATTTAATCATTATTATTTTTTCGTAGGAATTAAAATTCAACAAAACATAAAGAAGGCGATCGTCTTCTTCATGTTTTGTAATAATTTAAATTACTATAACTTTTATAAAAAAAAGTTAAGTATTTACAAAAATCCTAATAAAATCCTTCGCAAGAATTCAATTATTTTTACAAATAGTAAAATTTCTCAAAAAAATTCAATTATTTAAAATAACTGTAATAAAATTCGTTGCAAGAATTCAATTATTTTCATAAATAATAAATCGATTACTCGAAAATTCATTTTTAAATCAATTTTTATTAGAAAATTCTAGATGAATTCAATTATTTAAATTAAAAAATCAATAATTTATTGAATAATTGAATGTTTGTTAAAATTGAATTCTCATAAAGAATTTTATCAACAAACTTTTAAATAATTGAATTCTTTTGACAAATTTTAATAAAATTTTTAAGAATAATTACATTTTTCGAGGAATTCGATTAAAATATTGTATCAAAAATAATTAAAATCCTGCGATGAGTTTTATTATTTTATTATTTTGAAACTAATTTAATTCTTCCAACGAATTTTATTCAAGTTTATAAAAATAACTGAATTTCTGTGAAGAATTTTATTATTTATATAAATAATTGAATTCTTACAACGAATTTTATTCAAGTTTATAAAAATAATTGAAATTTCGGTAAAGAACTTAGTTAATTTTTTTTTAAATAATTGATATTTTTCGAAAAATTTTATGAAATTTTGTATTTTAAATAATTGAATTCATGTGAAAATTTTATTACTTATGAAAATAATTGAATTATTTCGAAGAAATTTATTTAAAATTTTGTAAATAATTGAATTTCTGTGAAATTTTACCAAGAATTTTATTAAAATTTTTAAAAATAATTTAATTTTGAAGAAGAATTTTTTTATTTATAAAGATAATAATTGCGATTTTGACGAGAATTTTGTTTAAATTTTTGAAAATAATTGAAATTCTGCGAAGAATTTTTTTAACTTTTGAAAATAATTGAATTTCTGGAATCATTTGTAACCTTTCCCTGACCTATGGCAACCCTGAACAACTTTTGAAAATATTTAATTTCTTTTAAGGAATTTAATTAAAATTTTAATGAAATTTATTATATTAAAGAATTTTATAACAATTTTTGAAAATAATTGAAAACTTTTTGAAGAATTTTATTAAATTTTTTAAGAATAATTGAATTCCTGAGAAGAATTTAAGTAATAATCTTTGAAAATAATTGACTTCTTCAGAAAAAATTAAAAAAAATTTTTGACAATAATTTAATTCTTGAGAAGAATTTTCCTATTCCTATTAGAAAAGAATTTGATTAAAATTCCTTAGAATAAATGTTTAGTACACAAAATTGGTTCTAAATTAATCCGTTCTAATAAAATTTTACTACGGATTAGAAAAATGATATAAAAAGAGAAATACAAGAGATGAGGAAAAAGGTAAAAACGGTAAAAAAGAAACAAATCATCCACTTTACGCATCGACTTTGATTATTTTTTATCAAAAAAGGAAAGTTACCTTTTTCATTTCTGCCAAACGCTAAACATCTGTTGTCCTCAGTGACAATAATGTTATGAGCAGCTGCAGAAGCCGATGCAACTAATCTTACACGGGCTCCATTTAAGTTTTTAAATGTATGTGGAACCCATAAACTTTTTCCTACGTTGCCCTTCGCTCCTTTCGGTGGTGCTTTTCGTCCCACCAAATCCCAGTTTGTCAGTCCACACATGATCAATGTCCCCGGTTTGCCCCATCCGCCCTGAAAAATATTTTCTGAATTAGAAATGAAAAAACTTACAATTTTTTTACTATTTGTAAAACGGCAAAAAGATAATAAATATCTCTTTCTGCCTTCGTAAGTATCAAAAGTTTTTCAATATTTTCAGGTTGGTCACAAGTTTCAGTTTATCAATTTTCCTGACGAAAGTTTTTTTACAGGAAAATATGAAAGTTCACAGAAAACAAGTAAAAATTAATAAAATTTAATAATTCAATTATTTTTTACAATTTTCAACTAAACTTCATCTCTAAATCGATTACTTTTTAATAATTTTTCTAAAGTTCTTCTAGAATTCAATTATTTAATTACAAAACATCATTTTTTTTTGTAATAGTTGTAACTGTTTTTTTTTTCTTAATTTCAAAAAAAAAATTATACTAAAGAAATTCTTACAAATAATTTTTTAA
Source organism: Leptopilina heterotoma (assembly GCF_015476425.1). Classification (NCBI taxonomy): domain Eukaryota; kingdom Metazoa; phylum Arthropoda; class Insecta; order Hymenoptera; family Figitidae; genus Leptopilina; species Leptopilina heterotoma. Next base: position 683,440 of record NW_025110949.1, on the reverse strand, counting down.
AAATATTACTAAATAATTTTTGAATTATAGGTTTTCAATAAACCTATAATTTTCAATTATAGGTACAGAATTAAAAAATTTCAAAAATATTTTTCTAAATTAAAAATTCCAATTCGCTAAGTACAAATAAAATCTCAAAAGAAAATATCGATTTCAAAATTATAAAATTGTATCTAGCACATTTTATAAGAACAAATTTAATTTGATTTCCACTTTAAATTATATTTCATCGAAAAACATAATATTTCTCTGCACTAAAATGGAAAGATTAAATATATTGTAATGAATTCATATATTTATGCGTCGAGTTTTTATACATTCATATTTATACCTGTTCATAAGTATCAAAAACATTTTTTTCGGCTTTTAAAATGTACTTAATAATACAAATAGAAATGTTGACAAATAATAAAATAAACTTTCAATTATTTTCATTAGTAAACTCTAATTATTAAAAAAAAAATAATAAAGACGCTTTCCCAGGAAGCAAAAAAAAACCGTTAGAATTCTGAATAGAAAAAAAAGACGAGATAAAAATCATTAAATCATATAACGCTGACAGGAATGGAATAAAGCGAAGGAGAGGTAAAATTTATAGGAAAAAGAAAAAATTTGAAAGAAATTTTGTACCTCGGGAGCGGGTAATTCTGGAATAGTTGAAATGTCGGTATTATCCTCCTCTTCAACATCGGCACCATCCTCGCCGTCGACTGTGTTGGTGCCGGTTTCAGCTTCCTCAACCTCCGACTCATGATCACTCGAGATATCTTCCTCGTCATATTCAGTCTTGCGTGTTTTTGCACGAGGCTTCTTATTTGGCGCGGTTTTCCTTTTATTAGAAGACATACTTTTTTTTCTCTTCAATTGACGAAAAAATGTGATTCCGATGGATTATTTTTGAAAGAAAAAAAATTCTTAAACAATTTTCAAAGGACGCAACACAAATGACATTTAACGATGTAATATGGCGGGTAAGAACCTTGCGTCGCGCGTCACGATTCCCTTTCCCAAGGATAATATAAAGCTCTCTGAAAATTCACCGTGGAATATGACTCGACGAGCGAGTTGCTTTATGGCCCCTTCTTCGAAGCCGATGAGCATCAAGCATTGGCGTAGAAAAAAGATAACCCTCCACTTTACGGAAGCGCCTATACGCCACTGTAACCGAATCCCGTATGTGTGCATAAAGTAAGGTACAAATACAAGAATTGCGTGCGAGGGACCCCCTTAGGCTAGCTGAAATTCCCTAGAATAGAATTAATTGCGAGCGAGCCTACCCCTTAGGCTAGCTGAAATTCGTTAAAATTAAACGACTGTGTGAAAAGGAGGTTATGTTTTCTTTCCTGAAACATTAATTAAAATTAATTTTTTTAAACATTTCTTTTTCACAAATTGAAAAAAAGAAATCTTGTGAGGTAATAAGTTAAATTTATTTGGAAAAAAAGTAAAATAATTTTGAAGTTAAATTGATAATGTGTCTACAATTATTCTGATCCATTTTACAAAAAGAAAATTAGTTGTGTTATTTATGGGAAATTTTAAACATGAAATATTTATATTTTTTTAATATATACATACAAATATGTAAGTTAAAACAAAATCGAATTTTAAAAAACAGACCATTGTAGAAACTATTTAATAAGAGTTGAAAAATTATTAATAAATTAATTAAACATAACTTTTTTACAGAGCTAACAATTATCAATTTAACCTCAAAATTATTTTACTTTTTTCCAAATAAATTTAACTTATTACCTCACAAGATTTCTTTTTTTCAATTTGTGAAAAAGAAATGTTTAAAAAAATTAATTTTAATTAATGTTTCAGGAGGCTCGCTCGCAATTAATTCTATTCTAGGGAATTTCAGCTAGCCTAAGGGGGTCCCTCGCACGCAATTCTTGTATTTGTACCTTACTTTATGCACACATACGCGATTCGGTTACAGTGGCGTATAGGCGCTTCCGTACCACTTCCACAAACATTATACTTTTTATTATGGCCGATTCCTAAAGTTTATTCTTTTTCCAAATTTTTGTGAAGGAAAGAATTATTATTTTATTTTCATACTTTTTAATTATTAAACAACGGTAGGTTCAATAAACAAAATTACTTCTCTTGATATTAAAAAAGAAGGTTCTTTTAATTCATTTGTTCATCTCTGAAAAGAATTGTATAACTTTTGAGGTTAGAAAAGTTATATTTTAAGTAGTGGCGGGATTTTTTAAGTTTTTATCGTTTTTATAATAATTGTTCAATTAATTACAAAAATTTTAATAAAATCTAATTCAAGAATTCAATTATTTTTAGAAATAATGAAATTTTCGCTGAAATTGAATTATTTTAAATACAATTTTAATTGAATTCCAGGGAAAATTCAATTATTTTTAAACATTTTTTTTAAATTCTTCTAAAGAATTCAATAATATCAAAAAATAGTAAATTTTTCATAGGAATTCAATTTTTTTAAATACAATTTTAATAGAATTCTTCTGGAAAATTCAATTATTTTTTTAAATTTTGCAAAAATTGAATTCTTTGTTGAAATAATAAATTTTCACGTAAGGATTTAATTTTTAAAAAAAGTTTTAAGAAAATTCTATTCAAGAGTCGAATTATTTCAGAAACAATTAAATAGTCGATTTACTGAAAATCATTGAATTCTTGTAAAGTTTTTATAAAAAAATTTGAAAATAATTGAATTCATTTCAAGAATTTTATCAAAATTTTTTTCAATAATTGAATTCTTTCGAGAAAATGTAATTAAAATTGTATTGAAAATAATTTATTTCTTGGGAAAATTTTTATTAAAATTCTTTTAAAATAATTGAATTTGTTTAATATTCTTAAAAATAGTGGAATTTATTTAAATAATTTTTACAATAATTTTTAATAATTGTCATAAAATTCTTTGCAAAAATTCAATTTAGGAATAAAATAAAAAATCTTTGTAAAAAATTCAATTATTTTTATATAAATAATAAATTTTATTCTTATTAGGATTTTACTTATTTTCAATATAATTTTAATTGATATTTTTGAAAATTTCAATTATTTTGAAATTTTTTATTAAAAATTGATTTAAAAATGAATTCATTAATTAATTAATTAATTAATTAATTAAACAATTTAATTTCCGTTTTTTAATCTTGAAAAGTCGGGAATTTGAAATGAGCAAAATATTTAAATTAAAATTTTGTAAATTGAAAAAGGTGACGAGAGTTGCAAAAGAAAAGAAACAATTTCTTCCGAACATTTTTCATTTATTGATCACGAAATTATATTTATAACGACCTTACACTAGAATAATTTAACTTATAGTAAATTAAACTAAATGTGCGAATGGAATGATTAATGAATACGGAGATTGCCAACTATTTAAAATTCCCCATTCTATTTTTTCGTTTGCTTTAAATTGATTGAGTTAAAATTTTAATTATTCAGCAATTTTCATAAATACGGAAAAAAATCTTCAGCTGGAACAGCGATAAGTTTCACTTATCAGCGAAAGTATTTATTGAAAACAGAAAAAATTTCGCCAATTGCAGGCAAATTTGTAACTGTTCCAGGTACAGATTCTTTTCCGCATATTTCTTGAAAAAAAAAATTTTTCACCTGAAACAGCGATAATTTTTACTAAAATAGCCGAAGTATTTATTGAACAAAGAAAAAATTTCGCCAATTGCAGTTAAATTTGTAGCTGTTCCAGGTAAATTTTTTTCTAAAATGAATGAATTATTTTTCGAAATGAATCAATTATTTCTCGAAATGAATTTGATTTAGTCAACTTCCTCCATTCTCGATGCCTCTTCGGACTCGCCTTCCAATGGTGGAACGTCAGAGTCAATTTTCTCCTCCTCAATCATTGGCGAGTCGTCGTCCTCGAGTCCAAGACCGAGTCTGATCATTCTGTAGATCCGCGACGAGTGAACTTGAGGATCTTCGAGTGCGAAACCGGAGGATAAAAGAGAAGTCTCGAAGAGGAGCATGACTAGGTCCTTGACTGCCTTGTCGTTCTTGTCGGCGTCGATCTTCAGCCTCAGGTTGTTCATGATCGGATGGTCGGGGTTGATCTCGAGGTGTTTCTTCGCCGCCATGTAGCCCATGGTGGACGTGTCGCGCAGGGCCTGCGCCTTCATGATCCTCTCCATGTTCGCGGTCCAGCCGTACTGTGAGGTCACGATGCAGCAGGGCGAGTCTACGAGTCTATTCGAGACGACGACCTTTTCCACCTTCTTGTCGAGAACGTCCTTCATCACCTTGCAGAGATTCTCGAACCTCGCCTTGTCCTCCTCGAACTTTTTCTTCTCGCTCTCGTCCTCGGGCAGCTCTAAACCTTCCTTCGTCACCGAGACGAGCTGCTTGCCGTCGAACTCCTTGAGCTGTTGCACCACGTACTCGTCGATCGGCTCCGTCATGTAGACAACTTCGAACCCACGTTTCTTGACTCGCTCCACGAAGGAGCTGTTCGACACTTGGTCCTTGCTCTCGCCGGTGATGAAGTAGATATGCTTCTGACTCTCCTTCATTCTTCCGACGTAGTCTTTGAGGGAACACATCTCGTCCCCTGAAGCCGATGTATGATATCTCAGCAACTCCCCAATTTTCTTTCTATTCTGACTATCCTCATGAATACCCAGCTTTAGATTCTTACTGAACTGCTCGTAGAATTTCTTGTAGTTCTCCTTGTCCTCCGACAACTCTTCAAAAAGTTCCATACACTTCTTAACTAGATTTTTTCTAATAACTTTTAGAATTTTATTCTGTTGGAGCATTTCGCGAGAAATATTCAGAGGCAAATCCTCACTGTCAACCACCCCTCTCATGAAATTCAGATACTCCGGTATCAGTTCCTCGCAATTGTCCATAATAAACACTCGCCTCACGTACAACTTAATGTTATTTTTCCTCTTCTTATTCTCGAATAAATCGAACGGCGCACGTCGGGGAGCGAAAAGAAGGGCACGAAACTCGAGTTGTCCCTCAATGGAAAAATGCTTCACAGCCAAATGATCCTCCCAATCGTTCGTCAAACTCTTGTAAAATTCTCCATATTCCTCCTGTGTAATATCATCGCAATTTCTCGTCCAGATCGGTTTCGTTTTATTCAGCTCCTCATCCTCGGAGTACTTTTCCTTAATTGTTTTCTTCTTCTTCTTTTCGTCCTTGCTCTTTTCCTCGTTCTCATCCTCGCCGACGTCTTCAATTTTCGGCTTTTCATCCTCATTCTCCTTCTTCTCGGCATCGTCGTCTTCTTCGTCTTCACTCAGTTCCTTGTCCCTCTCCTTCTCAACGACAAGTTTGATGGGATAGCCGATAAATTGTGAATGTCTCTTGACGATCTCTTTGATCTTCGACTCCTCGAGATATTCGCTTTGGTCTTCCTTAATGTGGAGAATGAGTTTCGTTCCACGACCGATTGGCTCACCGTTGTCCTGTCGCACTGTGAACGAACCACCGGCTGACGATTCCCACAGATATTGCTCGTCGTCATTGTGTTTCGAGATGACTGTCACCTTGTCGCAGACCAAGTATGCCGAATAGAAACCAACGCCGAATTGACCGATCATCGAAATATCCGCACCAGCTTGAAGAGCTTCCATGAAAGCTTTCGTTCCTGATTTCGCAATCGTTCCCAAATTGTTGACGAGGTCGGACTTTGTCATCCCAATTCCCCTGAAAAATAATAAACAAATTAAATAATATTTTCTTTTTGAGAGAATTTCCACTACTTTTAAATTCGCTAATTTTCAAAAAAATTTCAAAAAAATCAATTATTTAACATTTTTATACAATTCTTCACAATAATTCAATTACTCTTACTAATAATAAAATTTTCCATAAAAATTCAATTTTTTAATTAAACAATGATTAAATAATTTTTAATTTTAATAACTTTTTGATTAAATTATAAGCATGAATTTAATTATTTTCATAAATAATAAAACTCGTCGAAAAATTTCAATTATTTTTAATACTAATTTTAAATTAATTAATCGAAAAATTCAATTATTTTCACAAATAAAGTTTTCCACGCAAGAATTCAATTATTTAAAATAAAATTTTCATCATATTTATTATATTTCGAAAAAATTAATTATTTAAAACAATGTTCATAAAATTCTTATGAAGAATTCAATTACTTTCAAAAATAACAAAATTTTACAACAGAAATTCAATTCTTTTTAAACATTTTAATAAACTTTTCCGCAATAATTCAATTATTTTCAAAAATAATAAAATTCTTCTCTGTAATTCAATTATTTTTGAGAATTATAATAAAATTCATAGCAACTATTCAATTATTTTCATAAATAATAAAATTCATAGCAGGATTTCAATTATTTTTAATACAATTTTACAGGAACTGCTCAAAAAATGTAATTATTCTTAAAAACCTAATTTCAATTCCTCGAAAAAATCAATTATTTCAAGAAAAGGTTTTTTAAAAATATTTTTTGAAATGATTGAATAATTATTTTTAAAAAATTAATAAAATTATTCGAAAGAAATTAATTGTTTTAAATATTTTTTTGGAATGATTCAATTATTTTTTTAAATTTTAATAAAATTTTTTCTAAGAATTCAATTATTTCCACAAATAATTTTTCGAAAGAATTCAATTATTAAAGATAAATAAGAAAATTACTCCCGAAAATTCATCTATTTTGAGGTATTTTAATAAAATTCTTTTCAAAATTCAATTATTTTCATGAATAACAATTCTCATCACAATAATTCAATTATTTTTAAAAGTAATAAATTTCTTCTTGGAAATTCCATTATTTTAAAAAATTCTTATAAATCGTTCGCAAGAATTTAATTATTTATAAATATATTTTAAATTGTTTCATGAATAATAAAATTCGTATCAGGAATTCAATTTATTAGCAGGCTAAGGAAAAAGTAAATATTTTTTATGAAAATTAAAAAAAAGTCAGGAAAATAAAAAATATGGAATGGAATTTTTGTTAATTTTGTGAAATGAATAAAACGAGTTTTTTTTACATTAAAAAAAAATGACAATAACCCACAAAAATTAATTTTCAAAACAAACAAAATGAATGCAGAGAATTTGCTAACGGAAAGGAAACTTACGATTATTATATTAGAAATTAAAAACTTCAAATAATTAAAAAAAAAAAAATGCCACTTAACTTTTTGGAAAAAAATTAATTCCACAGAATTCTTAATTAAAATTATGAAAAGTTCAAATTTTTAAAGATTTTAATTTAAAACTCTTTTCAAAATTCAAATATTTCTAAAAATTAACGCTTTCAATACTCAATTATTATAATTGAAAATTTTAATTGAAATACATTTTTAAATCAAAATTTATTAGAAAATTCTACGAAAATTCAATTATTTAAATACAAAAATAATTATTTTATTATATTGAATATTTCTTAAAATTGAATTTTTTTGACAAATTCTAATAAAAGTTTTAAGAATAATTTCATTTTTAGAGAAATCTGATGAAAATTGTATTAAAAATAATTAAAATTCTGCGCTAAGAATTAATTATTAAAATTTTTGAACATAATTAATTCTTAGCCCAGAATTTTAATTATTTTTAATACAATTTTCATCAGATTTCTCTAAAAATGAAATTATTCTTAAAAATTTTATTAGAATTTGTCAAAAGAATTCAAATTTTGACGAGAATTTTTGTAAATTTTTGAAAATAATTGAATTTTTGAGACGAATTTTATTAAAATTTCTTTTGAAATAATTCAATTCTTTTGTGAAATTCTATTGAAATAGTAGAAATTGAAAAAAATTCAATTTCAATTTCAATTTGATATGAAAATATCAAATTTCCAGAATTACTACAAAATCTAAAGTTTTTAACTATTTCAATTGTTGTGTAAAAATGAATAATAATAAATAAATTTATTTTATTTAAAAAATAATTAAACTTAAAATAATAATTATGAAAAATTACATTTCTGAGAAATTTTAATTTAATTTTTTAGATAGGGTTCATAATTTGTGTTAAGAAATTGTGTAAAAGACAACTGAATGTTTATAAAAACAAGTAATTGATAATTTTTTAAATCATTGAAATTTTCTCGAATTCCATTAAAAATAATGGAATTTTTAAATATGTTATTGAAATTTTTGAAAATAATTGAGGGAAATTCATTATAGTAATTAATATTATTTTTAAAATAGATAGTCAACCTTCAAGTTTTTAAATGAAATTCTTGCTTCTAAAAAGGGATTTTTTTTTCTAAAATTGTCTTATAAAATTTGAAAAAATTTTTAAACATTAGATAAAAATTTTTGTAGTTTAAAAAACTGTAAACTTAAATTAATTAAATTATACTAAAAATGAAAAACATTTAACACTTTGAAATAAACATTTTCACTAATACAAATTTTTTTAAATTTTGCATCCAGCAAATTCAGGAGAAATAAAAAATATTTTACAGTTGAAACATTAGTTATAATTCATACTTACGAGTCAATAATTGTGAGTGTTCTGTCATTTTTGTTAGGGATGAGTTTAATGTACAATTCCTTGCAAGCGTCGAGCTTCGATGGGTCTGTCAAAGATTCATACCGGATTTTATCCAAAGCCTGAAAGAAAGTCATAAAATAAAAAATGAATTTTAATTTAATTTTAATAATAATAAATAATTTAATTAAAAATTCTAATTCAAGCGGTGGATTTTTTATAAAATATACATTAAATGAAATATTTTGTTCATATTGTTTTTCTTTAATTGAAACGTTATTCATATATATTTGCATTTTAATTTTATAAATGAAAATTTCTTTGACTTTTTTCTTTTCAACTATTTATTAAGTTATTATATTTTGGTGTTCATTTTTACCTAATTATTAATTTATATTATTTCTTTATTTATTATTAACCCGGAATGTTCTAAACAAATGTAGAATTTCAACATTTGTCATCGCGATGATTTTTCGATGAAAAAATATTTAAAGAATAAAGAACAGTATACTTACATCAGAAGAGTTTGAAATTAATTCTCGTAGAAAAATTTCTTTATTTGAGTAGAATGTGTTGATGATTAAACTCATTAATTGAGCAATTTCTGCTTGAAATGCATAAGTTTCAACATCATCATCACCACCGTCTGACATGGTGACGTCTTCCGGCATTTTCGTTCTTTTGCAAATTTCTCTTTCAGTATAGAAAAAATAATTGCACACTTATCACTTAATTATTAATTGATATTCAGTTATAATTTGTATTTTATTTTTAATCACTGACATGCAATCATGCAATATCGATGAGAGAAAATAAAAAGTTAACACACTCGCTTTACGTCAGTTTCGCACGAATTCACAAGTTGGAATATTGCTCCTCCTTGCGGCGCATTCGATTTTATCAACTGAGGAACTTTCTAGAAGTTGACGATCGGAAATCCTCGCTTCACTTCTAGCAACTTCTAGATAATTCTATCAAGTTCCAGACTGTTTAGAAAATTTTTTCTAATTGTTTCAATCTTTTCTTGACTTGAAATTATAATAAATATTTCTATCGCGAATTAATAGATATTTTTCAATTTGAATCAAATTGGGTTAGATTTATTTTTAAACATTATTTAGGATATATAATGAAAGTACTTTTGACTATTTTATAACCGGAAGCTCGTCGGAAGAGGAATTCAGAACAAAATTCTTTAGAAACATCTAGAATATGTCAATGATGTCAATCAAAGAAAACGAAGAAAACTATAGATGAAAAAATAAGAAGGAAAACTAATTTTACTTTGGCGAATATAATTCTAATTTTTCCCCCTTCTAGAATTCTTTGACTATTTTGAATAAAAGTAAAAATGATAATTAATATGGGTCACGTATTTTTTTTTTTTTTTGTGAAATCCGGTTAAAATCAATACTTTGCAGCTTTGCAGTTATTTCCTTCCAAACCGTTGAATAATAAAATCAAATCAAGCAACATTGCTCTGTAATATTACTGTAAGGTATCAGACTAACCGCAAAATACTGTTTGTTTTAATTAGATTAAACATTTTATTACTTAAATTTGATGAAAAATTAATAATAAAATACTTTACAAAATTTTTTCCAAGCTTATTGTGCAACGTTGCGGCATCATTATACGGTAATATTGACGCAACGTTTCCAAGTAATATTCCGACAATATTGCATTATAATGTTGCCGGAAGGTTGCCGTGTAAGGTTGGGGTAACCTAGCCGTGAAATATGGCGGAGGTGGGAAATATTAAGCTTTTAATAACGTTGCGGCAACATTATCGTGCAACATTGCCAACATTGCGAGGCAACATTGCTGTACAGACAAAATAAAAGTTAGTCCTATATCATAATTTCGTAATTTATAAGAAAAAGACAAATTAAATTTTAAATTCGTTTTGGATTTAATTTTGAACATTTAAAACGATTGAAAGTTGCATTTGAACAAAAATTACAATTTTCTGTCAATAAGAAACATTTGTTAAATTTTAGGTTATGTTACTTAAATCATTCAATCATTTATTATTGACAAAAAAATTTTTATTTTTATTCAAATATAACCTTAAATTGTTCAAAATGCTCATAAGAGCGAAAAGAACAACAATATCTAGCTATCTCTCTTGCACTCATTATTTTCAGCTTCGGGTTTAGGCTGCGTCAGGCTGCGTTTACATGCTTGCGTTTTGTGTCGTGAAAAAAAATTTAGAAGTGTTGTGCAGGCATCTTTAGGGAAATGTTGGTGCAAAATGTAGAATTCCCTTAACTTTTATTTGTCTAACTCTACTCAACCCTGTTTGTAAATAAACAAATCTTCATGAAGACAGCATGTTTGACAGCTTTTCAAAATTAAAAAAAATTTTTTAAAAATGATAGAAATACCTAAAAAATCTAAAAAATGACTGAATCTTTAAAGGAACCTGTATTGTTTGCAGGTGAAATTGATGAAAATATTAATCTTTCATTGCCTGCAACTTCTGCTGAAGAATACATCAACCAAGTAATGTAAGAATAACCTCCTTACTTTTTCAAAACAAAATTGTTGAATTAGAAAAAAATAGTATTAATAGAAATTTATTTATTAGAATTGAAGCCAGAAGATGTGAAAGCGTTGTTGTGTCAGAAATTGACGAGACAAAATTGAAGAAACCGACTGTGAATATAAAAACTGTAAGTCTGGTTTTAACAAAATTTGACTTTCATTTTGCTTTTTATCGTACATTTTTGTAAATAATTTAAAAATGAAAAGTTAGCAGGATGCACTGAAGCCCCGGCAAGCTTAGGTCCATCATTAGAATGGCAAAAGTGTCAAGTTGATGATTTTTCGAAAATCAGACTCTACATTGCAAGGGTAAGAGACGAAATACAAACTTGCAAGCGGAAATGGAAACCTCCAGCTCTGAAATTGGTAAAAAGTTTTTCATTTTTTAAATTAAATCGTCCAATGTAAAGAAAAAACTTTACGAAATTTAGTATTTTAATTTTCCAATAAAGAGAAGCAATTATGCTTTTATTAATAATAAAAGTCAAAACATCGACTTGAGTAAAAATTAAATTCAACTTCAAAACCTTGTTCAATTTAGTGGATAACTGAATTCTTTTCCCTGTAAGAAGAGCTGAATTCTTTAAAACGATTCAATTATTTTCAAAAAATATTAGAAATTCAATTATTTTCAATATCTCGTCTTTTCATTACAAACAAAAGAATTCAATTATTTTAAATAAATGGAGAAAATTCATACAAAATTCAATTATTTTCATAAATAATAAAATTTCCACAGGAATTCAATTAATTTAAAATAGCATTTTCAAAAAAATTTCGAAAAAATCAAATATTTAACAAAATCTATATACAATTCTTCATAATAATTCAATTACTTCCACTAATAATAACATTTTTCATAGAAATTAAATTTTTTAAAAAAAAATTTTGATCAAATTCTAAGCAAGAATTAAATTATTTTCATAAATAATAAAACTCATCGAAGAATTTCAATTATCTTTAATATTATTTTAAATTAATTAATTGAAAAATTCAATTATTTTCACAAATAAAGTTTTCCAGAAGAATTCAATTATTTAAAACAAAATTTTCATATTTATTATATAACGAAAAAAAAAAATTATTTAAAACAATGTTTATAAAATTCTTATGAAAAATTCAATTACTTTCAAAAATAACAAAATATTTCACAGAAATTCAATTCTTTTTTAACTTTTTAATAAAATTTTTCGCAATAACTCAATTATTTTCATAAATAATAAAATTCTTCTCAGGAATTCAATTATTTTTGAAAATTCTAATAAAATTTTTACCCAACTAGGTATTCAATTATTTTCATAAATAATAAAATTTATTCATAGCAAGATTTTAATTATTTTAAATACACTTTTACAAGAATTGTTCAAAAAATTTAATTATTCTTAAAAATTTAATATCATTTTCTCGAAAAAATCTGTTTTTTAAAAAAATTTTTTTTTAATTTTGGATGAATTCAATTATTTACAAACATATTAGAGTTTTTTTTACAGGAATTCAATTATTTTTATAAATAGCAAAATTTTTCGTCAAAAATTCAATTATTTTAAAAAATTCAAATAATATCCTTTGCAACATTTCAATTATTTTTAAAAATTTTTCGCAAGCAATGTTTTTAAATATTTACTATTTTCATCAAATTTATCAACAGATTTAATTATAGAAAAAACTTGTTGATACAATTCTTACGAAAAGATTCAATTATTTTCATAAATAATAAAATTTCACTTACGAATTCAATTATTTTCATCGCAGAATTTCAAATATTTTTAATATAATTTTAAATAAATTCCTTGAAAAATGCAATTATTATTAAAAAATTTATTAGAACTTGAGGAAAGAATTCAATTTTAAGAAACATTCAATTATTCAATAAAACAATAAAATTTGTTGCAATAATTCAAATATTTTCATAAATAACATTTAATTCGTCGCAGAAAACCAATTATTTTCAAAAAATTTTAAGTAATTTTGCAAAAGAATTCAATTAGCTTGATAAACATCAAAATCGCATAAATTCTTCCCATAAAATCAATTATTCTAAGGAATTTTAATAAAATTCTTTTCCAAAATTCAATTATTTTGATAAATATCAATATTCATCACAAGAATTCAATTCTTTTGAAAAGTAATAAAATATTTTGCAGAAATTTAATTATTTTCAAAATTTTTTTAAAAATTCTCGTCAAGAATTAAATTATTGTCAAAAATTTTTTAAAAATTCTTCTCAAGAAGTAAATTATTTTCGAAAATTTTAATAAATTAAATTCTTCTCAGGAATTCAATTATTTTTTAAAAATTTAATAAAACTCTTCAAAATGTTTTCAATTATTTTCAAACATTGTTATAAAATTCTTTAATATAATAAATTTCATTAAAATTGTAATTAAATTCTTTAAAAGAATAATTTGTAAATAAATTTAATAAAACATTTTTTTGAGTATTAATAATTTTTAGAGTGAATCAGAATATTCTTCAGGGTCAGGGAAAAAGTGCAAGTTGTGTTTGGAAATGAGGGAAAAGTCAGGGAAAAATAAAGTTAAATTTTTGTGGCAACCCTGTATAAATAAATTATATTTTTATCTTTATTTAACCAATTTTTATGGTCCTCTAAAAGTCCCCTATTTTTTAATTTTCAGTCCCTTTTTCCCCTAAAATACTTTTTAGGGGCACAGTGAAGCCTAGGAGTAGAAAAACGTGAAAATTACTAAATTTATAGATATACTGTTTCAGCCTAATGTCGGTGAAGAGAAAGAATGGATAAAATTTCTTTCCGATTCTAATGATGGGACATGTGAAACTCTCGTGCCCACTTTAGACATTGTTCTGGCAATAAATCAGCCAACCATTGAAAACTTGTTGGAATATCTCGTGGACTCAGTTGTCGAACAAGGAATTATTCAGTTTCATATTGGACGATGGATATACGTTTTTCTAGTTGCTCTAGAATTACCAGTGAACCCCGACATGTGTTCCTGTTTACGATCCCTGGCCAGGATATGCTCAGTCATTAGAGCTAATGAGGTAATTATTCTTGATACAACAAAAAACTAAATTTTAAGTTTAATCAGATTTAGGGTTCCGATCGAAGAAACGGTTATAATTTTTTAAGACTCAAAATTCTCCGCTTCTGCATTAAAAAAGGATTTTAAATTTTTACTTCTTGTGAGCATTTCGTAAGACTTGTATAAAGACTACGAAAAAGTTCCTCAAAAATTGTGATTTAAAATCTGTTTTTTATTTGTTTGACAATAATTTTTAGTTGAAAAAAATTTTATTTATTTTTAAAAATTGAAAATTAAGCTGAAATTTAGACACTAGATTAATCCTTTGATATTAAATTAATTTCAGACAACGCCCAATGCATCTCAAGTGAATACATTGAATTTAATGATTTGCTTGGTTGCAAGGTATTTTCGACAACTTGATTTAGCAGATCAGTAATTCATTTATTGTCGTGTAAAAGCTTATGTAATAATTTCTATTTTGTACAATAAAATATAAATCTATTTCTACTTTCTTAAAAATTTGTTACTGCACTTAATGTCTGACGTACACAATTGAGTTGTATGCCTTAATAATAAATACATATTTTAACTGTAAAATTGTGTTTCTTCCTCTTAAAAGTCTGAGACAGAAAATAAAAATTACCAGACGCAATTATTTGATGGCAATAAATTAACTCGATCGGAAAAAAATTGACAGTATCGGAGTAGTAACAAGTCGAAAAAAGAAGGGATTTTATTTTAAGTCCTGATCTTGCATCAGTGCAGTTGCAAGTCTCTCGAAGTCGTCGTAACTGCAATTCTCCACTTTACTTTTCAGGTCTTCTATTATATCGTCCGCTATTAATTCTGATTCAGATTCTGTATAATAGCGTCGAAGAACCCTTGTCATTTCGGTTTTTAGGAGGTGCATACTTTTCAAAATTTCCGGCACTGGATAACTTTTCTTTATTATTAAATTCAACTTGCTGCCATCCTTAATTCCTGGATAGAAGCTCAGTGGATTGTGATCTGAAATTAAATGTTTCTGTTATGTAAAAATTATTTTACAAATTAAAAATCATTATTTTCAAAAATTTAGATAAAATTCATCGAAACAAATTATTTTTATGAATTGTATACAATTCATAAAAATAATTTATAAAATCCTCCGCAAAAATTCAATTATTTTCATAAATAAGAAAATTCTTCGCAAAATTAAAATACTTTCACAAATAAAAAAATTCTTCAAAGGAATGCAATTATTTTCAAATAAAAAATAATAAAATGTTTCGAAGAAATTCAATTTATTATTTTCAATACAATTTTAATAAAATTTCTCGAAAGAATACAATTATTTTTCAAAATATTATTTAAATTTAATTATTTTCAAGAGTTTCAATAAAAATTCAATTATTTTCAACAATTCTGATAAAATTCTTCGAAACAATTCAATTATTTTTTAAAAATTGTAAAATTCTTGGCAAGAATTCAATTTTTTTGTAAATAAAATAAAATTCTTCTGAGAAATTAAATTATTTTTAATACAATTTTAATAAAATTCTTTGTAAATTTCAATTATTTTCAAAAATTTCTAATTAAAATAATTTAAAAAATTACATTATTTTTGCGAAATTTAATGAAATTCTTAAAAAAAATGTAATTATTTACAAAAATTTGAATCTAATTGTTTAAAAAAATTTTATTTTCTATGAATTATTTTAATATAATTTAATAGGAAAATTATTAATTACAATTAATTTTAAACACGATTATTTTAAAAACTTAAAAGAAAATCTTCATAAAATTCAATTACTTTCAAAAATTTCAGTAAAAATTAAATATTCGAAGAAATTCAATTATTTAAAAAAATTTTAACGAATATCTCGTTAAGAATTTAATTATCTTTATAAATAGCATAATTTTTCGCCAAAAATTTTATTTACTTTCAAAAATTTAAATAAAATTCTTTGCAAAATTTAAATTATTTTCAAAAGTTTTTCGCAATTCAATGGTTTTCAATATTTTCTATTTTCATAAAAAGCAAAAGAATTATTTTGATAAACAACAAAATTCTTCCCACAAAATTAATTATTTTAAGGAATTTTAATAAAATTCTTTTCGAAAATTCAATTTTAATAATTATTAAAATTCATGTTACAAGAATTTAATTCTGTTGAAAAGTAATAAAATGCAGAAATTAAATTATTTTCAAAATTTTTGAAATATTCTCGTCAAAAATTAAGTTATTTTTATAAATAGTTTGCGAAATTCTCTTCAAGAATTTAATTATTTTTAAAAATTTTAATGAAATTCTTGGCAAAATTTCAATTATTTAAACGAAATTTAATAAAATTTTTCGCATTAATTTAAAGATATATTCATAAATTATTATTTAAATTTTTCTCGAGAATTCAATTACTTTTAAAAATTTTAATAAAATTCTTGAGAAAGTTTTCAATTATTTTCAAAAATTGTTATAAAATTCTTCAATCAAATAAATTTCAGTTAAATGTAAATTAAATTCCTTAAAAGAAATTAAATATTTTTAAAAGTTGTTGATAAAATTCTTAGTAAAAATTAAATTTTAAGAAACATTTAATTATTCAATAAATTTTCTATATTTGCATTTAAATAATTGAATTCTCGTAGAATGTTTTAATAAAAATTAATTTAAAAATGAATTTCGAAGAAGTTATTGTTGTTTTCGAATAATTTTACAATTAAAGAAATTCTTAAATAAATGTCTTAGAACATTTTTCTCAGTATCTAATAATTTTTAGAGTGAATCAGAATATTCTTTAGGGTCAGGGAAAAAGTTAAAATTGTATCTGGAAATCAGGGGAAAACAAAGTTAAATTTTTATGGCAACCCTGTCAATATTAATTTATTTTTTCTTTCCTTTCATAAAAACAAAATGAAATTGTTAATAAATACCATCTAATGTTTTGCCAGTGAGAAGTAATTTTTGTTGAGGCACATCAATTCCTAAAAGAGTGCTGACTTTGTGCTTCAGTTCCAAAACCGTTTCGGAAGGCAGAATCTACATTGTAATTATTAAAATATTATTATTTAATTAATTTTAGTGTATAAAGCACTTTTCATTATCATTTTTAGGTAAAATTTAAGTTTCCGGTATCCTCACCTGTTCGATTAATAAATTGAAAGGACGACATTTTCAAGTTACAAATAATTCGTGATTTTAAGAAGTACAATAAGAGGTAAAATTAAAAAATGCTTTCAAAAATTATTTTTTCAAAATATATAAATTAAAGGTATATTGATCACTTACGTCAACCACGCATTGCTTTCCTTGAAGAATTTTCACCGTGACTTTCATGTTGTCGATTATATTCGGGGTGTATAAAAATTAAATTAAAGTTTAAAGTCACCGTTATTTAGTGAGCGATAATTCTAATGAAAACGATGAAATTCTAATCATTTTAGGTAAAATGTAGTCGTTTTCAATTCATAGTTTTTGAAACTGACAGCTAATAAACTATAGACCAGAGGCTTAGTACCTCTTATCACTTGAACAAAAAAAAAAATTCGGAGAATAAAAGAAATATCACAAACACTTTTCTGCAAATAATTCAAAATTTATAAATTGGCAAAGTTTTGAATAATTTTATAAAAAATGTGTAAAAAAAATTAATTTTGAAGTACTTTTTGGAGCACAAGGTAATGTATTAAAAATGTCTATGAGGATGAAGATGAAGCCGAATTCACTTGTTGTGAAAATGTCCTCCTGAAAATTGATCAGAAGGTAAGAAGCGTGTATTTGATTGGTGGAAAGTTTCTTAAGAGCCAATGAAATTTGTTGCTGCGGACAAGTTGTATTTTTTTGTCCATAAATATAAAATTTTCAACATTGTGAAATTTCTTTTACGCAATTTTTGTTAAAAATAAAATACCTAAACTTAGTGACATTAGATTATTTAAAATCTTTAATTTTTTACTAAAATAAAATAATTAAATTAAATAATTAAATTTTACAAAGAATTCTTTTAAAATCTTTGACAATAATTGAATGTTTGTGTGGTATTTTATTAAATTAAAAAAAAAATAATATTGAATTCCTAAAAAGCATTTTATTATTTATGAAAATAATTGAATTCTTGAGAACGATTTTATTGGAATTTTTTAAAATAATTGAATTTCCAAAAAGAAATTTATTACTTTTAAAAATAATTGAATTCTTGTGATAAATATCGTTATTTATGAAAATAATTGAATTTTCGGAAATAATTTTGTTATTTTTATCGACATAATTGAATTCTTTCGAAGAATTATTTATTTAAATAATTGAATGTTTAGGAAGAATTTTATGAAAATCTAAAAGAATAATAGAATTATTTGAAAAAAGTTTAATTCAAATTGTGTTTAAAACAATTCAAACAATTTTTTTTAAATATTTGAAAATAATTGAATTCCTGTGAAAAATTCTAATATGTTTATAAATAATTAAATTCTTCCAAAGAATTTTAAAAAATATTTTTTTTTAAATAATTTATTTTTTTTGAGGAATTGAAATTAAATTTTTAAGAATAATTACATTTTTTAACCAATTCCTGTAAAATTGTATTATAATTTTAATATTTATGAAAATAATTGAATAGTTGCTAAGAAATTTATTAAAATTTTCAAAAATAATTAAATTCCTGAGAAGAATTTTTTTATTTACGAAAATAATTGAATTATTGCGAAAAATTTTATTAAAATGTTTAAAATAATTTATTTTCTGTGAAAAATTTTGTTATTTTTGAAAATAATTTAATTTGTCATAAGACTTTTATAAATATTGTTAAAAATTATTCATTTTTTCGAAATATGTATAATAAATATTATGAAAATTTTATTTCAAATAATTGAATTCTTCTGGAAAACTTTATTTGTGAAAATAATTGAATTTTTCGATTAATTAATTTAAAATAATATTAAAAATAATTTAAATTAATCAAAAAAAATTTTAAACAATTTGTATTTCCATGACAAATATCATTAGTGAAAGTAATTGAATTATTGTGAAGAATTGTATAAAAATTTCGTTAAATAATTAATTTTTTTAGAAATGCTACTCTAAATTAATTGAATTCCTGTGAAAATTTAATTAATTAATTATTATTTTATTAATTAATTTTATTAATTCCTATATAATAAATTTAGATCCTAAATAATGCCAGAAAAAAAAATTGGCGCCTCTCAACAACGTAAATATCGAAGAGTTGAAATTTCACCGGTTCCTCTCCGTAAGAAATAAATAAAAAAAACTATTTGTATTTTTAATTTATAAAAATCAATAATGCAATTTTCAAGAAAAATTTTTAAAATTATTACTAACGGGTTTATTTTTAATTGTTACGTCAAAATTAAGCGCTAATGTAGTAAATTAAACAGAGCTTTGATTTTTAATTGTGAAAGACAACGAAAATTATTTTTTCATTAAAGAACATTTTTGAATAAAGTTTAGACTGTAATCCATAGTTGTAAATACCTCTATGTTTAATGTTTTTAAATTGTATTGAATAATTTTTTTTTATAATAATAATGATGAATTTGCTGGCGCAGTTGTTTTTAAAGAACAAACTGCAATTTAGCATGTTGGTCATTTATATACTTTTATAGATACGAAGAAATATTTTTTCCCCTCTTCTACATACCAAGCTTTGAAAATAATTAAATATTGCAATACACAATATAAGTACTCGATTTTTTTCCATTTACAAATACGATAAAAAGTAAATTTTTATTTCTCAATATACCGAAATGATAGGTATATTTTTTTTATGAAATTTAAAAATAAAATGAATGAAATAATAAATTTTGCTGCTTTTAAATACATTATCTAGTTAAGTTACTCTTGGAGTAATTTTGAAATATGTATTTAATAAATTATTTTTTTTCCTAGGAAAGTAATTTTCAATTACAAAAATAATTATCATGAAGATGAAATTAAAGTGAATTAGTTCACTTGAATCGTTAAACGAAATTATATGTCTTTATCGAATACTGCAATAAGAAATTAATATTGTCAACGTGACAGTATAAATTTATCACAGATTTTCAACATGTCCAGGAGCTTTAATTTAACTAGGATTAAAATACAACTATATACATTTGTATTCAGAGACAAAAATGTGTAGTTGAATGAAAGTAATTTTTTTTTTTTTGTAATACACATCTCTGTTTCTGTTTCTTTTTTTGTTTCTCAATTAGTAACTTTCGCAAACCAAATTTCTATAATATTTTGTAGACAATGGAGGAAGCTAATCTACTAAGATTAGATCTGAAACCTCAAATACAGAATGTATAGTTAAACAAATTGTTACAAAATTCATAAGGTCGTTGATTAATTATGTTCAACTTCTTAACATAATTTCAAACTAAAAATTCGTTTTTAACAAAAAAAATTATAATTTAACAAATTTGAAAATTAATCAATGTGGAAAAAAAAAATTTTTTTTTTTGTTTTTTTACAGATTTTTGAAAAAATCTGTTATACAATTTTTTCACATTGATTAATTTACAAATTTGTTAAATAATAATTACACAGACCTCGGAAAATTTTTGGTCTTTAGACCCACGAACCGAATACACTGAAAAAAAATCTGATTCAAATAATCAATTATTTGTCAATTATCAATTTTTTTTTTTTTGAATCAAATAATTTTTATTTCAATCAAATAAATTTGAACCAATAATTATATTTGAATCAATAATTTCAGTATTCGAACCATTTAATTGACTCAAATAAAAATTATTTGTTTCCAGTAAATTTTTAATTGATTGTCAAGTAATTGGTTATTTGAATCAAATCAATTTTTTTCAGTGCATTTCTAATGCAATTTTTTACGCTGAATGCAAAAATGATCTTAAAATTGTTCCATCGCTTCAGGATTTTCCGGTATATTTTCAACTATGTACATTAGTGAACATGTGAAAAAAATATTTTTTAATACTTTTCATTTTACAACCATAAATATTGAAAATCGAAAATTTTTTAAATCCACAGAATTTTAATAATTTCCTTCAGATTAAATTTAAAAAAAAATCAGAAAATATATTTCATGTCCAATTTTAATACTGATGGCATTTATAAGTGAAATTTTTAAGCGATAAGATACTTCTTTTCTATTAACAAAAATTTTTTAAAAAATAGTAAAAATAAAAATTTTGGGTCGACAATTTTTTTCTAAACATAAAACACATTTTTTTAAAATTACGGATTATTAAAGTTCTTTGAAAAAATGTTAACAGTTTTTTTAAGTAGATCCTAATGTAAATAGTTAAAAATATAGCCGAACTCTCTTAAAAAATTATAATTTAGCTAATTTTTAAAAATCCAGTTATACAATTTTCACAAAAAGTAAAAATCATGTTTTTTTTCATTTAAGAAAGAATTCTGCTGATAATCGAATCTAAAGTCATTTTAATTCAATAGTTCAGTATTGTTGAATAGGAAGAAAAACAGTTAAATTTCTAACATTTAAAATAGTGAAAAGTTGAATTTGAATAAGAATTGTATTTTTCTGTCAATAGAACATTCATCTGCTTCATTCCCTATTGACGGAAAATTATACTTTTTATTCAAATTCAACTTTTAATTCTTTAAAATATTTCTAAAAAATTATAATTTCTTAATTCGATTCATTTATAAATTTAGTGAATTAGTAAATTTAAATTTAAATTTAAATTTTTCTAATTTTGACAAACAATAATTTACATTTTTTATTCTCTACAATAATTTTTTCTTGAAATTCGTAAAAAATATTTTGTTTTAAGAAAAATGTTATTTAACAAAATCTGATAAATTATTGCTCGTAAAAATTTGATAAAAATTGACAATTATTGTTATTAGAAAATTGTGTAACTGAATGTTTTAAATCTTTTAATTGACTAATTAATAATAAAAATTTGAATTAAAATTTTTCTAATTTTGACAAACAATAATTTACATTTTTTATTTTCCACTATAATTTTTTCTTGAAATTCGTAAAAAATATTTTGTTTTAAGAATATTTAAAAAAAAAATTTTTATTTAACAAAATCTGATAAATTATTGCTCGTAAAAATTTGATAAAAATTGACAATAATTGTTATTAGAAAATTGTGAAACTGAATCTTTTAAATCTTTTAACTGATTAATTAATAATAAAAATTTGAATGAAAATTTTTCTAATTTTGACAAACAATAATTTACATTTTTTATTCTCTACAATAATTTTTTCTTGAAATTCGTAAAAAATATTTTTTTAAAAAATTGTTATTTAACAAAATCTAATAAATTATTGCTCGTAAAAACTTGATAAAAATTGACAATAATTGTTATTCGAAAATTGTGTAACTGAATCTTTTAAATGATAATCTTTTAATTGAATTTTAATTAAATTAAATTTAATTTCAATTACATAATTAATTTTTTAATTATAATTAAAATTTAATTTAAAATTGGAAAATAGCAAATTTTTTGTTTGAAATTACGTCGAAGTAAAGTGAACATTCTTCTTTTAAGTTACATTGTATTTAACGAAGATTAAATTCATCAGGGTGACCAGATTATCGAATCGATTTCGACGTTTGTAGAACAAATGTTTGCATTTGCATTGCTGTATATTTAATTGGTAAAATATAAATACAATTAACCAATTGCAAATTAACAATATTATATTATTGCAAGACACCCTGAAGGAAATTTGAACAATTATCACGTTTTACAAAGTACAAATCTTTTGGAGTTTCGAAGTATTTTTAAGAAAATTGTTGAAAAACTTTTATAAGTAAATATTTAAATATTAACCGGACTCTGGGAAAGTAAATAATAATCGTTCAAATACTCTTAAAGCACCGGTCACCCTAATTTTCAAATTCGACTGATTTTATGAATTCAATATAAATTGAACTGAACGATTCAATCAGTTGAATGCGGAAAATTCAAACAAATTGTGATTAAAATTAAGAAATTCAATGAATCTGTTTTTTTAAATAAAATTCTATCTACGTGAGTGTTTTATGAAAGATACCAAATATAATATAACGAACACTTGCAAGTTGACTATAAAAAGCATTTATGCATCAATTAAATACTGTCAAAGTTTTGTGTGTATGATTTTATGCTGCTTTACACAGCTTTAAAAAATCATTCGCCATCATTTTTATAATCGGAAAAACAAATGATGGTACACGTTTTAAAAATATACTAAAAATGTTTTCCCTCGGACACTTTTTTTTTCTTTCTCTTAAAGAAAGTGCTAGAAAATTCAGTCACTACACTTTCAAGCCTGCTTTCAAGCCTGCTTTCAAGTTTTTCACATACCAAGGCTGGCAGTCTATTATTTTTGCGACGCAGTGTTGTTGCATTGTAAAAAACGATTTTAACAAAAATTTGACACTTTTTTCTTTTTCAGTACAGATATTTTTTTATATAATAAAATTTAAGCGTAATTTTTTTTTTGTTTTTGGAAGTGAATTATTCTATATAAATAAATAACATTCAACAATAAAACTGTTTCGAAAACAAAGACGTATTAATCGATTTTGGCGAATTGCAATCCACTTTCGAGTCTTTGAGAAAAAGCCTCCTCTTGAAAGAGCAATTTCGTCTAGCAAAGATAATTGTTGGACGTGAACTTGAGGGAGCCGCGACAAGTGCTGGAGGGCGTGTTGTTATCGTCGTCGGAATTGTCGTGTCGACTTATCGAGAAGCTGGGTTTCCTTCGGTCGTCCTGATAGCGCGACTCATTGAGCAGAGACTTGGTGTCGTTCTCGACAATGTCCTGCAAATGATTCCTGAGCGTGGCCAATTCCTGTTTGTCCTCCTGAAAGGCACCGACGGTGGTGGACTTCTCGTAGAAGAGAATGTAGGGCGTGTCAGGCGGCTCGAGTCTCTTGAAGTCCTCGAGTGTCGTGCATGACACGTAATTGTCGTTGAATCTGTACCACTTTTGCCTCGAGTCACAGGCGTAGGTGAAATAATGTCCATAGTCGACACTGTAACCCGAGTGAACGACGGCGGCGTACAAACGATAAGTCTCGGGCTCCGAGTCCAAAACGGGCAATTGAATTGTCTCATCGTAGGCGACTTTGTGCCGCAGCTTTGCCCTCAGCCGACTGTCCGAATCGTAGCGAAAGTGCTTCAGTGTCAGGATGAGATGTGCGGGTGCTTGAAGGATTTTGATTATCCTCTGAGCGTCGCAGAGGTTCATGCATTTGTCACAACGATATTTATTGTCGCCGGTCAATTTCTCAGGAGCGAGGTAATAATTAATGAGACTCTGAACACTGACCTCGTGATTCTCGGATATCTCCTCGGGGAAGCACAATTGCAAGTCGCGAAATTTGTCAGTGTTGTCGGAACTGTTATCACATTGTTGACAGTGATAGGTGATTTTTGACTCGCCACCGAAAACCCGATGGACGAGGATTGAGGGTGATGTCGTCACGTCTTCACCACCGACCGATTGGATTCCACTGTCTGTCGAGTCCGAATGACTGTCACTCAATTGTTGTGATTGCGGCAACTCATCACCTGAAAAATATTTCTTTCATTAGAACCAAAAATTATTAATCACGCGAGTTGTTTTCCTTTTCAGCAACAAAAATTTAATTTTGTTCTTCCCTGACTTTTCCCTGATTTCCAGACAAAATTTTCCCTCTTTCCCTGAACAAAATTTTGATTTACTCCAAAAATTATTAGATATAAAAAAATGTAATAACTTCGGAAAATAAATTTAAAACTATATAAATGACAATCGTTTCGTTGAAAAATTCTGAGAAAATTTAAAATCAATTCATGTTTTATAATAATTACAAATTTTTTAAACATTTTTCAGAAAAAATTGAATTATTTACAAAAATTTCAATAAAATTCTTCGCAAGAATTCAATTGAATTTTTACAAGTAATAAAATTTTTCACATTAATTAAATTATTTTAAAAAATGTGATAAAATTCATTGTTTTTCAATTATTTTTATAATCAAATTTTTCATAGAATTTCAATTATTTTTAATACAATTATTTAAAATGAATTTCCTCGAAAAATGTAATTATTTTCAAAATTTTTTTGCATGAATTTCAATTACATTTCATAAATAATTAAATTCATATCTGAAATTAAAATATTTTCAAAATTTTCTATTTTAATAAAATTTCTCAAAAGAATTCAATTATTTAAAAAAAACATATAGGTAATAAAATTCACTGCAAGAATTCAATTATTTTCATAAATATAATAAAGTTCCTCACAGGATTTCAATTATTAAAAAGAATGTAATAAAAATTCATTGCAAGAATTCAATTATCCTCCTAAATAAATAAAATTCATCACAGGATTTCAATTATTTTTAATGTAATTTTAAGTAAATTCTTTGAAAAATATAATTATTTGCAAAAATTGTATTAAAAATGTAATTATTTTCAAAAATTGTATTAAAATTCTTTGAAATAATTCAATTATCAATTATAAATTATTTTTAGTAATTTTTGCAAAAAATTCTTTGAGAATTTTCAAATCCATTTGTTTACAATTTAATTTAATGAAATTTCGATTATTCGAAAATTCTTGAATTAAATATTTAGAAAATAAAAACTTTTGAAATAATTTCAAAAAAAATTCAATTATACTTCAAAAAAATTTATTATTATCTAAAATTTAAACTAAAATCCATTTTTTACTTATTTTGTTTCTTTATTTTACAATAGAAAATACAAAATTAAATTATTTCTTGAGTAATTGAATGTTTCTCAAAATTGAATTTTCATAAAGAATTTTATCAATAAATTTTCAAATCATTCAATTGTTTCGACGAATTTTAATAGAATTTTAAAGAATAATTACATTTTTCGATGAATTCGAAAAAAAACTCTGTAAAAAATTGTATAGTTTATGAAAATATTGGAATTACAAAGAAATTTATAACAAATTTGTAAATAATTGAAATCTTGTGAATTTTTACTATTTATGAAAATAATTAAATGTTTTCGTAGAATTTTATCAAAATGTTTTCAATAATATTGAATTCTTTGGGAAAATTTTATTAAATTAGTAGATATTGAAAATCATTTAATTGAGAAAATTTTATGAAATAATTCAATTTAGGAGGATTTTTTTGAAACTTTTGAACATAATTGGATTTTTCAACAAAAATTTGCAAAAATGGTCTTAATCAACAAATTTTTAAATAATTGAATTCTTTTGACGAATTTTAATCAAAATTTTTAAGAATAATTATGAAAATAATTCAATTATTGCGAGAAATTAATAAAAAAATTGTAAATAATTCAATTCCTGTGAAATTTTTATTATTTATGAAAATAAGTAAATGTTTTCTTAGAATTTTATGACAAATTTTTATTCAACAATTGAATTCTTTTGGAAAATTTTATTAAAATAGTAGATATTGAAAAATCATTGAATTGAGGAAAATTTTAGAAAATAATTGAAATTTTGCGAACAATTTTATTCAAATTCTTGAAAATAATTGAATTTCGGAGAAGAATTTTGTTTTTTATGGAAAGAATTGATATTTTGGTGAGAATTTAAAAAAATTTTTGAACGTAATTGAATTTCTGCGAAGAAATTTATTACTTTTGAAAATAATTGACTTTTGCAATCATTTGTAACTGCTCGAAAATTAAATTTTTTTAAACTAAAATTCAACTATATTTAAAATTTGAAAAAAATTCTCGTAAAAATTTCAATTATCTTTATAAGTAACAAAATTCTTCTCCAAAAGTCAATTATTTTCATAAATGTCAAAAAAATTTTTTGTCCTGTTCCAAAAATAAGATTAAAAATAGAAATTGTGCAAATATTTTTCTTCTTTTTCTAAAACAAAATAATAATTTTATTAAAAAAAAATTGTGATTCATAAACAAAAATAATGCAAAATAAATAAATCACCCATATAGAGTTAAAAATGTTACCTTGACTAAAATCAGCTAAAGACTGTGTTTTCCTTCGTAAAACAGGATTTTTGGTTAAATCTTCCTCTGTTGGCCAATGATTCAAAACCGATTCATCGCCCATAATTTCATCCATAGGTTCATCAGAATTTGGTTTCAAATCGACCGTCGTTTCTGCATTACCACTAATTGCAATTGCCGATTTCTCTTGCTCATAAAGTACATCTAGTAAGTGACTGCAAGCAAATAATCAATTAAAAAAAATTCCCAAATAAATAATTAATTCAGATAGCTTCAAATCAAGAAATTAAATCACTTATTACATAAACACTCAGTTAGGTGGGAGAGAAGTTATTGGAATTTTACGTAAGATTTATTTATTTATTTATTTATTTATATAAATATTAGGCTGTATGATTAATATAATCAAATAAAAATTGAAGCAAATCGCCAACAAAATTTGACAAAGAATTATTAAAGAAATCCAACCGATCTGCATGGTTAGCTGATTTACATATTCAGATAAGATATGTAAAACTACTTTAAAAATAATTTTGTTTAATTAATGAAATATTTGTGATGACATTTTCTTAACATACTGCAAATATTTGAATACCATCAACAACGTTATTGACAAAGTGTTTTTTTTATGAATATTTTATCTGCTTAATTAAGGAAAAATAAGTCCGAATAACATTTCCGGGTAGAGGGGTTGAATAATCTTAGAGAAAGACTTACGTCATTTAATTTTTACTACTTTTGAAGCTTTTTTTAAAATTGTTTTTAGGCTAAATGCGAATTACTTGAAAAAATATTTATTTAATGTCATTAAATTTGGAAAAATTCAATTGTCCAGTTTTGAGAAAATATTTTCTTAAAAAAAGTTTATAAAAACTTTACAAAATGTAAATTTAAAAAGATCTTTCCTTAATTCTCGCATAAGATATACATAATTTTTTACTGTCATCTGTTAAAAACACATTTTTAATTAATTTTAATTTTAGATTTAATCTCTTTCTGCAATTTTTTCTTTTGGTATTTTAAATATTTTTTTGTAAACTATTATTTACAAAATTATAAACTGTATTAGAATTAAAAAATTTATTAATTTGAAGTTGCAAACTTTCTTTAAATTTTAATCTTTCTTAGCAAAGATTGAAATTTATGAAATTTTTAAAATAACTTTCAAACAATACTTATAATAATCTCAAGTTTCACGCCAAACAATAAATGAAACCTTGTATATTGAGATTTAAAAATAAACAGAAAAAAAAAATTACAAAAGTTACTAAACTTCTTGTTTACGAATTTTCCATTTAAGTTTGGAACATTTCCAAAACATCCTTTGTTTCCCTAAAAAATAAAGTCTTGGACAAAAGTTTTATACGTGACATTTTGAATGTTAAATGAACAAAATTTGTAGAAAAAAAAATAATAAATATGCAAATTTATTAGAATCTTTTTAAGCTATTAAAAGTTTTTTGAAAAAAAATCTTTGTTTCTGACCTAAAAATTCAAAACAATGCCATTAACATTCGATTTCTTTTATTTAATTACAATTAATAATAAATACGATTATTTTAAAAACTTAAAAGAAAATCTTCTTAAGGGCATTTGAACCTTGATGACGTTACAGATTGTGCAAAGCATGTGTGACGTCATCAAGGTTCAAATGCCCTTAAAATTCAATTACTTTCAAAATTTTTAGTAAAAATAATTTTTTTTAAAAACTCCATTATTATAAAGAAATTAAATAAAAATCTTGCCAAGAATTAAATTATTTTTAATACAATTTTAATTACATTTTTTTTTAAAGAATTCAATTATTGTAAAAAATGTTGATAAAATTCTTGAAATTAATTCAATTATTTTGAAATTTTCTGATAAATAGGTACTTTTCAAGAATTTAATTATTTTCATTAATAATAAAATTCTTCACAGGATTTTAATTATTTAAAAAAAGAATTGAATTATTTTCCTAAATAGTAAAAAAAATTCTTCACAGGATTTGAATTATTTTTAAAAAAATGTAATAAAAATTTGTTTGCAATAATTCAATTATTTTCCAAAATAATAAAATTCTTTACAGGATTTCAATTATTTTTAATACAATTTTAAGTAAATTCATTTTTAATTCAAATTATACCTATTAGAAAATCCTACAAGAATTCTGTTTTTAAAATACAAAAATAAATAATTTATTGAATAATTGAATGTTTCTCAAAATTAAATTTACATTGTAAAGAATTTTATTGATTTTTAAATAATTTAACTTTTTTTAAATAAAAAAATAATAAAATAAAATAATAAAAATATTAAGGTCATAAATTTTTCAAGAATATATATATTTAAATTTCTATAAAAAATTTTATTATTTATGTAAATAATTGAATTATTGCGAAGAAGTATATAAAAAATTTGTAAATAAAATTGAATTCTTGTGAAGTTTTTATTATTTATGAAAATAATAAAAGTGTTGGTGTAGAATTTTATTAAATTTTGTTTTAAATAATTGAATTCTTTTGGAAAATTTTATTAAAATAGTTGTTATTGAAAATCATTGAATTGAGGAAGATTTTTGAAAGTATAATTGAATTTTTGCCAAGAATGTTATTAAAGATTTTGAAAATAATTGAATTTCGGAAAAATTATGGTAATAAAACTTTAAATAAATAATTAATAAATTTTGTTGATTCTAATGTTTAGAATTTTATGAAAATTTAAGATATAAAAGTACTGGACAATTATTTTATAAAAGTGAAATATAAAATATTTGAAACTATCTTTCATTGAATGTTATATTAAAAATATAAAATAGTTCTTCTTACCAAAGAAATTCAGAACTGTCTTGTTGTTGTCCTGGCATAAAATAGGCGGGTCTTGACACTTGAAAAATTTCATTCGGCGAAAGAGAATTTCTCTTCGAATGCATCAGCAGAGCAAACAATTTTTGTAATTTACTAAGCAAAACTTGACTACCAAGATCATTGACTTTATAATTCAACACCTCGTATCGAAATTGTCTGGTCATAGCTAAAGCTTGCAAAACACTGTTCATGTAACAGGTATTTCCCAAATTGGCGAGGCCAACTTTACTGTCCACATTTCGTATACTATCAATACTGACGATATTAATTCTACTCCTCTCCGGCACATAACTCAGCTGAAACTTATTTTCCCTCTCGACATTCCAAAAAGGGTTCTCCAATATTTTCCGAACAATGTCTTCTCGCGGTCGAACCGGGAAAGTCTGCTCGATTTTCTCACGATCTTTAACCTCGAATCGAATTAATAAAGCTTCAATCACATCGACAATTGTTTGAAGACAATCATTAGCGTACTCTTGATTCAAATTTTTCAAAACGTTCAAAACATTTTTATTCTTTATTGTGTCGACGAATGTAAGAAACACATCGGGATTGCTCTGCATTTGCAGCATGTAGAGGAGAATTTTCCCCACCGATTGACTTTGTTTCTCAAAGTAAAAAGCCGTGAAGACATTGTTCAAATTTAACGTTGCCTCTGCGACACTCATCAGAATATTGTATTTTTCCTTCAACTCTAATCCTCGAATGAAAGTCATGAGCCATTCGGACAAGAGTTCATTATCCATGAAGATGAGGCACCATTGGAAAATGACAAACAACGCTTGCACCAAGTCAGGATCCTTGTAAGGTGTGTCGAGATGTAAATAAACACCTTCCTTAATCAGCGACTTGTCGAGTAACAAAATTATACACAATGCGGTTCCTGGCACTTTTTCCCGACTTGTGTCCGAAATTATTTTATAAAGTTTCTGCAGACAAAACGAATGAAGACTCTTGTCGATCAAACTACTCAGATAAATATGAATCTGCCGCGTGCATGCCTGATAATTTTTAATTTCCTCCTTATTAATAGGCGTGTGACATCGAGCCAGACAACTGACAACTTGTTTCCAAAATTTCCCATCTTTCTGATTGCCATAAAGAAAAATTCTCTTGTAATCATTCACAACATTCAGGATTAACATCAAAATTTCAATGTCCTCGAGTTTGGAATTATTGAGAATATTTGCTAAATCATAGCCGAGATGCAAGTCAGGTTCATTGTCCAAATACTTAGCGAACCAATTTAAAAGTCTTGGTAATTCTTGTGTATTTTGCACAGTTCCGTGAAGGAGATCTTTGAGGGATGTTGTCAGAATGTCGACACAATTACGAGGTGTTTTGTCGAGGAGAAAATTCTTCTCAAGCTCTTCGAGATTGGTCCAGCCTTGAATTATTTTCTCCTTATCACCCGATGTAATAAATTGCAAAAGGGTTTGAAACTCGTTTAAACTATCAACATTGATATTCATTGTGAGAATGTGTGGCGAACGATCACTTATCACTTTTATCTAATAATTCTAATAATTACTATTCAAACGAAATATTAACTACTTTTAACCTCTTTTCTCTTTAACGATGAGAAATCAGTATTATTACCTGGACAGAGCCATGGCATATTCACTTGTATTCACTAGAACAACACGATTGATATTATTTGCTGAATTCACGAATTACGACAAAGAGACACCATCGTGTACCTCGAAATGACAAGGCAAGAGCAGGCAAGTTTCACGAGCGCCGCCACACGTCAGAAAAACCAGAAAAACCGCAGGAAAACTCGGAAAATCACATTCACGCATTCATTCTTATCTTCTGACGTTTCTCTTTGTGTGCGCCTCTCACATTATGTGCACTGTTAAACTCTACACGAGGTAAACACGGACCGCACGGACCTTTTAAAAAAGAGAAAAAGTCAAGGAGAGAAAATTTTAACTGTTCCTAATTCACTTTCAATATTTAAATTTTCCGCTGCAAACGTGGCGTCCTCATGTACTTTCACATTTAAAACTTGCTAATTTTTTAACAAATAAACATTTACTAATATGTTGTACTATTAATGTCATTTTTTCTTTAGTATACTTGATACGATTTTCCGGAAAGAATTCGCAAAACTGTATCAAATTTGAGAAATGAAAGTGCAGGTTATTTCGCTGTCGATAAAAGAAATTTCTACCTCATCGACTCAAGAACGTGGCGCTAAATTTAAATTTCTTAATAAGAGATTGAAAATTTGTTCATTTGTCAAATTTAGTAAAATGTTTTCTTAATAAAGGATTGAAAATTTGTTGATCTGTCAAATTTAGTAAAGTGAGTTGAAATTTTACAATTCTTCTGATCATAATATTTATTTACATAAACAGTCTGTGAAATAGATTTACAATATAATTTTCTTTTATTTTTTCACTGAAAAGCTAACCTAAAAACGCACCAATCATACATATATAATAATATGTCGAGATTTATTATTTTTTAGAACAAAATTTATATACTTATTTTTAAAAATATTAATTAAATTCAATTATTTTCAAGAATTTTAATATAAAATACAATTATTTTCAACAAAATTTTGATGAAATTATTTTAAAAAGTCATCATTTTCAAAATTTTTAATAAAATTTCTTCGACAATTATTTTTGAAAATAATTAAATTATATCTTAAGTATAGAATTTCATAAAAAAATTTTTTAAATAATTGAATCCTTGCGAAAAAATATATTATTTCAACAAAGAATTTAATTTTTGCGAAATTAAAAAAAAATAATTGAATTTTCGAGAAGAATTTTATTGAAATTGTATTTAAAAAAAATTGAATTTTTATGAAAAATGTACTATTTTCTGATATTATTGAATTCTTTCGAAGAATTTTAAAAAAATGTTTAAAAATAATTCAATTTTCCCTGAAATTCAATTAAAATTGTATTTCAAATAATTGAATGCTTAAATTGGATTTTATTAAAAGTTTTTTAATTAATTGAACTTCTGTGAAAAATTCAATTATATTTTTTTTAATAATTGAATTGTTTGGGATAATATTTTACCAGATTTTTCAAAATAATTGAAATTTTCGAAAATATAATTTAAAAATGGAATTGAAAATAAGTGAAATCCTAATAAAAATTTTATTATTTAAATAAAAATAATTGAATTTTTCACGAAGATTTTTATTATTTAAAAATATGACTAAATTAAATTATTTTCACTACATTAATTTTTAAAGTTTAATTATTTTACACAAACAATTTTAAAGAAATAAAATTTATATTGATGCGTTTGAATCTGTTCAATGTTTGAAGTTAGTTCACGTTTGCTTCTTAAGTTTTTAAATAAATTTTCTTTTTCAATTGTTATTAATATTTTTGAAAATAATAAACATAAATATTTAAATAACTTTTTTTATTTTCAATTAACAAAATTAAATAAAAATGGTTTTTACATTCTTAGAATAAAGTGAAAGGGAGAAAAAAATACTTCATTTGCTTTAGAAAATTTAAATATGCTATATTTATTTACAAAGTAACATTTTCTATCTTTATTCATATAAATTTTTTGTATTAGATTAACATACATATATTTATACTGCACTAAGGAACATTACGAATAAAAACTGTCACGGTGATCTCGATGTGTTTTTGAACAATGTGCTCGTCGTTCTGTAAATGCTGCCATTCGAGAAGAGGAAATTGTAGCACCTTTAGAAACCTAAAACATAAAGAAATTAATTTAATATAATTTTTATTTTATAAACTTTTAATATATCTTTAAATAAGATCAGAAAAATTTAAATATAAAATTTAAAGCATACCTTGAACCACGGGGAAGCCAAAGATGTTTCTGCACTCGCTCGATCTTCGCCTCTCAAGCATAATAATCTACCAAGTAAATCTTTCGCCTCATTTGAAATTGTCTCAAAATATTCGTCGGGGAAACAAAAATCACATTTTAAAATATTTGCCGTTGTTTCTTCCACTGAATCGTCTAAGAAGGGTGAAAGTCCACTGAAAAAAAACCACATAGGAAATTAATTTCTCGAACGCAGTACAATTTCTCATTACAAAATTATAATTCAAAGAACAATACAAAATGTATCGACAAGATTTTGAATATTTTTAACTTTTTTTAAAACTGTTGATAAATATTTCTACATTATATGTAAAATATGTTCTACTTTATAAGTGTTTTCAATTTTTAAATAATTTATAAATTTTTTGAAAAAGTCTTCAAAAAGGGAAAGAAAAATTATTAAAGGGTCAATCAATTAGATTTCATCTGAACTGGCTGCGGTCCATTTTTAATTTTTAGAAAATCTGATAATACGAAGTAAAAATATTTAATATCCTCATTGTCAAAAATTTTAATTTGATATTTTTTTAAATTCAATTATTTCTAAAAATTCATGCTATCATTCTTTAAATACTCAATTATTATTTAAAATTTTAACTAAAATTCATTTTTAAATAATTTTTTATTAGAAAATTCTACGAACATTAAATTGTTTAAATTAATAACTTCTTAAAAATTTAATTGTTTTAATGTTTCTAACTAAAATTCTTCTTTAAATTAATTATTAAATTCATTAAAAAATTTAACTAATTTCAGAAGAATTTAAAAATTATTCAAAATTGTCAAAAATCTGAGTTATTTAAAACTTCTAATTAAATTCATTCAAAATTGAAATTTTCTAAAATTTCAAATTGAAACCTTTTGATGTTCACATTGTAATGAAAATTGTAAACCCAACAAAGAGTTGGAAAAATTTAAATTTAAATTTGAAAAGTCAAATTTAATTAGTTTTGAAATATTTAAGTAAAATTATTCATTAAATATTAAACATCTTTACTACATACGTATTATCAGATTTTCAGAAAATAAACCGCAGCCATTTTGGGTGAAATATAATTGACTGACACAAAATATGCACTTTGTAGAGTATTGT
This sequence comes from Leptopilina heterotoma, assembly GCF_015476425.1. NCBI lineage: Eukaryota > Metazoa > Arthropoda > Insecta > Hymenoptera > Figitidae > Leptopilina > Leptopilina heterotoma. The sequence goes on along the minus strand of NW_025110949.1, from coordinate 648,750 downwards.
TTCAAAATGATGAAGATTTACCTAAGAAGTACATAAATAAATACTCCGGCAGCCCACATATCGGTGTAAAGTCCAGTGGGTCTGCCTAAAACGGATTCAGGTGCTGCAAATTCCAGATCAGCGGGAGGCACAACTTCGTCAACCGGTCCTCTAACCGACTCTCCTAAATCAATGAGCTTCACAATTCCAGTCTCTTGATCAACCAGAACATTCTCCGGCTTCAAATCCAAATGAGAATTATTGCGACGATGTAACCATTGAAGTGCTGAGAGCAGTTGATTTGCAAATTTACTCGCCATACTCTCCGTATATTCAGTCTTTTTGCTCAAATATGAAAAGAGCGTCGGGCCACGAACTCTGAAAGATGAATTGCATTCAGTTTTAAATTGTATAGATACTACTACTATTTCAACTAGCGAAACAAAACTCACAATTCTAAGACGATTGTATCGATTCCTGGCTGAGGGGCGTTTTCGAAAAGCGCAAAAGCCCTGACAATGTTCCCGTGATGAGTGGAAGCGAGTAAATCGTACTCGGCGCGCGTCAATGAGCGCGACTGCTTCCGCCTGGGAGTCTGCTTGAGAGCGACTTCCTGGCCCGTTCCTCGATCCCGCGCTCGCCGCACGACGGCAAATCGTCCCTTGCCGAGCTCGTCCAACTCCAAGTACCGGGCGACGAATTGCTCGGCTTCCCAGGCGGTGCCGTCGCCCAGAGGGAGGTTCACGATCGGCGAGGCCGACGTTGTGATTCCATTCTTGCCCACCACTCGGAAGCTGTACGAAGTTCCCGGCAGAAGGTCCAACATCACTGGCGGACTCTCCACCTCCTCGAGGGCCAGGGTCCAGTTGAAGGAGGGCAACGATCTGTACTCGACGCTACATTTCCCCACTTCTCGATCCTCCCAGTCGATTTCGATTCTTGTCGAGTCCAGCACTCGGGCCCAGGTTGTTCCGCTTCCGCCTGGAATTTCAAGCACTTTTTACAAAAAATCGTCAATAAAAAGTAATTCTTTATTTAAAATCAGTCCTTTAACTCCCACTGGTTGTATTAAAAATTCGTTAGTCATCATAACTTTTAAACTCTTAGCGTCTCGTTTAATATAATTTATTTAAAATAACTCTAATTTTCTCATTTAGCTTAATTTTTCTTTCCTAACTTTTTAAATAATTTTTCTCTTAAAATGTTTTCTATTTCAAAAGGGAGACTTTGACAACATTTTTAGCTATATCAACAAAATGATTTAAATCTTCCAATAAATTATTTTTACAGCAATTTTTTGAGAGGAAATCAGTGGTTAGAAAATATTCTGACCCTTTTTGGTCTTTTATTTTTCTTAAAAATTGATAGATTTTAAAATCCATCCGTATTTTTTTAGAAAATTTATTTTTGTACCCACAAAAAAAATTATCGAATGAAAAAGATGATTTTCAACCTAAAAATGTTTTTTTTCAAAAAACTGCTTCAAAAAGTAGTGAAAATCAATTTTTTCATTTGGTATTTTTATTTTGTTGATACAAAAATATAATTTCTACAAAGTTACGAATGGAATTTAAAATCTATCAATTTTTAAGAAAAATAAAAATTCAAAAAATAATCAGAATATATTTCCCGACTATTCAAAAATTTACTAGAAAATTGATTTTATAAAAGATTTAAATTATTTAAAAATGCAGTCGAAGTCTCCTTAAAATTAAAGTATTTAAAATCATTGAATTCTTGGGAAGTATTTTATTAAAATTTTTTAAAATCCTAATTAAAGTCTTTTGAAGAATATCTATGAATTTTTTTTATTAAATAATAGAGTTTCTTTAATAATTTTAACTAACAATTTTGAAAGTAATTGAATTTTATGAGGAATTTCTTTCAAGTTTTTTAAATAATCGTGTTTATTAATAATTGAAATTAATAATTTTGCTATTAAATTATATTAAAATTTTTGATAGAAAAATAAATTCTTTAAAACAATTTTTGTAAACAATTAAATTATTTTGAAGAATTTTTTACGGTTTTTGAAAATATTTTAGTTATTTTAATTAAAAATTTTGAAAATTATTGAATTAAACAAAAAATTTTTTTTAAACTTTTTAAAATAATTGTGCCTGTTAAAAATTAAAAATTTGATTATTATCCAATTATTTAAAAAAAAATTAAATTTTCTTCATAAGAATGAAATTATATTTATAAATAAAAAAATCTTGTCAGGAATTAAATTATTTAATAAATTTTTAATAAAATTCGTTGTAAACATTTAATTACTTTGGTAAATTATACAATTTTCAGAGTAATTCAATTATTTAAAAAAAATATTTTATAAATTCAATTATTTGTAAAAATTCTTATAAAATTCGTTGCAAAAATTCAATTATTTTCATTACTAATAAAACTCTTAGCAGGATTTTAATTATTTTAAATATAATTATAAATTAATTCATCAAAAAATGCAATTATTCTTACAAATTTTATTAAAATTCTTTAAAAGAATTTAATTGTTTAAAAAATTTTTGTTATAATTTGTTTATTAGAATTTAATAATTATTTTCAATATATTTTTAATAAAAATTTTCTTCAAAGAATTAATTACTTTCAAAAATTTAAATGATATTCTTCGTGACAATTCAATTTTATTTAAAAAAATGTTGATAAAGTTCTTGATCTAACAATTGAATTTTATGAAATATTCAATTATTTAATAAATTATTTATTTTAGTATTTAAGTAATTGAATTCTTATAGAACTTTCGAATAAATTGATTTAAAATTGAATTTCAGTTAAAATAGCAATTTTTTTACTGCTTTTTTTAATTCTTAAATCTACTTTTTTGCTACTTCTTTAAAATTAATTGTCGAGTACGAATCATAATTTTTTAAAAATTGTATTTTTGCTACGAATTTTACTATTTACAAAAATAATTAAATTCTTCCGAACAATGTTATTATTTACGAAAATAATTGAATTCTTGGGAAGAATGTTATTATAGAATTTTTAAAAATCCTAATTAAATTCTTGTGAACAATTTCTTTCAATCTTTTTAAAATAATCTGGAGTTTCTTTAACAATTTTAATTAAAAGCTTTGAAAATAATAAAATTTTATGAACAATTTCTTTCAAGTGTTTAAAAAAATCGTGTTTCTTAATAATTGAAATTAAACATATTATTATTTTAAATTTTATTAAAATTTAGAAAATAATTGAATTTTTTCGAAAAATATTATTAAAATTTTTTTAAAAATTGAATTCTTCCATGAAATTTTACTACAATTGTATTAGAAATAATTGAATTTTTGCAAAGAATTTATTAAAATTTTATAAAATAATTGAATTCTATTGAAACTTTTTATAACGAATTAAGAAAAAAATTGAGTTTTTTCGTAAAATTGTTTTGAATATAATTGAATTTTTGCAAAGAATTTTAATATTTATAAATATAATTAAATTTATTGTTTCGAAGGATTTATTAAAATTTTAGAAAATAATTGAATTTTTGCAATGAATTTTATTAAATTTTTTTTAAATAGTTGAATTTTTACGAAGAATGTTATTATTTACGAAAATAATTGAATTTCTTCGAAGAATTTTATTTAAAATTTTTGAAATTAATAAACAAGAATAATTAATTAGTAAATTAGTTATTAATTGAATTTTTTTTTCAACCTAAAATTATTCGAAAATTCATATTTGAAAAAAAAAAAATTTTGTAATTTGCATAGATAATAATAATAACAAATTTAATATTATTTTCCGCGTGTTAGCGCGCATAACATTTGCTAATTTTAATATTCTGAAACTAAGTGAAAATGATTCTGGTTGGACAATTCTTGAATACAAAAAAAATTTTTTAAATAGAATTCTTTTAAAAAAATTTTTTTAACAACTATTTGTTCAATATAGTATATTGTTAAATATAGTAAAGTATAAAATTTAATAAATAGTTGTTAAATATTTATATTAAATAATATATTTAACTATTTGTTAAATATAGTAAAGTATAAAATTTAACAAATAGTTGTTAAAAAAACAATTTTTAAAAAGAATTCTATTTAGAAAATTTTTTATATATAAAAATATAAAGTCCACCCATTTAATGGAGTAAATAAATAAAAAAAACAAACCAGTGATGCGAAGGGCGATCGAACTGGAGCAAGATCCATTTTCACATTGAATATTGCACTGATAGACTCCGGAGTCTGAAGGCCGGCATCTTGAAATTTCCAAATAATAAAATCCAGCGCTGTGCCCGAGTCGCAGACGGTCGTCCTGCTCGAAGCAGAGCTCCTCGCCCTCTCGCTTCCACGAGACGATGGCACCGTCGACGGCGCCCGAGACCTGGACGGCGAGTCTCGCCACCTCGCCGGCGTTCGCTTTTATCGGCGACGGCGCACTCGACACGCAGGGCGGCGTTTTGCCGAGGCTGTTTTTCGACTCGGCGATGGGATTCTTGTCGGCATTCTGCTTCCTCGGTCGAAAGGACCACGCACGGCTCACGGACGAGTTCGGAATGAGACTGGCTGGAATCCAGGACTCCTCCTTGGCTCCCTCGGTGGGCGAAACCACGAGGCCGTTCCCGTCGAGTCTAGTCACGATCAACTCTTCTCCGGCTCGCAGTGCTCCCCAGTCCGCTGCTAATCGCACTCGCGCACCTGGTGCGACCTGGAGACAATTTTCTTACTTTAGAAATAATAAATACAGAAATTCAGATAAACTTCAATCACATGCATTTATTCATACTGTTTTCGTCGTTATTGTTTTTTACTTTTCTGCACTATAGCTTCCTATTTATTATTTTTCCTGTTTTATTATTTATTTTTGAAAATGAAAGTAAAATAAAATAAATAAAAAATTAATAATTTTCAAAATTTTTTATAGATTTATGAATTTATAAATAAATAGCAAAAGATAAAATTATTTCACTCACCGATTTATTTAATTCAAATTATCTTTAAATTAAAATTTCAAATTTGATTATTATAAGGTTGTCACTTTTTACTGCCTTTTTGAAATAAAATTAGCAATTTTAAAAATGATAGAATTTAAAAATTTTCTAATTTAAACTTTTGTTGAAAACACTAAAAACAATTCAATTTTGGAAAAAATACAAATAATAGCAGAAATTCAATTATTTTCAAACAAAAAAAAATTCTTATAAAATTCAACTATGTTAAAAAATTTGAAAAAAATTCTCGTAAAAATTTATCTTTATAAATAACAAAATTCATCTCCAAAACACTAAAAACAATTCAATTTTGAAGAAATTACAAATAATTGCAAAAATTCAATTATTTAAAAAAAAAAATTAAATTCTTATAAAATTCAACTATGTTCAAAAATTTGAAAAAAATTCTCGTAAAAATCTCAATTATCTTTATAAATAAAAAAATTCATCTCCAAAGTTAAATTATTTTCATAAATTTAAAAAAAATTCTTGTCCTAATTTCAATTATTTTCAAAAATAAAATGCATTTTTCTAATTTCAATGATTTTTAATATCTACGATTTTAATAAAATTTCCCAAAAAGAATTCAATTATTTAAAAAAAATTTTAATAAAATTGTAATGCAAACATTTAATTATTTTTATGAATAATAAAAATTTCACAGAAATTCAATTATTTTCATAAATAATAATTTTTTTTTAAGGAATTCAATTATTATTTACATAAAAAATAATTTAAAATTCTAGAAAATAATAATTGAATTAAAATGATAAAAATAATTTTGATGAAGTTACATCTATCTAAAGTTATCAAAAAACAAAAGTATAATTCTTCTTTAAATGAATTATTTTCAATAATTTTTGAAAAACTTCTTTGACAATTCTCAAATCCATTTGTTTACAATTCAATTTTACCAAAATTCGATTAATCGGATATTCTTTAGTTAAATAAAAATATTAGAAAATAGAAACTTAAAATAATTTTAAAAATATTCAATTAAACTTTTTTAAAAAAATCAATTCTACAGAATTGTTATTCAAAAGAATGAAAAATAGAGATTTTCCAAGAGTTTAATTTGAAACCTTTTCAAAATTCAATTATTTCTAAAGATTCAGACTATAATGCTTTTAATATTCAATTATTAACTATAATTTAAACTAAAATTCATTTTTAAATCAATTTTTATTAAAAAATTTTACGAGAATTCAATTATTTTAATACAAAAATAAATAATTCATTAAAGAATTCACTGTTTCTCAAATTATAAAAATAAGTAAATTTTATTAAAATTTTTTTTTAAGTAATTGCATTCTTTTGGAAAATTGTATTAAATGATTTAAAAAATTTTTGAATTGAGAAAAATTTAAAAAAAATAATTGAAATTTTTTTAATTCTATCATAAATTTTATTAAAATGCTTGAAAGTTAATTAAATTTTGATAAAGAATTTTATTACTTTGAAAAATAATTGAATCTCTGCAATTATTTGCAACTACTCCGAAATTTAATTTTTTTTTAGTGTTTATAACTAAAATTCTTTTATATAAATCAATTATTTTTAATTAATAATTAAATATGTATTAAAAAATTTAACTCATTTCAGATGAATTTGAATTATTGAAATTTTTCAAAAATCTAAATTCTTCAAAATTTCTAATTAAATTTATTCAAAGTTGAAATTTTATAATTTTTTGTTAATTTGAATTAAATTTTCTAATACAAAATTAATTTTTAAAAATGAATTTCAGTTAAAATTTTAGATTTGGATATTTATTATTCAAAATTATTCAAATATTCAAATAATATTTGAATATTGAAAGCATTATAGTATGAATTTTAAGAAATAATTGAATTTTGAAAATTTTTTCAAATCAAATTCTATGAAAATCTCAATTTTTCATACTAATTACGAACAATTCTGTAGAATTAATTATTTTGAAAAAGTTTATTTAAATTTTTTTTCTGAAATTATTTGAAGTGTTTATATTTTAATGCGTATTCAATTGAAGAATTTTTGAATAATCGAAATTTCACGTTAAATTGAATTGTAAACCAATGGATTTGAAAATTCTCAAAGAACTTTTTCAAAAATTATTCAAAGATTCAAAGAAAAATTTAAAGAAGAATTTTATTTAAAAAAATCTAGAAAAAATAATTGAATTAAAATTATGAAAATAATTTTGAAAATAATTTAGAAAAAATTACAGTAAAAATATTTCTATTACATAAAATAATGATCTTATCACTCCTTCACTTTTAATTTATTATAAGTTGTTAAATATCAAACAGCTTTGGATTTTGAATGTTTTGAAGAATAATTTTAATTCCTATGGAAAAATAATAATGATTAAATATTTATTTAGAAAAGAAGTTATTGATATTTTCGAATAATTTTACAATCGTTTTTAACAAATAGAAATTTTGTAAATATTTTTTCCAAAATAAATAAAAAATTTCTTAAACAAAATTTGATTTATAATCAATTTTTTTTACTTAAAACTTGTAATTTGTTTAAATGAATTGTAATTGAGAAGCAGAAAATGTGCAAAATATTTTCTACTTTCTAATTTTAATTTTCCAACAATTTTTTAATTTTTTTTTAGCAAAAAGTTTTTATTTTCTACTTTCTAATTTTAATTTTCCAACAATTTTTTAATTTTTTTTTAGCAGAAAGTTTTTATTTTCTACTTTCTAATTTTAATTTTCCAACAATTTTTAAATTTTTTTTTTAGCAAAAAGTTTTTATTTTCTACTTTCTAATTTTAATTTTCCAACAATTTTTTAATTTTTTTTTAGCAAAAAGTTTTTATTTTCTACTTTCTAATTTTAATTTTCCAACAATTTTTTAATTTTTTTTAGCAAAAAGAAAAAAAAAGCTGCATAAATTTGATTTGTCAAAAATTCAGAAAGTTTAATATCCTCGACTTAAGAGTTAGGTTCATCGACTTTGATCCTCTCTTAACGTTTGGATATTAAAAATTCGAATCACTAGACGATAAAAATCGTAAATGTTACCTGGAATGTAAGACCCTCCCCCGATGAAGTTTTTGGAAAACATGCTGCTTCTCATGCGGTTTCAAAGTTTCACTTGTTCTTAAAAGTAGAGATAGTAAGCACAAGAGTAGATTAGCAATAGCGGTAGAAAGTAGTAATAGTAGGAATTTGAAGTAGTTGAAGTAGCGAAAATTGAAGTATGCTTTTTTCAGCTGTTTTTTTCTTTTATTGTTAAGTAAAGATAATCGAAAAGAAGGAGAACCTCCACCCAACGTGCTAGTTAGTGTCTTTCGCTTGACCAATAAAAATCCTCTCTCTCTCGCTTTTTCTCTGCAATCGTTTTTAGTGAGCAAAATCAAGAAAATTATTTTACACGACAGTCCCCTTGCCACTCCACTTATCGTGTTGATAGTAGAGAAACGCGGGTTTACAACAGAAGGCAATGCAATAAAGAGCAGTTAACGACAGGCATCAAGAGGTGGAAGCAGAAGAGTTCCTCGGCTGTAATGGGAAGAATAAATTGAGAAACACTGTCCCTTGGGTGCTTTGGTTTTTTTTTGCGTGCCAGAAACGAGAATTGTGCAAGAGTCTCTCACCGGAACGGACGTCGATCGAACTGGTGAGCGCGCTCGCAGCGTGTTCCTAAATCCCTCCAGGAAGTTGAGCTTGCTCTTGGTGGGACTCGGCGTTCTCGGCGACTCGAAGCTGTCGAGGCCCCCGGTGCGTGATCGCTGGATCACTTGGGCCTTTCGTTGACTGTCACGCTCCTTGTTCGCCGCACCGGACACTGTCAACGTCGGCGGGACTGACGTGACCGCTCGGGTCAATGGTTCTGGTGTTGCGCTGCGGCTGTACGCCAGCAAATCATAAATGAATGCCTAACACAGTACCACTTGGGAGCAGAGCTCTGAGACAACTCCCCCATCACCTCGTACATTCAAGTTTCGATCGATATCAAGAAAATTATTCACAAACAAACAAAATTAAAAATTAATTCCTCTCTCGCTCTTTCTCTCTCTCACTCTCTAAATTTGAATCAGTTAAAAATAACTGATTCAGAAGCAAAAAGTCAGTCATTAATTCAAATAGTAATATTTCTACTGACAATTAGTTAAAAATAACTGATTGTCAAAAAATAATTTACTGAACTAAATTATTTTTTGACTGATTCAATTACAAACAATTTTCAATTTTAAATTGATTTCAATTAAAATAGTTATTAAAATAACTATTTTTTCATCAGTTATGTTTTACTGAAAATTAGTTATTTTTTCACTGAAAATCAGTTATTTGTAACTGATTCGGAAGCAAAATGTCAGCCACTGATTGTCAGTTAAAAACCACGATTTTTAACTGATTCAAATTAAGAGAGCACGATTCAATTAAAATAATACATAATTTCCATGCAACACATCTCAACCTGCATGTACGAGTTTTTAAATTCGAAATATCAAAGTTATTTGCAATTAGTAATTCATTTTTTCAATCTCTTCTATATTCTATTTTGCAAATTGGATCAATTGACCGTCTCCCACAAAATGTCAACAAAAATTTATACCAAAAATTGATTAATATTCCGCCTGGAAAACGAGACATGGCTGAAGCCTTAAGGATTACAGGACAAAAAAGTCCAAAGTACAAAAAATCAAAAATAAATCAAAAACGTCGAAAATAAATAATGAAACATGTGAAAAAGCCACGTTCTTACTTTTTACGCTATAAAATCAGAATTTAAAATATCAATGTTAAAATCGCAAGATTTTAATTATTTACATAAAAAATAAAGTTGGGATACAGATTTTTCTAAAACGTATTTTCTAAAATTTTTTCTAAAAAAAAGTGAATTTCTAAAAAACTTTTTTCTAATGAAGGTGATTTTCTAATTTTCTTTTTTCTATATAATAAAGGTCATTTTCTAAAAATTTCTTGTACTAATAAAGGTAATTTTCAAAATCTCTTTTTCTAAAAATATTCAATTTTTGTAAAGAGGATCAATAGGTATAATATGATTAAAAATTAATTTAAAAAAATAAAAAATACTTGAGATTTTCTTAAAAAAAATTATAGTAAAAAATAGAAATTATGCAAATTTTTTAACGAAACTTTAAAATAATGTAGTCGAAAATCGTAATTAACAAATAGAAATTCTAGGGATTTTTTTCCTCAAGTTATTTAAAATTTTTTAAAAAAGCGTTTTATAAATAAATTAATTTTGGAAATTTTGATGCAAATTATTTTTTTTTACAAGAAAAACAAATTGTGATAAAAAATAGTAATTTTATAAAAAAATTTTCTTCTTTTTTCAAAAAGAAACTTAATTTTGTAAAAAAAATTGTGATTGAGAAACAGAAAATATGCAAAATAATTTTAATTTCTTAATCTTAGTTTCTTTTTTAATAATTTTCAAACTTTTATCAAAATTATGGAATTTTATAAATTTTAGGAAAATAAATATTATAAATCATAACTTATTAGAAAAACTTTTTTTAGAAAACAGATTTCATTAGAAATCGCTTTTTTTAAGACAACAAAGATTAGAAAATATTTTTTAGAAAAAGTCATCACCTAAGCTAAAGTATAAAATTCTTCACAAAAATTCAATTATTTTCATAAATAAAAAAAAATCTTCACAAAAATTCAATTATTTTCATCAGTAAAAAAAATCTTCACAAAAATTCAATTATTTTCATAAATAAAAAAAAATCTTCACAAAATTCAATTATTTTCATGAATAAAAAAATTTCTAGAAAAATTTCAATTATTCTATAAAATTTTTAATTAACAATTATTCTAAGAAATTTATTGAATAATTGAATATTTCTTAAATATGTATTTTTATAAAGAACTTTATCAAAAATTTTCAAAATAATTAAACTCTTTCGAAGAATGTTTATAAGCATTTTTCTAAGAATTCATTAAAAATTATTATTATAAAAATGATTGAATTGTTAGTGAAGAATTTCAATAAAATTGTTGGAAAAAATTAAATTCTTTCAAGAAATGCAATTAAAAATATTTTTAAAATAATAATTAAACTCTAATCAACAAATTGTATCAAAATTTTTTAAAACAATTGAATTCTTTTAAAGAATTTCAATAAAATTTTTTAAAATAATTAAATTCTATGAAGAACTTTAATTAAAAGTGTATTGGAAATAATTATTAAATTCTAATAAACAAATTATATAAAATTTTTTTAAAACAATTTAATTCTTCGGTAAGTTTTATTAGTAATGAAAGTAATTGCATTTTTGCAACGAATTTTATTTAAATTTTTAAAAATAATTGAATTCCTGAGAGAAGAATTTCATTATTTTATAAAAATAATTGAATTCTTGAGAAATAAATTTAATTTCTTTGAAAAAATAGAATTCTTGGAAAGAAATTTTTTTTACAAAAATCTTTTTAAATTTTAATTAATTTTTTTCGTAAAACTTTATGAAAATTGTGTTTTTAATCATTGAATTCCTGTGGAAATTTTACTATTTATGAAAATAATAGAATATTTGTAAAGAATTTTTTAACAATTTTTTTAAATAATTGATTTTTTCAACAAATTTTATGAAAATTGTGTTTTAAATAATTTAATTTCTGTGAAAATTTTATTATTTACGAAAATAATTGAATATTTACAATGATTTTTATTAAATTTTTCTTAAATAATTGAATTCTTAAAAAGAATTTTACTATTTTTAAAAATAATTGAATTCTTGTGAAAAAAATTAAATTTTTTTTGAAGTAATTGAATTTTTGGGATGAACTTTATAAAAATCTTTTTAAATAATTAATTATTTCCGAATAATTTAATGAAAAAATTCCTCTAAAAATTGAATATATTTATAAATATTGAAAATAATTGAATTTCGAAAATTTTTCGAAAATAATTGAAATAATTCCCTAGAATTCAATTATTTCAAAAACATTAATTTTTTTTCTCAAGAATTCAATTATTTTTTATAAATAATAAAATTTTTCTCTGAAATTCAATTATTTTTAAAAAAATTTAATAAAATAAGTTGTAAAAATTCAATTTAAAGAATTTTATAAAATTTTGTTGAATAATCTTTTTATTCCAACTATTAGCGAATGTAATTTAGTGCAAATTCTCAAAAAGTAAAAAGTAACTTTTAGTGTCATATCTAAAAAAAAGTATCCGAATATTCCTTTGAAAAAAAATCACTGTTATCATTGACATTATTTTCGAGCTTTTACGAACAGTTGATGTGATTTCATTTACTGTGAATCAGTTTTCAGTCATAGTTTTTATAAACACCTATATTCTTTTTTTCCAGGCGGGATGTTTACTAAATACGATAATTACTTGACTGCTTATCGAAAAATATATTGAATTTGTTTCTAATTCTCCTATTTATTCCATTGTCGATGCAATGAAGAGTCAGGCAATTGTTCCAAAATTTTTGCCAAAATGAAGAAATAGAAGAAAATTGACTAGAGAAATATTAGAATAATTTTGGTTAGTAATATAGTATATAGGTTTTTAAAGCAAAAAACAGGGTGAAACTACAGGACGATATCGAGAGAACGTAGTACTGTGTTTTTGGTAAATAATAAAAAAAGAAGCATTTTAATCTAGTGCAAATTTGTGCCTATGAAGGAGAATAAAAAAGTGATTGGTGCTAATTAAAAAAATGGGTAATAAGGTTTTTTTGATGCATCACAATCACAGTCTTGGTCAATTTACGATTTATTCTAAACAAATTTTTAGCTTACGAGTGTCCATTATATTTATCTTTTTTTTTCATCCGAGAGTAATACGTAATTTTTTGTTTTTTATGTACATAACACTGCCGACTTACCGCTTCAGTGTCGCGTTTATAAACGTTATTAAAATTATTATAAATATATCGTACATTTTTCATCGTCACAGTACTAGGATAACACGTGCGTTTTTTTCAACCGAGTTATGCGCTTCCATTTATATATATATATATATATATTTATATATCAATATTACATTTTTTTCTATATGCGTACATACAAGTCATGTATATATGCACATTGGAACGGATTACCACGCGTTAAAGGCTCTGGGAGCTAGAGTGAATTTATTTTCGTAAAAGAGAATTTAACGACGAAGAAGATATTTGAATTCGGAAGAAGCCAAGAGCACGTAGGCAATTGTCAATGTTGTTATTATATTATTATATTGCTGTTGTTATTATTATTAATATTATTATAGTTATTAATTTTGTTCTCTAAAAAGGAGGAAGGATAACGAGAATCCGAGAGGTTGGGGGTGGGGGGGGGGTGAGGATAGCGACACACTGTCGTCGTATCATCGTTAACAGCGTTCGTATCTTTATATAAAATATACAAAAATATGTCAGAACGACTATTCACATATTATCGAGTGTTAGAGACTAGAGTCAGTGAGTTTAGGGTAGAGAAACGCTTACAGTGGGTCTTTGGTAAGTTCCTTTTGGTAGGCGATCGGCGACTGTATCGCCTTAAGGAAGTCACGTTGGGTCTGAAGAATTGAGTTGATTGTGTCCACCCATTCTTGTTTGCTTGGCCCAGACTCTTCCGCAACGATGCACACAAATCCCAAACCTGGCTTTCGCGGGTCCGTCGAGCGAATCACAAACTTTTCAGGATCCTCCACTGTCTCTTCTAAACTCAATTTATTTACCTGCGTCAATCAAATCATTAAAATCAGTTAAATGTTAAATCTCATTTTTTTATCTCCATTTATGCAATCAAATTTGTCGATTAGTGAATCGACAAATTTAAATTTTCTCACAAAAAATAAAAATTAATTTCCTCCAATTTTCTATCAAACTCGAAATTCGTGAAAAATCCTTAAGAGCAGTGTTCGGATACATTTTCAACTATATTAATATCTACACAGAAACAATTGATAGGCATAAAATAAATTTAGCCAACAAATTTTTTAGCTGTAAAAAATATTTTGTATAACTCATTCGTCAAATTTTAAAAAATGTGTGTTAGACATTTTTTATGATTTACAACATTTAAAAAAATTTCTTTTAATATTTTTTTTAACATTTAAAAAATGTGTTTTAAGAAATTGTCGACTTCTAAAGAAAGTTAGTTTGTTACTGTTTGATTTTTTGTTTCCTAATTATTTAAATAATTTTCTCTTTTTCAATGTTTTCAATTTTAAAATTAATGTACTGAAAATTATTGAATTCTTGCAAAGTATTTATCAAAAAATCTGATAAATTTTTCATAACTATAAAACATGAAGATATCGATCACTCCGAGTCGAAGACTCGGAGTTATTGATATCTTCATGTTTTATAAATGATGATCAAGTGATAAAATCATTATTAATTCAATTATTATTTTCAAGAATTTTTAACTAAAATTCTTCTTTAAATCGATTATTTTTAATAATTTTCGAAAAAGTTCTTTGACAATTTTCAAATCCATTTCACGGAAATTCAATTATTCGTAAATTCTTCAATTAAATTTTAAATATATATATATTAGAAACTATAAAAACTTCAAATAATATAAAAACAATTCTATATTAAACTTTTTCAAAAAAAAAATTAATTTCAATTTCTTAAAATTCAATTCTCATAAAGAATTTTATCAACAAATTTTTTAATAATTAAATTCTTTGGACGAATTTTAATAAAATTTTTAAGAATAATGATATTTTTCGAGAAATTCGATTAAAACTGTATTAAAAATAATTAGAATTCAGCGAAGAGTTTCATTATTTATGAAAATAATTGAATTCCTAAAAAGAATTTTATTATTTTTTAACAAAATTAAATTTTAGCGAAGAATTTTTATTATTCTTGAAAATAATTGAATTTCTCCAATAATTTGTAACTTCTCAAAAATTAAATTTTTTTAAATGTTAATAACTAGAATTCTTCTATAAATCCATCATTTTTAATAATTTTTGAATTATTATTAATTATTATTATTATTTAAATACAAAAATAAACAATTTACTGAATAATTAAATGTTTCTTAAAATCCAATTCCCATAAAAAATTTTAACAACAAATTTTTAAATAATTGAATTCTTTCGACGAATTTTAATAAAATTTTGAAGAATATTTTATCTATATTTTTCGAGAAATTCGATTAAAATTTATTGTTTTTCAAATAATTGAAATTCTGCGATAAGTTTTATTATTTGTGAAAATACATAATTGAAAATCCTTAAAAAGAATTTTATTATTTTTGAACAATATTTAATTTATGCGAAGAATTATTTCTAAAAATTATTTTATTAGTAATTTCTACTAGAATTTTTAAATCTTAATGTAGTTGAAAATATAGCTGAAACCTCCTCTTACATAATTTGAAAATAAATAAATTTAATTAATTGTATTAACATTACATTAATAAGTGAAGAAAATATAATTTTTCCCTACCATTTTCTTTTGAGAAGAAAAAAAAATTTTTTTGAAAGAAGTGCAGTTAAGTCTAAAAAGAAAACTGTTTTGTTACCACATACCTGGATGTGAGCTTTGTAGTAGTAGCCAGGATTAACAAACTGAGCTTTTTTGCCAACTGCCTCGCTGAAGATTATGTTCTGCTCAAAAAGAAAGACCTGCCACTCTCTTCCGCGAGACGGCATCGCCGACAGTTCAGCGACCATTAATGGACCGTGGAGTAAGAGTTTACCCTGTGCTGTTATTTTACCCTATAATGGATTTCAAAAAATACAGATTTCTAACGGAAGTTATTATTTTCAAAGATTTTTTTTTTCTAACTTGCTTTCAAGTTTACTTTCAAAATACAGTTTTCAAAGAAAGCTAATATTGTTTATAATTTATTCAAAGAGAGAAATTCAGTGAAATGTACGTTATTCTAGAGTTTTTTTTATGCAACTCAAAATCTGCATGGAAAAATTAAAATCTAAACTTCTCTTATAATTTCTATTATTTTTCATCGTCAATCTTTTTTTTTTGATTTTTGTTACGTGAAATTTCAATTATTCGAAAATTCTTCAATTAAATAAATTTTAGAAAATAAAAATATCAAATAATTGCAAAAAAATTGAAATTGAACTTTTTAAAAAAATTAATTCTTCAAAATTGTTAGTTAAAAGTATGAAAAATTCAGATTTTCAAAGATTTTATTTTGAAACCTTTTCAAAATTCAATTATTTCTGAAAATCCACGCTATAATGATTTTAATATTCAATTATTATCAAAAATTCTAACAGAAATTCATTCTTAAATCAATTTTTATTAGAAATTGATTTATTTCGACGAATTTTATGCAAATTCTAATTTAAATATATATATTTCTGAGAAAAATTTTTTAATCATGAAAATAATTAAATTTTTACGAAAATTTTTACTAAAACTTTTTTTTACATAATTGAATTCTGTTTGGAAATGTTATGAAAATAGTAGATATTAAAAATCATTGAATTGCAAATTTTTTAAAATAATTAAATTTTACAAAGAATTTTATTTAAATTTTTGAGAATAATTGAAAAAATAATTGAATTCTTGGGAAGAATTTTATTAAACTCTAAAAGAAGAATTGAATTATTTTCAAAAAAATTGAATTAAAATTGTGTTTAAAATAATTGATTTTCTTCGAACAATTTTATAAAAATATTTTAATATAATTGAATTCCGTTGAAAAATTCTAATATTTTTGTAAATAATTAAAAAATTCTTTCAAATAATTTTTAAAAAACTTTTTTCTAAATAATTGATTTTTTCGGGGAATCGAAATTAAATTTTTAAGAATAATTACATTTTTTGAGCAATTCCTGTGAAATTGTATTAAAAATAATTGAAATCCTGCGAAAATTTTATTATTTATAAAAATAATTGAATTTTGAAAAGAATTTCATTAAAATGCCTCAAAATAATTGAATTTTCGGGAGTAATTTTGTTAATTATCTTTAATAATTGAATACTTTTGAAGAATTATTTATATAAATAATAATTGAATTCTTGGAAAGAAGTTTATTAAAATTTAAAAGAATTGAATTATTTCAAACAAATTTAATTAAAATTAAAATAAAAATAATTGATTTCTTTCAAACAATTATTTATTAAAATATTTGAAAATAATTGAATTCCTGTGAAAAATTCTAATTTTTTTGCAAATAATTAGAAAATTCTTCCAAAGAATTTTAAAAAAACATTTTTTTTAAATAATTGATTTTTTTGAGGAATCGAAATGAAATTTTTAAGAATAATGATATTTTTTGAACAAATTCCTGCAAAATTGTATTAAAAATAATAATAATTTTATTATTTATGAAAATAATTGAATAGTTGCAGAGAATTTTATTAAAATTTTAAAAAATAATTGTATTTCTGAGAAGAATTTTATTATTTATGAAAATAATTGAATTCTTGCGAACGATTTTATTAGAATTCTTTAAAATAATTGAATTTTCAAGAAAAAATTTATTATTTTTAAAAATAATTGAATTCCTAAAAAGCATTTTATTATTTATGAAAATAATTGAATTCTTGCTAACGATTTTATTAGAATTTTTTTAAATAATTGAATTTCCAAGAAGAAATTTATTATTTAAAAAAATAATTGAATTTTTGTGATGAACATTGTTATTTATGAAAATAATCGAATTCTGCAAAGAATTTTATTAAAATGCCTCAAAATAATTGATTTCTTGGGAAGAATTTTATTAAACTCTAAAAAAATAATCGAATTATTTCGAAAAAATGTAATTAAAATTGTACTTAAAAATTGATTTTTTTTGTACAATTTCATTAAAATGTTTGAAAATAATTCAATTTTTATGAAAAATTATAATATTTCATGTAAATAATTGAATTCTTCCAAAGAGTTTGAAAAAAATATGTTTCTAAATAATTGACTTTTTAGAGGAATTGAAATTAAACTTTTAAGAATAATTACATTTTTGAGCAATTCCTATAAAATTGTATTAAAATTACTTGAAATCCTGCGATGAATTTTATTATTTACGAAAATAATTGAATAGTTCCTAAGAATTTTATTAAAATTTTCAAAAATAGTTAAATTCGTGAGAAAAATGTTATTATTTATGAAAATAATTGAATTATTGCGAAAAATTTTATAAAAATGTTTAAAAAGAATTGAATTTCTGTGAAATTCTAAAGTTTCTAAGGTGGAAAATGATTTTGAAATAAAATTTAAGGTTTTTAAGTTTTTCAAAAATATTTTGGGACACAAAAAACCACAACTTTTGTAGTAGTTTTAGAAATTTGATATTTTTCTAGTACTTTTCATAAAATTACCTGACCTGTTGCAACCTTGTATTATTATTCTAATATTGAATTTATTTCATTACAAAAGAAATCAAGATAAATCTCTTTCAAAGCAAGTGAGAGTTTGAAATAACCGGATACTTTTTCTACAGTGAGGAAGCAATAAAATTAGAAAAAAACTGTCGATAAGTAAAAAGGTAGTAATTCTCACGTCAAAATTTTGCAATCTTCCAACATCCATCATATCGTTGGCAGCTTTAGGAATGATTCGCATAACGTGAGCAGCTGCTCTAAGACCCTCGATTTCCGATAAACGTCTAGTTCCTTCCGTCAAACGGAGTGCCTCGCGAAGCAAGAGTTGATATTTTGTAATCCTCTGTACAGGTTTGATTAATAAATCACAAAGCTTAAGTCGGTGGCCGAGCTTTTGTCTGAGTTCCTTAAACAAATAGAAAGACAACGTGTTTAATTAGGTGTTCATGTTAATAATAATAATAATAATAATAATAAAAAAGTACATTAATCATTTTCAAAGTGTAACTTACTTCGAAATATTCGTCATTGTGCTCAGAAACAATGTACTCGGACTTTGGTTTGTTTTGACAGTAAACAACGTACATATGCAACTTCCTCTCGTAGCGTTTAAACAGTGGACCAAGTTCTTCTGGTCTTTCGAGACAGTGCTCCAGAGACTTTAGAAAACAACTGCAACGAACATACCAATATTATTATTATTATAATTATAATTTGAATCCAAACTTCATTAAATCAATTATTTTTTATAATTTTCGAAAAAGATTGAAAATCATTGAATCAGGAAAATTTTTGGAAATAATTGAAATTTTGCCAAGAATATTATTAAATTTTTTGAAAATAATTGAATTTCGGAGAAGAATTTAATTGTTTTTAAAAATAATTGAAATTTTGACAAGAATTTTCTTAAAATTTTTGAAAATAATTGAATTTTTGAGAAGAATTTAATTGTTTTTAAAAATAATTGAATTTTTAAGAAAAATTTAATTGTTTTTAAAAATAATTGAAATTTTTACGAGAATTTTATTAAAATTTTTGAAAATAATTGAATTTTGTAAAAAAAATTTATATTCTTTATAAAGATAATTGACATTTTGAAGAGAATTTAAAAAAATTTTTGAACATAATTGAATTTCTGCGAAGAAATTTTATTACTTTTCAAAATAATTGAATTTTTGCAACCATTTGTAGTTTCTCCAAAATTCAATTCTTTTTAGTGTTTTTTTTTAACTAAAATTCTTCAATAAATTCATTATTTTTAATTAACAATTGTTTTTTCCAAAAATTGCTTCAATAATAGTAAAAATTAATTTTTTTTATTCGGCAATTATTTCGTGGATACAAAAACGAATTTTTTTTACAGAATTACAGATGGATTTTAAAATCTATCAATTTTTAAGTTTTTGAAACATAAAAATTCAAAAAGGGTAAAAATAATTTCTGATCAATTGACTTCCTCTGAAAAAATTTCAATAAAAATAATTTGATGGAAGACAAATTTTAATGACACGGTTAAAAATTTTTCTAAACCGTCCCCTTAATTAGATTAGATAAAAATAAATAAAAGTCAATAATGTAGAATAATGAATTTTCAAAACAAAAGAATGGAGATAAATCTGATAACGAAAAAATGTTCAGTTAAAGAAATTATTTGACTTGTTTAACTCACTCTCGGTGGAATTCGTAAATCGCTTCAATATTTCCGAAGATCATTTTGTCCTTTCCACCCTTGAGATCATCGGGAAGGGGAATGTCAGTTTCTGGATCTTGCATCAGAGCAATGTAGCCCTCGACGATTTGCCGCAAATCGCTAACGTAATCCCGCTCCGTGTCAACCAGTTCGCTGATGACGAATTGCCTCTTCGCCAGAATAGTGCTCTCCGGATCCTCGCCTCCCTCGGTTATCGACACACTGCCAGCCATTCCGCCGCTGTATCCTCCGTCGGCGGACGTCGCTGCGGTTCCTGATAACGTCGGCGACCCAGTCGACGTCGACGATCTAATTGGAGTTCGGATTTGCGAGCTGTGCTGCCTCTCTCGATTCTCTGTGTGTTGCTCCTGCGATTCACAATATATTTTTAATATTTTCTATACTTCATCTCACATTTTCGCTACATTCTTACTATTTCAACTCTCGTGGTTCTTATCATCACAATAACATAAATTCTCTACAAAATATTGCTATTTATAATTTTATACACTTTACATGTTTCTAGAAAAATTTAATTTTATTATTTAAGGTAAATAATAATAAAAATATATTTCATCACTTTTTATTACTTTCATTTATTTCTTATTTCTTTCATTATTTCTTTACTATTAAATTCATTTTATTAATTACAAAATTCATTTCTACAATTTAAAAAAAAAATTCAAGTCAAAATTATTTTACCTTTTTCTCTAAATTTAATAAACAAATATAATTTTTAACCTAATTTTTACAAATTATTATAAATTCATTTTTCTTTGTAATATCTACATTCTCTACAATTTTGTTTGTCGAATTCAGTATTTCAATAGAATTTTATTCCTAAATTACAGGCCTCGGATTTTATGACTTTTTCGACTATTTTCAAAAAAATGCGACTTTTTACGACTTATTTTCAAAAATTGAGACTTTTTCTACTTTTCTTTCAACTATTGCAACAAAATGTCCACATTTTAAGTATAAAATGCAACTTATTTCGATTTTTAAAATGTAAAAAGTAACTATATAGACAAATCTTTCAAAAAATTATTTTTGAACAATTTTTCTAATTCAATGTTCGAAATATAAAATTTAAAAAATTTTGAATAAATGGAATGTTGAAAAATTTAATTGAAAATAATTGGTTTTTTTCAAGTATTTTATTACAATTTTTGAAAATCAATTTTTCAAGAATTTTATTGCAAATTTTGAAAATAATTAAATTATCAAAAATTTTAATAAAAAATCTTCAATTATAAACTTAAAAATGAAAATTGATTAAAATTAGCTTTTAAAAATTATATTAGGTAAAATATTTTTGAAAAAAGTAATTCCTAGAATTTTTTCATTCAATTTTAATTTTTTTAAATTCAATTATCTCAATATTTTCAATTATTTTCAATATTTTCAAATACAATTCAAATTGTATTTCCTAATTTTATAATCCAACATTCCTAATTGAAATGTTGGAAAATTTAATTGAAAATAATTGATTTTTTCAAGTATTTTATTACATTTTTTGAAAACAAACTTTTCAAGAATTTTATTGCAAATTTTGAAAATAGGTAATTGAATTCTCAAAAATTTTAATGAATAATTTTCAAGTGTAAATTTGAAAATGAAAATTAATTAAAATTAGCTTCTAAAAATTATATT
Organism: Leptopilina heterotoma; assembly: GCF_015476425.1. Classification (NCBI taxonomy): domain Eukaryota; kingdom Metazoa; phylum Arthropoda; class Insecta; order Hymenoptera; family Figitidae; genus Leptopilina; species Leptopilina heterotoma. The sequence continues at coordinate 627,258 of NW_025110949.1, read as the reverse complement.
AAAATATTTTGGAAAAAGTTATTCCTAGAATTTTTCCATTTAATTCTAATTTGTAAAAATACACTAATTTCAATATTTTCACTAATTTCAATATTTTTAATTATTTTCAATATTTTCAATTATTTCAATATTTTTAATTATTTTCAAATTTTTCAATATTTTCAATTATTTTCAATATTTTCAATTATTTTCAATTATTTTCAATATTTTCTATTTTTTTCAATTATTTTCAATTATTTTCAATTACATATTTTCGAAAATTTAAATACATACAAAAAAGGACATTAAAATTTTTTAAAACTATTTTTAACATTTTGAAAAAAAATCACTTTCAAAAATTTTTAATTAAAATTCTTCAAAAAATTGATTAGTTTTTTTAAAAGATAGAAAAATTATTTTGATAAATTTATTTATTTATTTATATTAATATACAATATATTATTTATATAAATTTAATTATTTTCGAAAAATTAAGCTACAATATTTTAAAAAAATAAAAAACTAATTCTTTTAGAATTGTTTTATTATAATTTTATTTAAGATTCAATTATCTTGGAACAAAATAAATTGAAATTTTTCAAATTTTAATAATTTTTTTCCTGGATTTCAATTTTACAAAATTTTAATTTTGCAAAAATTTTTTAATTATAGGCATATTTTTTTAATTTAATTATTTAAAAAAATTGTTTTCATAAATTATTTTCAAAAAGTATTCAAATTAATTTTTCGAACTCATTAAAATTTCGGAGAAATTATGTTCAAAATTTTAATTCAAATTCTTCAAAAAATTGATAATTTTTTACATTTTTCAAAAATGTTACCAAATTTTATTTGTTTGGAAATTTTAAAATATTTTTTAACATTTTATTTAGATAATTAAAAAAAAATGTTTGTTTTCACTGATTCACTAAAATTTTAATTAGTAATCAAATAGTGAACATTTTCTAAAATCTTATAATAATTTTATCAGTGCGATTAATGTGTAATTCTTTTTTTGAAATTATGAAAATCGTAAAAGTCAAACAACATAAGTTGTAAAAAAATGTTTAAATTATATTTTTGTAACAAAAAAAATTTTCTAATTAGAAAATTTTAATTGTAAAAAAGGGTTTAATTAAATTCAAATTTAATTTTGAAGGGTTGTAAGTAGTTGTAATTTTTAAAACATTAAATTTCAGAAGGTTTAAAATTGAAATTTAAAAAATTTTATTTCTCGTAGAAAAGCAAATATGAATTATTTAATAAAATCATTGAAATTTCTTAATTAAATAATTGAATTTAGAAATTAGTGAAATGTCAGAGAAATACAAAATGAAATTTTTGAGACAACACTGAATAAAATAAACAACTTTTTCGACTTCTTTTGTATTCTTAATCGACTAAAGCGACTTTTTTTTGCGCCCTCAAGTCGATCCGAGGCCTGAAAGAATTTTAATTCTTGAGAATTAAGAATTTTATTTTTATATTCTTTCAACAAAAAATTATTCTACAAAATCGAATTATAAATTATCGTTTTTCCTTTAATTATTCGATTGCACAAAATTTAGAAATTCTTTTCTAAAATTTGAAAAGAAATTAAATAATAAAAAGAATTGAAACTGTAAATAAAAATAAAATGGCTAAATCTGTAATTCAAAGTCAAACACAATATTTTCTATTTAAAGAAGCAATATTCAAATGGAATGTTCCAAATTAAGGTTTTTATTAGTAAATTATTCAAAGAAGTAAATTTCACACTAGCCATTAGCTTATTTTTATGACAAAAAGTTTCTCATTTCATTTCCTGCAAGAAATTATTTATAAGTTTGAACCACCACGAGAGTAAAATGATGAGTATAGTTATTTTATCAAAAATGAAAATGAAATTAAAAAGAGATGAAAACGAAGCGATAAAAGTGAAATGACTTGGATATTTTTTTAGCGCATGCTTAAAATATATTTTTTTTGGAATATCATTATCTTTTTCCTATTATAATCATGAATTTTCACGACTAAAAAAAAACCCCCATGCTCAAAGAACAGCTTTGCCGTCGTGATAATCAAACGACTCATTTCATATTCAAGCGATATCATTCTCCTAATGAAAAACCGTACACGTAAGTCGCCTTGCTTATTGTAATTAAAATATCGCGTGCAATAAAGTTGCCTTTGGAATAAGTTTATGCAAGCGCCACTTGAATGCAACTTGCTCATTTGCATGCAAACCCTCAATCGTGGCAGAAAAGAAAATTCTCTCCTTTTCTACTGGGACTTGAGCATCAACTTACATTTTTTATACAATTAACGTTTAAAAGCAGATTAAAATATATATGTGCGGCACATTTTTTTATTGACACAAAAAAACACTAAAATAATTCCAAAAAAAAAAAAATTACCATTCGTTCCTTAACGATTTGTTCGATTTCGGCGATATCCGCCGGCGTGGCACCGTCTAAAGATTTTATGGTGCGCTCCGTATTCTGCAAATTTCAAATATTACAAATACTAATACAAAATAAAATACACTTGACCAAAAAAAAACATGTTTTTTACACCATATCTTCAGCTTCATTTTCGAAATTTTCAAACCAACTTCTTTTTTTTCCTTCTTCAAAGGAGTTTCTCTTTAAAAAGAGATACCGATTTTTAAAAACGTGTGAAAAACAAAAATATTACTGATTGTAATATTTAAAAGTAGAAAGAGTTTGATTTAATGCGAAAAAAACACTTTCAGGAATTCATATAAAAAGTATTCGAGGAAAAATCAAAATGATTGTAAGATAAGAGATAAAGGAGGATAAACATGAGCTATTTTCAGTGTAAATATATATCAGCTCTTTATTCATTCTCCTTTGCTTCTTTAGGATCTGAAACAGTTCTTTTATGTAAAACTGAAGTTTGCAACGTTTACAAAGCGAAAAAAAATCCTTCTAAACAATTCAATTATTTTTTTAAATATAGTAAAATCTTTACAGAAATTCAATGATTTTCAAAAAAAAATTTTAATTGAATTCCTCGGATGAATACAAATATTTTTAAATATTTCCATAAATTTCAATTATTTCCTAAAATTTTAATAAATTCTTCAAAACAATAAAATTCAACTATTTTTATAAATTTTTATGAATAAATTATAAATATTATAAATAAATTCCTTTGCAGGAATTAAATTATTTTTAATCTTTTAAATAAAATTACATGGAAGAATTTAATTATTTTCAAAAATTTCCATAAAATGCAATTTCAACCAGAATTTAAAATTCTCTAAAAATAATTCATTCTCAAAATATTTAAAAAAAATTCTATATCAAAATTAAATTACTTTCAATGCAGTTTTTAAATATGTTCGTAAAAAAAATTGACAGAATTCAATTATTTTCAAAAATAATAAAATTCTTATTCAATTATTTTGAATATACTTAATTTTAATCAAATTCTTTAAAGAAATTTCATTATTTTTAAAACAACTTTAATTGAATTTCTCGAAAAATTTTCATTATTTTCAAATATTTTTGTATAAAATAATTTCAAAAATTTAACACAGTATTTCAAAAATTTAACTACTCACAAATTATTTCTGAAAACATTTTTAAAAATTTGTTATATTTCTCTTCACTATTTTCATCAAAATTACAATTTTCAAACAACATTGGAGGTAAAGAAAAATATTAATTATTTCAAAAATTTGTTTCAGAAATAACGTTCAATTTTGACAATAAATATTTCTATTTTTCAAAAGAGATGTGCTTTTTTTTATTTTTCAAAAACACATAATTTTTTTAAAATATAGTCTACGAAAAAGTTATAGATCTATAAACCAATTGAAATAAATTCAAGGGAAATGATCAGCGAAATTTTAACCCATCAAAATTTATGTTGTTGACAGACGTCAATTTTTCTCCGTCATATTTTTACGATCAAAAAATATTCAAAATTTATTTTTGTTCATTTTAGAATTTTTTTTGAAGAAACTTTTTCAAAATTACACTTTACTCCACTTTTTAAAAGTGATATTTTACAATAATTTACAACGAATTGTTGCAAAGAATTTTATCAAAAAATTTCATGATAATAGAATTCCTTCAAAGAATTTTATTATTTAGGAAAATAACTGAATTCTAGCAAAGAATTTTATTAAAATTTTAAAAAATCCTAATTAAATTCTTTTGAAGAATTTCTTTGTATTTTTTTTAAACTAACAGTTTCTTTAATAATTTTAATAGAAAATTTTGAAAGCGATTGAATTTGATGAAGAAGAATTTTATTAAAAGTGAATTGAAAATAATTGAAATCTTGCGAAGAATTTTATTATTTATAAAAATAGTTGAATTGTTTCGAAGAAATTATTAAAATTTTACGACATAATTGAAATTTGTGGAAATATTTAAAAATATTCGAATTCTTTCGACGAATTCAATTAAAATTGTTTTGAAAATCATTGAATTTCTGCAAGGATTTTACTATTTCTAAAAATAATTGAATTATTGCGAAGAATTTTACTATTTATAAAAATAATGAAAATGTTTCGAAGAATTTGTTATTTTAAGAAATAATTAAATTTTTATGAAGAATTTTATGGAAATATTTGAAAATAATGAAACTTTTTCGAAAAATTCAATTAAAGTTGCCTCGAAAATAATGGAATTTCTTTAAAGAATTTGATTAAAATTATGTATATTCAAAATAATTGAATCACAAGAATTTTATTATTTTTTGAAAATAATTGAATTCTTTCAATTCTTTTTGATGAATATATTTAAAATTTGCATTCAAAGTAATTTAACTTTTATATAGAATTTTTTTTAAATATTTTGTTATTGAATTATTTTTAGAGAATTTTAAATTCTTGTTGAAATTGATTTTTACGGAAATTTTTGAAAAACAATTAAATTCTTTTATGTAATTTTATTTAAATTTGATTACAAAATAATTTAATTCCTGCAAAGAATTTTTGTATTTATAAAAATAGTTAAATTCTTTCGTAAAATTTATTACAATTTTAGGACATATTTTAAATTTATGGAAATATTTAAAAATATTTGAATTCATCCGAGGAATTCAATTAAAATTATTTTGTAAATCATTGAATTTTTGTAAAGATTTTACTATTTAAAAAATTAATTGAATTAATTGCGAAGAATTTTACTATTTATAAAAATAATGAAATTTTTTCGAGAAATTCAATTCAAGTTGCTTCGAAAATAATGGAATTTCTTTAATCAATTTCATTAAAATTAAATTCAAAATAATTGAATTCGTCTCAAGAATTTTATTATTTTTTGGAAATAATTGAATTCATCACAAGAATTTTATTATTTTTTGGAAATAATTGAATTCATCACAAGAATTTTATTATTTTTTGAAAATAATTGAATTCTTTCAATTTTTTTGTCGAATATATTTAAAATTTGCATTCAAAGTAATTTAACTTTTATATTTATAATTAAATAAATTTATATTTTATGATTATAGTCATAAAATAAAATCGGTCAGAAAATAATAAAAATTTTACGTAATATTCAAATTATTTTCTTGATATAATTAAAAATATCTTTGTACACTGTCCTTGAAAAAAAAAATTGCTTTCGATCACGGAAAGCAAAAAAACTTGTTTCATTTCCGAAACGTTGCAAAATCCAAGTGGAATTCGAATGAATTTTGCTAATGAATACCATGACACCAGTGAAAATGGCAAGAATGGCTAGAATTTTGCCGGCCACTTACTAGTGAGGTGCCTCGTTTTCCGGGCAATTCGTCGGGGGCAGTTGAACCTGGAGGACCGTTTCCAGTTGCCACGAGAATTGGTTCTGTGATGGGTTTCATGGGAGGCGGCAATTCCAGATCGTCCTCAGCGTCCTCGCCGCCGTTCTGCTCGAGGAAGGCCGGCGTTTCGCTGTCCTCGTAGCCCAATTCCTCCTCCTCCTCGCCCTCGGACGTCGCTCTAGCCGCCGATTTGTCTCCACTTGGAAGTTTGAATCTTTTATCCGAACTGGTCTTCTTGAGTAACGGAGGCGGTGGAGGTGGAGGCGGTGGTCTGTCCGCCGTCGACGACGACTTCTCAACTTTTCCTTGACTAAGTTTACGCAGTGGAGGCGGAAGCCATTTTCTTCTGGAAACAAAAATAATCGTCAATTATTAGCTCAACTTCTTTTTGTCCTCATTATTAATAAATTATTAACTAGCAAAATTGTGTATTGCACTGAACTTTTAAATAATTTCGAACTCTGTTAATTTAAGGAAATTTAAAATTTTATATTTTTAGTTTTTATTGGCAAAAAAGAATTTTTCAAAAATTTTTAAGCTTTTTGTCGTTTTGAATATCTGTGTGATAAAAGACAATATTTTTATTAATTATTACATTATTATATTATTATGATTTTTATTAATTAATATATATATATATATATATAATAAAGTTGAAAGAAATATTAAATTGATATATATTTACGTATAAAAATAAAAAAAAAATATTATAAAAATAAATATAGGAGAGTGTAAAAACCATAGGTAACAAACGCGCGTGTCACACTTCTCCTTTTTCTTTTACTATTAAAACATAAATAGTTTCCTGACTTATAAGTAGTATAGAAATACTTGAATAAAAATAACCGCGTATTTAAAAATTTACACGTTTTTATTTGACGTCAGCAGCGGAAAATTGAATCGATATTTACTTCAATTGATTAAAAATAACAAGTGTGTAACTATTAACGAGTGCTTCCGAGATTTTTAATTTTCACTAATTGTAAAATAAGAGAAGAAAAATTATTTTAAAAAAAATATCTAAAAACCATTTTCACTCTTTACATAAAAGTTGATAAAAATAACTATTTTCGATTGTCAATTGACAATTTTACAATCCATTTCTTGAAAAAAATTCTTTTTTTCACATTATGTGCATAATGTCGTTTTGTTCACAAAAATTGTACTTAAAACAATTAACGAAAAATAAAAAATTTTTAATTTTACGTTTTTGTTAATTTGCTTCTTAATTTTCGAGAGGTGATACAAATAAATGTTCGCAGGAAAATATTAATAGCTACATCTAAAATACCTCCAGTTTATTGTGAAATCCATGGGCTGATGAAAATTTCCCAATTTTCCCAATAAAGATGAATAAATTAGATTTTTTAATTCTATTTGCAAAAAAAATTAACGTCAAAATTGAATATAACTTTTTCTCAAAGTATTAAGTTAGAAAATAATAGTTCTTCGACCGCAGAACTTATATTAAAGATTGAATTAAAATAAAATTCCTTTCTCTTTTTTAGCCTTCATAATGAAGTGAATGATTTTCTGTATATGATCAAGATTAACGGTTTTCTAGATATAGAAATTAAAACATCTTCCGAAATTATTGTTTCAAACCATTGTTAATAAAACTTTACCACGTAAACAATTTTTTATTACTTTTTGACCTCCCCCCCCCCTCCCTCCCTCTATCATGAAAAATCGTGGACAATAATTTTCTTAAATAGTTTTTCAATTACGTAGAATTAAAAAATTTCTAAACAATTAAATTTTGGTAAAATCTTTTTAAAAAAAATTGAATTTTTGAAAAATATAAAAAAAATAATCAATTCTTTAAAGAATTAAAAAGAAATTAAAATTAATTAAAAATTAAAAATGATTCTTAAAAATTTTAATTCTATTATTTATTGTATGTAGGTTGAATTTTTGGGAAATATATAATTAAAAATATTGAAAATACTTAAATTTTTTAAAAAAAGGAATAAATTTATAATGATTTTAAAAATTTTGCAATTAAAATTTTTTAAAAGTTGATTTTCAAAAATTGTAATAAAATACTTGAAAAAAATATTATTATTGAAAAATAAATTTAAAACTATGAAAAAATGTGAGACTTACTCTGAATTGACAATTGTTTCATGAAAAATTCTGGGAAAATTCAAATATTATTATTATTATTATTATTATTATATTTTTGACCCGAAAAAGAAAATTTAATAATTTCTTTCCTGTTTGAAAAAAAAGTTGCGACAGAAATTGCGTCTTTGAAATAACCGTCCCACATTATGGGAAACCTCATTAGCTTGAGGGTTTTTTTTTCATTTTTCTTTCTCTTTTCTACAAAAATATAGGTAAAATAATTTTTAATAAAAATTAAATTAACTGATGCGGTTTATATACAAAAAAAAAATTGTAGTGACGAAGAGTTAATAAAGAAATATTATTTTTAAGATGTGAAATAATGTAGATCTTTGGAAAAGTTGAATTACCCAGCTAAATTGAATTATGAAATTAAATTATTTTAATTAAAGCTCATTCTTGTGGTTATTTTTCTCTCCTCTCTTGTTTAATTAAATTTCCTCATAATCCGATTCACCTTTACTGTTGGAATTATAAAGTAAACTTTAATTCTGCATGAATTAATAAAGTGCGTAGGTATTTAAAAAAAAAGCGGAAAAACTAAAAAATTTTAATTTACAATCTTGCTAAAATAAGGAAAAAAATTTTCATTTTAAACTGATCTACTTTAAAAAACTAAAAAAATTATTTTCATAATTATATCCTATTTTATAATTATTGCTTTTAATGACTTCAAACGTCATAAAATAAAGTTGGTCAGCAAATTTTCTTTTACTATAAAAAATATTTCTTTCTCGACAAAAATATTGTTAAAAAAATTTTTTAAAATAATTTTAATTTTGTTTATTTATAATTTCAAAGAAATTAAAAATTTGAAAATTATAACTGCAATTCTTTTAAAATTTAACAATTTTTAGAATTTTTATCTTAAATTCGTCTCTGAAGCAATTAAATAAAATAAAAAAAAAATTTTTTTAAATAAAAATAAGGAAGTAAAAAATAAATTTAAAAAATTAATTAAAAAAGCAATTTAAATAAAAAAATTCGATTTCTTGTAAAAATTGTATCTGCAACACTTCATTGTTTTTTTTAATAAAGCATATTGAAAATAAGTAAAAAAAAAATATTCAAAGAAGTTGATTTTTAAAAAAATATTAATAAAAAGTTTTTTTAATAAGATTTTAAATATTTTAAATATTTGAAATTAATTTTTGAAAGTTAATAAATAGTTTTTTAATTCTGTAAGACTGAAAATTTTCCAAACAATCGAAATTAGAGTCAAAATTTTTATAAATAATAGAATTTTTTAAAAGTATTTTCGGAAAATATTAAAACATAATCAAGTTTATTATGACAAATTTTATTTACAATTACGAAAATGCATGATTTCTGTAAAATTTAATTAATTTAAATGATAGATATAAAAGTAAAAAAAAAATTCTAATTTAGTTTTTTTGAAGACAATTGAATTATAAAAAAATTAAATAATGGAGAAATTCTAAGAATTAGTTTTTTTAAAATTGGATTTCTCAAAAAAATCTCTTCGATTTTAAAAACTAATCAATTTTCTGAAGAATTTCAATTAAAAATAATTGAACTTAAAATTATTAATTAATTTTAACTTTTTTAATTGTCATTGAACTAATTGAATTTTAAAAAATTATAGTAAAAACATTCAGCGAATTACTTTTCTAAAAAGATTTTAATACAGTTGTTTGAAAATAATTGTTCATAAATTTTCATTTTTAAATTTTGAATTGTAGATTTTTCAATAAAATTTTTGAGAAAAGTCAATTATTTTTAAAATTTGGAAATAAAATGTTTAAAAATTTGATTTTCAAAATTATGAATGAATATTAAAAAAAATTGATTATTTTCTATAAAAATTTACAAAATTTCAATTATTTAAAAATTTTTTTATTATACATTTCAAAAATTTAAATTATTTAAAAGAAATTATTCAAAAATAAATTTTGAAAGTTTTGATTATAGTTATTTTTCACACTATAAAAATCGTTATAAGTTTCATTTTATATAAGAATAAATAATTTTTTTTTGTTGCAGTATTTATAAATTTAAAAAGTCGCATTTATTGAAAATAAGTCGAAAAATGTCGAAAAAAGTCGTATTTTTTGAAAATAGTCAGAAAAAGGCCAAAATAATAATTTTAATGTTTAATTCAAGATTAAAAAAAAAAATACTTCAATAATAGGTAAAAAAAATTTTTAAGCCGACAATTTTTTCTAAACATAAAAATACATTTTTCAGAAATTTCGGATTTAGTTTTGTCAAAAAAATTTTTATTTTAAAGTTAAAATATTTCATGACCAATTTTATTGATTTGTTTGCTAAAAATTACTCCAAAAATAATTTTTGTCAATTTTTTTCAAAGTAAATCTTAATATACTTGATTTAAAAAAACTATTTGTTTGAAAAATATTTTAATTCAAAAATAAATTCTGTTTCGATTTAAACTAAAAAACCTATTTTAAAACCTATTTTAAAAATTTTATGTACAATTTAAAATTAACATGCAATTAAAAATTAAATTAAATTTACTTTTTTGAATGAACCAAAAAAGATATTTTTGAATTGCACTTAAATAACTTTGACTGTACAGCAAATAGTATTTCATTGAAACAAAATGCATGGCAAGTGAAAAGCTTTGGAAGTAATTAAAAGTATCAGATAAAAGGCAAGCCATATATACCTATAAAAAAAATTCTTATTATTTCTTAATAAGAATTCTATTTTCTGAAGCGTATTTATAACTTCGTCAATAATCCTGACAATGAGGCTTACTAACAATCTCATTCACATCAGGCTTTCCTTGAAAAAAAAAAAAGAAAAAAAATGAAAAAAAAACCAGATACAATAGAATTCGCTCTGTCTAGTTTATTTGAACAAAACAGCATTCCCCATTTCCCAATAAAAATATAAAAATAAAACAATCCCGTCGTTGAAAAGGAGGCCAAACTTACGAACTGAAACCCCGTCTCTTGTTTCCTGGTGAGCTTGTGTTGGCTGGTCCGCTTCCGTCACTCCCAATGATTTCTGGAACAGACAGAACAAGAACATTTACCTTCTTGACTGACAAGTCATCAATTGCTTACTTCTAAATTTCAAACACAGATCGTCTAGTCTCTCTTTGCGCAAAAAAAATAAACAAACACAAACAAATCTGGCAATTTTCCAAAAAGTCGAAATTTCCTTCACATGGCTTTTTTATTTTCGACAAGTCGTCGAGTTGGAAAATCTTAAAATCTGTTCAATTCACATGATTTCTTGTAAAATTACACTTTTGGCAAAAAATATATATTGACTGATTAGACTAATTATTTCCAGACAAAATTTTCACTTTTTTCTTGATCCTAAAAAATATTCTGATTCAATCTAAAAAAATTATAAAAATTATAAAAACTTGAAATAATTTCAAAAATATTCAATGAAACTTTTCGAAAAAAAATTAATTCTTCACAGAATTGTAAGTCAAAAGTATAAAAAATTTAAATTTTCAAAGATTTTAATTTGAAACCTTTTTCAAAATTAAATTATTTCTAAAAATTAACGCTATAATGCTTTTAATATTCAATTATTAATTTATTATCTATAATTTAAAGTTTTAAACTAAAATTCATTTTTATGAAATGAAAATCAATTTTTATTAGAAAATTTAAAAATAATTGAAATTCTTTAAAAAATCAATTAAAATTGTATTGAAAATAAGTAAAATCCTAATAAGAATAAATTTTATTATTTATAAAAATAATTGAATTTTTTACGAAGGTTTCTTTTTTATATATAAATTGACTTTTTGCAAAGAATTTTTATGACAAATATTGAAAATAATTGTAAAAATTATTTAAATAAACTCCACTATTTTCAAGAATATTGAAATAAAATCTTAAAAAACAAATTCAATTATTTTAAAAGAATTTTAATAAAAATCTTGCCAAGAATTAAATTATTTTCAATACAATTTTAATTACATTTTCTCGAAAGAATTCAATTATTCAAAAAAAATGTTGATAACATTCTTGAAATGAATTCAATTATTTTTAAAATTTTTTATAAATACTTTACAAGAATTCAATGATTTTCAGTAAATCGACTATTTAATTATTTCTGAAATAATTCGACTCTTGAATAGAAGTTTCTTGAAACTTTTTTAAATATCGAATACTTGCGTGAAAATTTATTATTTCAACAAAGAATTGAATTTTTCCAAAATTTAAAAAAAGTAATTCAATTTTCGTGAAGAATTTTATTAAAATTGTATTTAAAAAAAATGAATTTCTATGAAAAATTTACTATTTTTTTTTGATATTATTGAATTCTTTCGAAGAATTTTAAAAAAATGTTGAAAAATAATTGAATTTTTCCTGGAATTCAATTAAAATTGTATTTAAAATAATTCAATTCCAGCGAAAATTTCATTATTTCTAAAAATAATTGAATTCTTGAATTGGATTTTAAAGTTTTTTTAATTAATTGAACTTCTGTGAAAAATTCAATTATATTTTTTTTCAAATAATTGAATTTTCGCGGGTAATTTTTACAAGATTTTTAAAAATAATTGAAATTTTCGAAGATAGCATTTAAAAATGGAATTGAAAATAAGTGAAATCCTAATAAAAATTGTATTATTTAAATAAAAGTAATTGATTTTTTTACGAAGATTTTTATTATTTAAAAAAAATTGTTAAAGAATTTTATTACAATTATTAAAAATAATTGAATTCTTCATAAAATTCAATTATTTTCAATTTTTTTGATAAATAATTCACAAGAATCCAATGATTGTCAGTACATTAATTTTAAAATTGTAAATATTTAACACAAACAATTTTCAAGAATGTTGATTATTTTCAATACAATTTTAATTAAATTTTCTCGAAAGAATTCAATTTTTTAAAAAAATTTTGATAAAATTCTTGAAACGAATTCAATTATTTTGAAATTTTTTTTAAATACTTAACAAGAATTTTATTGAAATTTTTTGAAAATAATTGAACTTCATTCTAATTCAATTATTGTTTTCTAGAATTTTTAACTAAAATGTTTTCTTTAAGTTAATCATTTTTAATAATTTTTAAAAAAGGTCTTTGAGAATATTCAAATCCATACATTTAAAATTAAATTTCTTCAAAGAATTTAATTATTTTCAAAAATTTTGATAAAGTTCTTTAGAAAAATTCAGTTTTAAGAAACATATTCAAATATTGAATAAATTATATTTATTTTTGTAATCAAAATGATTAAATTTTCTTAAAATTTCAATTAAAATTTTAGAAAATAATTAAATATTACAGAGGCGTGAATTTTTTGAAATAATTTAATTATTTCAATTATTCAATTCAATTATTTTTATGAAATGTAAAATACAATTCTATTCAATTCAATTCTATTCAAAACAATTTCATGAAAGTATTCAATTTTTTTCTCAATTTGTTCTCATAAAAAAATTTCAATATAATTCAATTATTTTCTAAACTTTTAATTAATCCTTCGAAACAATTCAATTATTATTTTTAATACAATTTTTATAAAATTTTTCAAAAGAATTGAATTATTTTCAAAAATTTTAATAAAATTCAATATAATTAAATATTTAATTTCTTCAAATAAATTTCAATAATAAACACGATTATTTAAAAAACTTGAAAGAAATTGTTGATAAAATTAAATTATTTTCAAAATTTTTAATTAAAATTATTAAAGAAACTCCATTATTTAAAAAAAAATTTAAAGAAATTTTTCAAAAAAAAAAATGTAATTGGAATTTTAAAAAATTTTAATAAAATTCTTTACGAGAATTCGATTATTTTCCTAAATAATAAAATTCTTCAAAGGAATTCTATTATCATCGAAATTTTTGTAAAATTCTTTGGAACAATTCGATGATAGAATAATAATTTTTAAATTAAAAATAGGTATTTAAAAAGAAAAATTATTAAAAGTGTTAAGAAACAAAAAAGCAAATAACAACTAACTTCAAACTGCGAATAGATTTTCAGAACAAAATTTCAAAAAGGATTTACACTGAAAGCATTAAAAATATTTTTATTTCTGTGGAAAGATAAATAGGTAATTAATACAATACAATTTTAATTACATTTTCTCAAAAGAATTCAATTATTGAAAAAAAATGTTGATAAAATTCTTGAAATGAATTCAATTATTTTAAAATTTTTTTATAAATACTTTACAAGAATTCAATGATTTTCAGTAAATCGACTATTTAATTATTTCTGAAATAATTGGACTCTTGATTTTTGAAAAATTTTAAAAAATAATTGAATTTTCGAGAAGAATTTTATTAAAATTGTATTTCAAAAAATTGAATTTCTATGAAAAATTTACTATGTAATTAAATATTTATTTTTAAAAAATGATTCTATTTTTGAATGTTAATTGAGAAATTATGTGAAAAAATTGAGTCGTCAAATTTAATTTTTCGATAGCCACTTTTTTTAAAGGCAATTATCGAGTACGAAGTCTGTAATAAATTTTTCGTTCCAAGAAAAAATTTTGTCAACTGTATAGCAAATGCATTCATTTGGTTGATTCAGTGAAAATTTAGTTTCTTGAAAGAAATTCTTTTCTTCACTGCGAAATGAAAAGAATTTAAAAGGAAATGATATTGCAAAATAAAGAAGAGGGCAGTCCACTCGGATGTTGGTGTAGTGTCACTTGCAGTCTTTGATTCGACTCCAACACCAGCAATGTTTATACAATATTAACCTCCACTCGGAGATGAGATACTTCTGACGTCAGGGCACGATAGGGGCTCTTATTTTTAGATAGTACGCGTGCACAGGCGAGTCAGGTGTGAGGTGAGAATCACTCTCTTCCGCTCCCGAAATCGTATTTTCCTCGAAATTCGGACCCTTATTTGTAATCCTCACTTGCTTTAATTTTCATAATTATTTTTTATAATTACCAATCACCTTAATTAACCTCGTCAAGTTAAATAACGAATTTTACAAGCTACACGGTCTCAATAAGAAACTCGATAACTTTTTGCTGCTGCGATAAATTATTTATGATTTTGAAAAAAATCTAAAAGCAATCTCGATAGTATGCTATAAATAATTTTTTAAAAATACTGCTCCACGCATTTTCAATAAAAAATAGTAAAGGCGAAAAAGTAGTAAAAAAAAAAAATGCTAAAGATAAAAATACTGAAGAACAAAAAATAATAATCAGGGTTTTTATAAATATATTTCTTTGGCCTTCCATAGAATTTTACCACGATTGTCATATTATGTCAGTTTGCAAATGAAACAATGAAATCAGTTTTTCGGTTTAAAATTTTAAAAAATTCTCGTTTAGTACGCGAATCTAGAAAATATGTTCTACATACTTACAATTTATTTAAAACTTGCTGGCAGTATTTATTGGTACAAATTTTCGTAAAACTAACTTTTCAAATGAAAACAATTGCTAAAAATTGGTTCTTATTAATCCAAATTTTGTTTTTTTGCAATCAACTCAAGAAATAATGAGTATTAAATAATTTATGAGCATGTTTACAATATTTCGTTAATTAATAAAACTTTACCCATTGTGCCTGAATCAAAAAAAAAGTTTTGACAAAAATGAATCCAAAATCTGTAAATTTTATTTGCATATATCAAAAGTAAAAAGCTGTTAGGAACAAAATCTTTGTTTGGGATCTGCTCTTTTTTTCGATAATTTAAAAAGCCCTGGAATATTAAAATTTGAAAAACATTGTTCATTTAAGAGAAACGAAAAATTGAAGTAAAAAATTACGAGAAAGAATTAGAAAAAGAAGAGCTTATAAAACTGACCTCCCGATGATTCTAAATCTGAGTGGTTAGGAAATAGAAAAAAGCATCAGAGTTGGAAGTGATTCAAACGTTCTCAACATATTAAGGCTTTTGAAGATCATCCTTTAGATATACCTAAGAATTAATGAGAATGAAATTGACTCTCGTTTTGCAGCACGAGGCATATTGCAGACAAATTCGATTGTCCTATCAAAATATCTGTTAAGACTCAAGTATTTGATAGCCTATCAAACGATAATGAGAAAATGTTTCAAGAAGCAATCGAATTTATTTAGAAAATTACAGTAATAGGGGAAAAATATAATTTTTTCAATACTAAGGATGTTTAATCCTTACGCTACAAAAAAATAATTTAATAATTTTTGTTTACATTTCATATTACGTTTCACAAAAGACACGGGTCTTTATTTTTTTTTTTTTTAAATAATGAACCAAAAAATTATTTTTCAATTTTATTATTGTATTTACGGCTTCATTGGAGTCTTAAATATTTTTCTTTGTCAAGTTTCAATTAAATTAAATAATTTTAGGAAATATGATTTGTTCTGGAACTTAATGAAATTTGTGAATTATCAGTTTTTTAATTCTATTATAGAAAACAGTTTAAAAATTTATCTTTAGTTAAAATCAAATTTTCAGTTTGAGTTTTAATAAAATTACAACAACGTATTAGTTAATTGATGTAATAAATTTTTTATAACAAAATTTACAACTAATTTTACTAAAATTATAATTACAAACTTTGTTTTCTGAAAAAAAAAACCGTTTTGCTATTTTTTATACTTTCGAAACTTTGACTTTTGCTTTAAAACGAACAATTATGTTTAATCTCAAATGCCGTTTTGTATTTTTTATTCCGACAATTTAGAGCAATAAAATTGTTCTTATCATGAAACGTTTTCTTTTTTATGAAAAGACAACTTCATTGTCCTCAGGCAAAAAGAAAATCAAAGTAAAATTAAAAAAATGGTTTAGCCAATTGTATTAAAAATAATTTAAATTCTTCGTTGAGTTTTATTATTTACGAAAATAATTGAATTACTGAAAATAAATTTATAAAAAAATTGGTAAATTATTGAATTTCTGTGAAATTTTTATTATTTAAATATTTAAGTAAAGTAATTCGTTGAATAATTTATTTGTAATAATTCTATTATAGTTTTTCAAGAATGAAGTTATTTAAAAAGAAATTATTGGCAAAAATAGAAAAAATGGAAGGTTTTTTATTAGAATTCGTGGTAATTTTCATAGTTGATGAGACAAACAAAAATACACAAAAAAAAAGAATTCAGAATTTTCTTATAAATTCTGAATATTTAATTTTTTCTAGTACTTTTAGTAAAAATCCCTGACCTGTATCAACCCTGAAAGTGTATAAAATGAAGAAAATTTTAGTTGAGTATTTTTGAAAAAATACCTGTAGAAAAAAATGAAAAAATTCATAACTGTATTTTGAAGGGAGTGTCAGTGCAGATTAATATAACGATGGCCAAGGCGTTACCATAGAAGGCGATCAAAACTAAAGGTCGAGATTGCGAATGTTCATCACTTTCACACATGCGACTCATAACCGAGTGGCCAACTGCACAGCTGATAAAAAGGTTTTTAAAAATACAATTTCAAAATGACTTAATCTTGATCGTAATAAATTAAATTTCCAATATTTCCCACAGGTCGAAAAATTGACTTATTATTTCAACTTTTAATTAATCATCTTCATGTTACTTTGTTATCTTTAAAATGGAGCTCATTTTTACGTGACCTACTAAAACCTCTTGAAAAAGTACTAATTAAATAAAGAACCTCTATCATTATTAAACCAATTACACGAAGAGCTTCCTCTTATTTGGAAAAACGAAAAAAAAACCACAACATTAAAAGGCTGTCACATTATAAAAATTACAAAACTTCAAATATGTAAAAAGTATCTTTTCTTCCACCAATGAAAAATGAATAAATAATTTTATTTTAATCCCTCAAACCTGAAATTCTGGAAAAACAAAAAATATCTAAAAATTAATATTTTTCTATGTAGAAAAATCTCTTTCCTAAGTTTGTATATATTCTTAACTTGAATATCTTGAAACGAAACGTTGAAAAATAAAAATTAAGAATTGCTCCGAAAAATACTTTAATAAAGAGATTTTAAAGCAGTCTTGAAATTAAGATTCAAAACACGTGTCTTTGGGAGGAAAAAAATAAGAGCTCTCTCTCTCTCTCATTTTTAAAAACTACTTTGGATTTTCGTATTTAAAATATGAAAATTTTCTGACCTTGGAATGCCTTAAAAGAATGAAAACTTTCTGTATTCCCATTTTTTTCGTACCAAAAAAAAGAAACCAAAACGATAACATTTTTTTAAACAATTCTCTTTAAAATGTCAATTATTTTTATAAATAATAATATTCTTCTCCGAAATTCAATTATTTAAAAAAAAAATTTAATAAAATTCTTCGCAAAAATTCAATTATATTCAAAATTTTTTTAAATTTTTCGTCAAAACTTTATGAATAATAAAATTCATCAAAAAAATTTAATTATTTTCAAAAGTTCAG
Source organism: Leptopilina heterotoma (assembly GCF_015476425.1). Lineage (NCBI taxonomy): Eukaryota > Metazoa > Arthropoda > Insecta > Hymenoptera > Figitidae > Leptopilina > Leptopilina heterotoma. The sequence continues at coordinate 609,080 of NW_025110949.1, read as the reverse complement.
ATAAAATTCTTTGCAAAATTCAATTATTTTCAAAAGTTCTGATAAAATTCTTTGCAAAATTCAATTATTATCAAAAATAAGAAAATTCTTTGCAGAAATTAAATTATTTTCAAAAAAATTTTTTAAATTCTTCTCAAAATTTCAATTATCTTTATAAATATCAAAATTCGCAGAAATTCAATTATTTTCAAAATTTTTTTTTAAATTCTTCTAAAAATTTCAATTATCTTTATAAATATCAAAATTCTTCTGCAAAATTCAATTACTTTCATAAATGTCAAAAAAATTTTTTGTCCTAATTTCAATTATTTTCAAAATTTTGAAAGCAATTAAATTTTATGAAGAAGCATTTTTTTAAAAGTGAATTGAAAATAGAATTGAAATCTTGCGAAGAATTTTACTATTTATAAAAATTGTTGAATTGTTTTGAAGAATTTATTAAAATTTTAGGACAGAATTGAAATTTATGAAAATATTTAAAAATATTTGAATTCATCCGAGGAATTCAATTAAAAATTCAATTAAAAATGTTTTGAAAATCATTGACTTTCTGCAAGGATTTTACTATTATTTATAAAAATAATTGAATTAATGCGAAGAGTATTACTATTAATTTATAAAAATAGTTGAAATGTTTCGAAGAATTTATTAAAAATTAAAAAAAATTATTAAATTGTTATGAAGAATTTTATAGAAATATTTGAAAATAATGAAATTTTTTCGAGAAATTCAATGAAAGTTGTTTCGAAAAAATTCGCAGAAATTCAATTATTTTCAAAAAATTTTTTTTTAAATTCTTCTATAAAAATTTCAATTATCTTTATATAAATATCAAAATTTTTCTGCAAAATTCAATTACTTTTAAACATTTTTAAAAAAATCTGTTCTTAATTTCAATTATTTTTATGAATAATAAAATTCTTCTCTGAAATTCAATTATTTGCAAAAAATTTAATAAAATTCTTGTCAAAATTTTAATTATCTTTATAAATAATAAAATTCATCCTAAAATTATTTTCAATTATTTTCAATTGTTTTCAATTTTTTCAAATTTCACGTCAAACTTTTAATTATTTTCATAAATAATAAAATTCATACTGGAAATTTGATTATTTTTAAAAGTTCTGATAGAATTCTTTCAAAATTCAATTATTTTCAACATTTTTTTTAAATACTCCTCAAAATTTCAATTATCTTTGTAAATATCAAAATTCAATTACTTACTAATGTTTTATAAAGTTTCTTCCTTATAATTCAATTATTTTCATAAAAAATAATTAAAAAAATTTTTTTTTTTATGAAGTTTTATTATATAAAATAATGATTTTATCACTCGGTCATGTTTTATAACAATTTTTTATAAGTTGTTTAATTTCAAAAAGGTTTGAATTTGAATCTTTTGAAGAATTTTAATTCCTAGGGAAGAATAATAATTAAATGTTTTTTTAAAAAAGAAGTTATTGATGTTTTCGAAAAATTTGAAAGAAATTTGTAAATAAATGTAACCGAACATTTTTTTTACTAAAACTTTTTGCTGTAAATTTAAAAAATTTTTTAAATTTCAGTCGCATTTTACTAAAAAAAAATTTCGAAAATGTCGATTAGTCGCATTTTTTCATAAAAAAGTCGAAAAAGTAAAAAAAAATAAAATAAATAAAAAAAAAATAAAAAAAAAAATAAAAATAAAAATAAAAATAATAATAATAATAATAATAATAATAATGATAAAAAATATAATAATAATACACATTGGGTGTATTGACAATAATATCGCCTTTAAAAAAAAATATTCCCTTGAAAACGTTTTTTTATTCTACGAAAACATAAGATAAGAAAATTGACTTTATTGGGAAGATCTAAATTTAAACTAAAAATTTTGAAATCTTATCTTGAATTTAAGCAAACTTAAATGTTGCAAAAGTTTATTCAAATATTCGAAGAACAATAGAATCTCTGTTTGAAAATTAATATAATAATAATAATATTGAAATTGTTTCGTTTGAAACGAAGAAAAGCTCTTGACGTTATTTCAAATGTGACATTCACTGAAAAAATACTTGTTTTAAAAGGAAGGAAGAAAATGAAAATTCTGAAGCGGAAAAGGTTTCATCCCTGCGGGAAATCAAATCCTACTTTGTCTTTGACAACTGAAACCAGTCGTCGGCGCGGCGAAAAAGGATTTAAGTTACATTTTCAACCACGTAACATAAATCTTTGTTCCTGGCTTGGATTTATAAGTTGTTGTATCAAAAGTTTGAATACGCGACACTTGCAGTTTGTAATCTTATCTAATTTTTAGTACCACCAACGACATTAGACAAGTTTATGAGTCAAGTTTACCTCATTTTCTATTTTTCTCCTCCATTATCTCATCATTTTTCTGATTTTCTCCGATAATAAAAAAATAAATACACAATGGCTAACTTTATACTAAAGGTTTCAAAACATTTTGCCAATTCGAATTAATATTATAATTGATAATTAAAAATAATTAATATTAATAATAATTAATATTAATTTTAATAAATTCTTCGGAACAATTCAATTATTTTTTTAAATAGTAAAATCTTTACAAAAATTCAATGATTTTCAAAATAATTTTAATTGAATTCCTCGGATGAATTCAAATATTTTTAAAAATATTTCCATAAATTTTAATAAAATTCTTCGAAACATTTCTCGAAAAAATTTCATTATTTTCAAATATTTCTATAAAATTCTTCATAACAATTTAATTATTTCTTAAAATTTTAATAAATTCTTCGAAACATTTCAATTATTTTTAAAAATAGTAAAATTCTTCGCAATAATTTAATTATTTTTATAAATAGTAAAATCCTTGCAGAAATTCAATGATTTTCAAAACATTTTTAATTGAATTTTTAATTGAATTCCTCGGATGAATTCAAATATTTTTAAATATTTTCATAAATTTCAATTCTGTCCTAAAATTTTAATAAATTCTTCAAAACGATTCAACAATTTTTATAAATAGTAAAATTCTTCGCAAGATTTCAATTCTATTTTCAATTCACTTTTAATAAAATTCTTCTTCATAAAATTCAATTGTTTTCAAAAATTTTGAAAATAATTGAAATTAGAACAAGAATTTTTTTGACATTTATGAAAATAATTGAACTTTGGAGAAGAATTTTGTTATTTATAAAGATAATTGGGATTTTTGCGAAAATTTTTTTTTCAAATTTTGTACTTAGTTGAATTTTATTCTTTTCTTAAAAATAATTGAATTTCTGCAATTATTTGCAATTTCTCTAAAATTAAATTTTTTTAGTTCTTTTCAACAAAAATTTAAATTAGAAAATTATCAAATTCTATTATTTTTAAAATTGCTAATTTTATTTAAAAAAAAATAGTTTAAAAAAAGGATATGTAAATTAAATTTTTTACGACAAATATTTACAAAAAATAATTATATTCAAATTTTAAAAAAATTTTATTGTTTAGAATTATTAAAACTCTGAAAATCTTTTTATAAAAAATTCAGTATTACTTTCAGAAAATTACATTACCTTTCAAAAAATATTAAAAATTCTATTTAAAAAATTAATTTTAAGAATTTCTTTTCACAATTTTTTAAAAGTTTTTTTTTATGAAAAATAAAATTATTTCTAAAGTAATTTACATTTAATTATTTTCTAGAAATATTTTTAAGAATTCAATATTGTTCTCAAATTAAAGTAAATTTTAAATTTTCTAAAAATCAATTATTTTCAATACTTTCAAGAAATCTGTGAAAATAATTTTTATTTTCGAAAAATTACATTAACTTTCAAAAAATATTAAAAATTATTTTTAAAAAACTAATTTTAAGAATTTTTTTCCCAATTTTTTAAAATTGATGACAATTTATGACATTTTATGACAAAATCTTTATTTTTATAATTTTATTTAAATGAAATTCTTTCGAATGTAAATTATATTTAAATATTTTCTTGAAATATTTTTAAAAATTCAATTATTTTCAAAATTATAAAGTAAATTTTAAATTTTCTAAAAATAAATTATTTTCAATGCTTTTGGCTAAGTATTTTCAATAATTCTTAATTCACCTAAATAATTTAAAAACCGGCGATGAATAATTATAAAAAGTTGAATTTTTATATTTAAGAAATTGAATTCTCAAAGAACTTTCAGAAAATTATTGAATACAATTGATTTAGAGAAGAAATTTAATCAAAAATTTTAGAACACTGTTAACTAAAAAGTATCAAATTGCAACGAATTAATACCAAAAATGTGGATCAAATAAAAAATTGATCCAAATTTTTGACATCAATATTTGATCCACTTTATTATCAATTTGATTACTTTCAATAAATCTGTAAAAATAATTAAATATCGAAAGTTTGGAAATGGAAAAAAATTAAATCATTTTTAAAAGATTTCCCCTTTAATAATTGTTTGGAAATTTCTTAATTTGTATATAAGTGAAAAATTATTATCTTTCAAAAACTATTTAAAAAATACTGTCATTTTTTCAATAGAAAATTTGACATTTATGATAAAAAAAAAATTCACATTTTATGATATTTACACAAAATAAAAATTTAACCTAAATAATTTAAACTCAAATATCTACAAAAAATAATTATTTTTAATATGGTCATTTAATAAAATTTGAATTTCTCAATTTTTTTTTAAATTCAGTTTCATATTATTTTTCACTCTAAACATTCGACATCTAATTTTAAATTTTTATTCTATCTTGAATATTTTCAATTTACATTGACACAAAATATCAAATTATTTTCATTCACAGTGAATTTTCAATTTTTATTTGTTCTTTCCTTTTTGCAAATTTGATTTTTGATTTCAAAAATTTTTTAAATTGTTTTTTTTGTTTTTTCTTATATTAAAAATTAAAATTTACGATTTAGATTAATATTATAATTAAAATTAAAATTTAATTTGAATTTGGTCAGACAAAATTCAAATTTTTTCATTTTTCAAAATTTTGATATGGAACAATTTTTTTTTTTATTTTTTTACTCCCCCCCCCTCCCCTATAACTGTCCACGTGGACATGTTTTGGTAAGAAATTAATATTTTTGTTATAGAACATAAAAACTTATAACTATAAGGAAGCAAAGTATTCATGAAATCTGAACATGAAGTTAACCCAGTGAAAATATGCGCAAAGGTACCAGAACTTGGCAACGATTTGAAGGACTATGAAGATTATATTTAAGTTAAATTTATAATTAATAAGTTCAATTTCGGATAAAAGGTGAATCAAATTTTTAAAGAATGGAATAAAATACCAGCACAATCAAACCTATTTTTTGTATTTCTAATAAAAAAATATTTGCCAAGTGAAATTTGATTGTGTAAAATAATAAATAATTCAGTTATTTAGTTTTCATTTAAAATTATAACATTTAATATTTATGACCTTGAATTTTTTTTTCCACTCTTGTAATGTGCAGTAAAATTGACGTCTCAAAAAAAAAAAAGTAAAAAACGAAATTTGAATTAATACAATAACAAGAATAATTCCGTCGCCTCAAAACTTATTGAAAATTTAAACTTCCTGTTAAATTCGATAACAATTTTTATTATATTATGTGGAATTGGGGAAAAACAATTCTAAAATAATATTCATGCCCACGTATTAGATGAATATCGATAAAAATAGCATTTAGAGAATTATTAAAATAAATTTTTTGTTGGGCGGTATAAAAGAGCAATTTCTCATTATAACGCTATTATTAGTGGACTTTTATTATTCCCGTTTGTTGTTGTTTTCTGTTGCGCTATTTCCGGATGCCAAGCCAGGGGCTGAATTTTAAAAATGAGAATAATGAAAAAATTATTACTCATTTACAAATTTGCTGTAATAACAACAATCACTTTTTGTTTTCTACAATATAAGTATACAATGAAAATGCATTACACGCGAACTATAAATGAGCTAACGCAGCGGAACTATTAAAAGCGCGCTAACAATTTCAAAGACACTTCTTATTTCGCATTTGGCATCCGAGCTTTGAATAATAAAGGGCAGAGAACCAGGAAATTCAATTCATCTGTTAAATTCGAAAATAAAAGTGCGAATAAATATTATGCACAACCAACTTGCCGCGCAGTCTATGTAATTCAATTTTAATTAAAGGAGCAAAAAAAACTTGATAAATTCGCAAAAAATTCTATTCTTTCAAAAACAATAAAAAAAAAATTAAAATTAAAATTAAAATTAAAATTAGTGTCATTTTTTTCAATCATTTTTCAAATTTGTCGAGTTATTTTAATTTTCTACAAATTATACCAGAGAGCTATTATTCTCCATTTATTCTTCTTTCTAGAACAAAGGTATATTTTTTTAATTTCCGGAATGGAGAATCGGAAATTAAAAATCGCAGCTGGCAGTACTTCATTTTTTTCAATTTTTTACCTATTCTATTTCATTTCACCTGCAGTAATTTCAGGCAGATAATTCAAATATTATATTCTTTAACAGACTTCTCAGTTCGAGTTTGAATCGCAAAAAAATCATTTCTTTTAAATTCAGAGTTGTCACACAAAATTTCGTATTTTCTTTCCCTCATCTTTCACTGCTTTCTAAATTCAATTATTCAAAATTTCAATAATTTTCTTAAATATTTAAATATTTTTCGATAGAAATTAAAATTTCAATTTCAAAACTTCTGGATACTTCATTATTTTTACAGTTTCTTTTAAAAATATTCAAAAAATATTAAAAGTATTAAATATTAATTTAATACTTTTAATATTTTTTTGAATACTTTTAAGAAAACTGTAAAAATAAGTAAATATCAGAAAATTTGAAAATGAAATTTTAATTTCTATGGAAAAATATTCAAATATTTATTTAACAAAATTATTGAAATTTTTAATAATTGAATTTAGAAATCAGCGAAAAATCAGGGAAATTAAAAACGAAATTTTTGTGATATTTTTTGAATACTTTTAAGAAAACTGTGAATATAATAAAAAATAATCAGAAAACCTTCGAATATTTAATTATTTTCACAAATTTCTAGAAAGTATTCAAGAAAATCTAATTTAAATAATTAAATATAAAAAGGTTTGAAATTGAAAAAAATTTAATTTCTGTATAAAATTTTCAATCAATTCTTTATTTGAACCACATTTTGTGGTATCAATTCATTGCAATTTACTACTTTTAAGTTAACAGTGTTCTAAAACTTTTAACTTTTCTTCTCTAAATCAATTGAATTCAATAATTTCCTGAAAGTTCTTCGAGAATTCAATTTCATAAATATAAAAATTCGACTTTTTATAATAATCCCAACGGTAACTCTTCATCGCTTTTTTAATTATTTAGGTGAATTATTAAAAATATTTAACCAAAAATATTAGAAATAATTGATTTTTACAAAATTTAAAATTTAGTAAAAAATTCTAAAAAGAATTGAATTTTTAAAAATATTTCTAGATTATAATTAAATATAATTTACTTTTATAGAGAGAATTTTATTTACTATTATGAAAATACATTATTTTGACAAAATTTTAATTGTAAGTAAGAAGATCATATTTAAAAAATTTTACTTTTACTTTTTTCAAAAAAAAATAAAAAAAAATATTTCTAAATCGTGTAAAAAAATTCTTAAAAACAGATTTTTTAAAAATAATTTTTAATTAAAGGTGGAAGAAGTTAACAATCAAAATAAAAATAAAAGTTAATATTTTTTAATATTTTTTCAAAGATAATGTAATTTTCCGAAAATAATATTGAATTTCTTAAAAGAATTTACGATTGAAAATATAAATAAAATTCTTAAAAATAAATCTTCTAAGAATATTTTTAAATAATTCTTGAAAGATAATAATTTTTCACTTATATACAATCCAAAAATTTACAAATAATTAAAATTTTGTGAAATCTTTTAAAAATGATTGAATTTTTTTCATTTCAATTCGTTGCAATTTGATACTTCTTAGTTAACATTGTTCTAAAATTTTTAACTCAATTTCTTCTCTAAGTAAATTTTATTCAATAATTTTTTTAAAGTTCTTCGAGAATTCAATTTTTTAAATATAAAAATTCAATTTTTTACAATAATTCATCATCGTCTTTTGTATTTACTTAGGTGAATGATTGAATATACTTAGCCAAAAGCATTGAAAATAATTGATTTTTAGAAAATTTAAAATTTACTTTAGAATTTTGAAAATAATTGAATTTTTAAAAATATTTCTAGAAAATATTTAAATATAATTTACATTCGAAAGAATTTAATTTAAGTAAAATTATGAAAATAAAGATTTTGTCATAAATTTTAATTGCAGGTAAAAAATAGATATTTTCAAAATTTATTAATATATACTTTTTTTAAAAAATAATTAATTTCTAAAAAATTGTGAAAAAAATTCTTAAAATTAAATTTTTAAAAATAATTTTGAATTTGGTTTTTGAAAGATAATGTGATTTTTAGAAAATAATACTGAATTTCTTATAAGTATTTTTTCAAATTTTAATAGTTCTAAATAAAATTTTTTAAGTCTCTGAAAGCTAATTTTCGTTAATTTTCGTTTGAAGATTTAGATTTTTAATTAAAACTTTTTGAAAATTTATTATTTTAAAAATTTGCTTTTCAAATGATTTTCAATTTTAAAGAAATTATTAAAAAATAAATATATTTTTTAATATAAAATTTTGCGAAATCATGAATTGTTCAAGAACTTTTTAGTTACATGTAAAAAAAAAAAATTTTAAAACTGTGAAAAAAAATTCTTAAAATTAGTTTTTTAAAAATAATTTTTAATATTTTTTTGAAAAGAAATGTAATTTTTCTGAAAATAATACTGAATTTCTTAAAAGAAAATTCAAAGTTTTAATAATTCTAAAAAATAATTTTTTTTTATTTGAAAAATTAAATTTTTTTTGAAATTTCAATTATTTAAAAAAATTTTATTTTGAAAAACTAAAGTTTTTAATAAAATTCTTAAAAAATCAGTTATTTTTTAATAAAATTTTACAAAACCTTGAATTGTTTGAAAACTTGTTAATTACATATTTCAAAACATTCATTAATTTAAAAAAATTATTCAAAAATAATTTTTAAAAGTTTTGACTGTAGTTATTTTTCACAGTACAAAAATTAGTGAATTTATAGAAAAAAGTGGTATTTCGTTGCGATATTTAAAAAAAAAAGTCAAATTTTTTTAAAAATAAGTCGAAAAAAGCCGTCTTTTTTAAAAATAGTCCAGTTTTTAATGGATTTAGTAGATAAATTTTTTATTTTCGAATTCAACTGACAAATTCTTTGAATAGAAAATAATGAAAATGAGAGCACGGAGAGCATCAATTTTTGAATCGATCGGATTGAAAATTATATCGCGTCTCACAGTTCATCATTGTCAGTCTTATAAGGAAAGAGACGTGGCAAAGCATCGATGAATAGTTAAAGGCGTTTTTTCTTTTTTAAAAACTTTTTTTCGCGTTGAAATCGAACCACAATACCTGAATCTCGAGGAAGGGAACGATTTCTTCTCTGAGAGGACGAAAACCGTGTACCTAAACGTGCCTGAGGCATAATAATGCACAATAATAATTTATTCACTTTCACCCTTTCACTCTAAAAAATCTCTTTACTCCTCATTCGAGTGTCAAAAATCAATGCTTATATTGCCACAGTTCACAAAAACAATTAAATATTCCTAAATACTTTCAAAAACACGATTTCAATTTTTGGTTCGACAAAAAACATTCTTTTTCTTACATTTAAATTAAATAATAATTTTTCAATAAATTTCTCCTGAATTTACGATAAAATAATAAAAATTATTAATGTTATTAATGAATAAAGTGAAAAGAAAAAAAAGAATATTATTTATCGGGAAATACCGCCATTTGTTCGCGATGACTTTACAGAATGAAAAAGCGAAGATATATTACTATTATTTTGGATATTTGTCACATTTCCGAAAACTCGTTAGACGTTTGGCTGTTTGGCTGAGTTTCACAAAAAAAGATTCGAGCTCGACCGCGATAAAGTCTCAACTGTAGATGATGTGAAGTGCGAAAACGTCGTCGGCGCCCTCAGACGTCTTCCAAGTGAAAAAGAGGAGAAGAGACACAAGTGCGTCGCGGTTATAAATATTATTAAATAATTCAAGTACCCGCTCAACATCTGACGCATACCGGAAGAGGACGTCTTTTTTTCTACTTTTTTTTTGTCACACATACTAGAAACTTAAGTACATATTATATCTAACTGATAACTATGTTTATGCATATAGTCTATAATCTTGTTCAGAATTCAGAAATCCAACCGAAAAGGAAAAAAAAATAATAATTATACAAAAAAAAAAAATAAATAAAATAAAAATAATTTAAATTAATTAATTTAATTTTAATTTTAAATTTAAAAAATTAAGCAATTTTAATTAGGTAACCCAAGTTACCTAATAGGGTTCGACGGAACCTTATTCTTGAGACGTGTAGCCAATTGCCAAAATTCCCTTTGTTATTTTGTAAATTAAAAAAAAATTTTATACTTTCAAATATAAACATCAATTTTTGAATAATTTCAGATTCAAAATTTAATAAATTTACCTATTAACTATTCTTTTTCGCAAGAATTAAATTATTTTACAAAGTTTTTAATAAAATTCTTGATAAGAACTAAGTTATTTTGAAAAATTTTTTGGAAGAATTCAATTATTTTTATAAACAGTAAAAATTCATCGCAGGAATTCAATTATTTTCAAAACCAATTTTAAATCAAATTTCACAAAAAAATTAAATTTTACTTTTAAAAATTTCTATAAAAATTCTTATTAAGAATTAAATTATTTTCAATAATTCTTAATAAAATTCTTTGGAAGAATTTGATTCTATTTATAAATAATAATATTTATTTTTTACGAGAAATTTTCTCGAAAGAATTCAATTATTTGAAAAAAAAAATTTTTTTTGATAAAATTCTTCAAATCACTTTAATTATTTTCTTTTTGATAAAAACTTTGCAAGAATCTAGTCATTTTTAGTGCATTAGCAGGATTTGCCACGCTTTTGCTCTTTTTAAATTCCTTGACTTTTCCAGGTTTTCCAGGTTAAAAAACAAAATTTTTCCAGGTTTTTAAAACGAAAATTATTCGAAAACATCAATAACTTCATTTTTAAATAAATATTTAATCATTATTTTATTTTATAGAAATTAAGATATTCAAAAATTTGAAAATTTCAACTTCTAGAATTTTCTTAAATAAAATTCAAAAAATAATTTTTGAAAAAGTTCTTTCGTGAATTTTCAAATTCTTTTGTTTACAACTTAATTTTACGAAATTTCGATTATTCTGACATTCTTTAATTAAATATATTAGAAATTAAAAACTTCAAATAATTAAAAAAAATTCCATTAAACATATTGAGAAAAATTAATTCTATAGAATTCGTAATTAAATGTATAAAAAGTTCAAATATTCAAATAATTCAAAAAATTCCATTAAACTTATTGAGAAAAATTAATTTTATAGAATTCGTAATTAAATGTATAAAAAGTTCAAATATTCAAAGATTTTAATTTGAAATTCATTTTTAAATCAATATTTATTAGAAAATTCTACGAGAATTCAATTATTTAACTAAAAAAAAAATATTTTATTAAACAATTAAATGTTTCTTAAACTTTTAATTTTCATAAAGAATTTTATCAACAAATTTTTAAATAATTGAATTCTCTTGACAAATTTTAATAATATTTTTAAGAATAATATTGCATTTTTCGAGAAATTTAATGAAAATTGTAGGTATTAAAAATAATTGAAATTCTGACAAAAATTTTATATTAAAAGTTTTGAAAATAATTGAATTTTGGAGAAAAATTTTATTATTTATAAAGATAATTGAAATTTTGTAAATTTTTAAACATAATTGTATTTCTGCGAAGAATTTTATTAAAATTATTTTTTAAAAAATTGAATTGTTGCGCAAAGAATTGCATTTAAATTTTTGTAAATAATTTTATTCTTTAAAGAAATTTAATTAGAAATGTATTGAAAATGAAACTTAAATTCTAATAAATAAATTGTAGCAAAAGTTATTAAAATAATTAAATTTTTTTTCTTCAAGTTTTAATAAAATGTTTAAGGTATTTGTCGCGCAACTGGTCACTCTCAAAAGTTTGTATCTGTTAACTGTACTTATGAAACGATTATGAATGCGAGTTTCCGAAAAACTTTTGCGGACGTACAGTTTGACACACAGATGTTCTCAATGTATATTCATAACCTCTCGCATGAAAAACGATCGTGGCAACGTCGCAAGTTTGGCGTATGGCCGTCTTTAAAATTTCGCGCCAAAAGTAGCAGACGAGCTGTAGTATTTAACAAGCGCTATTGCCACGTTTACGAATTCACCTGTCATTTACAATAAATGTTAAAATAAATTTTCAAGTTTGATGTTAAATATCTTTTAAACAAGACGGTGAAAAATTTTCATTTTTTTTATAAAAGTTCATTTTGGTTCAATAAATAAAACTTTAGTTTTTCTAAAAAATCTGTCGATTAGTATAAGTGCAAAAATTAAAAATCTGTGGTTTTCATATGGTTTTCCTATACCGTACATGTTAAAAATCGAAACTTTGATTTCATTTTTTGAGACTTACAGACGGTCAATTTTATTTTAATAGGCCTTATTTTGTAGATAAATATCCAAAGAATAATTATGTGAAATTTAAAAAAAAACTGTCGAAAACGAATTTACGCGACAAATACCTTAATAATAATAACTTTTTTTCGAGGAATTCCAATTAAAATTATATTAAAAATAATTAAAATTCAGCATTGAGTTTTATTATTTATGAAAATAATTGAATCCCTGTAAAAAATGTTATTATTTATCAGTATTTATGAAAGTAATTGAAAATAATTAAAATTTTGCCACGAATTTTATTAAAATTTTTGAAAATAATTGAATTTTGAAGAAGAATTTTATTTTATTATACTTTTGAAAATAATTGAATTTCTCGAAAAATGTAATTAATTTTAATAACTTTTTGCAAGAATTCAATTATTTGAAAAAAAAATGTTAATAAAATTCTCGATAAGAATTAAATTATTTTCAATAATTTTAATAACATTCTTTGGAAGATTTTGATTCTTTTTATAAATAATAATATTTTTTGCGAGCATTCAATTATTTCCAATACAATTTTTATTAAATTTTCTCGAAAGAATTGAATTATAAAAAAAAATTTTTGATAAAATTCTTCAAATGACTTTAATTGAGGGCTCGGTCGAAGAACCGACGCTTAGCAATGTTCTGTGCGTTTACAAGCGTCGGTTCTTCAATCCGAGCCCTCAATTGTTTTCAAATTTTTTGATAAAAATTTTGCAAGAATTCAGTAAATTTCAGTGCATTAATTTTAATTACAAAAGATTGAAAAAATTTGAGAAGCAAACAAAAAATAACTTCAAACTGCGAACAGATTCAAACACAACAATATATTAATTTATTTTTTTAAAATTGTGAAATTGAATTTCATTTATCATATTTTAGAAAAAATTATAATCAAAATCTGTAGAAATTCTTTTGACTAGTTTAAAAATTTCTTTGTTTGTGGCACCTCTTAAAATTCATGTTTTACAATAAATATAAAATTTTTTAAGAAAATATTCTTTATCAAAATCGTTCCTTCAAAATATTACAATTTTTAAAAATTACTCGGCGACCAGTTTAGCCGAAATATTGTAGGTTTGACCCTATTCTATTACAACCTAATGAGATTGACTTTAGATTGGTTTTAGATTATGGATGCAAGCATTATTATATTAAATTTGTATGAAAATTCAATTTACGGCTCTGGTCCTGGAAGGCTAGTATTTTCTTTTGGTTTTTCTAATTATTTGACCATATTTCTAATGCAATCAAAAAACCAAAAACTCTATCTTCTTTTTTATAAGAAAACGAAGAGAAATAATTTTTATATAAAATCATTTGCATTGCATGCATTAATCAATATTCGAATAAATTATTAATTAATCTTTAAGAAAAGTAAAAAAGCAGTCTTATCCTAGAACACTTTTACAAACTTTTAATTAAGATAAGAAATTAAAATAAGTTCGTTTGAGAAATTTGCAAGCTTTCAAAAGCAGAAGGAATTTGAATTTAAAATTGGAAATGTAATGGAATCCATAACAATCACGTTCTATTATACTTAACATTTAAATTTGAAACTCAGACCTGTGGATTAATTCGACTTTCAAAGTATGTACAATGTTAATTACTTGGTCTAATTTGGATATTTTTAAATTATAATTCTCCACTCTTTTCAAATATGTATTTTAATGTCAATTCGGTAAAATATAAATTATGTGTTGCAACTATAAAATCTGATTACACTAACTAACATTCGTTTTTTTAAACTAATCTTTTTGATGGTTAATACTTTATTTTATAATTTAATTGGAGACTTAAATTGAAATAAGCAAAGTAGTTAAAAAGTATAGTCAAATCTACCAGGAATTTTTTTGAGTGTACCCCTAAAAAAACTGTTTCACGGATGCAGCGCTACAGCTGGAAACAGAAAATCAAACAAGTTTCTTTCTTTTCTCTCCGAGTGTATTGGAAATTTTGCTCAGTATTAATTGGGTCAGAGGATAATTTTATTACATGTCAGTTCTGTTGTATGACAATTCTGTAACATGTGAGGTCAGGAAAAAGTTAATTCTGTTACATGTCAGGTTGTTGATATGATAATTCTTTTGAGTGCCAAGTAAGTTACGTGACTATTCTGTTAAATTTCAATCCCATTATTCTTCTGTTAAATGACAGTTCGGTTGTTCGATCACTCGGAGCGATCCATTTCTTCATGTTTTACAATAAATATTTATATCACTTAATTAAATTTTTCTTTAGGGTCACGGAAAAAGTCAAAATTTTGTCTTTTTGTGACATAATTTGTCAACGTTCTGTTGAATAAAATGAAAAAATTACTTAAAAATACAAGAATATAGAATTAATAGCACTGAACAACAAAATTATCTTATTGAACAGACTGACAGAACAAAACAGACAAAATATCTCCTACTACTCCTAATTAAATTGTCCTGAAGGAATTTTCGATAAAATTATATTTTGTGCAAACATTTTTTTTGGAGCACTTAATAAAAAAGCATGTAATGAGGGCAAGAGAAATATTGTAAAGGCGAAACGCATAATCCCTGAGCTTTCAAGAGCTTCAGCAGCTACAATGAATTCCCTAAACTAATTACGTTGAAAAGTTGGAGTGAATCGAATAAAGCACGCGAAAGAGCTACGAGGTTCACGAGAGAGTCATAAAAATTGTACAGCGAAGGTATTTTCTCTTTAGCAACAATAAAAGGAAGTACATTCTGAAATCGATGAGACCTAATTTTTGCATTTGCTTGATAAAAGAAGATGGGTTATTCAATTTCCTGCAGCTTCTTTATATTCAAAGTATCTTATATTATTGAACTTTTATTATACCAAACAGGCTTCAGTCTGTCCCCTATTTCCCTAAAAAAACCCTTTTTTTAATTTTGTCCCCTAAACGTAACCTATTTTGAAAATTTCCCCTATTTTTTTCGTTGAAGGAAATCAATTATTTTCAACAATTTTTTTTTAAATTCTCGTCAAAATAAATTTCAATTATCTTTATAAATAGAAAAATTCTTCGCCAAAATTCAATTATAATCAAACATTTTTTAAAAATTCAATTATTTTCATAAATAACAATATTTATAACAAGAATTCAATTATTTTAAAAATTAACAGAATTCTTCGCAGTTATTCAATTATTTTCAAAAAATGTAAAAAAAATTGTCGTCAACATTTCAATTATCTAGGTATATAAATGAATAGCAAAATTCTTCGAAAAAATCAATTATTATTTCCAGGAATTTTAGTAAAATTAATTTCAAAATTCAAATATTTTCATAAATAATATTATTCACCACAAGAATTCAATTATTTTCAAAAGTAATATAAAATTCAATTATTTTCAAAAAATTTAATACAATATGGCAAAATTTCATTTATTTTCAAAACATTTTTTTAATTCAATGATTTTCAATATTCTACTAGGTATTTTAGTAAAATTTCCCAAAAGAATTCAATTATCAAAAATAGAATTTGCATAAATTTGTTTAAAAAACGTTAATTTTTTGAAACTTTTTTATAAAATTCCTCGCAAAAATTCAAATATTTTCATAAATAATAAAACTCATTGCAGAATTTCAATTATTTTTAATACAATATTTTAATCAAATTCCTTGGAAAATGTAATTATTCTTAAAAATATTATTATTAAAATTCATCGAAAGAATTCAATTCTTTAAAACTTTGTCGATAAAATTATGTACAAGAATTCAATTTTAAGAAATATTCAATTATTCAATAAATTATCTATTTGAAAATTTCCCCTGAATTTCCTCTATTTTTTTCGTCGCAGGAAATCAATTATTTTCAATATATTTTTAAGTAATTCTGCAAAAGAATTCAATTATCTTGATAACCAACAAAATTCTCCCTAAAATCAATTATTTTAAGGATTTTTCATGAAATTTTTTTCCAAAATTCAATTATTTTGATAAATATTAAAATTCTTCTCAAGAATTCAATTATTGTCAAAAATTTTAAATAAATTGATTGAAAAATGCAATTATTATTAAAAAATTTATTAAAATTTGAGGAAAGAATTCAATTTTAAGAAACATTCAATTATTCAATAAAACAATAAAATTCGTTGCAATAATTCAATTATTTTGATAAATATCAAAATTCTTCTCAAGAATTCAATTATTGTCAAAAATTTTAATTCAATTCTTGGCAACATTTCAATTATTTAAACAAAATTTAATAAAATACTTTGCACGAATTCAGTTGGTTTTATAAATTCTAAAGAATATCTCGTCAAGAATTCAAATATTTTTATAAATAGCAAAATTTTACGCCATGAATTCAATTATTTTTACAAAATTTAAAAAAATTCTCTGCAACATTTCAATTATTTTGAAAAGTTTTTCGCAATTCAATGTTTTTAAATATTTACTGTTTTCATAAAATTTATCAACAGATTTAATTATAGAAAAAACTTGTTGATACAATTCTACGAAAAGATTCAATTATTTTCATAAATAATAAAATTTCATTTACGTATTTAATTATTTTCATCGCAGAATTTCAAATACTTTTAGTACAATTTAAAATAAATTCTTAGCAAAATGCAATTATTATTTAAAAGTTTTATTAAAAATTGTGGAAAGATTTCAATTTTAAGAAACATTCAATTATTTAATAAAACAATAAAAGTCGTTGCAATAATTCAAGTATTTTAATAAATAACATTTAATTCGTCGCAGAAAATCAATTATTTTCAAAAAATTTTAAGTAATTTTGTAAAATAATTCAATTACCTTGATAAACAACAAAATCGTATAAATTCTTCCCATAAAATCAATTATTCTAAGGAATTTTAATAAAATTCTTTTCGAAAATTCAATTATTTTGATAAATATCAATATTCATTACAAGAATTTAATTCTTTTGAAAATGAATAAAATACTCTGCAGAAATTAAATTATTCTCAAAATTATTTTAAAATTCTCGTCAAGAATTAAATTATTTTTATAAAAAGATAGGAAAATTTTTCTCAAGAATTAAATTATTGTTAAAATTTTTTTTAAAATTCTTCTCAAGAAGTCAATTATTTTCAGACGTTTTAATAAAATTCTCCTTATTAATTCAATTGCTTTCAAAAATTATTATTTTAAATTCTTCTCAAGAATTCAATTGTTTTTCAAAAAATTTAATAAAATTCTTCAAAAAGTTTTCAATTATTTTCAAAAATTGTTATAAAAATCCTTTATTATAATAAATTTCATTATAATTTTAATTAAATTTCTTAGAAGAAATATGTAAAAAAAAGTTTTACATTATCCTAGAGAATAATTTAAAATTTTTTTACTTATTAGCATACTACAAAAAATTAAAAAAAATAGTGTATTTTCTACAATTGTTTTCTAACGTGAAATTGTAATTAAACGAAATGAGAAAAAGTTATTCAGTTAATTTTTTTCGCTTATTTTCATTTTTGCGTATGAAACTTTTTTACCCGCGCGTTTTTTTTCATTACATAATGTTATTTAAATGAAAATGAATCGTTAAAACTTTCAAGTAGACGGAGATAAATTTTAATTGTTTATGAATAATTTATGGTATTACTATAAAAATATTTTTTTTACTGAAGAAAATACTTACAAAAAAATGTTAAATTTTTTTCAATTACTTTTATTGTCAATTATTCATTCTGTTAAGAAGTCACAAAAAAAAACAATGTAGTAGAATTTACCAAATATTCAATGACTAGAATTGAATTACTAATTTTGTTTCCTGATTTTCTGGAAACTTTTTTAATTTAATTAATTTTATGAAAGATTTGTCTAATTCGTTTATTTTATAAATAACTTGTCTGCGAAACTGCACAAATAGCTTAAAATGTCTTTCAAGCTTTATCGAATGAAATTTATAAAAGTTTAATATTTTATCAGCAAGTTTTAATATGGATAATTCTGTAATGAGTGCTCTTTTTACTTTTTCCAATTAATAACTTTCAGAATTATTTTCAAATCTCTTTAAAACTTTAAATGATAATTCTTCATTATGATTTTTATTAATACCTACAATGAACGGGAAAGAATTTCTTTTTACATAAAAAAAATATCTTCAGTGGTTGTAAATATAATTTAATTCTGTTAATATTATCTGCCTGAGTACTTGCGCTTTTACTCTAACATTTGATGCGAATTATTTGATAATTATTTCCAGCCAACGATAGAAACCGCAAATTAGATCTGAAGAGTAATAACAACATCCAATCAGGAATTTCGAGTGCTAACGGATCAATTTGCAAAGGGGTGAATTTGTTGAGTATTTGAATTAATTCGACGACTAATTGAGTCGTGTTAAGGAAGTTCTTGAACGTATTTCCCTCTGCTTATTAGGTTCGTGTTCGAATTTCTTAGTTAGCTGAAACTCAGAGGTGGAAAATTCATTTCTTCATTCTTCTCAATCTTTAAGCTTTGACATTCAAATCATTAAATTAGAAAATAATTTATACATTAGAAAATGTTTTTAATTTGAAATTTATAATTGCTTTTCATAAATCCTAATTATAAAAATATTTATTATAACATGATCGACGTAAAGCATTCAATCTTCTCCCTAAAGGTTGGAAACTTCAAAGAATTTAAATGTACAAAATCAGAGGATGTAGAAGATTTAAATAATTCAAGTTTAGAATCATTTAACATACAGTGGAAATTTTCATTTTCACCAATTGTCATTATTGAATTTGAGTTTTCCCCTCTCAATCTCATTGTCCCCATTTTGTCGTCAACGCTCCACTTCAGCTTACAATTTGCTAATTACTTTAAGTGACAGTTCAGTGTGCAGTGTATAAATATATTCCACATGAGAAAACATATTTAGCAGTGGCAGTAAACTATTTCTCTGCGTAACAATTCTTCTAACACGAAAAAACTTTTAAAAAAAACTGAAAACTTAAAAGTTAAAACACTGTTTTAAACAAGAAACACTATTTAAATGCAAAAAAAACAAAAACAAAAAGTTTTAATCACATTCGAAAAAGGAAAATTTAAATAAATTAAAAAGACAACAAAAAATGTTAATACACTTCATTCACTGTGTCCCTGACCACTAACCCTATTTAAATGTATAATAATTTAAAATAATTCACAATTAAAAATCATATTTATTCTTAATCCGCCAAGAATTATTCAGAACAAATTAGAAACGTATTTTCATCCGCGCTCACACCGCTTGTTAACGATCCATTTTACTCGAAAATAAAAATTCCCAATAAAAACAAAGATATACATAAAAAAAGAGTTTCATACAAAAAAAAAAAAAATGAACAAACAAGAGAAACGAACGTTCTGAATAACTTTTTTCATTTCCATCCAATTTCAGTTTCCCGCTAAAAAAAAGGGTAAAAAAATAACCGCATTCACTCAAATAGATAAAAAAAAAAACACAAGGAGTTACTCGACAGGATTAGATAAAAATAAAATTTACCGAAAAAGAGAGAAAACGCAAAAACAGGGTTGCTACAAAAATTTCATTTTCTTTTTCCCTGATTTTTTTTTCCTGACTTTAAAGAATATTTTGATTTACTCTAAAAATTATTAGACACTCAAAGAAAATTTTCTATTACATTTATTTACGAATTTTTTTCATTGCGAATTTATTCAAAAACGCCAATAACTTTTTTCAAATAAATATTTAATCATTATTATTTATTCACAGGAATTAAGATTTAAAAAAAAAAATTTATTTCTAAAAAATAAAAGTTTCAAAAAAATTATGAAAAAAAATTTTTAAAATAAAATTTTAAACCTTTTGAAATTCAATAACTGATAAAAATATTATTGTAAAACATAAAGAAGTGGATCACTCCGAGTCTTCGACTCGGAATGCTCGATTTCTTCATGTTTTAAAATAAAATTAAAGATGCCCGAGTGTTAAAATAATTATTTTATTTTATAAGAATATTATTATTAATTATTGTAACTCCTTTAAAATTATTTTCATCATTTCGAATCAATTATTATTTTCTGCCATTTTTAAATAAGATTCTTCTTTAAATCAATTATTTTTAATAATTTTGGAAAAAAGTTCTTCTTGAGAATTTTCAAATCCATTTATTTACAATTCAATTTTACGTGAAATTTCAATTACTCGGAAATTCTTCAATTACAACATTAGAAAATAAAAACTTGAAATAATTTTTAAAAATTTCGATTAAGTTTTTTGAAGAAAATTAGTTCCATAGAATTTTTAATAATTAAAAGTATGAAAAATTCAGATCTTCAAAGATTTTAATTTCAAACCTTTACGAAATTCAACTATTAGTTAATTCTCCAAAATTTCAATTATTATCTAAAATTTTAACTAAAATAAATTTCTAATTCAATTTTTATTTGAAAATTCTACGAGAATTCAATTATTTAAATACATTGATAATTTATTGAATAATTGAATGTTTCTTAAAATTGAATTCTTATTATAATTTTATCGACAAATTTATAAATATTAATTCAAATCTCTGTAAAAAATTTAATTGAATTGAGAAAAATTTTTGAAAATAATTGAAATTTTGCCAAGAATATTATTTAAATTTCAGAAAATAATTGAATTTTTTAGAAAAATTTTATTATTTATAAAGATAATTGAAATTTTGACGATAATTTTTTTAAACTTTTGACCATAATTGAATTTTTGCGAAGAATTTTTATTACTTTTGAAAATAATTGAATTCTTAAGACGAATTTTATTAATATAGTAGATATTGAAAATAATTGAATTTTGATAAATTAATAAAATTTCTACGATGAATTTTATTAAAATTATTTTTTTCAAAATTAAATAATTGTTATAAAGAATTTCATTAAAATGTTTGAAAATAATTTAATTCTTTGAAGAAATTTAATTAAAAATGTATTGAAAATATAGGCAAAGATTTTTAAAATAATTGAATTTCTTTGATGAATTTAAAAAAAATTTTTAGAATAATTACATTTTCCAAGGAATTAGATTAAAATTGTATTAAAAATAATTGAAATTCTGAGATGGATTTATTTGGATTGGATGGATTTATTTCTAAAAATTTCAATTATTAGTAAATTCTCAAAAATTTCAATATTATTATCTAAAACTTTAACTGAAATCAATTTCTAATTCAATTTTTATTAGAAAATTCTACGAGAATTCAATTATTTAAATACAAGCATAGATAATTTATTGAATAATTGAATATTTCTTAAAATTGAATTATTCTTCTAGATAATTTTATCAACAAATTTTTAAATAATTGAATTTTTTCGATGAATTAAAAAAAAATTTTTAGAATAATTACATTTTCCAAAGAATTAGATTAAAATTGTATTAAAAATAATTGAAATTCTGCAATGAGTTTTATTATTTATGAAAATAATTGAACTCCTAAAAAGAATTTTATTATTTATGAAAATAATTGAATTATTGCCAGGGAATTTTATAAAAAAAAAGTATCAAACAATTGATTCTTTTCGCAAAAATTTAATCTAATTCTATTTTTAATAATTAAATTCCTGTGAAATTTTTGTTTTTTTGAAAAATAATTGAATATTCGTGTAGAATTTTATCAAAATTTTTGCTTAATAATTGAATTCTTTTGATAAATTTTATTAAAATACTAAATATTGAAAATTATTGAAATGAAGAAAATTTTTGAAAATAAATGAAATTTTGCTATGAATTTTATTAAAATTTTTGAAAATAATTGACTTTTGTTACTTTTGAAAATAATTGAATTCTTGTGATGAATATTATTATTTATAAAAATAACTGAATTTTGCAATGAATTTTATTAAAATTCCTGAAAATAATTGAATTTTGTCCAAGAATTTTGCTATTCATTTATAAAGATAATTGAAATGTTGACGAAAATTTTTTTTTTTAAATAATTGAATTTCTGCGAAGAATTTTATTAATTTTGAAATGAATTGAATTCTTGTGATGAATATTGATATTTATTAAAATAATTGAATTTTGAAAAAGAATTTTATTAAAATTTCTTAGAATGATTGATATAAGAAGAATATATGCGATTTTGTTGTTTATAAAGTTAATTGAATTCTTTTGCAATTTTTTACTTAAAAATTATTGAAAATAATTGATTTTCTGCGAAGAATTTTATTAATTTTGAAAATAATTGAATTCTTGTGATGAATATTATTATTTATGAAAATAATTTAATTTTGAAATGAATTTTACTAAAATTCCTGAAAATAATTGAATTTTGTCGAAGAATTTTGCTATTCATTTATAAAAATAATTGAAATATCGACAATTTTTTTTTAGATTTTTTGAGAATAATTGAATTTTTGCGAAGAATTTTAATAATTTTGAAAATAATTGAATTGTGATGAATATTGTTATTTATCAAAAATAATTGAATTTTACAATGAATTTTATAAATACTCCTGAATGTAATTGAATTTCAGCGAAGAATTTTGCTGTTTATAAAGATAATTGAAATGTTGACGAGAATTTAAAAAAATAATTAGAAAATAAATGAATTTCTGGAAAGAATTTTAATATTTATGAAGATAGTTGAATTCTTTCAAAGAATTGCGTTAACATTTTTAAAATTGTAACTACTTTCAACAGAATTGAAATTAAAATTTTTCAAAAAAATACTTCGTTTAATTATTTATAAGTAATAACTTTATAGATAAGGTCTCCAATAGAATTAGGTTATTTTAAATAAATTATTGTCAAAAAAAGAAAATAATTGAAGGTTTTTTTTAGAATTCGTGGTAATTTCATAGTTGATGAGACAAAAATTCAGAATTTTTATATAAATTCTAAACATATTTGATTTTTTTAGTACTTTTTATAAAAATCCCTGATTTTTCTCTGACCAATTCCACTTTCCCTGACTTTATCACTGAATTCTATGATTATTTCCTGACCTGCACGGAAAAAAATAATATTTCACCTGAAACAGTGATAAGTTTCTCTAAAATAGCAAAAGTCTTATCCAATATAACCAAAAATTTTGCTGATACAATAAATTTTATAGTTGTTCGAGATAAAATATTTTTTGCGTGTGTGGCAACTATGATAAAGTTTTGAAAAAAATGAGAGAGGAGAAATTTGCTATTTGTCGGGAAAGTTATTCCTGTTGACGGGCGATGACCCATAAATATTGAAAGAAAGAACAAAGGTGAATAGTTGGCAAAGTATTTCCAAAGCGATGCCCGTCGTGTATCCAGTGTATCAATTTGCAGGAGACAAAGGTCATAGCCACCAATCGAGCAACGATCGACCAGAAGGCAGAAATAGGAATGTGTGTGTCAAAGGTGTGTCAAGTGTCGTGCGTACCGAGAGCGAATTGCCATAGGTCGCGCAGTGGCCGGACGACCGTTCGGAGGCTGCCAACTGGTCAAGGACACACGTTCCTACTGCTGGTGCGTATTGATCGAGTGCAGACGAGGGGCACACGTACGAGAAGCAATTACCGGATCCGGTAGCGCAAGTGCCGGAGAGATTCCTCGCCATTCCCCAGATGTGTATCCATACACGAGGAAGTGTTTATTTGTCTGCTCAAGATGATCACCCCAAGATGTTGAGAGACAAATGAGAGCGACCCGAGGGGTCCTAAGCCACTGGCTCCCAATCTTTCGTCTTTCATTTCTCCTCTTTCACTCCCAGTCAACAAGACCTGACATCTGTTCAGCTTACTGTGCATAAATTAAATTATCAATTTATCCTGATTAATTTCCGAATGTTGGTTACAACCGAGAGATAAATGGACGAAAAACAAAAACTGACTTTAAAATTAAGCAACTGGAATTCGTTGGAAGGTAAATCAACCTTGGGCGGATTACAAAAACCCTTTCTTTATTCTTCTGACTTTTCGTTAGAAGAATCGACTCGCAACTCTTTTAAGATTCAGGTTCTTAATATCATTACAATTTTTAAATTGCTTCACACTGCACCAACTTGGAAGTATCCATCTATAAATGTTGAAAGTTTTTAGTTCAACATTTTTAAGTCTTCAATTTATAACTCTTCAAGTTTTAATGAACTCGAGATGACTAGATTATATGAATACTGAATATTCCAGACTGAATTCTGAACCCAAATCCTCTGAGAGCTTAAATTTTTTACCAACTATAGAGCTTGACAGTTTCACAACTTACTTTCTTTTTTTCTTTAGTTTTTCATGCCTTTGAAACGTTAATGACTACAAAAAGAATAAGTCACAATTTCATGTAGAACTACTTTTAATCCTCGGAACACACGCCTATTTTTTTTTTTTTTTGAAAAATTACACTCCCTTTTCTTTGAAATACTGTGTAATATTTAAAGTTCTGCTATTTTTAAATTTTTCATTCTCATTAAGCATAAAACAGAATTGGAATTTAACAGAATAGTCACGTCACTTGATACTCAGCAGAATTATAATTTTTATGACCTAATAAAAATTGTAGAAAAAATCTAAAACTTATGCAGGTATCATTTTGTTAGCTTGAGAAAAGAAGCTCGTCTACTATGCCTTAAATAATTGAAAATTATTTTTTTTACTGAAATGAATCTCAACTTACGAAATTTTTCGCAAAATGAATTATAAATTATAAATTATAATTAATAATAAAATAAGAAATTAGTAACTAATAGAGAATAGCAAAATCTTTTTATTGCTCTAAATTGCAATGCGATTGAATATCAACGTTTTCAAATTTCAAACATCAAGAGTTCATATTACGATGTTGAATCGCTCGTTCCGAAAATTGAAGTACTTTCATAATTTAATGCAAATATGGTTTCACGTTATACGAATGACAAATATTATTCGAAATCCAAGAAATCGAGAAGCTTGGCAAAAATAAGAGATCCGAAAAACCCTCTTTGATTATAAAGTTGAAAAAAGAAAACAAAAAGTCAGAAAGGCGCTTTATGTGAGAAAGAGGATAAAAGCTCGAGATTGCTTTTTCCGTAATCCATCAGAGAAAATCGTATTGTCGGTAGTATCGCAGTAATCCTGTTATCAGCTCTTTCTTCCAGTTTCAAATACCCATTTATAGAATAGCCGTCACTGTCTACATTTTACTCGTCGATTGTGCGTAATCTAATTTTCTCTATTCCTGTTATCACGAAATGTCAAAGGATAAAGACCATCGAATTGACAAAACGTATTGTCCTATACCAGTCAATACGAGTGTAAAACAATCAAATGAAAATTAAACTTGTAATTACGTACTTTTGTTTTTGCCATATTAGATTAATAAATAACAATGACTTTTTCCTTCAATAGATAGATTCAAATTTAAGTGGTGTGACTACATTACTTTATTCATCTAAAAATTATTAGATACTCAAAAAAATGTTTTATTAAATTTATTTACAAATTTCTTCAAAAGTTAAATTATTCGAAAACATTCTTTAGTTTTATTTAAAATGAATATTTAATCATTTTTTTCATTGGAATAAAGATGTTCAAAAATTTCAAATTCAAACCTTTTCAAATTGAACACTCATAAGAATATTATTATAAAACATAAAGAAATGAATAACTCCGAGTCTTCGACTCGGAGTGATCCATTTCTTTATGTTTTATAATAATTAAAAATGACCGTCTGACAAAATCATTATTTTATTATTTTAAGAATAGATATTGTTACTGTAATTTCTTCAAAATTATTTTCATCATTTCAATTCAATTAACATTTTCTAGAATTTTTTAACTAAAATTCTACTTTAAATCAATAACATCAATTATTATTCAATTCAACTTTTTCAAAAAAATTAAATGTTTCTTAAAATTTAATTTTTACGAAGAATTTTATAACAATTTTTGACAATAATTGAAAAATTTTTAAAGAATTTTTAAAAATTTTTTAAAAATAATTGAATTCCTGAGAAGAATTTAAATAATAATTTTTGAAAACAATTGAAATCATGAGAAGAATTTTATTAAAATTTTTGAAAATAATTGACTTCTTGAGAAGAATTTTAAACAAATTTTTGACAGTTAATTTAATTCTTGAGAAGAATTTCCCTATCTATTTTATTTATAAAGATAATTTAAATCTTGAAGAGAATTTTTAAAAAATTTTGAAAATAGTTGAATTTTAGAGAAGAATGTTACTATTTATAAAAATAATTGAAATTTTATTAAAATTTTAGAAAATGATTGAATTTCTAAAAAGAATTTTATTATTTACGAAAATAATTGAATTCGTGTAAAAATTTTATTATTTATAAAAATAATTGAATGATTGCGAAGAAATTTATAAAAAATTTGTAAACAATTGAATTTTTGTGAAATTTTTATGATTTTATGAAAATAATTAAAGGTTTGGGGAGAATTTTATTAAAATTTTTTTTAATAATAATTGAATTGTTTTGTAAAACTTTATTAAACTAGTAGATATTGAAAATCATTGAATTGAGGAAAATTTTTGAAAATAATTGAAATTTTGACAAGAATTTTATTACAATTTTTGAAAATAATTGAATTTTGGAGAAGAATTTTATTATTTTTAAAAATAATTGAAATATTTGAATTATTGCAACGAATTTTATTGTTTTATTGAATAATTGAATGTTTCCTAAAATCGAATTCTTTCCTCAAGTTTTAATAAAATTTTTAATAATAATTGCAATTTTCAATGAATTTATTTAAAATTGTATTAAAAATATTTGAAATTCTGCGATGAAAATAATTGAATTCGTAAATGAAATTTTATTATTTTATGAAAATAATTGAATTTGTGCAAAGTATTTTATTAAATTTTGTTTAAATAATTGAAAATTTGCCAAGAATTTAATTAAAATTTTTGACAATAATTGAATTCTTGAGAAGAATTTTGATATTTATCAAAATAATTGAATTTTGGAAAAGAATTTCATTAAAAATCCTTAAAATAATTGATCTTATGGGGAGAATTTCTGTAGAAAGTAATTGAATTCTTGAGACGAATTTTATTATAATTCCTTTTTCAAGAATTGAATTTTTTTGTGAAATTTTATTGAAATAGTAGAAATTGCAAATAATTGAATTTCGATAAATTATTATTGAAATTAATTAAATTTCTACGTAAAATTTTATTAAAATTATTCAGAAAAAAGATTGAATTGTTAAAAAGAATGTTATTAAAATTTTTGAAAAAAATTTAATTCTTTCAAGAAATTTAATTAAAAATGTATTGACAATATTACTTAAATTCTACTAAATAAATTATAGCAAGGCTTTTTAAAATAATTGAATTTCTTTGATGAATTTTAATAAAATTTTTAAGAATAATTACATTTCTCGAGAAATTCCATTAAAATTATATCGAAAATAATTGAATCTCTATAAAAAAAATTTGATTGAATTGAGAAAAGTTTTTGAAAATAATTGAAATTTTGCCAAGAATTTTATTAAAATTAAAATTTATTTTTGAAAATAATTGTATTTTGGAGAAAAATTTTATTGAAATTTATAAAGATAATTGAAATTTTGAAGAGAATTTTTTTAAACTTTTGACCATAATTGAATTTTTACGAAGAATTTTATTACTTTAGAAAGTAATTGAATTCTTGAGACGAATTTCATTAAAATTTCTCTTTAAACAATTGTATTCTTTTGTGAAGTTTTTTTGAAATAGTAGATATTGGAAATAATTGAATTTTGATAAATTTTTATTAAAACTAATTAAATTTCTACGTAGAATTTTATTAAAATTATTTGTAAAAATGATTGAATTGTTAAAAAAAGAATTTCATTAAAATTTTTGAAAATAATTAAATTTTTTCAAGAAATTGAATTTTTTTGATGAATTTTAATAAAATTTTTAAGAATAATTACATTTTTCGAGAAATTTCTTTAAAATTTGATTTTATTTATTTTTATTTTGAAAAAAAATTGAATTGCGAATTTCATTAAAGTTTTTGAAAATAATTTAATTCTTTTAAGAAATTTAATTAAAAACTTGTTGACAATAATACTTACATTCTAGTAAATAAATTAGAGGAAGGCTTTTTAAAATAATTTAATTTCTTTGATTAATTTTAATAAAATTTTTCGAGAAATTCCATTAAAATTGTATTAAAAATAATTGAATCTCAGTAAAAAATTTGATTGAATTGAGAAAAATTTTTGAAAATAATTGAAATTTTGCCAAGAATTTTGTTAAAATTAAAATTTATTTAATTTTCTTCCTAGCTCTATTACTACTATTGAAAGTCTAAAAACTTTTATCCTTAGATTGCATAAATATCTATTTTTTATTAGATGAGCAAAATCTCGTTATTAAGAGTCTTGTCATTGATAAATTTTTTATGATATTGTAATATTGCGGATTATCATTGTTGAAAATAGTACAGCTTTTGCTTTAAAATTTAGAATCTAGTTTTACAACAGAGAAAAAAACATCCATTGTCGAAAAGCTTGAAATTGTCAAGCAAAAGTTTGACAATGGTTCTTTCTCGCAGAACACAATGTTTCTCCCGTAGAGTGGGAAAAAGAGAAATAAAAACCTCATGCATTATTTAAAACTGTGCTTATCTTAGGTGTTTTTCAGTGGGCAAATAAAGAAAAAGAAAAGAAAAGGAAAGAAATCAATACTCACCGGCATCTTCAGCGGCAACGGAGGTTTGTTGAGCGATTTGAACGCTGGTCTGCGCGGGCGGTGGTTTCCTGGACGGCGATGTTTTACAAGACGCTGTGGGCGGTTGTTTAAGGGCGCTGGTTGGCACGAGACCTTCAGCTGGAGGTTCAACTTGACCCGGTGTCGAAGCCAATCTCACGAGGGTCCATTCCGCTCCTATGCTGCCGGTGCTTCCGTTTCCGTTTTCGAGGACCTCGACTTGTTGACCTTTTGTGACAGACAGCTCCCGGGTACCAGGTGTCGCCGAATGATCTGCGACAACCCATGTCATTTCGGCCACTCCGGTCTGAAACAATTTATTTTCCTTAATTATTACAGCTGTAAACAAATCTGAGAAATTTCATAACAAAATTCTTGTTCAAAGTTAAATTATTTTCATAAATGTCGAAAAAAAAATTCTTGTCCTAATTTCAATTATTTTCAAAAAGTAGAATGCATTTTTCTAATTTCAATGATTTTCAATATCTACTATTTTCATAAAATTTTCCAAAAGAATTCAATTATTTAAAAAAAAAAATTAATAAAATTCTACACAAACTTTCAATTATTTTCATAAATAATAAAATTTTTACGGAAATTCGATTCTTTTCGTAAATAATAAAATTCTTTTTAGGAATTCAATTATTTTCTAAAATTTTAATAAAATTCTCGTCAAAATTTCAATTATCTTTAAAATAATAAAATAAAATTCTTCTCCAAAATTCAAGTATGTAATTTCAAAAATTTTAATAAAATCCTTGTCAAAATTTCAATTATTTTTAAAAACTTTCCACAATTCAATGATTTTCAAAATCTACTGTTTTAATAAATTTTTCCAAAAGAATTCAATTATTTTAAAAAATTTCCGTTAAAATTTTACGAGAACATTTTATTATTTTCTTAAATAATAAAAATTTCACAACAATTCAATTATTTACAAATTTTTTAAATTTCTTTGCAATAATTTCATTAATTTTTATAAATACATTCAATTTTGCAATAAATTATTTGTTTTTGTGTTTAAAAAATTGAATTCTCGTAAAATTTACTATTAAAGATTGATGTAAAAATGAATTTTAGTTGAAATCACTGAAAAAAAAAATTTAATTTTAGAAACAAATTACAAATGATTGCGGAATTTCAATTATTTTCAAAAAGTAATAAAATTCTTTGCAGAAATTTAATTATTTTATAAAATTTTAATAAAATTCTTAGCAAAATTTCCATTATTTTCAAAAATACTAATAAAATTCTATGCAAGCATTTAATTATTATTATAAATCTTAAAATTCTTTTTGGAAATTCAATTACTTTCTAAAATTTTAATAAAATTCTCGTCAAAATTTCAATTATTTTTTTACAAGCAATAAAATTCTTTCCCGAAATTCAATTATTTTCTAAAATTTTAATAAAATTCTTAGCAAAATTTCAGTTATTTTTATAAACAAAATTCTTCTCCGAAATTCAATTTATTTTTTAAATTTTAATAAAATTCGTCGCAAAATTTCAACTATTTTTACAACCAAAAAAATTCTTCTCCAAAATTCAATTATTTTCTAAAATTTTAAAATCCTTGGCAAAATTTCAATTATTTGTACAAGGAAATAAAATTCTTCTCCGAAATTTAAACATTTTCTAAAATTTTAATAAAATTCTTAACAAAATTTTAATTATGTATTTTCAAAAATATTGATAAAATCCTATATGCAAACATTTAATTATTTTTATAAATCATAAAATTATTTTTCGAAATTCAATTATTTTCTAAAATTTTAATAAAATTCTCGTCAAAATTTCAATTATTTTAATAAATAAAAAAATTTTTCTCCAAAATTCAACTATTTTCAAAAATTTTAATAAAATTCTTGTCAAAATTTCAATTATTTTTACAAGCAATAAAATTCTTCTCAAAAATTCAATTATTTTCAAAAATTTTAATAAAATTCTTGTCAAAATTTCAATTATTTTCAAAAATTTTCCACAATTCAATGATTTTTAAAATCCACTGTCTTAATAAATGTTTCCAAAAGAATTTAATTATTTAAAAAAATTTCCGATAAAATTCTATGCAAATTGCAAACATTTAATTATTTTTATAAATCATAAAATTTTTTTTTTTTTGGAAATTCAATTATTTTCGTAAATAATAAAATTTTTTTTATTAATTCATTTATTTTCATAAATACATTCAATTTTTCAATAAAATATTTATTTTTGTGTTTAAATAATTGAATTCTCGTAAAATTTACAACTAAAAATTTATTTAAAAATGAATTTTAATTGAAATCACTAAAAAAATTTAATTTTAGAAATAAATTACAAATGATTGCGGAATTTCAATTATTTTCAAAAATATTGATAAAATTCTATGCAAATTGCAAAGTGCAAACATTTAATTATTTTTATAGATTATAAAATTTTTTTGGAAATTCAATTATTTTCGTAAATAATAATATTTTTTTTAGGAATTCAATTATTTTCATAAATAATAAAACTCATTGCAAAATTTTATTTATTTTTAATACAATTATGAAAAATTTAATTTATAGTTTTAAGTAAAATTAAATCATTACATCATTAATGAAGTAAAATTTTTTTAAATTAATTAGGTGAAGTAAACGATTCCACTCATTTCAAAACACGAATTCATAGAAGAAATAAAAAAAAGTATATAAAATTTCACGTCATAAAAGTACTCTCAATTTGTACAACTTTTAGTGGTAGTTTCGTCAAATATCAAAGAGATACTTTCAGTGGGAGAATAAAAGTTCGATACTAAACTAAAATAAAACCCACGCAAGGGAAATGTTTCTAAAAGTGCAACTGAAATATTTTCTTTTTCCTTTTTTGAAAATTGAAACAACGTGACCAATGGTAGAGAAATAAAAATTTTACTCTATGATTAATAATTAATAATAAATTTTTGAAAATTGTTCTTCGATTGAGTGAAAATTCTGACACTTTTAAAAAAATAAATTAAAAATTAAAAAAAAAAAATTGAAATTCTCCCTTTTATTATAATAGAAATATTTTTACTTTACAAGTGAGATAAATTTCTATTTTAAATAAATCTCAATTTTTGTTGTACACTCCGAATTTTTAAACTGTGCTCTTTGTCCAATGAATAATGCAGAGATGTGTCACCTGAACATGAAAATAGAATACTTTTTTTCACTTGAATGCCCGTCGTTTTCTTTTGTATCAGTTAATCTCTCATCTGAATGTTGTGTTCCGTTTTCTTTTCAATTTCAAACATTTATGAAGGTGAAAAGGTGATCTAATTTTAAAATATCATCGCTGAAAAAAGTGTATAAGGAAATTTCTATGATTTTCCGTACGAGTATTTTTAAAACATCAATGTAAAAAGCTCTTCTTTCTCTCTGTCTCTCTGTGCCTCTCTTTTTCTCTGTACAAGTTGTTCGAATTATTATTATCATTATCGAAATATTTGAAAATTCTCCAATAAAAAAAAAAAAAAATGGAGAAATAAAAAAAATAAAAAAAAATAAAAACCAGATTCAATGTTCAATTTCACACCCGGAGCACAGGAGAAAAATTGAGCACACTTGACAAAATTTAAGTATTACGCGTTAAGGGGTTAATAGACTGGAAGTACTAAATATTGATTAAATTTTGATACAGCGAGGCTGGTTGAAATAACTTTTTGCTGAGTTGGTATTTCAAGACGAGCCTTTTTAATTCTCTGGGGAATATTACTTACACGTCACGTAATAAAGTAGAAATAATTCTTGCATACTGCTTTCTATTAATTACCTTTTTCCCCGCGGTTGAAAAAAGGGATCAAAAGATGATAATAGAGAATAAAAGGTTAATAACGAAAATGGCACGTAATCTTTCAAATTCAATTTTTTTTTACAATTAACAAAGTAAACATATTTTTTTCAATCATTTTTTTTTTATTTATTTTTAATTTTTCACTATCGGAAATATTATTAAAAAATTTTTTTTCTCGTTTCGATTTTCATTGATGCTACAACTATTTTTATAATTTTTCTTTCACCTGAACGTTATTTACCGTGAAAATTGAACGCAAAAAATCTAATTAACGGAATTTGCACTTGTTAAAGTAATTGGAATTTTTAATTATATATTTTACATTTTTATCTAATTATTTTAATGAAACTTGATAATTTAAAAAATATTCGAGTTATCACTTGACGCAATTTTTATATTAACTTAATTATGGTTTAACTTAATTGGAAATGAATACTAATGAAAAATAAATAACGTCATGCAATAATAAATTGGATAAAGTAAAATTTCACAAGAACAGTTAACAATGAAAAATTTTTTATTTCATATTTAAATTACTTATTTAAATTGCTACTTGTTTTTCACAGTACCAACGAATTGACACTTTTGCAAAAAATCATTTTTACGAATTGTCATTTTTACGAATCGTTATTTTTTCGAAATGTCATTTTTTCAAATTTTCATTCTTACAAAATGTCACTTTTCTGAATGGCTATTTTTACGAATTGTCACTTTTGCGAAAAGTTATTTTTACGAAATATCATTTTAACGAATTGTCATTTATGCGAACTGACATTTTTTCGAATTGTCACTTTTCTGAATCGCTATTTTTACAAATTGTCACTTTTGCGAAAAGACATTTTTTCGAATTGTCATTTTTTCGTATTGTTATCTTTACGAAATGTCACTGTTGCCAATTGCCATTTCGTAAAAATTACAATTCGAAAAAATGTCACTTTGCATAAATGACAATTCGTAAAAATGACAAACTTTTTGCAAAAGTGACAATTCATTAAAATGGCGATTCGAAAAAATGCCATTTTGGAACAATAAAACTATTAGTAAAAATGACAATTCGTTAAAATGATATTTCGCATAAGTGCCAATTCGTAAAAATGGCAATTCGAAAAAATGACATTTTGGAACAATGAAACTATTAGTAAAAATGACAATTCGTTAAAATGATATTTTGTAAAAATGTCGATTAGCAAAAATGACAATTCGAAAAAATTCGTAAAAAATTATTTTTCGCAAAAGTGTCAATTTGTAAAAATGTCGATTCGCAAAGATGACATTTCGTAAAAATGTCGATTCGCAAAAATAACATTTCGTAAAATTGACAACTCGCAAAAATGAAATTTTGGAACAATAACTATTAGTAAAAATGACAATTCGTTAAAATGATATTTTGTAAAATTGACAATTCATTTTTGTGAAATATCATTTTAACGAATTGTCATTTATGCGAACTGACATTTTTTTTAATTGTCATTTATGCGAACTGTCATTTTTTCGAATTGTCATCTTTACGAAATGTCACTGTTGCGAATTGTCATTTCGTAAAAATGACAATTCGCAAAAACTGTCAGTTTGCATAAATGACAATTCGTAAAAATGACAAACTTTTTGCAAAAGTGACAATTCGTAAAAATGCCGATTCACAAAAGTGACATTTTGTAAAAATGACAATTCGAAAAAATGGCAATTCGCAAAAGTGTCAATTCGTAAAAATGTCGATTTGCAAAAATGACAATTCGAAAAAATGACATTTTGGAACAATAACTATTCGCAAAAGTGTTAATTCGTAAAAATGACAATTCGCAAAAACTGCCAGTTTGCATAAGTGACAATTCGTAAAAATGCCGATTCACAAAAGTGACATTTTGTAAAAATGACAATTCGAAAAAATTCGAAAAAATGGCAATTCGTAAAAATGTCGATTTGCAAAAATGAAAATTCGAAAAAATGACATTTTGGAACAATAACTATTCGCAAAAGTGTCAATTCGTAAAAATGATATTTTGTAAAAGTGACAATTTGTAAAAATGTCGATTCGTAAAAATGACAATTCGAAAAAATGGCAATTCGCAAAAGTGACAATTCGTAAAAATGTCGATTCGCAAAAGTGACATTTTGTTAAAATAACAGTTCGGATAAATGTAATTCGGTAAAATGACAGTTCGGTCAAATGGCATTTGGGGAAAAAAGGTTAAATAAATAAAAGTATGACTAGGGACAAGTAAACATTGTAAAAAATCGGGTATTTGAGAAAGATTTCTTCGTTTTTTCTGCCTTATTATTTTTTTTAGATTTGTGAATTTGTGACATAATTATTCAGGTAAAAATATTAATCTCTAATTTAAATTTTCCATAATTTTTTTATTCGAGTGTAAATAATTTGTTTGTTAATGTAAATTTGAAATTATTAAGAGATAATTGAAAAAAATGCAAAAATAAAAATTAAAAAGTGATGGAAATTCTAAAAAATATGTGGTAAATGATAATTTGCGGAAATAAAAAAGAATGATGAAGAATCATAAAAAAGTAAAATAAAAGAATAGTGAAAAGAAAAAGAATAAAAAAGAAAGAAAGATTGGTTGAGGAAAATAAAAAAAAAAGTGTAGAAAGAATAAGAGAAAAAAAAGAAGGGAATAGGAAAATTAAAGTACAAACTTTGAGGAAGAAAACGACGTCCGTTTTATTGAAGAAACTTATGAAACCATCGTCTGTCGATTAATCAACGAGTGCCCGATCGATCTTAATAATTCAATGGAGCAAATAAACGAGCTAATCGGTAGTGAGAGAGAAAGAGAGAACGCAAGGGAATTACAAAGATAAATAATGAGTATTAGCATAAATGGAGCAGGGAAATAAAAGAAAGTGACACATTACCCGTCGGAAGATTGGAAAAAACATGTGAAACGAGAAGAGACAGATGAATTGTGACAAACGAATATTGTGCACAACTCACGGAGTGTCATATTCCATTCGACAAATGGAAGTGAACTGTTAAACTTTGTTTGTTTGACAGCTTTTATAATGGTGCGAGCCAATGATTTTGCCTGTTGGTGGCGCGCCCGAAATGCATTGCAATCAGTGAGAAAATAGAAAAGTGAAATAAAAAAAGGGATATCGACGTGTCCATCCAGAGAGGCCTCGAAATAAGGGATTGAATTGAATGTGGAAGCAGAGTCGAGGCTGAGCGAACAACTGCGGTCGATATTATGGTGTTTCCACGAGCGAGAGATAGTCTTTGAATTTGCAGATCGACGGAGCGAGTAATGCGTTACTTTTGCCCACTTTCGCCCCTTTGGCTCTCTGGCGATATCCATTTCAATGGAGCCCTCGAGCCACCACAACACAATACCCTTATCCTGCTTTTGCCTTTGGAAAATCGGCCAAGATCGAGAGGACATCGATCCGCGGACGTCCTTCGATTGAGAGAACGGCATTCAGAATAGAAAATCACAAACTCCCAAGTGGACTATCCAACTTCAACTCCCCTTATCACGCCTTGTCTTTTATGGCTTCTTGACACACAAAAACTCACCAGCTGAGGTCAATTGTTTTCAACAAAAACACTCCAACACAACTCGATTGCAAAAAGGCATCATGTTCTTTAATTCACATTCTCTCTCTAGATTTTTACCCATCTCCCTAATCGGATCATGTTTTCACTCTTTAAATTGTCCTAATTGTAAGCCTTAATTCTCTAAAAATTATCAGAAAAGAGAATTCCGTTCAAATTTTTAATTTACCTAAAACAAATTGCCCGAATTTCCCTAAAAGTCTCCTTTTTTAATTTTGGTCCCTAAACGTACCCTATTTTGAATATTTCCCCTATTTTTTCCATCGCAGAAAATCAATTTTCCTAAGTAATTCTGCAAAGGAATTCAATTATCTTCATAACCAACAAAATTCTCCCCATAAAATCAATTATTTTAAGGAATTTTTAATGAAATTCTTTTCCAAAATTCAATTATTTTCATAAATATCAAAATTCTTCTCAAAAATCCAATTCTTTTGAAAAGTAATAAAATACTTTGCAGAAATAAAATTATTTTCAAAATTTTTTAATAATTCTCGTCAAGAATTAAATTATATTTATAAATTTTAATGAATATCTCGTCAAGAATTCAATTATTTTTATAAATAGCAAAATTTTTCGCCAAAAATTGAATTATTTTCAAAAATTTAAATAAAATTCTTTGCAAAATTTCAATTATTTTCATAAATAATTAATTATATTCTTTTTATGAATTCAATTATTTTAAAAAATTTTAATAAAATTCTTCAAAAGTTTTCAATTATGTTCAAAAATTGTTATAAAATTCTTTAATATAATAAATTTTATTAAAATTTTAATTAAATTTCTTAAAAGAAATTAAATATTTTCAAAAGTTGTTAATACAATTCTTCGTAAAAATTAAATTTTAAGAAACATTCAATATTATTTATTTTTTATTTAAATAATTTATTTCTCGTAGAATTAAATTATTGTTTTTCGTTCTTTTAAATAACAATTACAATTACAATTCTGTAGAATTAATTTTTTGATAAAGTTTAATTGAATAATAATTAATGCTATTGATTGAAAGTAAATTATTTATTGAATAACGAAATATTTCTTAAAATTGAATTCTTATAAAGCATTTTATTAACAGATTTTTAAAGAATTGAATTTTTATGACGAATTTTAATAAAATTTTTTAGAATAATTAGGTATATTTTTTAAGGAATTCGATTAAATTTGTATTAAAAATAATTGAAATTCTGCGATGAGTTTTATTATTTATGAAAATAATTGAATTATTCAGAAGAATTTAATTATTTACGAAATTAATTGAATTCTTCTGAAAAATTTTATTATAATAGTGGATATTAAAAATCATTGAAAAGAGGAAAATTTTTGAAAATAATTGAAATTTGGACAACAATTGTAGTTATTAAAATTTTTGAAAATAATTTAATTTTGCAATGAATTTTATAAATACGCCTGAATGTAAATGAATTTTGGCGAAGAATTTTGCTATTTATAAAAATAATTGAAATGTTGACGAGAATTTTTAAAAAAATTTTTAACATAATTGAATTTCTGCGAATAATTATATTACCTTTGAAAATAATTGAATTTCTGCATTCATTTGTAATTTCTCTAAAATTCTCTAAATTATATCGTATTTTTTTGTTTTTTTAATTAAAACTATTGAAAACTTTAATCATTTTTTAAGAAACAAATAAATTTAGGATATATTTAAAAAAAATAAAAAATTGAATATTCTTATAGTTTTACAACAAATTTTTTTACAACAAATTTTCAAAGATTACAATTTAAAAATTTTTTGAAATTATATTATCTCTAAAAATTCATAATATAACACTTGTAATTTTTAATTATGAACTAAATTTTTAATTCAATTTCAATTTAAAATCAATTCTTAGAAAGTTCTACGAAAATTCAATTATCAAAATTTCTTAAAATATTTGAATTCTTTCGAAGAATTTTAATAACATTTTTAAAAATAATTGTATTTTTCAAGGAATTCATTTAACATTGTATAAAAATAATTAAAATTCTGTGAAAAGTATTATTATTTATAAAAATAATTGACGACTTGCAAAGAATAAAATTTATTAAATAGTTGATTTTGTTCGACAAATTTTATAAAAATTGTATTTCAAGTCATTGAATTCCTGTAAAAATTTTATTATCTATGAAAATAATTAAATTTCTGCGAAGAAGCTTATTAAAATTATATTCAAAATAATTGAATTAATTTAAAGTATTTTATTATTTATGAAAATAATTGAATTCCAGAGAAGAATGTTATTATTTACTTGAATAATTGAATTCTTACAATTTTTTTACGACAAATTCAATTAAAATTTATTAAAAATAATTCAATTCTTATGTATAGAATTTTAAATAAAATTTTTAAAAATAATTGAATTTCTGCGAAGAGTTGCATTAAAATATTCAAATAATAATTGCATTTCCGAGAAGAATTTTATAAAAATTTTTTTTAAATAATTGATTTTTTTCGAAAAAAATGCAATTAAAATTGTTTTTTAAATAATTGAATTTCTGTGAAATTTTTATTATTTATGAAAATAATTAAATGTTTATTTATTTTATTTTTATAAAAAAAATTGACTTAAAAATTTTTACGTTCTAGGTATTACTTTTCAAATTGCTAATTTTCCTTTAAAAAAGTGATCGAGAAGTAAGCCGCGCGTGAATTGGTGCTAGTTTTTTTTAATTTCTTTGAGATTTGAGGATATAATTCAATGTAAATAATTTAAAATTAATTTAAAATGACTAGAATTTGAATTTGAATGAATGAATTATTATTTTGAATGACAAAAGCTTATT
Organism: Leptopilina heterotoma; assembly: GCF_015476425.1. Classification (NCBI taxonomy): domain Eukaryota; kingdom Metazoa; phylum Arthropoda; class Insecta; order Hymenoptera; family Figitidae; genus Leptopilina; species Leptopilina heterotoma. The sequence continues at coordinate 569,758 of NW_025110949.1, read as the reverse complement.
AACAAAATTGATGATTAACAACTTTTTTTTATTTTTTTTTTTTAATTTCTCATTAATTAATTTAATCAATAAATAATAAGGAAATATCCATTCATAGAGAAAAATTGTTGAACTTGAAAAAAGCAAGAGTACTGAAGGCTGACTGTGTCAATAAAATGTATGGCGTTCGAATGAATCTAATCTCGACTCTCATAATGGATTCTTTGTATTCGCATCTCTTTAACGTGCGATCCCTTGGAATTAAAGGCTTGTATATATGTAAGCGATACAAATGGCTTAAACCAAAAATGTGTAATATGATTTATCAGAAACGATAGAAACGATAAAAACAAAGGGAAACGATATGGGATGGTTGAAAGTTGGTGGCTATAAGAAGTAACGAGGGTGCTAGATATTGGGGAGGCTAAAATGAGGAAAGAAATATACAAAGAGGGTTCTCCGCAGATTCTAAACCGATGAACCGAAGTCAAAGCGGCAAAAAGGATACATTTAGAATGACCTTCGAACTTATTTTTTTTATTCCATTCCTTCAGGCATCAAATTTAAGGATACTTCTGGAATTATTATTATTATTCACAAAAGCTAGAGAAATGTCTCTTGAGATTTCCTTCAGATTTAGTTTTTAGATCTTACTTTTTATCGAGCTCTATTATGTTTTTTTTTCCTTTAGAAACGCACATTTACTGGATATAATAATTATAGACAAAAAGTTTCTTTAAATCGTTTTTAGAAATTTTATAATTTTAATGTCTTCCTGTTTTATAATAATTTACATATCCATAAAATTTTGCAAAAAAAATTTAATTATTTACAAAAATTTTCAAAAAATCCTTAGCAAGAATTCAATTATTTTTACAAGAAATACAATTTTTCACACGAATTCAATTATTTAAAAAAATGTAATAAATTTCGTTGTTAGTAAGAAGTCAATTATTTTCATAAATAATAAAATTCATCGCAGGATTTCAATTGTTTTTAAATACAATTTTAAATAAACTCCTCAAAAAATGTAATTATTTTCAAAAATTTTTTGCAAGAATTCAATTACATTTCACAAATAATAATGAAATTCATCGCTGAAATTCAAATATTTTCAAAATATACTATTTTAATAAAATTTCTCAAAAGAATTAAATTTTAAAAAAATAGTATAAAATTCGTTGCAAGAATTCAATTATTTTCATAAATAATAATATTATTCACAGGATTTCAATTATTAAAAAAAATGGAAGAAAATTCTTTTTAAGAATTCAATTATTTTCATAAATATTAAAATTCTTCACAGGATTTCAATTATTTTTAATAGTACAATTTTAGGTAAATTCTTCGAAAAATGTAATTATAATTTCAAAAATTTCAATAAAATCCTTAACAAGAATTCAATTATTTTTACAAGCAATACAATTTTTCACACGAATTCAATTATTTAAAAAAATGTAACAAAATTCGTTGTAGGTAAGAATTCAATTATTATCATAAATAATAAAAATTTTTCATAAGATTTCAATTATTTTTAATATAATTTTAAATAAATTTCTCAAAAAATATAATTATTTTCAAAAATTTTTTGCAACACTTCAATAACATTTCACAAATAATTAAATTCTTCGCTGAAATTCAAATATTTTCAAAATCTACTATTTTCATAAAAAATAAAATTTCTCATAAGAATTTAATTTTTAAAAAAATAGCATAAAATTCGTTGCAAGAATTCAATTATTTTCATAAATTCTTTACAGAATTTTAATTCTTTAAAAAAAAATGTAACAACATTCGTTGCAAGATTTCAATTATTTACATAAATAATAATATTCTTCACAGGATTTCAATTGTTTTTAATACAATTTTAGGTAAATTTTTCGAAAAAAGTAATTAATTTAAAAAATTTTATTAAAATTCCTCGAAAGAATTCAATTATCAATTACTTTTTAATAATTTTTGAAAAAGTTCTTTGAGAATTTTGAAATCCATTTGTTTACAATTCAATTTTAGAAAACTTCAATTATTCGTAAATTCTTCAATTAACTATTTAGAAAATAATTTAAAATAATAATTTAAAAAAAAAATAAATAAAACTTTTTGAAAAAAATTAATTCTACAAAATTGTCAGTCGAAAAGTGTAAAAAAATTTAAATTTTCAAAGATTTTAATTTGAAACCTTTTCAAAATTCAATTATTTCTAAAAATTCACGCTATAATGTGTTGAATATTTAATTATTATTTAAAATTTTAACTGAAATTTATTTTTAAATAAATTTGTATTAAAAAATTCTACGAGAATTCAATTACTTAAAGAAATAAAATATTAATTAATAATTAAGTAATTAAAAATAAATAATTTATTGAATAAATGAATGTTTCTTAAAATTCAATTCTCATATAGAATTTTATAAAAAAAATTTGTAAATAGTTGAATTTCTGTAAAATTTTTATTATTTATAAAAATAATGTAATGCTTGCTTAGAATTTTATCAACATTTTTTTTTAAATAATTAAATTCTTTTGAAAAATTTTATTAAAATAGTAGATATTGGAAATCATTGAATTGAGGGAAATTTTTTTAAATAATTGAAATTTTGCCTAGAATTTTTATTAAAAATTTTGAAAATAATAATTGAATTTCGGAGAAGAATTTAATAATAAGTTCAATTTTTTCCAGTAGTACTTTAATAAAATTCCCAGACTTTTCCCTGATTTCCCTGATCAATTTTTAAAAAGTTTATATTTTCATAAATATTTAATAAATTGTTTATAAACAATTTATTCTTTTTCAATGTTCTGCGCCTATTAAAAATTTGAAAAAAAATCCACAACATAGATACGACATTATTAAATTTAATATAAATAATCAAGCAGAACTTGGATTCGACATTTTTTTTAATTTCACATTTTTTTTCATTTAGTTCATTAATTATTACAATTTTTTTTTTTTTTTTGGTAAGTAGTATCAATTTTTTTATTCCATTTAATCGATTTCTTATCAGTTATACTGCGACAGCCTCGTAATGGTACTTTGACACATTTAACAAATTTTCTCAAGTTTTTTTCTGAAATGTCAATTGATTCTTATCGCGGTTGTTTGAACCGCGTGTGACAAATTACACCTGCGGTGAAAGTAGGCGATACATTAATATATTAATTAAAGTTCTCATTCCATGAAAAGGTCGATATATAAAGTCTGCAGAAAATTCTTCATATCCATAAAAAAAAGTAATTCTACAATTAAGCTAAAAGAACATTGAATTCTTCCAATGGAAATTTATATATAAAATAAACAATCTACTTTTTATTTTTTCCTGATTGCCAAATAGAACTTTGACATTTTTCCTGACTACCTACTATCAAAAAAATCAATTATAAAATTTATTTTTATAAAATTATAAGTTCAATTTTAAAAAAAAGATAATTTTTAGAAGCAAAAATTGAATTCATTAAAAGTTTTAAGTTATAAAGTTATAAGTTAAGTGTCTACCTATTTTAAAAATAAAATTAATTGCTGTGGTTAACTTTCCTTCTATTTTAAAAAATACATTCAATTATAACTTCGTAAAATTTAATTATTTACCAATTGTTAAATTTAAATTCTTCAAAAATTCAATTTTGTTTAAAAATTCTAAATAATTTCTCAAACAAATTTAATTATTTACAATTAGATTTTACAAAAATTCTATTAATTTGATAATTCTTTAATAAAATAAAATTATTTACCATGGCGAATTTCTTCGATTATTTTAGAAAATTTGTTAAAAATTTGTTAAAATTCATTTTAAATAAATATCAAATTATTACTTGTTTTTTCACAGTAATTAAAATTTTCAAAAATTTTAGTTTCAAAACTTCTGAAATTCATTTAATTTTGAAAATTGTTACAGATTTTAATTAAAATTAATTTCTATGAAAATTTTATTATTTATGAAAATAATGGATAAAAATAATGGAAAAAATAATATTTGTAAAAATACAAATTCAATTGGTTAGAAGAAAATTTATGTTCGAATTTAATTAAAATCGTACTGAAAGCCATTGAATTCTTTTAAAGAGTTTATGACAATTTTTAAAAATAAGTGAATTCTATCAATAAATTTTGTAAAAACTTTTTAAAAATGATTAAATATCGTTAAGAAATTTTATTCAAATTGTATTGAAAATAATTGAATTCTTGCGTAGAATTTTATTAAAATTTTTTTTTAAATAATTGAATTTTTTTGTGAAATTTTTTTAAACCTAGTGGATATAGTTGAAAATAATTGAAATAATTATTAAATTAATTTAATTTAATAATTTAATTAAATTTAGTAATTAATTATTAATTAATTAAATGTAATAATTTAATTCAATTAAAAATAATTATTAAAATTAAATTTAATTGTTTATAGAAATATGAACAATTTTTCGGCAAATTTTATGAAAATTGTCTTTCAAGTCATTGAATTCCTGTAAAAATTATATTTTCATGAAAATAATTAAATTTATCTAAAGTAATTTATTGTTTATGAAAATAATTGAATTCCAGAGAGGAATTTTATTATTTACTTGAATAATTGAATTCTTACAATTTTTTACGACGAATTCAATTAAAATTTTTTTGAAAATAATTCAATTCTTATATAAAGAATTTTAATAAAATTTTTAAAAATAATTGAATTTCTGCGAAGAGTTGTATTAAAATTTTCAAATAATAATTGAATTTTAGAGAAGAATTTTATAACAATTTTTTTAAAAAGTGAAAATAATTGAATTCTTGTTAAGAATTTTATTAAAATATTTTGAAAATAATTGAATTTTGAAGAAGAATTTTTGTATTTATAAAGATTTTGTCGAGATTTTTTTTTGTAAATTTTGAACATAATTGAATTTTGTGATAAGAATATTTTATTAATTTTGAAAATAATTGAATTTCTGCAATCATTTGTAACTTCTTCAAAATTCAATTTTTTTTAGTGTTTTTAATTAAAATGTTTCTAAAAATCCATTTCTTAAAATAATTAATTAAATATATATTTTGGCAAATTTAAATAATTTCCTAAGAATTTTGAATTATTAAAATTTTTCAAAAATCTAAGTTCTTTAAAATTTCTAATTAAATTCATTGAAAATTGAATTTTTCTAAAATTCCAAATAGAAACCTTTTGAAGTTCATCTATTTATGAAAATTGTAAACGCAACTCTTTTAAAATTGAATGAAATTTTGAAATATTTATGTAAAATTATTCATTAAATAATTTATTTTTTTTATGATAGTTGTTTGAGATTTCAGATATTTAAAAATAAATTGTCAGAAATTGAAAAAATTGAAGGTTTTGTATTAGAGAAACAAAAAGAAAAAAGTGACAAAAATTCAGAAGTTTCTTATGAATTTTAGAAATTTAATTTTTTTCAGTACTTTTAATAAAAATTCCTGACTTTTCCTGAATTCCCTATGTCAGAATATTATTAAATTATAATAATATAGATATTTCAATTCATATTTTATTTTTGAAAAAAAAAATTTGAATAAAAAATTTTTACGTTCTATTATTTTTAAAATTGCTAATTTTATTTAAAAAAAAAAGTGAGTAAAAAGTTGGCTTCGCGCGAATTGTTGCTAGTTAATTAATAATAATAAATAAATAATAAAATAAAATAAATAATAAATTAAAATTGATTTAAATTTTTGGACTTTTCGTAGTCGTTGTAGAAAAGTGGTAATTTTCCGTCAGTCCTTCTGGTAAAATTGCCTGACACTTCCCTGACCTGTGTCAACCCTGAATTTTGGTAAAAAACAAATCTCCCTGGAAGCGACAATTCGCCTCAGATTGTTTTGAAAAAGAGAAAATTTGCGGCTAATTTCTCCTATTCATCCGTTAATATTGACAATTCTCAGTTCTCTCAGCTGTTGGGTCGATCGATAGAGGATAATCATCTGCATTTTGGATCCTGGGCAATATTCCCAGGCATCGACCTGACTATTAGTGGACTATGCGGAGTGAGCTGTGGTACCTGGGTGAGGGAGGGTTGTCGGCGTAGGTGTCGAATGTGGAACGATCCCGGAGTGTCGATGGTGTGTTGCCGGGCCAGCCCAGGATGTGGCGGTGTCACCGAGCCCTGGCGGAACCATGGCAAGGATATTTTCCGCTTCGCTTTCTGGACGATCGTCGCCGACTTCTCGGACGGTGAAGTCATCTCCGGCGACTACCTTTGATTTACATCATTTCTCAAGTCTCGTCGTCACACGCACAATATTCACAATCAGGTCTCTGCCTCCCTCCTCCTCTCGCCCTGGGGTCGGACCTTGACTTTCGAGTTCAATTCTTTCTGGACTCGCCACCGGCGACGGCGAGACTGCGGCTCTCAAATCGAGGACGAGCATCCAGCGTCCTCGTCGTCCCCACCGCTCGCTCCTCTGCGACGAGGACGACGTTGGGCTTGGGAAGTCGTTGCGGTGCGTGCACTCGACGCCTGCGCTTCTCCGGTTCGCATCCCTTTCTCAAGGGTAGAAGATGCTTCCTCCTCCTCCTCCTCCTCTTCTTCTTCTTCTTACATTCATCTCCTCCGATATTCGAAAAGGAGGAACCAACTTTTTTCTTACTCAAAAGAAACAAAACAATTACCAACATAAATCAATCTCAGGCCTTGCACTCAATAATTTGTTTTTTAAAAAAAATAGCTATTGAAAAATTAAATTTGACGACTAAAAACAACTCGTTTTAGACGATTCAGAAAAATCCCAAAAATTTAATTCTGTATTTTTTTCTAATTTTTATGAAAAAAATGACATATTTTCTCATACTGCTAATAACTTGAATTCTAAATCATTACAAAATTCAATAATTTTCTGAAAAAAATTGACTTCTTGAGAAGAATTTTAAACAAATTGTTAACAATAATTGAATTCTTGAGAAGAATTTCCCTATCTATTTATCAAAATAATTTAATTCTTGACGAGAATTTTTAAAAAATTTTGAAAATAATTTAACTTCTGCAAAGTATTTTATTACTTTTCAAAAGAATTGAATTCTTGTGATGAATATTGATATTTATCAAAATAATTGAATTTTCGACAAGAATTTTATTCAAATTCCTTAGAATAATTGATTTTATGGGAAGAATTTATACGATTTTGTTGTTTATCAAGCTAACTGAATTCTTTTGCAAAATTACTTAAAAATTTTTGAAAATAATTGATTTTCTGCGACGAATTAAATGTTATTTATGAAAATATTTAAATTTCTTAAAATTGAATTCTTTCCTCAAGTTTTAATAAAATTTTTAATAATAATTGCATTTTTCAATGAATTTATTTAAAATTGTATTAAAAATATTTTTAAAATCTGCGATGAAAGTAATTTAATTCGCAAATGAAATTTTATTATTTATGAAAATAATTGAATCTTTTCGTAGAATTGTATCAACAAAGTTTTTTCTATAATTAAATCTGTTGATAAATTTTATGAAAATAGTAAATATTTAAAAACATTGAATTGGGTGATTCTACAATCAGTGGTCACTTTTGCTTCCCCACTGTTCCCTATTTTATATCTTGAAAAATTGTTATCAAATCTACTTCAACCTTTTGCATAATTAATCTTCAATATGTTTTTTAGTAATATCATAATCGAAAAAAAATTTTATTTTAAAACAAAAGTTGTAATTCAATTGCAAATGTTCAAAAAACGCACATTTGTCGTTTCTCCACACATGAATCATGAAGTTTAATATGTTTTATTTTGCACAAACTTTATTTTAAACGTTTTTTTATTTATTCTATTCGAAAGTTCATCTCAAAAACTAAGTTTTTGTGTGTCGTTTTCTAATTTCCATTAACAAATCTGTGTAAAAATAATTTTTTAATATTTTCTCCACTTTTTTTTATTTGGAACTGGAGTTTACAATTTCATTGATTTTCATTAATTTTATTCCCTTTTTTAGTGCGATTTTATTTGCCATTAATATTATTAAGTTAATAAGTTGTATTTATGTTAAATTTGCAAAAAGAAATATAATTTTTAGATTTAAAACTACAAAAGTTACTATTATTTTATAGCGTATTTTAATGGTATGTAAACTCCAGTTCCGCCAAAATTACCGAATTCTAAATGTATAAAAAAAAATAAAAATAATAGTGATTTAGAGTAAGCAAATCTCTTTAATAATCTGCAAAAATTGTTTATTTTTATGAATTTTTACGGTTTCAATGAATTTTTTTCTTTGATTTGTAAACTCCAGTTCCTGTAAACTCCAGTTCCTAATTTCGTTTCACGTAATGTAAGTGTTTTGTTTTTTTGAATGAATACAATTAACCTCGATTAACCTGTATATCAAAACATGTAATTTCAATAACAGGTATGAGTAAAAATATTATTTATTTATTAATTAAAGCAGTTTAAAGTAATTATTTGCTTATTTACACTATTTATAATTATTAACAGTCGAAAATTAACTTTTTCAAATAAATTATTTAACCTTTAAATTACAAATTTTTAAATTGTTTGTATATAAAACTAAAGAAAGAATTAAGCTCAAATATCTATAAAATAATCATTCTCAAGCTTTATTAAAAAGATCTAAATAAAAAATTGCCAAAAAATTTAATTAAAAAAAAAAATTTTAACATATTCAAAAGTTACCACTTTGTGGAGAATCACCCAATTGCGAAAAACTTTTAAAAATAATTAAAATGTTGCAAAGAATTTTATTTAAATTTTTAAAAATAATTGAATTTTTGGCGAAAAATTTTGCTATGTATAAAAATAATTGAATTCTTGACGAGATATTCATTAAAATTTATAAAAATAATTGAATTCGTGCAATTTTATTAAATTTTGTTTAAATAATTGAAAATTTCCCAAGAATTTAATTAAAAATTTTGACAATAATAAATTGAATTGTTGAGAAGAATTTTGATATTTATCAAAATAATTGAATTTTGGAAAAGAATTTCATTAAAAAAAACCTTAAAATAATTGATTTTATGGGGAGAATTTTGTTGGTTATCAAGATAATTGAATTCTTTTGCAGAATTACTTAAAATAATTGAGTAATAAAATTATTATAAATTCAATTATTATTTTCAAGGATTAATTACATTTCACAAATAATGAAATTCTTCACTAAAATTCAAATATTTTCAAAATCTACTATTTTAATAAAATTACTCAAAACAATTCAATTATTAAAAAAAATCTAATTAAACTCGTTGCAGGAATTCAATTATTTTCATAAATATTAATATTCTTTACAGGATTTCAATTATTTAAAAAAAAAATTAATAAAATTCGTTGCAAGAATTCAATGATTTTTATAAATAATAAAATTCGTTGCAAGAATTCAATTAATTTCATAAATAATAAAATTGTTCATAGGATGACAATTATTTTTATTACAATTTTAAGTAAATTCTTCAAAAAACATAATTATTTACCAAAAATTTTATTAAAATTCTCGAAAGAATTTAATTGTTAATTATTTTTAATAATTTTTGCAAAAGTTTTTTGAGAATTTTCAAATCCATTTGTTTACAATTCAATTTTAGGAAATTTTGATTACTTTTAATATTCAATTATTACCTATCTGAAATTTTAACTGAAATTCATTTTTAAATCAATTTTTATTAAAAATTTCCATTAGAATTCAATTATTTTAATACAAAAAGAAATAATTTATTGAATTATTGAATTATGTTTCTTAAAATTCAATTATCATAAAGCATTTTATAAAAACATTTTTAAACAATTGAATTCTATTGACGAATTTTAATAAAATTTTTAACAATAGGTATATAATTACATTTTTCTAGGAATTCGATAAAAAGTGTGTTAAAAATAATTAAAATTCTGCGATTACTTTTATTCTTTATGAAAATAATTGAATTGTTGCGAAGAAATTTATAAAAAAATTTGTAAATAATTGAATTTCTGTTAATTTTATTAAATTTTTTTTTAATAATTAAATTCTTTTGAAAAATTTTATTAAAATAGTAGATATTGGAAATCATTGAATTGAGGAAAAATTTTTGAAAATAATTGAAATTTTGCCAACAATAATTTTATTTATCAAAATTTTTGAAAATAATTGAATTTCGGAGAAGAATTTTATTATTTTTAAAGATAATTGAAATTTCCACGAGAATTTTTAAAAATATTTGAACATAATTGAATTTCTGCATTCATTTGTAATTTCTCTAAAATTTTCCAAATAATATCGTATTTTTCTTCTGTTCGACAAATTTTATGAAAATTTTATTATCTATATGAAAATAATTAAATTTCTGTGAAGAAGCTTATTAAAATTATATTCAAAATAACTGAATTTATCTAAAGTATTTTATTATTCATGAAAATAATTAAATTCCAGAGAAGAATTTTATTATTTACTTGAATAATTGAATTCTTACAATTTTTTCACGACGAATTTAATTAAAATTTAATTGAAAATAATTCAATTCTTATTTATAGAATTTTAATAAAATTTTTAAAAATAATTGAATTTCAGTGAAGAGTTGCATTAAAATTTTCAAATAATAATTGAATTTCCGAGAAGAATTTTATAAAAATTCTTTTAAATAATTGATTTTTTTCGAAAAAATTCAATGAAAATTGTATTTTAATTAATTGAATTATTTTGGAAAATTTTATTAAATAATAGTGGATATTTCGAAAATAATTGAATTCTTACGAAAAATTTTCTTAAAATTTTTCAAAAAAATTGAATTGATTCTAAGAAATTAAACAAATTTTCGAGAATATTTTTTTATTTCAATTAGCTTATTAATTAATAAAAAACTAATTAATTAGCTTAAAAACTTTTAAAAAAAGAAAAAGTAGCTTTCAGTGTCACAAATCTCAAATATGTATCGAAATAGTAGCAATACGTAAAAAAAGTAGTAAATAGTTGGTTTTAGTAGATAAGTGTGAAGCCTGCAATCTACAAAATAAATTAACAGTCAATTAAAGGAAAAAGAAGAAGAAGCTATTTTTTATTTATCGAGCAGTCAATCTAGTACATCGATTTATCTATTTATGAGTATGTGGAACGAACCCTTTAAAAGAAATTCCACTTGACCTAAAAGGGAATCCGTTTGACCCATTTCAGGTGCATCAAATTGGTTCAAACAACTCGTATTATAAACACGAGTTTTCAAAAACGAATCTTCAACTCCATCGAAATTCTACTTTACTTTTGTCAATTTTCAAACAACAACAACTTTCTATCATTCGATAAAATAGAAACAAAAATAAATATTTAACAAAAATGTTAAAATTTTCAAATCAGGAGAAAACATTCTTTCCACTGCATTGGATTTCAACAATTCAAATTGTATTCACATCCAGGATGTTTCCCACGTAAAAATATTCAGGTCTAGAAATTTTACTCAGCGAGACAATTCCACTTTGTAAGTAACTAAATAAAATAAAGTTTCTGCTTTTAATTTCAATAAATATTTAACAATAATAATTAATATTTCTAATTTTTTTATACAATAAAAAACAAATTTAATTCCCTTCCAAATACTTCTAAATTCTTCTAAATTCTTCTAAATAAAAAAAACAAAGAAAAATGCTTAGTATTCTTTAAATAATATTCAAAGTGCCAATTTGTAAGAAAATTTAAACTTAAAGACAAAAGCTTTTTTCAAAAAAAAAAAAAAAATGATAAGCAAAATTTAGCCCCATCAGAAAATCGATAGAAGTCAATTGCACTCTCTAATTATCTGAAACAGCGATAAAATACTAAAGATTCTAATTAGCGAATATGAGTAATTCTCCAAAAGCAAGGCTCCGTTGAAAAGTGAATTTGTTAAATGTTTTATCCTTTCATTTCCCTTAAAAAAAAAACTGGAAATTCTTTTGCAAAATTTGTGATACAAAATAGAAATTATGCTAATTATTTCCATTTTTTTTTCTCAAAAAGAAACGAAAAATAGAGTAAAAAGTATGATTTACAAATCGATTCTTTACCTTATTTAAAAAAAAAATCCTTTCAAAATTCTGTTTCATTTCCAATTAAAAATTGTGATTGACAAATCGAAGTTCTAAACATTTTCCCAACTTTATTTCTAAAAAAAAAATTGAAATTTTCTTTAAAAGTTGTAAAAATTGAGAAATAGAAACGGAGCAAATTATTTCTATAACCCTTTGAGAACAGTCAACATGAACATTTTTTCATTGACTCGTGCATAAATTTCTTGATTTTAAAAAGTTGAATATTGAAATAATATTTTTCGTCTAAACTGGTAAATTTCCTTTTCCAAATATTGGTCTTCAAATAAAAAACCTTAAAAGAACTTTCCTTTGAAAAGCTTGTTTAAAAATCAAAAAATACGTTTTTTTTTAGAAAAAATTTGATTCTCAATGGGTTGAAAAAACAGAATTCTCTACAAAAATTGTGATTAATAAATTAGGCAAATTATATTTTTCCTAAAAGAAACAGAATTTTTGGGAATAATATTGTTATTGAGGAACAGAAAATATGTAAAATATTTTTCATTTATTAATAATAATTTTCTAATATTTTTTTATAAATAAAGAAAAATAACCTGCATAATTTCGTTTTGACAAAGTTTTGTATAGAATGATAATAAAAATAATTTGCGAGATTTTGATTTGAAATTACAATTTTTGTTACAAAATTCTATTTTTTTTTTTAGAAAACAACAAAAATTTGTTGGATAACTTCTCTTTCTCATTGATAACTTTTATCAAAAAACAAAGTTTTCTTTGAAAATAAAGAAACAAAACTCTGATTCAGGGAAATTAGAGAATTCAGAAAAAAATTAGGGAAATTAGAGAAAAATCAGGGAATTAATTAATAAATCATTTTCCTGAAAAATTTTCAAAAATAATTTAATTTTATAAGAGTTGCATTTATAATTTTCATTAATAAATGAATTTCAAAAGCTTTCGATTTGAAATTTTAGAAAATTTGAATGTTTAATGAATTTAGTTTGAAATTTTATTAAAAATTTCCAAAATTTAATTATTTTTAAAAAAAAATTCTCGAAAGAATTCAATAATTCTTAAAATTTTTGATAAATTTCTTAGCAGAATTTCAATTATATTCAATAAAATTTCTGGAAAGAATTCAATTATTCTTAAATTTTTTTTTATAGATTTCTTGTCAAAATTTTAATTATTTTTAAATTCTTTGCAATAATTCAATTATTTTCAACAAAATTTTATTAAAATATCTAAATTGAATTAATTCTTTAAAATTTTAACTAATTTCTCTGCAAAATTTCAATTATTTTAAATTTCTCGCATGAATTCAATTATTCTTTAAATGTTTGATATATTTACGTGGAAAATTAGAAATATTTTCAATTCTTCGGAAGACTTCAATTATTTTCAATAAAATTTCTCGAAGGAATTCAATTATTCTTAAATTTTTTAAAAATTTTTTCTCTGAATTTCAATTATTTGGAATTTTTTACAATTAAACTATTTTTAATAAAATTTTAATAAAATATCAGAATTCAATTATTCTTAAAAATGTTGATAAATTTCTTTGCAGAATTTCTATTATTTTGACTTTTAGAAAATTTGAATTTTGAATGAATTAAATTAGAAATTTGAAAGAACTTAGTTTTTTTTGCAAAATTTTGATAATTCAAATTCTTTTGGAACTAGTTGAACTTTTTAATATAATTTAATTGGTTATTAAAAATAATTTGGTAGAATTTTGGTTAAAAACTCTAATGAAAATTAAATTTTACAGAAGTTACAAATAATAGCAACTTTTAGAAATAATTGAATTTTGAAAAGATTTTAAACACAAATCTTTGAAAATCTGAATTTTTCGACTTTTAATTCACAATTTTATAGAACTAATTTTATTATTTATTAATAATTATTTTAATTTCAATTCTGTTGAAATTATTTGGAGTTTTTACTTTCTAATATATATTTCATTGAAGAATTTGCTAATTTAAACGAAATAATTGTTTTAAAAAAGAATTTTAGTTAAAAATTCTAGAAATTAATAATTGAATTAAAATAAAGAAATTCATAAATAAATATAATAGAATATTTTGTTGAGTGTCTAATAATTTTTAGAGTGAATCATAATATTCTTTAGGGACAGAGAAAAAGTAAAAATTTTGTCTGAGAATTAGGAAAAAATAAAATAAAATTTTTGTGGCAACCCAGGTTTAATAATTTTTACCTCATTTCAAAACTTGTCGCTTTAACGTAAAAAAACACAATAAAGTTTTTAAATTAATAAACATTCATTAAAAAAGAAAAAGATAAATTCAGTTCGAATGTAATTAAACTCAAGTTGTGGTTAAATGTCGAAATTAAATACAATAGGGAAAACGAATCGAAAATGATCATTTTGAAGAATGTAAAATTTTTCGATAAAATGAAAATAAAATAAATGCGACCCTTTGGAGGATCGCATCTGGGAATTTGCGAATGCAAAAGGGACAAACTCTGCTCGCGTTAGCTGCAGAGGATCGATTTTTGCCTCTGTGCAGACTATCGTAACCCAAAGCACGTGCTCCCATCCAACTTGTTATCTACTCGACAGAAATGTCTGATATCGAATTTCACCGTGAACAATCTACGACTTTAATCACCCTATAGAGACTACGAGTTTTTTTCAAATAAAAAAGACCGTCCAATCTGCAATGCGGAAAAATAAAACTGTCCACTCATTATATTGGGACAAATCGACCCAATCGATGCAACCAATTTCAAAACAGAAATTATCAATGAATATTTTTCATTTTCAAAAGAATAAAAATGAAACCTAAAGCGAAAAGTTAAAACCTAAAATTAGATCTTCGTCAATAAACGAAAGTTTTGTATATTCATCGAAAGATATCTGTGATTTGAAACAACAAACAAATCATCTGTGAATGCAATTCTATTGGATGTGACGGAGCTTTAGATCAATTAATCCATTAACGCCAGCCACTCTTTTCCATATTACAAGCATAAATTGAGGAAAACTCTCCGCTATTTACGTTCAATATTTCAAAATGCAGAGCAGAATAACGTCATGCGTCAATTTAGTGTCCTAAGGAAAAGCCAATTATTATTATTGATATTTTCATTAACGATGAGAAGGTAAAAATATATTTTAGAAAAATCCATGAAAATCCATGAAAAAAGAGTCAGTTCTTGTAAAAATAAAAAAAATGGTTTATTTTTGAAAAAAGGAGTTAAAAAATTCCCTTTTGAAAAAATTTTCTTGAAAAAATTTACCAGAGTTCCAGAACAATCCAAAAAAACGAAAATTTTGATTTAATCGAATTGCCATTTTTTTGTAGAAAGAAAAAAGTGAATAAAAAAAAAATTGAATCCCTCTTGTGATATAAAATGCAAATAACTGAAATCGAACGTACCTTGTCAGAGTCGGTGGTGTTTGTCGATCCGAAAGATGCCAGGGAATTCCTGTCGAGATTTTCGACACTGTCGTCGAGCGAAGCACACTCCTCCAGGTCCCTACTGGATCGCTGACTGGAACTCTTCTTGGCGGGGCTCTTCGGCATGCTGAGACTGAAGTACGTCTCCTGAATGACCTCTCGAAGTCTCTTCACCCAAAGTTGCTTCGCCTCCAGAGAATTGGCCCTCAGGACCACGCGAGTGTCGCTCGTCGGCGCTCGTCCTGTCCAAACGGCGAACTTGCACTCGTCGCCTTCTATGTGTTCAGTGACACCCAACTCCGATGTCATTAGTCTACTTTTATAAATATATTTCACCTGCGAACATTCAAAGAAACCAATACTTTAGCGAACAACTAGAAAATTAACCAATTCTACTTCAGGCTTTACAATGCCCCTAAAAAGTATTTTAGGGAAAATAGGGGACTTTTAGGGGACCATAAAAATTGGTTAAATGAAGATAAAAATATAATTTATTTATACAGGGTTCTCACAAAAATTTAACTTTATTTTTCCCTCACTTTTCCCTCATTTCTAAACACAACTTTGACTCATATTTTTCCCTGACCCTAAAGAATATTCTGATTTACTCTCAAAATTATTAAATACTCAAAAAATGTTCAATTAAATTAATTTATAAATTTCTTCAAAAGTCAAATTATTCGAAAACATCAATAATTTTATTTAAAATGAATATTAAATCATTTTTTTTTTCATTTGAATTAAAATATTCAAAAATTTCTAATTCAAACCTTATTGAAATTAAACAATTTAAAAAAAAATTGTTACAAAACATAAAGAGACTGACAAAACCATTAGTTTATTATTATAAGAATATTGTAAGTGTAATTTCTTCGAAATTATTTGTATCATTTCAATTCAATTAACATTCTCTAGAATTTTTAACTAAAATTCTACTTTAAATCAATAACATCAATTATTATTCAATTAAACTTTTTCAAAAAAATTAATTCTACAGAATTGTTAGTTAAAAAAAGTACGAAAAACAATAATTTAATTCTACGAGAAATCAATTAGTTTAAATACAAAAATAAATAATATTGAATGTTTCTTAAAATTTAATTTTTACGAAGAATTGTATTAACAAATTTTGAAAATATTTAATTTTTTTTTTAGGAATTTAATAATTAATAATAATTTTAATAATTTTCATTAAAATTTTAATGAAATTTATTATATTAAAGAATTTTATAACAATTTTTGAAAATAATTGAAAACTTCTTGAAGAATTTTATTAAATTTTTGAAAATAATTGAATTCCTGAGAAGAATTTAAATAATAATTTTTGAAAATAATTGTATTTATGAGAAGAATTTTATTGAAATTTTTGAAAATAATTGACTTCTTGAGAAGAATTTTAAAAAAAATTTTGACAATAATTTAATTTTTTAGAAGAATTTCCCTATCGATTTATAAAGACAATTTAATTCTTGATGAGAATTTTTAAACAATTTTGAAAATAATTGAATCCCTGTAAAAATTTTATAATTTATGAAAATAATTGAATTCTTGTACAAAATTTTATTATTTGTAAAAATAATGAAATTATTGCGAAGAAATTTATAAAAAATTTGTAAATAATTGAATCCTTTTAGAAAAATTTATTAAAATAGTAGATATTAAAAATCATTAAATTGAGGAAAATCTTTGAAAATAATTGAAAGTTTAACCTAGACTTTTTTAAAATAATTGAATTCTTGCAACGAATTTTATTAAATTTTTTAAAAATAGTTGAATTCCTAGAAAGAACTTTATTAATTTTTTATTTAAATAATTGAATTCTAGCGAAGAATTTTATAAAAATGATTTTAAATTATTGTTTTTTTCGAAAAATTTTATGAAAATTGTGTTTAAAAATAATTAAATTTCTGTGGAAATTTTATTCTTTATGAAAATAATTGAATTCTTGACGAGATATTCATTAAAATTTATAAAAATAATCGAATTCGTGCAAAAGCATTTTATTACATTTTGTTTAAATAATTTAAATTTTGCCAAGAATTTGAATTGAATTTTGGAAAAGAGTTTCATTAAAAATCCTTAAAATAATTGATTTTATGGGGAGAATTTTGTTGGTTATCAAATTAATTGAATTCTTGTGCAGAATTACTTAAAAATTATTTAAAATAATTGTTTTCCTTCGACGAGAAAAATACTGGAAATTTTCAAAATTGGGTACATTTAGGGGCCAAAATTAAAAAAATAGATTATTTTGATTAAAAATATTATTTTAAATAAATTCCTTCATTTAATTTATATATTTATATCAATTAACAGAGCTGTCAGAATTTTTTTTCTGACCTCTATAAAAAATCAAGAGTAGTTCAATTAAAAAAGATAATTTTTAGAAACAAAAAATTAATTTCAAAGGAAAAAACAATTTAAATTTTTAATTCGTTTTGGTAGAACTGTCAAGAATTTAATTTTAAACAATTAAACGTTTCATTTAAGTAATCATTATTTTTGATAAACATTACAGGCCTTGAATCGACTTTAAGGCGCAACAAATTCGTTTTAGTCGATTTAAAGTAGAAAAAAATTCTTTCACTAGCATTTGAATTCGATAGTTTACTACTTTTTTTATAAAGAAAAAAAGAATTTCTTTAACAGAGTTGCCACAAACATTAAATTTTGTTTTCCCTGATTTCCATACAAAATTTAGACTTTTTCCCAAATCCTAAAGAATATTCTGATTTACTCTAATAATGATTACTTAGATACTAAAAAAAAAATGTTCTATTACATTTATTTAATTTAATTGTAAAATTATTCGAAAACAACAATAAGTTCATTTTTAAATAAATAATTTTTTGAAGATAATTAAATTTCTAAAAATTATATATAATAATCGTCGTGATTCCAGATTTCCGGATCTCTGTCCACACTTGAAGTTAGTTATAGTTATTCTTTTGTTTTTTATAAGTTTTGATAGAAAATAGAAATATACATATATACATTATAATAATCGTAAGTTTCCTTTCCGTTAGCAAATTATCTGCATTCATTTGTTTGTTTTGAAAATTTAATTTTGTGGGTTAAGTATTGGCATTTTTTATATATTTTTTAATGTCAAACTTTTTAATGTGGAAAATACTTTACTTATTAAATTGTCTCGACTCTTTGGTAAAAAATCAAAAATTATCAAAAATTCGAAAAAATTCAAAAATCCGATTTTCTTAAAATTCAACATTCTTTCCTCTCTTTTATGGGATTTAGCTTCATTATTTTTGTGCTTTTGCAAAAAACTTTACTTATTAAATTGTCTCGACTCTTTGGTAAAAAATCTAAAATTATCGAAAATTATCAAAAATCCAAATTTCTTAAAATTTAACATTTTTTTTTCTTTTTTATATAATTTAGCTTCATTATTTTTGTGCTTTTGGAAAATACTTTACATATTTAATAGTCTCGAATCTTTGGTAAAAAATGTAAAATTATCAAAAATTCGAAAAATTTCAAAAATCCGTTTTTCTTAAAATTCAACATTTTTTCTTCTTTTTTATGGGATTTAGCTTCATTATTTTTGTGCTTTTGGAAAATACTTTACATATTAAATTGTCTCGACTCTTTGGTAACAAATCTAAAATTATCGAAAATTATCAAAAATTCAAAAATCCGAATTTCTTAAAATTCAACATTTTTTCCTCTCTTTTATAGGATTTAGCTTCATTATTTTTGTGCTTTTGGAAAATACTTTACTTATTAAATTGTCTCGACTCTTTGGTAAAAAATCTAAAATTATCAAAAATTCGAAAAAATTCAAAAATATGATTTTCTTAAAATTCAACATTTTTTCTTCTCTTTTATAGGGTTTAGCTTCATTATTCTTGTGCTTTTGGAAAAGGGGCCGTACACATAATACGTCACGCGGCTAGGGGGAGGGAGGGGGTCTGAGAATTGTGACTAAGTGTGACATGGGGGAGGGGGGGGTGAACTCATGTGTTATGTCACAATCTTTTAAATTCAAAGATTATAAGAAATTATATGTGACAATGGCACTTTTTCTAAATAAAACATGTTAAAAATGCTCTAAACTATTTAATATCTATTATATGTACCTGTTTAACATCTATTGGTATATTATTTATAATATGATAAGTAATATATTCTCTTAATTTGAATCAGTTAAAAATCATGGTTTAAACTGGCAATCAGCAGTGACTGTCTTTTTGTATCTGAATCAGTTAAAAATAACTGAAAAATTATCCACAAAACACCGAAACTTTTCTAAATATATGTATATTAAAGATTTGCTTGCATACTTCGAAAAGTTTACTAGCAATTAGTTTATTTAAAATTGTGTAAAGATTTAAATTTCTCACTCCAATAAATGTTTATCGTCAAATTTTCTTAAAAATATAGCTTGAAACTTTCCTGAACATTTAATTACACTTTTGACTATACTTTCGTAAAAATTTTGCTGAAAATTTAAGTTAAATTTTCAGGAATGTTTCGCGCTAAACATTTATTGAAGTGGGATATTTAAATCTTTATACAATTTTTACTAAACATTGCATTTAAATATTTCGAAGCTTGCCTTCAATAAATTGTTAGGAAAGTTTCGGTGCTATGTAGGTAGTTAAACGTGACTAATAATTAAATCAATCCAAAAAAATTTTATTGAAACATCAGTTATTTTTAACTAATTGTCAGAAAAAAAATATTACTATTTGAATTAGTGACTGATTTCTTGCTTCTAAATCAGTTATTTCTAACTGATTCAATAATTTAGAGTGTTGTATATAATATATAATGTCCAATGTATAAAATTTACAGTGAAATTTACGTGTGTGACGTGACGTAGGGGGAGGGAGGGGTTCAAGGTTTGTGACGAAGTGTGACATAGGGGGAGGGAGGGGTCGAAAATGGTCAAAAATCGCGTGACGTATTATGTGTACGGCCCCAAATACTTTACATATTAAATTGTCTCGACTCTTTGGTAACAAATCTAAAATTATCGAAAATTATCGAAAATTATCAAAAATTCAAAAATCCGAATTTCTTAAAATTCAACATTTTTTCCTCTCTTTTATAGGATTTAGCTTCATTATTTTTGTGCTTTTGGAAAATACTTTACATATTTAATAGTCTCGACTCTTTGGTAAAAAATCTAAAATTATCAAAAATTCGAAAAATTTCAAAAATCCGTTTTTCTTAAAATTCAACATTTTTTCTTCTCTTTTACGGGATTTAGCTTCATTATTTTTGTGCTTTTGGAAAATACTTTACTTATTAAATTGTCACGACTCTTTGGTAAAATATCTAAAATTATCAAAAATTCATAAATCCGATTTTCTTAAAATTCAACATTTTTTCCTCTCTTTTATGGGATTTAGCTTCATTATTTTTGTGCTTTTGGAAAATGCTTTACTTATTTAATAGTCTCGACTCTTTGGTAAAATATCTAAAATTACCGAAAAATCGAAAAATTTCAAAAATCCGTTTTTCTTAAAATTCAACATTTTTTCTTCTTTTTTATATAATTTAGCTTCATTATTTTTGTGCTTTGGAAAATACTTTACATATTAAATTGTCTCGACTCTTTGGTAACAAATCTAAAATTACCGAAAATTATCAAAAATTCAAAAATCCGATTTTCTTAAAATTCAACATTTTTTCCTCTCTTTTATAGGACTTAGCTTCATTATTTTTGTGCTTTTGGAAAATACTTTACTTATTAAATTGTCTCGACTCTTTGGTAAAAAATCTAAAATTAATGAAAATTATCAAAAATTCGAAAATCCGAATTTCTTAAAATTCAACATTTTTTCTTCTCTTTTATGGGATTTAGCTTCATTATTTTTGTGCTTTTGGAAAATACTTTACTTATTAAATTGTCTCGACTCTTTGGTAAAAAATCTAAAATTAATGAAAATTATCAAAAATTCGAAAATCCGAATTTCTTAAAATTCAACATTTTTTCTTCTCTTTTATGGGATTTAGCTTCATTATTTTTGTGCTTTTGGAAAATACTTTACTTATTAAATTGTCTCGACTCTTTGGTAAAAAATCTAAAATTAATGAAAATTATCAAAAATTCAAAAATCCGAATTTCTTAAAATTCAACATTTTTTCTTCTCTTTTATGGGATTTAGCTTCATTATTTTTGTGCTTTTGGAAAATACTTTACTTATTAAATTGTCTCGAATCATTGGTAAAAAATCTAAAATTATCAAAAATTCGAAAAATTTCAAAAATCCGTTTTTCTTAAAATTCAACATTTTTTTCTCTCTTTTATGGGATTTAGCTTCATTATTTTTGTGCTTTTGGAAAATACTTTACATATTTAATAGTCTCGACTCTTTGGTAAAAAATCTAAAATTATCAAAAATTCGAAAAATTTCAAAAATCCGTTTTTCTTAAAATTCAACATTTTTTCTTCTTTTTTATGGGATTTAGCTTCATTATTTTTGTGCTTTTGGAAAATACTTTACATATTAAATTGTCTCGACTCTTTGGAAAAAAATAAAAAATTATCAAAAATCCGAAAAATTGAATTTCTTAAAATTCAACATTTTTTTTCGCTTTTATACCATTTAGCTTTATTATTATTTGAATTTTTATTCAAGAAAAAAAAATGGAAAACTGAAAAAATTTAGAATTTTTTAAAAATTACAGGCCTTTTCCATGATTTACAGAAGCCTTTTAAAAATTCCATACCATTTCCATGATTTCCATGATTTCCAGATTCTGTAGGAACCCTGCTTTTGTCTGACTTTCTTCTAAATTATCGAATTCAGTGATTTCTGGGGTGAATTTGGTTAAGTTGTAAAATGATTAATTTCTATTTGAATTCGTTTTTTTTGAATGTAGAAAATCTGATGTTAATTTAATTCTTTTTTCGTTATGCACGGCAAAAAATATTTAGCTGGATGAACTACAGATTTCACTTTAGTAGCGAAATTATTTAGTGCTTCAATTAATACTTTCGTTATTCTAGAGAAACTTATCGCTATTTCAAGTAAAACTTTTTTCAGTGTGTAATAATTATTATTTCTTTAAAAAGTATTCAATTTAAAATGGCTTTATAAAATAAGCAATGCAAAAGATGACCCAGATACTAATTGTAATTGTTCTAGCCATAGTTTAAGTCTAGTAATGTAAATTCTATTTAAATTGAGACCATTGAGTGAAATTATTTGAATTTTAGTTAGTTAAATCTCTTTGTTAGGTTATAATAATTATTTCTTTAAAATTTTTTAAATTGTTTAAAATAAGCAGCCCCATACAACATTCCCGCGCGCTTGCGCGCGGATAGTTTGGCTAGTAATTTTAAAAAATTGAAACAACTGAAAATTTTGTCATATTTCATTGAAATTAATTTTATATTTTAAGAAATTTTATATTTTACTTCTGAAAATTATTTTGAAAGAAAATCGTATTTTTGAAGAATCCAAATTGAATGTTTGGAAAATAGTTGAAGTTTAAAAAAATTTAGAAATGAACTCATTACCAGGATAAGGAAAGAAGTTAATATTCTTTCTGGAAATTAGAAAAATACGTAATCTAATTTTTGTGATAACCATGAATGAAATGAGTTCCCTTTTTTGCTCATTGAGTCGACTAAAACGAGTTTTTTCAGTCGTCAAATTAAATTTTTAGATAGCTACTTTTTTACTGCTTCTTTTCAGTCTTAAATCTACTTCTTGTTACTTTTTTTCAATTAATTACCGCAAGTGCAAAATTTGGATTGTTTCAAT
This sequence comes from Leptopilina heterotoma, assembly GCF_015476425.1. Lineage (NCBI taxonomy): Eukaryota > Metazoa > Arthropoda > Insecta > Hymenoptera > Figitidae > Leptopilina > Leptopilina heterotoma. Next base: position 546,673 of record NW_025110949.1, on the reverse strand, counting down.
GGTACTAAAAAGTTTAATTTTTTAATCTAAAAAATAGCTTACATTCAAATTCTAACTAGAACTATCTTGGCGATTTAAACAAGAGTCGCTTAAATAATTCTTAATTTTGTTATTGATTTAAAAAAAACTGTCCGAAAAAATATATTTTTTAAATAATAAAGAATTTTCATTAAATTTGAAGAAGAAAAAGATTTTGTTTTAAAATTAATTTTAATAAAAGAAATTTTAATTCTATTGTTATTTGGTCCTGAAAATAACTTTCAGTTTGAAGTTTTATTAAAACTGATTGAACATATAGAGTTACTTAAAGCTAATAAACACAAATGATAAAATTGATTTTTTTATTAATAATAATAATAATCCTGGCAAATCGTTTCTAGATGACATTTTATTCAATCCTTTCATTTGCACTGAAAAAAAGCATTTGATACGACTTATAGTTTTGATTTGTAATTTTATAGAAATCTGTAAAACTTGGTCTTTAAAAAGCACTCGCTCTTGTGAACTTAATACTTTTAAAGTAGCACTGTTTCAACTTTTTGTAAATTTACCACTTTCAATGTAGGTAATAAAAAGGCCTATTTATTACCTACTTTGAAACAAAAAGTTGTGAAACTGCTACTTTCAAAGTATTAAGTTCACAAGAATGAGTTTAAACTCGCTACTTTTAAAGACATAATTTTACAGGCTTTTTTTTAAAATTACAAATCAAGATTGTAAGTCATATAAAAAGTTTCTTTTTTACTGTGTGAATATTGAAGAATATGTGCTTTTGATTTTTTTTTTATAACGGTATTTGATTTGTAACAAGATTTAAATTTTTTGTAGTGTGACAAAAATATAATTACTTCCGTTTATTTTTTTCAATAAAATTTGATTATAAAGTTTATTATGTAAACACGAAAAAGGCAATTAGGACTAAAATCATAACTTGATAATGAATAAAATATAAAATTTAATTTTTCTTTTCCATGAATTTTCCTTGATATTCAGATGGAATTTTGACTTTTACTCTGATTCAATTTTAAATTTCAAAATTCAATTTAAAACAATTTTTGGAAGTAAACAATTGATTAAAAAACATTGAGGACGTCTATCTAAAAATTTATTACTATAACGAACTTTTCCCGATTATTTTCAAAAATTTCAATACTTGAAGAAATTCAATTATTCTTTATGGAATTTTTAGAAAATTTCCATCATTTTAGAAAATTCTAATTGTTTATAATATAAAAATTTTTAATAATATTTTTCAAAACTTCAATGATTTTAAAAAAATGTTTAATTTATATTTTTAAAATTAACTAATTACTAAAAATTTTAATTGTAACTCTTTTGAAATTAAATTATTTTACATGCATTTTTATTTTGTCAATTGTTAAATTATAATTCTTCAAAATTATTTTTATCATTTCAATTCAATTAACATTTTTTAGAATTTTTAACTAAAATTCTACTTTAAATCAATAACATCAATTATTATTGAATTAAACTTTTCCAAAAAAATTAATTCTACAGAATTGTTAGTTAAAAAAAGTACAAAAAACAATAATTTAATTCTACGAGAAATCAATTATTTTAAATACAAAAATAAATAATATTGAATGTTTCTTAAAAATTTAATTTCTACGAAGAATTGTATTATCAACTTTTGGAAATATTTAATTTCCTTTAAGGCATTTAATTAAAATTTTAATGAAATTTATTATATTAAAGAATTTTATAACAATTTTTGAAAATAATTGAAAACTTCTTGAAGAATTTTATTAAATTTTTAAAAATAATTGAATTCCTGAGAAGAATTTAAATAATAATTTTTGAAAATAATTAAATTCATGAGAAGAATTTTATTGAAATTTTTGAAAATAATTGACTTCTTGAGAAGAATTTAAAAAAAATTTTTGACAATAATTTAATTTTTTAGAAGAATTTCACTATCGATTTATAAAGATAATTTAATTCTTGATGAGAATTTTTAAACAATTTTGAAAATAATTGAATCCCTGTAAAAATTTTATAATTAAGAGAAGAATTTCCCAATCAATTTATAAAGATAATTTAATTCTTGACGAGAATTTTTTAAAAATTTTGAAAATAATTGAATCCCTGTAAAAATTTTATTATTTATGAAAATAATTGAATTCTTGTAAAAAATTTTATTATTTATGAAAATAATTAAATAATTGCGAAGAAATTTATAAAAAAAGTTTGTAAATAATTGAATTCCTTGTGAAATTTTTATTATTTTATGAATATAATTCAATGTTTGCGCAGAATTTTATTAAAATTTTTTTAAATAATTGAATTCTTTTGGAAAATTTTATTAAAATAGCCGATATTAAAAATCATTGAATTGAGGAAAATCTTTGAAAATAATTGAAAGTTTTGCCGAGAATTTTTTAAAATAATTGAATTCTTCCAACGAATTTTATTAAAATTTTTAAAAATAGTTGAATTCCTACAAAGAACTTTATTAATTTTTTTTAAATAATTGAATTCTAGCGAAGAATTTTATAAAATTAATTTTAAATAATTGTTTTTTTTCGAAAAATTTTATGAAAATTCTGTTTAAAAATAATTAAATTCCTGTGGAAATTTTATTATTTATAAAAATAATTGAATTTATAAAAAGAATTTTATTAAAATTCCTTAGAATAATTGATTTTATGGGAAGAATTTATGCAATTTTGTTGTTAATTGAAATGTTGCAAAAAATTTTATTTAAATTTTTGAAAATAATTGAATTTTTGGCGAAAAATTTTGCTATTTATAAAAATAATTGAATTCCTGACGAGATATTCATTAAAATTTATAAAAATAATTGAATTCGTGCAAAGTATGTATTTTATTAAATTTTTTTTAAATAATTGAAATTTTGCCAAGAATTTAATTAAAATTTTTTACAATAATTGAATTCTTGAGAAGAATTTTGATATTTATCGAAATAATTGAATTTTGGAAAAGAATTTCATTAAAATCAAAGGAAGATTAGGTAAATTCGAATAGGGTACAAACCTTGCCGGCAGAATCTTTCACTTCTTTGCTAAATAGAAGATAAAGTTCAAAGAGAAAAATGTGTCGATCTCTGCCTTTTCTGATTAGTTGCTTAGGATCCCAGACTGTGAATGCGTCTTGAAGGACTACGTCTCCTAGAGTATCTAATCTCACGTCGCATCCCTCTAGTAGGCTTAAATGTAAGGCATCGTTTGCTTTTTTAGGCACATTCAGCATCACTTCGAGGCCATCTTTGATTTCTCCCTGACCTTCTTGGCAACAGGCCTAAAGAATATTTTATTTTCAAAAATTAAGCGAAAAATTACATTTCAAATCACAATTATGTCAAAAAGAAAATGAAAAATTTTCCAAATTACCTGAAGGTCTTTTAAAAGTAATTGATACTTCGTAATCCTCTGCACTGGTTTGATTAAGTACGCGGCAATCGGATGTTCTACTTTGTATTTTCGTTGCAAGTCTTCGAACCAATTGCCGCCATGAGCAACCAATAATTGATTGCTCTCCGGTTTGTTTTTGCAGTACATGACATACATGTCAAACTTTGCAGCCTGAAAATGATGAATTCAAGTTGATTATTTGAAAAATTTGTTTCCAAATTTTTTTATAATTTTTTTATAAAATTTATTTATAAAAATCATTTTCTTTTTCATGATTTGTAAAATTTACTTGAAAATATTTCTAAATACTCACCCAAGTAACAAAACAGTGACCAACGTCCTCGGGCATAGTTTCATATTTTTCAAGTTCTCTCAAAAATATATCACAGTGAAAACGATGAATCTCTTCCATGTTACTGAAAATAATAGATTCCCGTCCTTGCAGGCCATGCGGAACACTTCCTTTTCCATTTCTAGTTTCCTCCAAAAAGCATCGTATACAAGTCTCTAAATCTTTCACATAAGTACGCTCCGTTTGCAGGAGTTCGGCCATTATAAATCTATTGAAACGAATAAAACATTATATTAAGGGAAAATTGAAAAGCAGAATAATAAAAAAAAAAAATAAAATAAAATTTCTTACTCTTTTCGTCGAGCGGATCTTCTCTTTTCCTCATTCAATTCTTTTAGGTCTTTCCCCTTGATTTTCTCCTCTAACAATGGATCAGAATTTCTGTCAATGGAAAGATCTTTGTGACTCTCGTCGGATTGAATTCCCAAATCGTCTTCAATTTGAGTTTTATAACAATCCATTCGCATGCTAAAGTCCCTAAATATCTGATCCACTTCCGCGACAGATTGCTTGATTGCGGCAGTGTGAATGTGTCCCTCTTCAACATAATTATCCACGAATTGAATCAATAGTTTCACTCTTTCTCTCTTTTCCTGAAACAATGAATAAAAGGCAAATGCAAAATCACAACCGATTGAAATTGTGTGCCACTTGGCAAACTGTCTATTCTATTTTACGGGTTGTGCCAGATAATGACGACATCAACTTTCTTTAGAGGATATACAGAATGTTACATTTTAAAAAGCAACACCCGAATATTTTCAATATTAGTACTAAACAATCACTTATTTATGGAAAGTTTATAATTTATCTTCATTTGTCCTCTCGTAAGAAATTTTACATACATTAGCGCCATTTTTTCGGTAGATGGTCACTTTTTCTAAAAAATATATTCTATTCCTTTTTTTCTTAAAAAAGCGATTTACCTATATAATGAAATCTGTTTTCTAAAAAATGTTTTTCTAACAAGTTCTGATTTCTAAAAAAAAATTTATAACATGTTTCGATTTCTAAAATTTAGTTTTCTTGAATTTGTGAAATTCAAAAATTTTTCTAAAAGAATAATTATTTTTAATTATTTATCACTAGCATAACTACACGCGCGTGAATTTTTCGTTACCATTGTTACTTTAAAAAATTTTCTCTTTTAAATTTAATGAAAATTCTTAATTTTTTAAAAAATATAATTTTTCTAATAGTTTTTCTTTAAATTAAAAAAAAATTAACAATTATTTTAACTTCTCGTGTAGAAATTGCCAAGATAATAAAGTAATAAGTTAAATTCTAAATTTTTTTTAAAGTTAAATTATTTTCCAAATTTTCAATTAGAATTCTTCAAAAATATGATATATTTCAACAATTTTTTTTTGGAAGTTAAACAAATAAAATTCATTACAATATAAAATTTATTTCAATGAAATTTGACAAAATTTTCAATTGTTTCACTTTTTAAAAATTATTTTCGGAAATATAATTATAATTATTTTAAAAAAATATTAATTCTAGTTTTTCAAAAAACAATTTTTTTTGAACTTTCTAAATTAAATTATTCAAAACTTCATTTCCTTTTGTTAAACAAAATTTTTTAAATTTATTATTTATTTTTCCACAGGAATTCAAATTTCAAATAATTTTAGTGAAATGAAACCTTTTTTTTTTGAAATTTAATTATTTCCTAAAAAAAATTCCTGTTATAGTAACGCTTTCAATATTTCATTATTTTCTAAAATTCTAAATGAAATTTGTTCTAATCAATTCCTATCAGAATTTATTTACGAGAATTGAATTATTTAAAAAAAATAATTTCTTTAAATTCTTTAAAAAAATGTATTTTTAAAAATAATTTACAATTATATTTAAAGATAATTTTTAATTGATGAAAAAATAAAATTCTTTAAAATATAAAATTTTAAAAAATTTCCAATCTTTTAAAATTATTTTCGGAATATATCTTAAAAAATTTTAATTACTTTTTTCCAGAATTTCTAAATTAAATCTTTCAAATTTCAATAATTTTTGTAAAATAAATATTTAAATACTTATTGTTCTTTATTTGAAAGATTTTTTTATGAAAATCTGAACTGCAAGTCTTTCCAAATTCAATTATTTTTTTTAGAATTTTTGAACAATATTATTCAAAACTTTTATTTTTTAAGGAAGCTAAAAAATTCGTAATTTTTTATATTTAAATATTATTATACTTTTACAGCAATTAGAATTTCAAAGAATTCAATCAAAAACTTTTTGAAATTTAATTATTTCTAAAGAATCCTACATTAATTATTAATTAATAATTTCTAATTATTTTCTAAAGTTTTAACTAAAATTCGTTTTAAATCAATTGTTATCAGAATTTAACTACAAGAATTAAATTATTTATTTAAATACAAAAAAATAATACATAAATTAATAATTAATTATTTTTGAAAATTGAAACTTGTACCTCTTTATTGAGTTTTTGAAATTTGGGTTAAATATTCTTACTTTACTTATTTTATTATTATTATTTTATTTACAAATTAACTGTCAAACTTTTGACATAAAAATTCAAACTGATTCGAACTATAAAACAATTTGGAATCAAAAAACACTAACTTCCCGTGAGGACAGATTATCTCGATTATTATTATTCATTATTATTTTTATAAATATTTTTAAATAAATTTAATAAAGATTTATGCTGTGACAAGTATTTTTTTTACTGCGAATTTATAATCTTGAACTTTGTTAAAACTTAAAATAATTTTCAAATTTTTTATACAAATCAAACTGTTTAAACTTTTTCGAAGTTGCTTGCGAATAAGGAAAAAATATATTTCAATGATTTCAAATTTTATAAATCTACAATTAAAATGACATAATTTTAATTAATTCATTTAAATAAATTACATTTCTTAGTATCTAGAAATTGAATATTGTTAGAAAGAAAAATTTCAGAAAATCACTTTCATTAGACAAAAAAATTTTAGAAATTCACCTCCTTTAGAAAAAAAATTTTAGAAAATGAAAAATTAGAAATTGCGTTTTAGAAAAACTATTCCTCAATACATTTTTTCTTTATACTGTAAGAAACTGTAGGAAATAGCTGGATATCACTCCCTTCTTGAAGCCTTACATAATTTATAGACGACCGATAAATATGAAAAAAGTTTGATTTTTTTAAAATTAAAACTGTTTAAAAAACATAATTTTTTCTCTCCTGTAAAATTTAGAAAAATCAAGTCGAGCCCTTTTCGAAAGTCTTAATTCAATTAGAGTTAAATTTAAATAATTGTAAATTACTGTAATAAATCATTAATAATTAAATAAATTTTGTAAACTACATAAAAGGAATAATAATTACTGAAGAAAATTAGAAAATGAAAAATTAGAATTAGAATTAGAAAAATTAGAAAAAGAAAGAAAAATGAGTTTGTATATGTACCTTAACTTCCCCTTTGAATTTGTTGTGCTCGTGAAGTAGTTGTTCATTCTCGACACGATTTTTGCCAACATTGGAGTGCGATGCAAGATAGACTTCTCCCTTATCCCTGATCCATTCAAGAGTTTGCTTCACGCTTTGCTCCAAGAGCACGTACTGATGGCACTGGTCCAAACGCTTTTTCCTTTGCGTCCAATACTCGAGAACTTTATTCTCTTTACTCAGCAATTCCTCCAGAATACCTGCAATTCAGTGACACATTTACGTCAACAGGTCGTCAATTCACTAATCAAATTGTCAAAATAAAACTAAATTCTACATAACTTTTTTTAAATAACAAATATTTTTTGTTTTCAATTTAAATTTTAAATTAAAAATTAATTCAACAAGATTATAAATATTGGGCTTGTATTTGTTGATCTAAAAATCCTAGAAAGATTTTGGCGTGAAATTAAAAAGATATTGATCTTTTTAATAAATAAATATCTATTTTGAAAGAGAAAATAAAAATGTACGTACTTTTAACTTTGCTCTCGGAACCAGTCGCTTGATAGCTGTAAAGCTGAAGACTTCGATTCGTGTATTTAAGAAAAGTTTCAGCATTGCGACGAAGTAGAGTGCAGGCTTTTAGAAAGCCTTCCTTCTGCTCTTGATGTTTTGTGACGAAAGTGGTCACTTGAACGCTTTTCTCACCGCCGGAGCACCAGTCTTCGTCCCGTCTATATTCCCTTTCCAAACTGTCTAAAACGGAACGCACTTGTTCGGTGGTTTTGTAAAAACTTATACTCGCTGCGACAAGCTTGTGTCTCTCCTCTGCGCAAGTAACGAGCTGTTGCCATCTCTTGGTCACGTCTTCGGCAACTTCGCGAATACTTTTTGGATCGTAGTGATTTGCGCTGAGTAAGGCATCCGCTCTGTGCTTCACCTAAACAACAATACAATTTTTCCTTAATTCGCTAAATTCATTATTAATTATATACAAGTAACACTATAAGTGTTGCTTGCGTGCGAAATATCATGTTTCCACTGTAAATTAAAACAAGATTGCCACAAAAACTTAATTTTGTTTTTCCCTAACATTTCTCTTATTTTCAGATAAAATTTTCCCTTTTCCCTGACCCAAAAGAATATTTTGATTATTAAATAATTTTAAATTATTAAATTACTAAATACTCAATTATTAAATACTCAAAAAAATGTTCTATTAAATTTATTTACGAATTTCCATAATTGTAAAATTATTCGAAACATCAAAAGTTTTATTTAAAATAAATATTTAATCATTATTATTTTTCCATTTTCCAAAATTAAAAATTGAAACCTTTTGAAATTCAATAACTGATAAAAATATCATTATAAAAGATGCCCGAGTGTTCAAATAATCATTTTATTTTATAAGAATATTATTATTAATTATTGTAACTGCTTCAAAATTATTTTCATCATTTCGAATCAATTATTAGTTTCTACAATTTTTAAATAAAATTCTTCTTTGAATCAATTATTTTTAATAATTTTTGAAAAAGTTCTTCTTAAGAATTTTCAAATCCATTTGTTTACAATTCAATTTTACGTGAAATTTCAATTATTTGGAAATTCTTCAATTTAATAGACATTAGAAAATAAAAACTTGAAATAATTTTTAAAAATTTCGATTAAGCATTTTGAAGAAAATTAGTTGCATAGAATTTTTAATTAAAAGCATGAAAAATTTAGATTTTCAAAGATTTTAATTTAAAATCTTTAAAAAATTCAATTATTTCTAAAAATTTCAATTAATAGTAAATTCTCCAAAATTTGAATTATTATCTAAAACTTTAAATAATTGATGTGATGAATACTATTATTTACGAAAATAATTGAATTTTGCAATGAATTTTATTAAAATTCCTCAAAATAATTGAACTTTGTCGAAGATTATTGTTATTAATTTCTAATAATAATTGAATTGCTGACCACAATTTTTAAAATTTTTTGAAAATAATTGAATTTCTGCGAAAAATATAATTAATTTTTAAAATAATCGAATTCTTGTGATGAATACTATTATTTATGAAAATAATTGAATTTTTCAAATTGAATTTTATTAAAATTCCTGAAAATAATTGAATTTTGGCGAAGAATTTTGCTATTTATTTATATACGATAACTGAAATATTGACGACCATTTTTTTAGATTTTTTTAAAAATAATTGAATTTCTACGAAGAATTTTATTAATTTTGAAAATAATTGAATTCTTGTGATAAATAGTGTTATTTATGAAAATAATTGAATTTTGCAATGAATTTTATGAAAATTTCTGAATAAAATTGAATTTAGGCGTAGAATTTTATTAATTTTGAAAATAATTGAATTCTTTTGGGAAATTTTATTAAAATACTGTTAGTTAAAATTTTATTTTTAAAACATCAAAAAATCTATAAAAAATTATTCATAATAAACGAAATGATTCTGTTAATTTTTTTAATAAACCAGGTGAAAATAATTCTTGTTAGACATTTCTGAATACAAAAAAAATATTCTATAATAGAATTGCATTCCGACAGGTTTAAATCATTTTAAATATTGTAGAGCAGAATAGATAGAAAATTTCCAAAATGTGAAAAAAGAAATAATTCTGGAGTACCTCACAACTATTTTATAAATTCGAAATTGTTAAGAAAAAATCCAACAAAAAATGTTTATTAAAATAAAAGTAATTGAAACCCCATACTTTTGTGGAAGCTTTAAAGAAAACTTTAAAAATGATATTATTTTTATTTCTAAAGAATAGTTTTCGGCATTTAGCGTCGACGCAAACTACAGAAACCTAATTAAAAAAGCAATTTAAATTTTAAATGTGTTTTAATGAAAGGGTTAGTGTTCCAAATTTTGTACAATTAAAATTTGCATTTAAATAAATATTACAATTATGAAACTTTGCAATGTCAGTAAAAAGCTATTTAGGAAAAATAACCTAAAATTGAATTCATTGCATTAATTAATGTTTCTCATAAACATAAAAATTGAATTCTTTTATGAAATTTTATTAAAATAAGTAGAATATTAAAAATCATTGAATTAAGAAGTATTTTTGAAAATAAATGAAATTTTGCTATGAATATTATTAAATTTTAAAAAAATAATTGAATTATTGTGATGAATATTGTTACTTTCGAAAATAATTGAATTTTGCAATGAATTTTATTAAAATTCTGAAAATAATTGAATTTTGTCGAAGAATTTTGCTATTTATTTATATAAATAAAAAAATATTTATAAAAATTGTCGTCAACATGTCAATACATGTTGACGACAATTTTTTTTTTAGATTTTTTGAAAATAATTGAATTTATGCGAAGAATTTTATTAATTTTAAAAATAATTGAATTCTTGTGATGAATATTGTTCTTTATGAAAATAATTGAATTTGGCAATGAATTTTATTAACATTTTTTAATATAATTGAATTTTGGCGAAGAATTCTGCTATTTATAAAGATAATTGAAAAGTTGATGACAATTTTTTAAAAATTGTTGAAAATAATTGAATTTCTTAAAGGAATTCTAATATGCATTAAAATAGTTGAATTCTTTCAAAGAATTGCGTTGAAGTTTTTAGATTGAAACTAATTTCAACAGAATTGAAATTAAAATTTTTCAAAGAAATACTTTATTAAATTATTTATAAGTAATAACTTTATGGCAGTTCTTCAATAGAATTAAGTTATTTAAAATAAATTATTGTCAGAAATGGAAAAAATTGAAGGTTTTGTATTCGTGGTAATTTCATAGTTGATGAGACAAACAAATAGATACAAAAATTCTGAATTTTCGTATTCTAAACATTTAATTTTTTCTATTCTAGAAATTAAATAATTTGTCCAATATTTTTTTGAAGATAAAATTGCCAAAGAAAATTGCTTTTAACGAACCTGAACAGCAGAGGTGTGAGTCTTCTCGATAGCCACTTGGAATTGTTCGTGTTCGAGTCTGAGTTGTTCGGCATCTTGAAGATTTTCCGGAACCCTCAAAGAAGCGAGAAGCATCGCTTCGCCGTTTCGAATCCAATTGGCCACATGCAAAGCGTCCGCTTGCAGTTGCACCAGCTGAGCAGTTTGCTCCAAGCGAACCCGTCGCATTTCCGCGAGATCCTCCGCGTCCATTTCCCGCTCGTTGAGAAACTCGAGTAGAACTTGCACCCTCGCCGCCGCCGTGTGCTGTCCATCGGCCATAATACAAACTCCCGCCTGATCCAACACCTGAGCGAGTTCCTGCCCCTGCTGCAGCACTTGGAACGCCGTGTTCTGCATGTGAGCCACTCCGTCATTGTGAACGCGCAGGAGTTGCTCCGGCGAGCCTTCCCGCGGTGGTCCATGCAGTTCCTGCGTCCACATCTCCAGCTGACCGCTCGCTTCAAGTGCGTCCCTCTCGAATACTCTGAGACGAAGGCAGAGGTCCAACCTCAGCTTCTTCGTTGCCCAGAGTTCCTCCAATTCTTGTCGCAATCCTGAGAGTCTATCAAGAGCAGTCTCCACGGCAGAGACGGAGCCTGTTGTGTCTGGAGCCTCGTTCGAGTCGCGCAACTCCTGGAGGAGTGCTTCACCTTGAGCAATCGTTGAGGTGCAAGCTTCAAGACACGAGGCTCTGTGCTGTGCACACTGGTCCAAAAGTCTCTCGGCAGTGTCCAAACTCTCAGCCACTTCATCCTGCTGCAGCTCTTGTCGCAGTTCATCGACCCATCCAGCGAGCTGAAATAAATTCATTTTTTTTCAATTCAACGAAAGAGAGAAATTTGAAAATAAAAAAACAATCTCCACTTACTTCTTTTTCGTGTGTGTAAAACACGACTGCTAAATCCAATCTTCTACGTCGTTGCTCGACTCTTGCGGCAAAACTGCTGACGTGATCTTCAAGTTCTTGAGCAACTGCGTAAATTTCATCCGGAGCGCATTCACCGGTATGGGCAAGTTCCTCAGCGGCAGTAAGGAGTTTTGTGGCATTCGTATAAGTATTCTGCAACAAGTTACAAAAGTTAACTACATTTATATTTTACAAAATTAAATAATTTAATTTAATAATTTAATAATTTAATAATTTAATAATTAATAATTATAATAATAATTTAATAATAATTAAAATTAATAATTAATTAAATAATTATTTAATAATAATTCAATAAATTTTTACAAATAAATGAAACTTTCATATAATACTGTATTCCACATTGTTATATTTATCTTTTTTTAAATAAATATTTAATTATTAATTTTCCATAGGAATTAAAATTCTTCAAAAGATTCAAATTCAAACCTTTTTGAAATTAAACAACTTATAAAAAATTTGTTATAAAACATGAAGAAATCGATCACTCCAAGTCTTCGACTCAGAGCAATCGATATCTTCATGTTTTATAATAATTATTAATTAAAAATAACCGACTTTCAACTAAAATTCTTCTTTAAATTAATTATTGTTAATAATTTTTAAAAAATTTCTTGGAAAATTTTCAAATCCTTTTGTTTATAATTCAATTTTACGAAATAATAATTAAAACTTCAAATAATTAAAAAAAAATTCAATTAAACTTTTTCAAAAAAATTAAATCTACACAATTTTTAGTTAAAAGTATGAAAAATTCAAACATTCAAAAATTATAGTTTGAAACATTTTCAAAATTCAATTATTTCTAAAAATTCACGCTGTAATACTTTCTCTCTAAAATTGAATTAGTAAAAATGTTCAGGGTGGCCACAAGTTTCAGTTTATCAATTTCCCTGACAATTTACTGACATTGAAATTTTTTTCCCTGACAGAATTCTTTTTACAGGAAAAAATAAGAGTTCACGGAAAATAAGTAAAATGTAAGAATTTTAATAATTTCTAAAATTACAATTATAACCCTTCCTGAATTCAATTATTTTTTACAATTTGCAACTAAACTTCATCTCTCAATCAATTAATTTAAATAATTTCCCAAAAGTTCTTCTAGAATTCAATTATTTAAATAAAAACAAACTCAATTTTTTTACTATAATTGTAATTATAAAATATAATAGTTTTTCAATTTTGAAAAATTCACAAATAATTAAAATTTGATAAAATCTTTTAAAAATAATGGAATTTTTTAAAAATATAAATAAAAATGATCAAATTTTTGAAGAATTTTAATTATAAACAGGACCATGATTTATCAAAAATTTTAATAAGTCCAAACAGTAAATTTTTATAAATTTTTATTTACATTGTTCAAAGATAATTGAATCTTAAAAAATTGTTATAATAGAATTCTAATAAATAATTACATTTTTTAAAAATATTTTAATGTAATTTTTCGAAAATAATTTAATTTCTTAAAAAAAATTGTTGTATTTTGTTGCAATGTTTGGATAAAAAGTCGAAAAAGTCGCAATTTTTGAAAATAAGTAAAAAAAATCCTCAATTTTCTTAATTTCCCTGACAAACATTTTTTTCCTGACATTTCCAAAACATTTTTACTAATTCAAATTTATAGAGTTTAATATTCAATTATTATCTAAAATTTTAACTGAAATTCATATTTGAATGAATTATTATTAGAAAATTCTACGAGAATTCAATTATTTAAATACAAAATTAAATAATTTATTGAAGAATTGAATGTTTTTTAAAATTGAACTCTCACTTAAAGAATTTTATCAACAAATTTTTAAATACGTAATTAAAATTCTGTTGACGAATTTTAATAAAATTTTTAAAAGTAATTTCATTTTTCGAGAAATTAGATTAAAATTGCATTTAAAAAAATTCAATCTCTGTAAAAAATTTGATTGAATTGAGAAAAGTTTTTGAATTTCTTTGATGAATTTTAATAAAATTTTTAAGAATCATTATATTTCTCGAGAAATTGCATTAAAATTTATATAAAAAAAAAATGGAAATTTTGCGATGAGTTTTATTATTTATAAAAATAATTGAATTATTGCGAAGAAATTTATAAAAAATTTGTAAATAATTGAGTTCCTACGAAATTTATAAAATTAATTAAATGTTTGTGTAGAATTTTATAAAAAAAAAAATTTTAAGTAGGTGATTGAATTCTTTAGGAAAATTTTATTTTAATTGTAGATATAGAAAAACATTCAATTGAAGAGAAATTTTGAAAAAAATTGGAATTTTGCCAAGAATTAACTAATTTCAGAAGAATCTGAATTATTTAAATTTTTCAATAATGTAAGTTCTTTAAAATTTCTAATTAAATTCATTTAAAATTGAAGCTTTTATAAAATTTCAAATTGCAACGTTTTGAAGTTTTTTGAAAATTATAACGTAACTCTTTAAAATTTAATTAATTTTGAAATATTTAAGTAAAATTTTTATTACAATTCTTCAAAAATACAATTATATTTAAAAATAACTTTTAAAAGTGAAAAAATAAAATTCTTTTAAATTTAAAATTTATTTTAATGAAGTTTGTGAAAATTTTCAATTTTATCAATTTTTAAAATTATTTTCGGGAATTCAAAAATTTTAATTACAATTTTTCAAAAACTTCGTTCTTTTAGAATTTCTAACTTAAATTTTTCAAATTTAAATAATTTTTGTTAGATAAATACAATTTAAATATACTTATTGTAATTAATTTGTCCATAGCAATTAAAATTTCAAAATATTCTCAATGTAAAACCTTTTGAAATTAAATGGTAATTTCTAAAAATAATTGCAATTCTCCCAAAATTCAATTAGTTATTGGAATTTTAAAATAAAATTAAATAAATAATTGTAATGAAATTCGAAACTTCAATCATTTTCTTTTAGGAAAATAATAAATAGTTTTACTATTTACAAATTAAAACTGTCAAACATTTGTCGTTTTAATTCAAGCATTTTAAAATTTCTTTAAATTTGATTCGACTGTCAGCAAGTAATGTAAAAAAATGTCAAATACCTGAGCAACATTTTCAAAGTGTTCATGGCTCTTTTGATAAACTCTTGCTTTTTGCAGATTCCGACCAACGCCGGTATTTTTCCTGATGAAAACTTCGCCATGATTGGTCAACCAGTCCAAGACTTGTTTAACGTCTTCTTGGAAAAGCCTGTTAAATAATTCATCGACAGGATTAAAATTTGAAAAATTCGCAACAAAGAAGAAATGTCAAAGTCCATGTGAAGTCATCACAAAAAGTTTTACGATGCAATTTCATTTCGTTGAAATTTACTTACTATCTTTCAACTACATTAGGTGAAAAACACAACTATTTATTATAAACTTTTCAAAACAGATATTTTACGTTTTTTAGTTAATTCTTTAAAAATCATTCGGTTGATTAATTATTAATTACTAATTATTAATTCTAATATTAAATTTTAAGACTCATATTTGAACGCGAAAAATAATACTCGATTTTTGAAAATTAAATATTAATCGAATCAAAATATTGTTCGGGTTGCAAAATAAAGTCAAGTTTTATCTTGAAAATTACTGAAATTACTTTTAAAACTGTAAATATTGAACTTAATAAATTTAAATATTTTGTAAATTTTATATTTTTTTATTATTTTTTTTAAAAAATATTTTTTATTTATTTTTAGTTATTGTTAGGAAAAGGAAAACTAATCAGTGAATTTTCAAAATAAGTGAAGACAGATAGAAAATGTAAAAAGAAAATGTGTAAAAAAGAATTGGAATACATAAAATAAAAGAGTGAAGAAAAATGTTAAAAATAAAAAAATAAATGATAAAAAAGGTGATGCCAATATAGGAGGCAAAATAAATAAAAAAGCAAAGCCGGAATAAATAAAAAAAATTGCACTAATTGCATTATAAAATTTTCCGTGATGATATCAAATGGACGTGACCAGCTACGAGATTACTTAGTAGAATCTTGCCTTAAAGCAAGACGTTGATGGAGTTTTATTTTGCGAGCATGCCAACGAGCCTCGAGTGCTCGGTGATGACCCAAGATTTGATGAATCACGGCAAGAACGTGAGATGCGCCCTCACTATAATCTGCAGCGGGATTTCCACTCATTCCTCCTCGAACGTCCATTCCATGACCATCCTGGTTCTATTCAAATTTCATCCCACCAAAATATTAGAACAATCATAATAATTCGAATTTCACATCTCTCCATGCAATTTCTACATATCCCAACTACTGTTTTTCTTTCCAAAAATAATTTTTACTTACTAATGTGCAAACTGTGCAATAAAATACGTGACACCTCTACTAAGATTCCTATGTGGAAAATATTAATCACAAGTCAAAAAAAAAAATGTGGAAATAAACATTTTCAGGGCAAAAAGTATAACAAAACATAATTTTCTTTATTTTTATCCAATAAATTTTTTTTAAGAATAGAAATTAAAAACGTATAAATAAATTTTAATTGAAAAAACAAAATTCTAATTTGCGACAATTAATTTCATTGGACAATATTAAAATTCAAATAATTTAAGGAAATAAAAATTGTAAAACTTATTTAATAACATTCTCTCAATCAAAATAAATTTTAATATTAAAAATAAAAAATTTTCCCTGACTATTCCTTGATTTCCAGAGAAAATTTTGATTTTTTCCCTGACCTTAAAGAATATTTTCATTCACTCTCAAAATAATGGAAAAATTATTTGAAAACATGAATAGTTTTATTTAAAATAATCATTTAATTAAATAATTAATTAATTAATTAATTAAATGATACAAATTTAATCATTATTATTTTTTCATAGGAATTAAAATATATTACAAGAATATTGTTTCTGTAACTTCATAAAAATTATTTTCATAATTTCAATTTTTCTTTACATTTTACTTTTTATTTATATTCATATTCACTATATTTCATTCCTTTCATAATAAATCAAATTAATTTATTCATTAGGAAAATATTGTAGTAAGTAAATCGTTGTATGAGTAAGTATGTCACACTCTATATAACTATTGACTTTAGATTCTCACAGTATGAATTAAAAACTTTATATTAATTTTCAAAAATATAATGAAAAAATTTTTTTAACTGTTTCGTTTCTGGAAAATTTTATTTTTTTTCTTTTATTTTCGACTTTATAATTTTGATTCCTTAATAAATTATTCAGTTAACGAATAAACTCTAAAAATTTTTTATTTTATTTACTTTTTGCCCCGAAATTAATTTAATTGTTCCTTTTTTACCTATTTTTCTTTATTATTTTGATTGAAATATTTTGAAATTAAAATGAAACAGTAAAGAAGGAATAATTTTTGTTTCTTTAAATTGAGCAATTCCACGTGAACTGATCCTATCAAAAAAATATTTTAAAGGACATTGTTTTATACAAATTGACAAAACTTCTAGAAAAATAAAGCGATTTGAATTTTTACATATTGAATTTAAAAACATTTTTTGTGTTCTTTACAATTCTAAAACTCTTTTTTCAAAAACATATTATTTAATACTTCTTTTTTTCAGAAATAAACCTTATTTTTCAATTTTCACAGAAACTGCATCTTGTTTCTTTTGTTTATCATTTTAATTGGAAGAAAAATTAATTCTCATAAAGAATTTTATCAACAAAAATTTTTAAATAATTGAATTCTTGTGATGAATATTGTTATTTATGAAAATAATTGAATTTTGCAATGAATTTTATTAAAATTCCTCAAAATAATTGAATTTTGCTACTTATTTATTTATAAAGATAATTGACGAAATTTTTTTTTAGATTTTTTGAAAATAATTGAATTTTTGCGAAGAATTTTATTAATTTTGAAAACAGTTGAATTGTGCAATGAATTTTATTAAAATTTCTGAAAATAATTGAATTTTGCAATGAGTTTTATAAAAATTCCTGATTATAATTAAATTTTGGCGAAGAATTTTGCTATTCATTTATAAAGATAACTGAAATGTTGACAATTTTTTTTAGATTTTTTGAAAATAATTGAATTTTGCAATGAGTTTTATAAAAATTCCTGATTTTACTTGAATTTTGGTGAAGAATTTTGCTATTCATTTATAAAGATAATTGAAATGCTGACAATTTTTTGTTTGATTTTTTGAAAATAATTGAATTTTTGCGAAGAATTTTATTGATTTTGAAAATAATTGAATATTGCAGTGAATTTTATTAATTTTGAAAATAATTGAATTTTGCAATTAATTTTATTAAAATTCCTCAAAATAATTGAATTTTGCTACTTATTTATTTATAAAGATAATTGAAATGTTGACAAAAAATTTTTTTTTTAGATTTTTTGAAAATAATTGAATTTCTGCGAAGAATTTTATTCATTTTGAAAATAGTTGAATTTTGCAATGAATTTTATTAATTTTGAAATGAATTTTATTAAAATTCCTGAATAAAATTGAATGCTGTCGAAGAATTTGGCTATTTATTTATAAAGATTATTAAAATGTTGACAATTTTTTTTTTAGATTTTTTGAAAGTTTTTGAATATCTACCAAGAATTGTGTTAATTTTGAAAATAATTGAATTTTGCTACTTATTCATTTATGAAGATAATTGAAATGCTGACGACAATTTTTTAGATTTTTTGAAAATAATTGACTTTCTGCGAAGAATTTTATTAATTTTGAAAATAATTGAATTTTGCAATGAATTATTTGAAAATTCCTGATTGAATAAAATAATAATAAAAATAAAATAAAAATTCCTGATAATTGAATTTCGGCAAAGAATTTTGCTATTTATAAAGATAATTTAAATGTTGACAAGGATTTTTTGTAGTTTGATTTTTGCAGTTTTTGTAAAAATTGAATAGCAACGTTTATTTTTGAAAAAAGAGGAGTTAAAAATTTTTTTTTTTTGAAAATAGTTTCGGAATTGAAAAAAACACCAAAAAATTCTTTAAAATTCACTTTACAAAAATTGAAATCTGTCAAGTTTTGTCGAAATTGCACTAATTTAAAATGAACAATTTCGCTGTAAACGGCATAATGAGAATTTTTACTCGTTAGTTTCACGTGGTATTGTTCAATTGGTTTTTCTTTTTTGTGCGCCAGATTTTCTACCACTAAAATAAGACAGCGATAAAATGTCTCCTGAGAAAAATGAATTAATTTTACAAAGGGGTGTTTAATTTTTACAAAATAGTGCAGACGAAAGGAACATGCAAATAAAAAGAAGTGATGAATAAGAAGACAAAAAGAGAGGAAAAAATAAAAAATGTCATGCAGAAATGGACAGACAGACGTACATGTTTCCTGGTAGCATGGTCAATCCCCTGAGGTTGATTACAGACTTGAACAAGATGGTCCAGTTGGTAAAGAAGCTTCTTACTGGTGCTATGAACCTAAACAATTCCACCCAGATGCATATGATTGATTAATTCATCACATATTGTACAATGAGGCCTACACCTTCGCCTTAACAATACAATCAAGCGATTTGTTATTACACTGGTTGGACTGCAACACGATCACCATTAGATGTAGATAGATTAATATTAATTAATAATTAATAATTGATTAATATAATTATAGTGTAAACGTTAGCATTTACCCCCTCAAGAAAAAAAAAAAGATTTGTTTCTATTTCTTTTTAGAGAGAGTTATCTTGCCCAGTAGTAGCAGAGTGATAGTAATTCCAGTAGCCCAGACACCAAGTTAGCGTTAAGATTCCATGAGCTAAAAATCAATTATAAAAATTTGCCTCGTACATAATCATCGTGAAAGACATCGGAGCCTGCAAGGCCGACTGTGCTTGCGCTATGACATACTTGTAGCATTGAACCCAGTCCACTCAAAAGTGCTTGGTACGCATTGTAGACCTAACAAAAGGCATATTTTTTTGGCTAACAATACATTTCTTATCGTTCAAATAAATGTTTTTTAACAAATGAAAACTTTTTTTTTTTAAAAAGCAAACGTCCATTCCTAATTAAGATAAACATTTCAATAGTGTCCAATACCTATTCTATGCTTTACAATAAAGAAAGCTTGAAACACTTGGCAAAAATGACAGAAGCTGAGATTAAAGAGAATAAAATACAGGAGAAGGATTTTCAATTTTCCCTAATGACAAAATTGGGGTTATTTCTATTTCTTCCAACACAAATTATTAATATAAGTGGCCACAAAAATTTATCTTTGTATTTCCCTTACTTTTCCCTGATTTCGAGACAAAATTTTGCCTTTTTTCCTGACCGTAAAGAATATTCTGATTCACTCTAAAAATTATTAGATACTCAAAAAAATGTTTTATTAAATTAATTTACAAATTTCTTCAAAAGTCAAATTATTCGAAAACATCAATAATTTCTTTCTTAAATAAATATTTAATAATTATTATTTTTCAAAATGAATTAAGATTTACAAAAATTTTTAATTCAAACCTTTTAAAATTCAATAACTTCTAAGAAAATAATTATAACATGAAGATATCGATTTCTTCCTGTTTTATAATAATTAAAAATAACCGAGTTATAAAATCACTTTTTTCTATTATAAAAATATTGTTATTGTAACTTCTCCAAAATTATTTTTCAATTCAATTATTATTTCTTACAATTTTAAAAATAAAATTCTTCTTTAAATCAATTATTTTTAATAAATTTTAAAAAAGTTCTTAGAGATTATTCAAATCAATTTGTTTACACTTCAATTTTACGTGAAATTTCGATTATTCGGAAAATCTTCAATTGAATATATATTAGAAAATAAAAAATTCACATAATATCAATAAAAATTCAATTAAACTTTTTCTAAAATAATTAATTTTACAAAATTGTTAGTCAAAAGTACATATGAAAAATTGAAATTTTCTAAGATTTTAATTTGAAACCTTTTCGAAATTAAATTATTTCTATAAATTCACGCTATAAATAAAGCTTTTAATATTCAATTGTTATCTAAAATTTTAACTAAAATTCATATTTAAATCGATTTTTATTAGCTAAGAGAATTCAATTGTTTTAATACAAAAATTAATAAGTTATTGAATAATTGAATGTTTCTCAAAGTTGAATTCTCATAAAGAATTTTATCAGTAAATTTTTAAATTATTGAATTCTTTTGACCAATTTTAATAAACTGTTAAAAAATATTACATTTTTCGAGGAATTCGATTAAAATTGTATTAAAAATAATTGAAATTCTGCGATTTATGAGAATAATTGAATTCATATAAATAATTTTATTATTTATGAAAATAATTGAATTCCTATAAATAATTTTATTATTTATGAAAATAATTGAATTCCTAAAAAGAATTTAATTATTTATGAAGATAATTGAATTCTTGACTAGAATTTCATTAAAATTTTCGAAAATAATTTAATTCTCTAGAAGAATTTTAATAAACTTTTTAAGAATTGAATTTTTTGAGAAATTTATATCAATTATTATTTTAAATTTTAACTGAAAGTTATTTTTAAATCAATTTTTATTAGAAAATTCAACAAGATTTCAATTATTTAAATATAAAAATAAATAATTCATTGAATATATAGTTTAATGTTTTTTAAAATTGAATTTTCATAAAAACCATTTTTGGGCATAAGAATAATTAGAAGAATAATTACATTTGTCGAGGAATTTGATTAAAGTTGTACTAAAATTTTGTTAAATTTTTTTTTTATAATTGAATTCTTTTAGTAAATTTTATGCAAATAGTAGATAATTATTTTATTAAATTTTTTGAAAATAATTGAATTTGTCATAAGAATTTTATTTTTAAAGATAATTGAAATTTTAATGAGAATTTTTAAAAAAGTTTTGAACATAATTGATTTCTTGCGAATAATTTTATTACTTTTGAAAATAATTGAATTTTTTCAATAATTTGCATTTTTTTCCAAAATTCAATTTTTAGTGTTTTTACCTAAAAATTTGTCTATAAGATTTTTAATCAAAGTATTTTATTACTTTCCAAAAAAATTTAATTCTTGTGATGAATATTGATATTTATCAAAATAATTGAATTTTGGAAAAGAATTTTATTAAAATTCCTTAAAATAATTAATTTTATGGGAAGAATTTATGCGATTTTGTTGTTTATCAAGCTAATTGAATTCTTTTGCAAAATTTACTTAAAAATTTTTGAAAATAATTGATTTTATGCGACGAATTAAATGTTATTTATGAAAATATTTGAATTATTGCAACGAATTTTATTATTTTATTGAATAATTGAATGTTTCTTAAAATTGAATTCTTTCCTCAATTTTTAATAATAATTACATTTTTTAATGAATTTATTTAAAATTGTATTAAAAATATTTGAAATTCTGCGATGAAAATAATTGAATTCGTAAATGAAATTTTATTATTTATGAAAATAATTGAATCTTTTCGTAGAATTGTATCAACAAGGTTTTTCTACACATAATTAAATCTGTTGATAAATTTTATGAAAATAGTAAATATTTAAAAACATTGAATTGCGAAAAACTTTTAAATATACTGAATTGTTACAAAGAATTTTATTTAAAAATTTTTGAAAATAATTGAATTTTTGGCGAAAAATTTTACTATTTATAAAAATAATTGAATTCTTGACGAGATATTGATTAAAATTTATAAAAATTCGTGTAAAGTATTTTATTAAATTTTGTTTAAATAATTGAAATTTTGCCAAGAATTTAATTAAAATTTTTGACAATAATTGAATTTTGGAGAAGAATTTTGATATTTATCAAAATAATTGAATTTTGGAAAAGACTTTAATTAAAAATCCTTAAAATAATTGATGTTATAGTGAGAATTTTGTTGTTTATCAAGATAATTGAATTCTTTTGCAGAATTACTTAAAAATTATTGATTTTCTGCGACGGAAAAAATAGGGGAAATTTTCAGAATAGGTTACGTTTTGGGGCCAAAATTAAAAAAGGGGACTTTTAGGGAAATAGGGGACAAACTGTGAAGCCTGTATCTTTATATATTTCTCTCTCAGTGAATTCTATAAAAAAGATGATAAAGTGTAAAAAATAGTTCTCCTGTAGGATAAAAAAAGAGAGGAAGAAGGTGTACAATGTCTGTAATTATTGCTTGTCTCATCTGGGAATAAACACGGATAAAGAGCAACTCGAAATAAATAAATAAATAAATCTGATGAGAGACTCACCTCCGTGTAAGCTTGACACATGGCCTCGTAGAGAGTCTGATGCTGTCGGATGTGAGATTCAAGAACGGGTATTTCATTCGGCAGATTTGGAGTGTCACACGCTTTGCTCCAGCCGGTGACACTGTCGACGTACTGCTCCGCTTTGTGATGAAAAACAACACTCAGTCCAAGAACGGCAGTTCTCTCGTCGAGTCCGGCGGCAAATTCTTTCCATGCACGATCCAATCTACCTGCAACAGCACGTACGTGACCAGCAGCGTAATGCTGAGTCTCTAAGAGTCTGCCGGCCATTGTCAGGATTTTATTGATGTTGACATAGACATTCATTGAACTCATGGTAAAATGCTTGTGTTCCTCTTGGAGATTCTTAGCGAGCTGGTAGGATCGACCAATCTCAACGTAATTGCCGAGAAAACTCTCCCTGTTGTGGCAAATCCAATCGAACATCTTCTCGCAGTCCTGCTCAAACAAACGGAGCTGAAAGCACTGGTCCAATTTTATTTTCTTTATGTGCCAGAGTTTCAAGAGGTGTTGCTGCGCCGCGTGCACCGAATTCAGATGCTGAATCACCATCGAGGCTAAAGCTCGACCGTCCGAATCGGAACCACCTGTGGCTCCTGATTCAATGCTTCCGCCTTCTCCGCCGTTCCCCGTTACACCTGAAAGAAAAAGCACCAGTCTTATAATTTGCTTTCAAATTTCATTTCCACGCGTCGTTACCAAGCATTCGTTTATCGCACTTTATGTAAATCATAATTTTTATACTTCTACACATTAATTTACATATTCGATGTAAATTTCAGTAAATAATATAATTTATAATATAAAAAAATTTTGATGTTTCAAAAACTAAAACTTTTTCAAGGTTTGCAAAAATTAAAAGTCTTTTCATTATCCTAATTAAAAATTTCTTTGAGTTACAAAAAAATTGTCAACTTTCGTAAGTTTTTCTTTAAAAAAAAAAAAAAAAAGGAGAATTAAATAGAAATATAAAGGACATTACTTACCATTATTAAATCGTTGTAATAATCTCTGTCCAACGACTTCGACCTCCTCGACAGGAACCTTCATTATTTTCTTCTTCATTTCGTTGTGCAAATCGATACCGTGTTTCGCACCACCGACGTCATCGGCAAAATCATTGCGACTGAGATCCTCTTGTAAGTCATCTAATCTATCTAAAAGATCAGCAGCCTGCCAGGTAAAATCTTCTACGGCAAGTCTAGTGTCTATCCACTGAGCGTGATCGTACTGTAAGGATCCATCTAAATCCGCTGTGAGTTGAGAGGGATCTATAACTTTGGCTAGCGCCTCTAAACTAATCGTATTAATCTGCAAACAAAAATATTTACATTACTATACAATCACAATTTCTTCATTCAATTATTATTATTATTATTATTATAAATAATTATCAACAAAATATTTCAAAGATGCAAAAAATTCCCCGATATTTCCCTGTTATAAGATATTCAGCTCTGTACTTTAACTTTTTATTTTCCAATAATACATGTGAATTATTGGATGAAAAAAATTGCATGAAAGGAGGGACTATTGGCACTATTGGAATTATCTATTATGAGAATATTTTTATGAAATTCCAAATAACTTGGGAGGTCTTAAATAACTCTAGATGGAAAAATTGTGGAAACAGATATTCAAAGTTAGAAATTGTCTGAAACCTAGTTTGAGAAAAACGATTTTAAAGTTCGAATGTTAGTTAAATAAACATTTAAGAAGAAATTGTCTAAATTTTATAATAACACTTTGAAAAAGATTTCAAAAAAAGAAAAACTTGTTTATTTTTTATTAGAAAAAGGGAGACAAATCACCAAAAAAGGGGATTCACATCTTTAATTACTGAAGCATCAATTTTCAATGATAAATTTCAGGGTGGTCACAAGTTTCAGTTTATCAATTTCCCTGACAATTTACTGACATTAAAATTTTTTTTTACAGGAAAATATTCGAAAGTTTACAGAAAATGAGTAAATTTATGAAATTTAATAATTTCTAAAAATTACAACTATAACCCTTCCTGAATTCAATTATTTTCTATAATTTTCGACTATAGACTTCATCTCTGAATCAATTATTTAAACTAATTTTCCGAAAGTTCTTCGAGATTTCCGAAATTTTAATAAGTCCAAAAAAGTAAATTTTTATTTGCATTATTCAAAGATAATTAAATCTTAAAAAATTAAATAAAAAATTCTAAGAATTAAGTAGTTTTTAAAAATATTTTAATGTCATTTTTCGAAAACAATTTAATTTCTTAAAAGAGTTTTTCTACTTATTATTTAAAAAAACTAATTAATTTTTTGATGAAATTTAATGAAATATTTTGAACATAATTTTTTTCTCCAAAATGTTATTATTTTTCCTATGTATTTGAATTTTCGGAAATATGTAAATTAAAAGTACTAAAAATACTTAATTTGAAAAAATTTTCATTTTTAAATTTTTTTTTAAAGACATTTTTCATAAAAATTTTTGATAATTCAATTATTTTGAAAATTTGCAGTTAAAATTCTTTAAAAGTTGATTTTCAAAAATTCTAACAAAATACTTGAAAAAAATTAATTATTTTCAATTAAATATTACAAAATTTCAATTATTCAAAATCTTTTTAATTCTATAATTCTAAAATTTAAAAAGAAAAATGATTCAAAAATAATTTTTGAAACATTTGTTTATAGTTATTTCATGTTTTATAATAATTAAAGATGACCGAGTGATGAAATCAACTCGGAAATCATTATCAATTCAATTATTATTTTCAAGAATTTTTAACTAAAATTCTTCTTAAAATCGATTATTTTTAATAATTTTCGTAAAAGTTCTTTGACAATTTTCAAATCCATTTGTTTACAATATTCAATTTTAATTCGTAAATTCTTCAATTAAAAATATATTAGAAAATAAAAACTTTAAATAATATAAAAAAATCCGCAATTTAAATTTTTCAAAAAAAATTAATTCCACAGAATTGTTAGTTAAAAATAAGAAAAACTCAAATTTTCAAAGTTTTTAATCTGAAATCTTTTCAAAATTCAATTATTTCTAAAATTTTACGCTCTAATGCTTTTAATATTCTATTATAATATAAAATTTTAAATGAAATTTATTTTCAAATCAATTTTTATGAGAAAATTCTACTAGAATTCAATTATTATTTAAATACAAAAAAAACAATTTATTAAACATTAAAGGTGAAAGAAGTTAACATTTATTTGTGAGATTGATTCGGAAAAATTGCAATAAATTTTTAAATAATTGAATTCTTTTGACGAATTTTAATGAAATTCTTAAGAATAATTACAATTTTTCGAGGAATTTGATTAAAATAATAATAATAATTATTATTATTACCTATTATTATTTACCAAAATAATTGAATCTCTGTAAAAATTTTATTATTTACGAAAATAATTGAATGATTGCGAAGAAATTTATAAAAATATTTGTAAATAATGAAATTCCTGTAAAATTTTTATTATTTTTTGAAAATATTTAAAGGTTTGTGTAGAATTTTATTAAATTTTTTTTAAATAATTGAATTCTTTTGGAAAATTTTATTAAAATAGTAGATACCTATTAAAAATCATTAAATTGAGGGAAATTTTTGAAAATAATTAAAATTTTGCCAAAAATTTTATTAAAATTTTGGAAAATAATTGAATTTCGGAGAAGAATTTAATTATTTCAAAAAATAATTGAAATTTTGACGAGAATTTTTAGACATTTTTAAAAATAATTGAAATTTTGCCAAAAATTTTATTAAAATTTTTGAAATAATTGAAGTTTTGGAAAGAATTTTATTACTTTTGAAAATAATTGAATTCCTACAATCATTTGTAATTTCTCTAAAATTATCCAAATTATATCGTACAATTTACGGATTTTACGGACCTTTTTTAAAAAAACGGACATTTACGGACTTCAAGCAAAGTTACGGATTTTTACGGGATTTAAGGACCTAGTTCGAGCACCAAACCAAGTCGATAAAACTCTCAAATTTTTAAATTTCTAATGACAAAAAATTTTTTTTCTGAAACTTCCCTGACTTTACCGACAAAAGTTTTGTTTTACTGACAAATGGCAACCCTGAATTTATTTACACCAGTCTTAACAATTTTTTTGTTTTTTATGATAAATTCTGTTTTTTTTGCATATTTTCTACTGGGAAAAAACTGACAGTTTTTAGAAACTTATGTACTTTAACTAGACATACATTACAATAATTAAATGTTTAGTAAAATTCTTTTCATTTCGTGATGTCGATTTAAAAAAAATGAGTTGGCAACTAATTTTGCCATGAAACGATTTGAATTTGTGTGAATTTGAGTGAAGCCTAACAAGTTAGTTTTCCCGTTCGCTTTGAGAATGTAAATTGTTTAACGAGAATGGAGGAAATGGATGGATGAAAATCCATCGAGTGAGTCTGTGCAAAGAGAGGAAAAGGAAAAGCAATATGTCAAGTGAATATTGATAGTTAAAGGTCATCTTTTGTGCCAACTCTTGGTTACTAATGATCAGCGGCTTGCACACAAACTTTGGAGCTTCAGCATCTCCAGCACAATGGTTAGGCTTGCATTTTGTGCTCCAATGGATGCAATAAGCCTTACAGACTTGATGTCAAAGTAGGCCAGAGAGGCTATTCAGTAGACGTGCACTATTACTCTAACAAGTCTTTGCATTCGCCCTCCCTCCCCTTCCCTCGCATCTATTGATTGCTCTATTTTACCTCAAAGTTGTACTTCTTCTGTTTGGCCAGCGAAGTCCTCTGCTTCTGCCAGAAATTTTCTGGCTTGATGATAAATGCAACGTGGACCGATCGATGAAAGTGTTCGTGTAATACCTAAATCAGAAAAAAAAGGTTTGCATTATTTACTTATACTTGCACTTGAAACAAGTCACGTCTCAAATCCAACGTCCAACAAAACGACGCGACGTGTGTTTCATGTTAAAACAAGGCTTTTATTTAATAACTGACAAATTGTTCAAATATAATTTATAATCATGTCCTCACGATAAATTTATATTTCCTAATAACTTTATCAAATTTTCCGAATTTATCTTCAAATTTTTACAGGCTTCGCACTAGATAATTCATTTTTAAAAAATAGCTTTGAAACTGAAAAAAATTGTAAAAAGTAGCTTTCAAAAAATTAATTTTTACGACTAAAAAACTCGTTTCAGTCGATTCACGAAAAGAATTAATATTTCCCAAATTTCTTCTTGATTTCCATAAAAAATATTCACATTACATTCAATTCTTCAGAAATATGTACGATTATACAATAAAAATAACTTTTGAAAGTAATAAAATAAAATTGTTTAAAATATTAAAGAGCCCAAAAATAATGAAGCCAAATGCCATAAAAGAAAAGAAAAACTGTTGAATTTTAAGAAATTCGGTTTTTCGAATTTTGGTAATTTTTAGAAATATAGTAATTTTTTAAAAAAATTCAATTATTTTTAACAAAATTTCACGAAAGAATTCAATTATTTTCAAAAATGTTAATAAATCTTTAGAAAAAATTCAATGATTTTGTTAAATCCTAATAAAATTTTTGCGAAAATCCAATTATTTTCAATAAAATTTCAGGAACGAATTCAATTTTTTTTCTTAATTCGTTATAAAGTTTTTCACACGAATTCAATTATTTTCTAAAATTTTAATAAATCCTTCGAAACAATTCAATTATTTTTATTAATAAATCTTTAGAAAAAATTCAATGATTTTGTTAAATCCTAATAAAATTTTTGCGAAAATCCAATTATTTTCAATAAAATTTCAGGAACGAATTCAATTTTTTTTCTTAATTCGTTATAAAGTTTTTCACACGAATTCAATTATTTTCTAAAATTTTAATAAATCCTTCGAAACAATTCAATTATTTTTATAAATAGTAAAATACATCGCAAAAATTAAATTAATTTCAAAATTTTTAATTAAAATAAAAAAAAACATTATTTACAAAAATTTTAATAAAATTTCACGTAAGAATTTAATTATTTTCAAAAATTTTAATAAATCCTTAAAAAAAATTCAAATATTTTGTTAAATAGTAAAATTTTTGCAAAAATCCAATTATTTTTAATAAAATTTCAGAAACGAATTCGAATTTTTTTTTCTTAATTCGTTATAAAATTTTTTAAAAGAATTCAATTAGTTTCTAAAATTTAAAATAAATCCTTCGAAACAATTCAATTATTTTTATAAATATAGTAAAATACATCGCAAAAATTAAATTAATTTCAAAATTTTCAATTAAAATAAAAAAAAAAATATTTACAAAAATTTTAATCAAATTTCATGAAAGAATTTAATTATTTTCAAAAATTTTAATAAATCCCTTAGAAAAAATTCAATTATTTTGTTAAATAGTAAAATTTTTGCAAAAATCCAATTATTTTCAATAAAATTTAAGGAACGTATTCGAATTTTTTTTCTTAATTCGTTATAAAATTTTTCAAAAGAATTATTTTGAAAACTTGAAAGAAATTCGTCGTAAAATTCGATTATTTTCAAAATTTTAAATGAAAATTATTAAAGAACCTCAATTATTTTACAAAAATTCAAAGAAATTCTTCAATAGAATTTAATAAGGATTTTTTGAAATTTTAATAAAATTCTTGGCGACAATTCAATTAGATATTTTCATAAATAATAAAATTCTTCAAAGAAATTCATTTATTCTCAAATTTCCTAATAAAATTCTTTGTAACAATTCAATGATTTTCAATACATTAATTTTAAATTTTTAAATATTTAAAAAGAAAAATTATTTAGAAAGTTAGGAAACAAAAAAGCAAACAATAATTAACTTTAATCTGCGAACAGTTTACCGGAATACAACGATTAATAAAATATAGATTTACGAGAACTTAATTATTTTCAAAACATTTTAACTACAATTATTTTTCAAAAGACTAATTAATTATTTTTTGTAATCTCTAAGTTAAATTATTCAAAATTTGAATAATCTTCATTAAATAAATAATTTATTAATTAATTATTATAAATGAATTAATTATTATTATATTATAAATGAATTTATTATTAACTTATTAATTTTTCCACAGGAATAAATAATGAAATAATTGATTATTTCTTAAAAATGAATTCCACTAAGGAATTTTATCAAAATCTAAAAAAATAATTCAATTCTTTCGAAGAATTTTAATGTAAAAAAAATAATAAATTGAATTCTTGCAACAAATTTTATTAACATTTTTTGAAATAATTGAAAGGTTGGTGAAATTTTCATTATTTGTGATAAAAAATTGAATTTTTACAATTTTATTAAAATTTGTTTAAATAAATAATTTTTTGTTGAAAAATTTTTATTAAAAATTTGACAAATTCAATTCACTCCAGGAATTAAATTAAAATTGTATTGAAAAAAGATGAATTCTTATGAATTTTTATCAAAATTATTAAAAAGGATTTCTTTCGGAGAATTTTATAAAACTAATTTTTTTAAATAACTTTCTTTCAAAAAATTTTATGAAAATTGTATTTCAATTATTGAATTTCTGTAAAATTTTCATTATTAATGAAAATAATTGAATTTTTGCGAATAATTTTATTAAAACTTGTTTTAAAGTTACTGAAAATAATTTAATTTCAGCAAAAATTTTCATTATTTAATTCAGTAGATACGAGTGCAAAGCCTGCTTTTATTTTCAAGTTGAGTATTAACAAATTTTTCAAAATTTATTCAAACAGTATTTAAATAATTTTAACAACGATTTTTTGATTTAAAAACTTTTTTTGACATAACCAAGATGATTCTTAATATTTTTTTACCTGGAAAAAATTACCAAAACCTTTAAATCACTTAATTTATGATAAAATTTAATTAAAAACAAAACGACTTGAATGTGTTCTAGTTTATCGAAATTTTTATACGTTTATAAAACAATCACAGAAGCCTAGAGATTCCATTTTCGTTTCAATATTAAATTTGGATTTTCTTTCACTTCGTATCAAAGTTCAGCGTTCGAGAATGAACTACATTTTTTCGAAGTTAAATCAATTTGTAAAACCTATTTTTAAAGAATCATTTTAAAGGTTAAAACAATTTGATTTTTCAGTAACATTTTGAATTTAATAAAATTAAACGCAACTAACTTCAGTTACACAAAATAGAAATACATCGAAAATTTAAAATTTGCTTCTAAAAGCGAATTAACCATTTATATGCACAAGGAAAATATTTTCAAAATATTTTTTGAATATTGTTACAATTAAAGAGATTCTAAAATAATTTTTATTTTTCTAATGCATATAAATATTTATATTTACTGAAATTTCAAAATTTGGGATATTTAATCAATTTCAAAAGGTATTAATCTAAGAGCATTGCAAGAAATTAAAAAAAAAAAAATTTTTTACAGTAATAATCGTAATAATTAAATGTAATTTTTTTTTTTTTGAATATTCACATTTAAAAATTTTTTAAAATACTGTAAAACAATTTCAATTATTTGAAAAACATTCAAGTACATTTAGATACTATTGAATATCTTACGATAATTCTTGAATTAACAAAAGTTTCATCTATTTTCAACTTTAAGCATTGTTCTCAGTTTGATTGTTTTATTCACAAATAGAATTATTTTTAATGGAATCTAGAATGTTTGAACGTCTTTAGAAAACACTTTCTACGAAACTTAAAATATTTGTACTTGTGAGATCGTTCAAAGCTGTAATAAATAAATAATTAAATTGAAATTATTTTTTCTTTAAAAATCGTCAAGACTTTCTTTACAATTTTATTTAAAATTAGTTCTTTGAATTACTTGTAAATATTAAATGCAGACTTGTTTAAAATTATCGTCTTGATTTAAAAATGTTACTTGTCCAAGAAAAGCTCTTGTTTAAAAAATACAAAATAAATCAAAATTCAATCGTTTAATCGTTGAAATTCTTATGAAGCTGACTTTTTCTCTCTAATTGAGATTTTCAGATTTAGAAAGCAATTAATTTTCACAATAAAAAATTTACTTGAAAATAAGAACAATTTTTTTAAATTTTCTCCCAATGAAAAATATACCTATATTTCTAAATAGATATATTTTCTTTTTATTAAAAATAGAATATCTAAATATTTTGTGTATGACGTGGGCAATATATGTGACTTGAACAGTTAAAAGTGACTTATCGTCTGGAAAAATCGATTCTCTGCGGATAGTTTTATCAAAACGAGCGTACTTTTTTTTCTTTCAGAGAATCAACGAAAATGTGAAAATCGATTTTTTCGGATAATAGTTATGTTTCAACTGTCCAAGTCATCATAAATATTAATAAAATCGTTAAGTAACTTTTGATTACGTTGTTGCATTCCAAAAATAAAGTTCCATTTTCCAATTTAGATTTGAAGATTTTTTGGAAAAAATTTCGGAGAATTAAATTATTTTCAAATATTACAATTACAATTCGTAAAAAATTTATTTTCAAAAATTGTACGAATAAAATACTTGAAAAAAAATCAATTATTGTCAATTAAAAATTTTATTTAGCAAAATTTCAATTATTCTAAATCGTTTTAATTGTGTATTTCGAAAATTTAATTTTAATTTGTTGAAATATTTGGAAGAAAAGTCGAAAAAGTCTCTTTTTTTAAAATAGTCAAAAGTCATAATATCCGAAGCTTAATAGTTAAAAAAATCGAAAAAGACAATTACCCGAGGCCTGAGTCCCAAAAAATTGTATAAATAAATTTGATAATGAATTTTGAAAAAATGAAGTGATAAAATTCTCATAATGTTGATTCAGAAAGGAAAAATGAAGAAAATAAATTTTGTCAACCTTCAGGATTGGTTTCACAGAGTCCCAAGTAGCACCTCGCATATCCACTACGACTGTAAAGCGCAGTCCTCTGGTTTCATCGTTTGGAATGGTTAGAAGATACTGTAAAAGTCGTCGATAGTCCTCGGGTTTTGCACGTTCGCGTCTTGGCGTTGTCGGAAACACCAGAACAGGACCTCCTCGACGATCTCGACTGCCAGGAAGTATAGCAAGGCGTTCTTGAAGGAGAGGAAGAACCTCGGCGGCCCTTGTACCATCCATGTTTTTGATTATAGTCTCAACTTATTCTAATCTGAAATAATGATTTTCAATTTATTTTTTTAATCCTTCTTTCCTTTCTTTCGTAAACAAAATTCATTATTAATTTATTACTAAGTATTAATATTCAAAATATAAATAAAGATTATTTAAAGTGACAATTATTTACGACCAACAAGTTTTGAATGTTTACTTAAACGAAATATTTTTAACAATATTACGAATTACAATGAAAATACAAAACACATTATCAGGGTTGCCAGAAAAATTTAATTTTGTTTTTCCCTAATTTCCAGACAAAATTTTGACTTTTTCCCTGACTCTAAAGAATATTCTGATTCACCCTAAAAATTATTAGGTACTCAAAAAAACTCCTTCAAAATTATTTTCACCATTTCAATTCAATTATTTTCTACAATTCTTGAATTAAATTCTTTTTTAAATCAATTATTTTTAATATTTTTTGAAAAAGTTCTGCTTGAGAATTTTCAAATCCATTTGTTTATACAATTCAATTTTACGAAATTTCAATTACTTGGAAATTCGTCAATTAAATATTTAAAAAATAAAAACTTGAAATAAGTTTAATAAAAATTCAATTAAACTTTTTCAAAAAAATTAATTCTACTGAATTGTCAGTCAAAAGTACAAAAAAATTCAGATTTTCCAAGATTTTAATTTAAAGCCTTTTCGAAATTCAATTATTTCTAAAAATTCACGGTATAATGATTTTAACATTCAATTATTATCTAAAATTTTAACTGAAATTCATTTTTATTAAATCAATTTTCAATAGAAAAATCTACGAAAATTCAATTATTTAAATACAAAAATAAATAATTTATTGAATAATTGAATGTTTCTTAAAATTGAATTCTTTTGACGAATTTTCATAACATTTTTAAGAATAATTACATTTTTCGAAGAATTCGATTAAAACTGTATTAAAAATAAGTAAAATATAGTGAAAAGTGTTCTTATTTTATGAAAATAATTGAATCCCTGTAAAATAAATTAATTATTTATGAAAATAATTGAATTATTGCGAAAAAATTTATAAAAAATTTGTAAATAATTGAATTCATGTGAAATTGTTATTATTTATGAAAATAATTAAACGTTTTCGTAGCATTTTATTAAAAAAATTTTTATGTACTTAAGAAATTGAATTTATTTGGAAAATTTTACATTGAATTGAGAAAAATTTTTGAAAATAATTGAAATTATGACATTAATTTTAAAAGTATGAAAAATTAAGATTTTCATAGATTTTAATAATTTGAAACCTTTTCGAAATTCAATTATTTCTAAAAATTAACGCTTAATGCTTTTAATATTCAATTATCGTATAAAATTAATTTTTTAATCAATTTTTACTAGAAAATTCTATACGAGAATTCAATTATTTAAATACGAAAATAAATAATTCATTGAATAATTGAATCTTTCTTAAAATTGAATTCTTATAAAAAATTTTATTAAGAAATTCTTAAATAATTGAATTCTTTCGACGAATTTTAATAAAATTTGCAAGAATGATTACACATTTCAAGGAATTCAATTAAAATTTTATTAAAAATAATTGAAATTCTATTAAGAGTTTTATTATTTACAAAAATAATTGAATCCCTGTGAAAAATTTTATTCTTTATGACAATAATTGAATTATTGCGAATAAATGTATAACAAATTTGAAAATAATTGAATTCATATGAAACTGTTATTATTTTTTGAAAATAATTGAATTTTTGCGAAGAATTTTATCAACATTTTTTTTTAAATAATTGAATTCTTTTGGGAAATTTTATTAAAATAATAGATACACAAAGTATTAAATTAAGAAAAATTTTTGAAAATAATTTAAATTTTGCCATAAATATTTACTAATATTTTTGAAAATAATGGAATTCTTATATAAAATTTTATCAACAATTTTTTAAATAATTGAATTCTTTCAATAAATTTTAATAAATTTTTTAAGAATAATTACATTTTCCATGGAATTCGCTTAAAATTGTATTAAAAATAATTGAAATTCTACAATGAGTTTTATTATTTGTAAAAAAAGTTTCAAACAAATTGATTTTTTTCGAAAATTTTTTTGCAAATTCTATTTTTAATAATTGAATTTTTGTGAAATTTTAATTTTTTTGAAAAAGAATTGAATACTCGTGTAGAAGTTTATCTAAATTTTTGTTTAATAATTGAATTCTTTTGAGAAATTTTATTAAAATTGTAAAATATATTGAAAATCATTAAATTAAGGAAAATTTTTGAAAATTAATGATATTTTGACATGATTTTTATTAAAAGTTTTTGAAAATAATTGAATTTTATTACTTTTTAAACTAATTGAATTCTTGTAATGAATATATTGTTTTTTATGAAAATAATTGAATTTTGCAATAAATTTTATAAAAATTCCTGAATATAATTGAATTTTGGAGAAGAATTTTGCTATTTATAAAAATAATTGAAAGGTTGATGAGAATTTTGAAAAAAAATTTAACTCCAATAAACAAATTAAATGAACGTAATTATTTTTATTTATTTATTTTATTATTTTTTTTTACTAAATTTTAATTTATTTCTAATTTTCAGAAACACAAAACATTGCAATAATTATCATTCTGATTTTCTTTAAATTAGCTTTATAATTGACAATAGAAAATTTGGAATATTTCATCAAATTTAAAATCGGTCATGCGACTATTTTTACGATAATAAAATAAATAGAACTGCAGGTATATAGAAAGAAATAATATTTTCTTTTTTAGATTTTAAAAATGGCATTCAATTGAAAGCTTGAAATATATATATATGAAAGGTATCAATTTTTAAATCAATTTCAATAATAAAGCTGCAGAAAATTTCATATTAGATTATATATTAAAGAGGAAATAAGATTACATCCAAATCCAATATAAAAATCTTGACTTGCTGTCATATCAAAGTGTCTTTAAATATTGAATATCGGAAAATTTTATTAGTGAATTACAATGGTATTCATGAATTTTGCAGTGCATAAATACACGCTTTACTCGACATTCGCTACAATCAAATTAAATGAATAGCACACTAACGTAAAGAAAAAACAATGCAAAAATGAAAAACAAATTTCAAATAAAGCTTTCATTAAAATTGTGCAAACAAAATCCAAACACGAAATTTTTTATATCAATATTCTTTTTATAAAAGAAAAATATACATTTTTCTCTCAATTTTTTTGAATTTGTGAATTTTTTTTTTAAATTATGTATGAAACTTTTTTACTCTGTATAAAAAAAAAAATTCTGAATTTCCTCCTGTGTCATAAATACTTTCTAATTTTTCACCATTTCAATGATGTAACAACCATGAAACGTTTGTTTGTTTATCATTAAGAAAAAATCATCAATTCACTCTTAACTAGCGAACCGTATAGCAACAAAAAAAAATGTTACATTACAATGTTTGTCATGTCTTTTAAAAATAAAAGAAAGATATTGATGTTTTTGATTAAATATAAAATCATTATTATTATTTCATAGGAATTAAGATTTTCAAAAAATTTTAAATTCAAACTTTTTCGAAATTTAATAACTTTTAAGAATATTATTATAAAACATGAAGATATCGATCACTCTGAGTCTTCGACTCGAAGTGATCGACATCTTCATGTTTCATAATAATTTAAATTTCCATAAAATTTAAAAAAAAATAAATAAATTACTTACAAAAATCTTAATAAAATCCTTAGCAAGAATTAAATTATTTTTACAAGTAATAAAATTTTTCACATGAATTCAATTATTTAAAAAAATCAAAATTTAGTAAAATTCGTTGTAAGAATTCAATTATTTTCATAAATAATAAAATTTTTCATAAGGTTTCAATTTTTTTTTTAATACAATTTTAAATAAATTCCTCGAAAAATGTAATTAATTTTTTTGCAAGAATTCAATCACATTTCAGCATTTCACAAATAATGAAATTCTTCGCTGAAATTCAAATATTTTCAAAATCTACTATTTTAATAAAATTGCTGAATAAAATTCAATTAAAAATAGAAAAATGTCATAAAAATCGGTGCAAAGAATTAAATTATTTTCAAGAATAATAAAATTCTTCACAGGATTTTAATTATTAAAAAAAAATGTAACAAAATTCGTAGGAAGAATTCGATTATTTTTATAAATAATATTTATAATAATATTTTTCATAGGATTTCAATTATTTTTAATAAAATTTTAAATAAATTTTTCGAAAAATGTAATTAAAATTCTCCGAAAAAATCCAATTACCTATAAATTAGTTTTAATAAATTTTGCAAAAGTTCCTTCAGAATTTTCAAATCAATTTGTTTACAATCAAATTTTTCAAAATTTCGATTATTTCTAAAAATTTAGGCTAAAATGCTTTCAATATTCAATTATTATCCAAAATTTAACTGAAATTCAATTTTTAAATAATCAATTTTTATTAGAAAATTCTATGAGAATTCAATTACTTAAATACAAAAATAATAAATTTATTGAATAATTGAATGTTTCTTAAAATTTAATTTTTTTGACAAATCCTAATAAACTTTTTAACAACACTACATTTTTCGAGGAATTCGATTAAAATTATATTAAAAATGAGTGAAATTCTGTGATAAGTTTTTTTATTTAGGAAAATAATTGAATTCCTGTAAATAAATTTAATATTTATAAAAATAATTGAATTATGGCGAAGAAATTTATAAAAAAAATTTGTAAATAATTGATTTTATGTGAAATTGTTATTATTTATGAAAATAATTAAATGTTTTCGTAGAATTTTATTAAAAAATTTGTTATGTACTGAAGTAATTGAATTAATTTGGAAAATTTAACTAAAATTGGAGTAGATATTGAAAATTATTGAGAAAATTTT
Source organism: Leptopilina heterotoma (assembly GCF_015476425.1). Lineage (NCBI taxonomy): Eukaryota > Metazoa > Arthropoda > Insecta > Hymenoptera > Figitidae > Leptopilina > Leptopilina heterotoma. The sequence continues at coordinate 508,506 of NW_025110949.1, read as the reverse complement.
TTTAAAATAATTCAAATTTTGACAAGAATTTTAAAAGTATGAAAAATTAAAGTTTACCAAGATTCAAATTTGAAACCTTTTCGAAATTCAATTATTTCTAAAAATTCACTCTTAATTCTTTTAATATTTAATTATTATCTAAAATTCATTTTCAATTAATTTTTTATTAGAAAATTCCACGATAAGTCAATTATTTAAATACGAAAATAAATATTTTATTGAATAATTGAATCTTTCTTAAATTTGAATTCTTATACATAATTTTATCAACAAATTTTTAAAAAATTAAATTCTTTCAATGAATTTTAATAAAATTTTTAAGAATAATTACATTTTTTGAGGAATTTGATTAAAATTCTATTATAAATAATTAAAATTCTGCAATGAATTTCGAAAAAATTTATGCAAATTCTGTTTTTAAAAATTGATAAGTAGAATATTGAAAATCCTTGAATTAAGAAGTATCTTTGAAAATAAATGAAATTTTGTTACGAATATTATTGAAATTTTTAAAAATAATTGAATTCTTCTGATGAATACTATTATTTATGAAAATAATTGAATTTTGCAATGAATTTTATTAATTTTGAAAATAATTGAATTTTGCAATGAGTTTTATAAAAATTCCTCAAAATAATTGAATTTTGCTACTTATTCATTTATAAAGATAATTGAAATGTTGACAATGTTTTTCCAGATTTTTTGAAAATAATTGAATTTCTGCAAAAAATTTTGTTAATTTTGAAAATAATTGAAAATTTGATTAAAATAGTAGAATTGAAAATAAATCATTGAATTGAGGAAATTTTTTGAAAATAATTCAAATTTTGCTAAGAATTTTATTAAAATTTTTGAAAATAATTGAATTTCTACGAAGAATTTTATAACTTTTGAAAATAATTGAATTTCTGCAATCATTTGTGACTTCTTCAAAATTCAATCTTTTTTTAGTGTTTTTAACTAAAATTCTTCTATAAATCCATTATTTTGAATTATTAAAATTTTTCTAAATTCTAAGTTCTTTGAAATTTGAAACCTTTTGAAGTTAATTTATTATAAAATTTGTAAACGCAACTGTATTAAAATTAAATTAATTTTGAAAAATTAAGTATACAATTATTTAGTAAATAATTTATAAGTAATAATTTTATAAGTAATTCTTTAAGAATTAAGTTGTTTGAAACTAAATTATTGTCAGAAAGAGAAGAAATTGAAAGTTTTGTATTAGAATTCGTGGTAATTTCATAGTTTATAAGGGAAACAAAAAAGACACAAAAATTCCGAAATTTCTTATAAATTCTAAAAATTAAATTTTTTCCAGTGCTTTTAATAAAAATCCCCTACCTATGGCAACCCTGTTAAATAAATATTTATAACATTGAGATTTAATGACAGTAATGACACATCACTGATATTTTGCCCTGATGACGAAAGGACGCCAACATAAAATAGAAGAAAATTTGTTGAAAATTGAGCTAAACACTAATCAACCCTGACACAGAAATGCATTAAAACATCAAAACACTAGTTGGTAAAAGTGAAAATTCCCACGAAAATATATATTTCCTTCATCCGTGGGAAAAACGGTACTTTGACATTGCGTAAAATGACATAGGATTGCAAAGGAAACCAAGGTTGAAAATATGCAATTAGCGAATATTGAGTATCATTGAGAAAAAGAAGAGAAAACTGCTAAACACTTGGGACTAAACAGCGCGCTTGACACAATAATTCAGAACAAGTAATATTTGAAACAAATCAATTTTTCGGCACAAGTGACTTGACGAGCGTGTACATGCCAACAATGTCTAAATATCTTTGAAAAAAAATTCGTCTACACACTCGAAAACGACTCACGAATCGTCCTCTGGACATTGGAGAACCACTCTCTACGTTCCGGAGTCGTGGGCATTGTTGACCGGTTCGGGGGGGGCTTATAAATAGACGCGAGAAGCCGATTGTCAAATCCACCCCCAACGAACAACAATATTACGATAGTAGTGAAAACCTATATGAATCTCCCTTACCTGAGCGTGTACTCGTCTCCGAGAATTTTAAATCGTCCTGCTTACACTGCAGGCACACAGCACTTGGACTCTCGGTGAAAACTCCGTCACGGCTCATATTGTCGAGCACACAAAATTTACGCTAATAACGCGAGAAAGTCGCCTTCGTCCATGTTCTTCGCCATTCTTCGCATTCTGCACCGTTTTCGCTGCACTTGTAAATTCACTTCTAGCCATGAAATAATGGGAATATTCCCCTGTTATATTTCAATCTTTCCCGGATATTTCCCTCTAATATTTCAATATTACTTGGTAAATTTGCAATAATATCGGAATAATAGTTGCAAGTTTTGGAAAGATTTCCTAAGATTTCCTTTATTTTTCAGGTTAGGTTAGATTTAGCAGCAAGACAATACGCATGCGCCGATCCCTATTTTCTGATTGGTTGATTCGTCTATACACGAAATTTAAAATGAAACAAAACTAATTGTTATTATGAATAATATGACTTAATTTAATTATCTATAATTTAAGTTTTATCAATTAAATGTCTTTATTTACGAAACAGTTTTTAAAAATAAAAAAGAATTTGTAGCTTAGTCTGTAGAAAGAATAATTAGATCTGTTTTCTTTATTAGCGCCCCTGGTGATGAAAGTGGACAATTTTTGTGTTTAAATGACAACCCTGTATACGTCACAATCGTCACAAATTCGCGATTCTTGGACTCTAATTAACCCTGCGTTTTTTTATTTTCTATTAAAGTTAAGTGACATTAATTAAAGCGTATTTATAATTCTTGAATTCAAGGAGAAAATTATTTAACTGCAAAATGACGAGTACAGTGACTACAAATCAATCTACTCTGCTACCTCTGGGTAAGAAAAATAATTAATTTCCTCATTGTTTTTTTTCAAATGAAATGTAAACAATTAGTAGGCATTGGGGACAAATGTTCTAACCAGGTTTTTTTAAAGACTTTTTTTCGAACTTGAATTCCCGTTCCAAGAAATTAAGAGATCTCTTATCTGAAATTAATCTTTTTTAAAACAACCCATGTTTCCATTTGAAGGGTTTATGATTGTTAGATTTATAAGTTCTAAGAATATTTATAGCAAATATTTTGTGTACTTGAGTTGAGAATAATTTATTTTCAATTCGTGCTAGACAGTTGTTAATGATTCAATTGTTCTTTAATTTGTTCAATTGTTTATTTACATTATTGTATGAGATCCACATTTGTCTCTAAGGTCTCTAACGTCTTTTTAACGATTTTAAATTACTTATTTCTAGATTAAATTGAAGCGGAAAATAGAAAAATAAATAATAATTTTCTTGCTTTAAATTAATATATACTTGTAACAAAAATAATAAATCAATATTAATAATTTAAAGTGCGTTATTTTCAAGTATCGTGAAACATAACCTTAAAATACATGAAATAAATTGAAAATACCTTTAGATATTTTAAAAATCAATATTTATGTATTTAAATCAATATTTATGGGAAATTTACATGATTATTTAATGTTTGTAGAATTGGTGGACAAATGTATCGGCTCGAGGATACATATTATTATGAAAAACGACAAAGAAATCGTTGGCACTCTTCAGGGTTTCGACGATTTTGTAAATATGCTTCTCGAGGATGTTACCGAAAGTGAAGCAACGCCGGAAGGACGAAGGGTTACAAAATTGGACCAAATTCTCCTAAACGGAAATAATATTACGATGGTAATATTATTAAATTTTCAATTGACAATCAGAATATTCAGGCCTCGGATAATATAACTTTTTTCGATTATTTTCAAAAAAAATGCGACTTTTTCGATTTTTCTTTCACCTATTTGCAACAAAATACCACTTTTTTGGTATAAAATGATAAATATTTCAATTTTCAAAATGTGAAAAATAATTATGGTCAAATCTTTTTCTCTAAAGGGTTTTACATTTTTTTCTATGAAATAAAAAAAAAGTTATTAAAAGTGAAATTATGCATTAAAATAAGTATAAAAAATTTAATTTTTAATATTTTTCAAAATTTATATTAGAATTAGACTTTTTGAAAAATATTTTTATTAATTTCGTCAATAAAATAAGTTACCAAAAGTCAGGAGAATCAAGAAAGTCAGAAAATTTTATCTAAAATTGTGAAAAATTACCAATTTGATAGAAATGATACAAAAATGATTGTTTTTGAGATCCTTTCAAAATATTAATATTTTAAATTGTTCTTAAATTTTCTTTTTCACTTTTAAAACTCTAAAAAAATACGAGAAAAGTTACAGTTGCAATTTTTATTGAAAAAAATTGAATTTTCGAATTTAAATACTTGAATTCTCGAAGAAGTTTTTAAAAATTATTAAACATAATTCATTGAGACAAAAGTTTTAATATAAAATTCTAAAAAAATAATTAAATATTGTTAGAGTTATAGTAGATATTGTTAGAAATAATTAAATTTCAAAAGGTTTAAAAGCAGAATTTTAAATAATTTTAGTGGTGTTTGAATTGAAGCTTTTTTTCTAAATAAATGAGTTGTCAAAAAATGTTTTTAAATTTCTTAAAATTAATTTATTTAGGAAAAAATTTTAGTTGAAATTCTAAAAATAATTGATTTAAAGAAGAATTTAAGTTAAAATTTTCGGAAATAATTAACTATTGGAAGAGTTATACCATAAATTTTTAGAATTTGAATTTCAAAAGGTTTAAAATTTGATTTTTAAATAATTTTAATTAAAAATTCTAAAAAACTTAGTTTCTTGAAAAATTTTAATTTATACTTTTGTTTAAAATTAGTTAAATTATTGAATATACTTTTAATGGAAAAATGATCGAAATGTAAAATTAAATGAAAAACAATGAATTGAAATTTTTGAATGAAAATTTCATAAAACTTTAATATTAGTAATATTTTAATTCAATTTCTTTTTCTAAATAATTCAGTTGTCAAAGAAAGTTTTCAAATTTATTAAAATTAATTGATTTAGAAAAAAATTTTAGTTGAAATTCTAAAAACTAAAAAAAAACCACATGTAGTTACAGTTTCAATTTTAATAATGAATTAAAATTTTGAATATACAATTAATTTAAAAATTTTCGAAAAATCGAAATTTCGTGAAATTGATTTAAATTTTTGAAATAATTCAATTCACAAAAAATATTTGAAAAATTATTAAAAATAATTGATTTAGAGAAGAATTTTAGTTACAAATTTTAGATAATAATTTAATATTGGAAGAGTAATAGTAGAAATTTTTAGAAAAATTTGAAGCTCAAGATGTTTAAAATTGGATTTTCAAATAGTTTTAAAATTAAAAAATCTAAATAAAACCTAGTTTTTTTTTTAAAAATGATTTTAATTCAAATTTTTGTTTGAAATTTGTTGAATTTTTGAATAAATGAATTTTAATTGATTATTTTTCTAGTATTCGAAATGATGTAAAATTGAATTGAAAACAATTGAAATTTAGATTTTTTCGAAATAATTGATTTCTCAAAGAACTTTCTCAAATTTATTGAAAGTAATCGATTTAACGAAAAATTGAAGTTAAAAATTCTAGAAATTTAAAGAAGACTATGTTCCAATTTTAATAAAAAATTGAACTTTTATATTTAAATAATTATGAAATTCTCGAAGAGATATTTTGAATATAAACAAATAATTTGATTTAGAGAAGAATTTTTTAGTTACAAATGTGAGAAAACAATTGAATTAAATTTCAAAAGGTTTTTCTAAAACTTAATTAAAAAATTGAATTTTATAAGTAATTTAAGTAAACTTTGTTTTTTTCTTGAATAAATTGAAAATTATTAAAGATAATTTATTCAAAACTTGTTAAAAATAATTAAGTTAAAAAGGGTTTTAAATAGGGATTTTTGAAAATTTAAATTGTCACAGAAATTAAATTATTCAATAATATTTAAATTTTTTTAAAATTATATTTTTGAATAATTTTTTTAAAAAATTCTAGAAAATAATTATACATACTTTGAAAGAATTACAATTGAATTTTTTAGAAAAATTGAAATAAAAAGAAAATTTCTTTCTTTTCCGACTTTTTTTGTATTTTGAATCTACTAAAACGACTTTTTTGCGTCTTAAATTATTCCGAAGCCTGGATTTAAAATCAAACAAATAAATGAAATCGAAAATTATCACATTCAAATTTTCTTTCTTTTTGTTCTAGCTCGTTCCTGGAGGAGAAATGCCAGACACGTAGAAACATGAAATTCTCCAAATCTTTTCTTATTTCTTGCAAAAAAAGACTTATACGAAATATTTCCTTTTTTTAATAAATCTTTCTTTTTTTAACAAATTCTAACAAATTTTAATTTTTTGCGCTCATTAAAAGAGTGAAACCTTAAAATTGTAAATTAATGAACGCCACTTATCAACTTGTCCAGTTCAGTGATAATGACAATTAAAGCTGGTCTACGTCTTCTGTTTTCCGCCCACATTTCTACATACAAATCATTGTATTTTCCGTTAAAACCATCATCGCATTTTACGCTAAATGGCCTCGATCCACAACCTGTGAGGTATAAAATGGTGTGTCTGTGCAGGCCTTGAAATGGCGATTTTCTGGAGAGCATTTGCCAAGCTACCACTCCTAAGGAATAAATGTCTGCTGCTGGCGTTGGCACTTCACCTCTCACCACTTCAGGTGCTGCATATCCTGGAGTTCCCTAAAAATTAGGCAAAAAAAAAAAAATAGAACCAAAATATCATCTGAAATACTTTTTTAGATGATTTTTTTTCTTCTTACGAAATAGGTATTTAAAAAGTTATTAAAAATTGCAGAGAAAGATATTTTAAATATTCTATTTCTATTTTCAAAAATCAACTTTTAAAGAATTTTAATTGAATTCCATTAAATCAATATTTTCAATATTTCCGAAAATTCAAAAACATGCACAAAATAAAAAAAAAAATTTTTAGAATTGTTTTATCATAATTTTTTAAGATTCAATTACCTTCGAACAAAGTAAATTAAAATTTTTAAAAAATAATTTAAATTTCTTAAAATCTTTTAAGAATAATTGAATTTTTAAAAAATCAAATTTTTGATGAATTTTAATTAAATATATTATAAATTTATAATTATTTATAATTTATAATTTATAAATATTATAAATATATTAAAAATTTAAATTTGGTAAAATCTTTAAAAAAAATAATTTAAATTTATTAAAATCTTTTAAGAATAATTGAATTTTGATAAAATCTTTCAAAAATAATTGAATTTTTAAAAAATATTTTAAAAATTCAAATTTTTGAAGAATTTTAATTAAATTGAAATTAAAATTAATATTAAAATTAAATTTCTTCAAAAATTTGAATTTTCAAAATATTTTTTAAAAATTCAATTCTTTTTGAAAGATTTCATCAAAATTCAATTATTTTTCAAAGATTTTAATAAATTAAAATTTTTTTAAAAAACATTTTACCAAATTTTAATTTTTTTGGACATTTTTTAATTATATGTAATTGTAAAACTATTGTCTTTCAAAAATTATGAAGAAATATTTTTTTATTTCTTGTAGAAAAATAAATTAGAATTATTTAATTATTTGTTTCAAAAAATTATTCAAGTTTTGCATAATTGAATTTGGAAATTAGTGAAGAATCAGGGAAATTCAAATTAAAATTTTTGTAACAACACTAAATTAAATAAACGAATTTTTTTCTATTCTTAATCGACTAAAGCGATTTTTTTTTGCTCGTTAAAATTAAATTCGAATAAATAATAATAATAACGCTAATTGTTCGAGCTTATCACAATTATTTTAAAACTCCCGCTAATTTTCTTGTTTCCTTCCGGAGAATTTAAAAGAATTTTCCACGAATTTTCTCTACTTCAATTATTTGAATGTATCTCCCGTATCTCCCTATTTTCAACCTTTTTTAAAATAAAAATTGATAAATAATTAACATTGCATAATATAAATTTGAAAATGACAAATTAGTAAAAGAAATACTTAAAAACAATTTGAAAAAGGATAATATTTTGAAGGTAATTGTAAAGGTTGTAAAATTTATAGATTTTTTAGGTTATGTTTAAATGTTTTACTGTTCATGTTCGTTTTATTGGTTTTGTTATGTAGTTTTTATTGTAAAAAAAATTGGAAGCGTAAAAATTAAATTCTATTTTAATTGAATAATTAAAAACCTTTTAAAAAAACTTAGAAATAATTGTTTGACAAATTCTCATAAATTCTCCAGGAGAATTTTGGTCAGTTATATTTCTGGGTAATATTTCACTTGGCGACTTGGCGTTGGCATCATTCTTTGTCAATTGTCGCCATTACGCTTTTTTTGCCATCATTCACACACGTCTCCGAGTTAAAGTCGAATATATTTAATAAAAGTTTAGACAATGAGTCGCGATAAATATCATAAAAATAAATCAAAAAGATCAAGAAGAAGTCACAAGAGTAAAATGGAAAAAAATGATGAGTTACACGAGTTACGCAAAGAATTAAAGGATCTACGGAGCATGGTGAGAAATAGTCGTGACCGATCACGGTCTATTAGGTCAAATAATACAAGAAGGACAAGAAGCAATTCGAATAAACGATCGAGAGACGACAATTATTATGGTGACGAGCGTGACCCGAGAGCCGCGTCACGCCATAGTCGTCGCAGGTATCGTTCTCCGTCTACTTCGCTTTCATCGTCAACGTCATTGTCTTCGTTATCCTCTTTGTCCGTCTCTGAATCATCGTCATCGTCACATTATGAAAAACGGTAATGAAATTTACAGTTAAATAGTAAACGGGGTGTCTACTAACCGGTTATTTCAGGAAATTAATTATAATTGTGAATCGAAAATAACTTGTATTTGGAGGTTATGTTGCCAATTATAACGTGGAGCAATTTTTGTTCTTAAATAAAAATAATTAAATTAATAATAGTTTTAATGTGTTTCTTTTCGTAAAATTATATCGAGTAAGGTCTAAAATAACTTTTTCAAATGACTATATTATTCTAAAATAGTAAATAATTATTTTTTTCACAAAGTCGACATAATTGGCACACTTTTATCCTATACGGAATTCTTTTATAATTTATAGTGTCTATGACATTCAAAAGTGGTATTTTTCCTCGCAATTACAGAGAAATTTTTTACAGTGCATCATCATCATCATCATGGACGTCATTGTCTAGCAGCTCAAGCTCAAGTGCCTCAGATCGAGCGTCACGGAAACGACGCAGACATCATTCACCTGCAGGCGACAACTCTTTCGAATATTCGAGCAACTCTTTCGAAAATGTCGACGAAAATAAACAAAATGTCCCAGAACATAATTCTTCTTTACCAGAGCTTTGGCTACAAATTTCCAAGTCAGGATACCCCGAGGAGGAAACTAAGGAACTCATCGAAAAGTACCCAATTCACAGTATCTTAAAAGATTTGCAATCTCGGGAAATTGACCCAGAAATTAAATCAGTAATAGATAAATCAGTTCTGGAGGAGGACAAGCAACTAGAGCTTTTGCAAAAGCAATTAAGCGCCGGCACGACAGCCATAGGAATCTGTTTGACAGAATTGTTAACAAAACTAAAGGCTGAGATTGATATTCATCAGGTGATTAGTCGTTTGGAAGATGCAGGAAAAATACTTTCAGACTTACACCACAAAATTTCAATGAATCGGCCATCATTAATCACCCCGCGATTGAGTGAGATTATGAGATCTGTCGCGAAAGACTGTGAAGTTGACACTTGGCTTTTCGGGAAGAATTTTGGGGAAAAACTTAAAGCGGCAATAGTAGCGGAGAAATCCGGTAATAAAATTGCGAAAACGACAAATGGTAATCGTAAGGAAAGGGAATATCGAAAGGAATCAAAGTCTTCAAAATCCGAAGGATCCCGCAAGAGGAGTAGAAAGGGGACTCGTCAGGGGAGACAAGAGAGAAACCAACGAAATCGCGACACGAGAAGTCTTAGCCGAACATCGAGTAAGTATTTTTGCCGGGAGACCAAGAATGTCTCAAATTGAGTAAAACTGAACCCTTTAAATTGCAGGATACGAAATTACTTTCATATCCAATCCTTAGCTTTTTTTAGATTTCAGCCACTAAAAGCTATTTTTGTTTCTTTTTTAAAAATTTAAACTACTTTAAATTCGCTAATGCTAGAAATCAAAAAACTATTCTTAAAAATTATAATCGAATTTTTTTTAACGATTCAATTATTCAAGAAAAATATTCGAAATTCAATTATTTTCTATATCTTCTAGTATTTTCATAAAACTGCAAAAGAAAAGAATTTAATTAATATTTAAAAAAATAAATATTGATAAAATTCATCCAAAATTCAATTATTTTCATAAAATATAAAATTTACACAGGAATTTAATTAATTTACAATTGTGTTTTCAAAAAAATTACTAATAATAACATTTTTCATGCAAATTTAATTTTTTTCAAAAATAACAAAAACTTTCACAGAAATTCAATTCTTTTTAAACATTTAATTAAAATTTTTCGCAATAATTCAATTATTTTCATAAAAAATAAAATTCTGCTCAGGAATTCAATTATTTTTGAAAATTCTTAGCAACTATTTAATTATTTTCATAAATAATAAAATTCATCGCAGGATTACAATTTTTTAAATACAATTTTACAGGAATTGCTCAAAAAATGTAATATTTCTTAAAAATTTAATTTCAATTCCTCGAAAAAATCAATGATTTAAAAAAATGATTTTTTAAAACTGTTTTGAAGAATTCAATTATTTACAAAAATATTAGAATTTTTCACAAGAAATTCAATTATTTTCAAATATTTTAATAAAATTTGTTCCAAATAAATCAATTATTTTAAATACAATTTTAATTAAATTTTTTTCAAATAATTCAATTATTCTTTTAGATTTTAATAAAATTCTTCCCAAGAATTCAATTATTTACATAAATAATTCTTCGATAGAATTCAATTAGGGGTCGTCCATATACCACGTGGACACTTTTGGGGGGAGGGGGGGTTAAAAAAAGGTTGAAAATGTCCACGATCCCATGTATTTTTGTGTCCACAAGGGGGGAGGGGGGGTCAAAAATCTTTGAAAAACTGTCCACGTGGTATATGGACGACCCCTTATAGCAATAAATATCAAAATTATTCCCAAAAATTTAATTATTTTGAGGCATTTTAATAAAATTCTTTGCTCTTTGGAAGAATTCATTTATTTTTAAATATTTCAAAAAAATTTCGAAAAAATCAATTATTTAACAAAATTTTTATAGAATTCTTCACAATAATTCAATTACTTTCACTAATAAAAACATTTTTTCATGGAAATTCAATTTTTTAAAAAATTTTTGATAAAATTCTAAGCAAGAATTAAATTATTTTCATAAATAAGAAAATTCGTCGAAGAATTTCAATTATTTTTAATACTATTTTAATTTAATTAATCGAAAAATATAATTATTTTTAGAAATAAAGTTTTCCACAAGAATTCAATTATTTAAAATAAAATCTTTATTATACAATTTTACAAGATTTGCTTAAAAAATGTAATTATTCTTAAAAATTTAATTTAAATTCATCGAAAAAAAACAATTATTTAAATAATATTTTTTTTAAATTCTTTGGAAGAATTCAGTTATTTACAAAAATATTAGAATTTTTCACAGAAATTCAATTATTTTCAAATATTTTAATAAAACTGTTCAAAAGAAATCAATTATTTAAAATACAATTTTTACATTTTTTTGAAATAATTCAATTATTCTTTTAGATTTTAATGTAGGAAATTATTTGCTGATGAAGAATTTTAATTAAGGAAGATTTCGACTATATCAGCAATTAGTGACATCTATTAGAAGTCAATTGAACTCTTTGGTTTAGAGTCAGGTGTTATTCTTAAGATAATTATTTTCTTAAGATAATTATTTTAATTATCTTTTAGATTTTAATAAAATTCTTCCCAACAATTCAATTATGTCGATAAGTAACAAAATTATTCCTGAAAATTTAATTTTTTTGAGGTATTTTAATAAAATTCATGGCAAAATTAAATTATTTTCATAAATAACAATATTCATCGCAAGAATTCAATTATTTTTAAAAGTAATACATTTCTTTTTGGAAATTCAATTTTTTAAAAAAATTCTAATAAAATCGTTCGCAGGAATTCAATTATTTTCATAAATAATAAAATGCTTTTTAGAAATTCAATTATTATGAAAAGAATTTAATGAAATACATCATAGACATTCAATTATTGTCAAAAATTTTTAATAGAATTCTTTGTAAAATTTAATTATTTTCAAAAACTTATCGCAATTCTATGATTATCAATGTCTACTATTTTCATAAAATTTCTAAACAGAATTTAATTATTTAAAAATTTTTTGTAAAAATCTTCTTAAGAATTTTAGTTTCTTTTCATGAATAATAGAAGTTTCTCATGAATTCAATTATTTAAATTAGAATTTGCATAAAATTAGTTTGAAAGAAATGAATTATTTAAAAATTTTTCTAAAATGCTTCGCAAGAATTAAATTATTTTTATAAATATTGAAATTCTTTCATAAATAATAAAATTCGTTGCAGAAATTCAATTTATTTGGAGGATAAGAAAGAATGAAATATTTTTGTTGAAAATTAGGGAAAAGTCAAGGAAATAAAATATAGAATGAAATTTTTGTCAGTTTTGTGAATTGTCTAAAACAAGTTTTTTTGTTCGCCAAGTTTAATTTTTTGATAGCTACTTTTTTACTATACTTTTTTAGTGTGAAAGCTGCTTTTTTAAAATTAATTATCGAGTGCGAAGTAACTTCTGTAAACTTTCTTCTTATTCTTTAAACCTTTAAACCAAATGTTGATTTACTTGTTTCTTCTTTTAGGAAGAAACACCTGTTAGCTGAAAAGCTTACTCTAGGAGGATAAGGATCTCGGCAACAAGGTTAGACCTCATTATCAGAAGCTCCGATATCTCACAAAAATTTGGACCAAAAACAGATTTATAATTTAAAGATTTCTTAAAGAAACGGATAACTTTCATCGTATTAGCGCCTTCAACGCTTCAGTTTCGTTTACGAAAAAAAAGGGAGTAAATATAATTTGTTAATCAGAGACTTTGTCTAATTATTAGACAGACCGCAGGTTGGTCAGATAAGGTAAGTTCATTTGGAAAATGTTATAACCATTATTCATTCCGTGATAATAAAAATAATTTTGTAAGTTGTGTTTTTTATAAGATTGCAATGTAAATAAATTGCATACTTATTCAAATCGAATTTTTATCTTTGAACTACAATTGATCTGCAAGTGACGTTTAATCGAAACTTTGCAAGTAGATCTCTTCCCAAAAAATACCCGAATTAATTTTACTAATTTTTTTCTGAAATTTACTTCGTATGTCGTTAAATTAATATAATTTTGAAACAAAAATAGCGTTGTAATAAAAATTTTGATTGAAAATTTAAAAATATTTACGGGCTACGAAAAAAGATAACAAAAATATCAAATAATTAACGGAAAAAGTTTAACAGAAAAAATAAATTGATTTGAAAAAGCTGAAGTTAAAAGAAAAAGTAAAAAAATCTTGAAATTAAATTTTACGCGCTATAAATACAATAATTTTTACTTAATCTAAAATTCCCCTTTTTTTACATAACGTTACATGAAAAAATCACTGATTCCTGAATCAGGAATTAATTTCAAAGGATTTGATTTAATAGTTTAAATTATTACTTGATTGATGAATACGTAATGAAACCCACATGGAAAACATATTCGAGGCACGATTCATTCAGCAGAACAGAGCTTCCAAAATCGGCGAGTTTCGGTTGGCTGTCAACACCAAAGAGAATATTTTTCGGCTTAACGTCGCCGTGAACGATTCCAGAATTGTGACAAAATCTGAGAGCACTGGCAATTGCTTTCCAAATGGAAACCCTCTCCACAGGATCGAGGGATGTTTTCTCGAGCTTCTCCTCAAGTGAATTCTCACACAACTCCATCGTTATCACGGAGAGAAGATCTCCTTCCTCGATTGCCAAAACTTTAATGATATTCTCATGCGCCAACGAGGCGGCGTGCTTCTCCGCTTCGAGAATTGAATCTCCATGCTTCTTACGATCGACCAATTTTGCAGCCACCTTATCTCCTAATCGTTAAGATTACGTTAAATTTACTTTTTAATGCACTCGAGTAAAATGAAGCCATTTATGAAAATTACCCTTATACGACGCTCTGTAAACTTTTCCGAAACTTCCGGAACCTAAGACAGTTGGATGTTGATTTTGAAGACCTTTGTTAACTAGCAGTTTTCTGTTTGGAGTATCGACTTTAAATGGAGTGAGAAAAGTTTCTTTACTTCTTTCAGGCTCGTTTAGAAGGTTTCGTCTGACATGCGAAGAAACTGGAGATAATCTATATATAGAGACAACTTTTTCAAATAGCAAATAAATTAGAAGAAAAATTTACTACTCAACTTTTTCTATTTTAATTGAAATTTTGTATTCAGGGCTCGAACTAGGTCCGAAAATCCCGTAAAAGTCTGTAAATTTGCTTGAAGTCCGTGAAAGTCCGTTTTTTTGAAAAAAGGTCCGTAAAGACCGTAACTTTATTGAGAAAAGACGAAAACTTCGTAAATTGTACGATATAATTTATAGAATTTTAAAGAAATTACAAATGATTGCAGAAATTCAATTATTTTCAAAAGTAATAAAATTCTTCACAAAAATTCAATTATGTGTTCAAAAATATTTAAAAATTCTCATTAAAATTTCAATTATCTTTAGAAATATAATTAAATTCTTCTCCGAAATTCAATTATTTTTAAAAATTTTTCTCAATTCAATGATTTTCAATATCTATTTTCATAAAATTTTCCAAAAGAATTCAATTATTTTAAAAAAAAATTTAATAAAATTGTAAACAAACTTTTAATTATTTTCAAAAAATAATAAAAATAATACAGGAATTTCATTATTTACAAATTTTTTCTATAAATTTCTTCGCAATCATTCAATTATTTTCATAAATATTAAAATTTTTACGGAGATTCAATTATTTTCGTAAATAATAAAATTCTTTTTATGAATTCAACTATTTTTGAAAATTTTAATAAAACTCGTAAAAATTTCAATTATCTTTATAAATAATAAAATTCTTTTTAGGAATTCAATTACTTTCTAAAATTTTAATAAAATTCTCGTTAAAATTTCAATTATCTTTATAAATAATAAAAATATTCTGCAAAATTCAACTATTTTCAAAAATTTTAATAAAATTCTTGTCAAAATTTCAATTATTTTCAAAAATTCTCCACAATTCAATGATTTTCATTAGCTACTGTTTTAATAAATTTTTTCAAAAGAATTCAATTATTTTCAAATAATTCCGATAAAATTTTACGCGAGGATTTCGGTATTTTCTTAACCCTTTGAGGACCAAATTTTTTCTTAAAAAATCGCGATTTTTCATTTTTAAGCAAACTTTTCAGGGAAAGTTATTGAAGTTTTTTACTTAAAGACCAGTGTTTGTGATACGAAATTTTCCAGACTATGCGAAAATTATTGTTTCAATATTCAGTTTTGAAAATTAAGAAATTTATGCCCGAGTTAATAAAAAAATGTTCATGTTGCCTGAAAGCAACACTGGTCCTCAAAGGGTTAAATAATAAAAATTTCACAGAAATTCAATTGTTTACAAATTTTATTAAATTTCCTCGCAATAGTTTCATTTATTTTCATAAATACATTCAATTTTTCAATAAATTATTTATTTTTGTCTTTAAATAATTGAATTCTTGTAAAATTTACTATTAAAAATTGATTTAAAAATGAATTTTAGTTGAAAGCAATAACAAAAATTGGATTTTAGAAACAAATTACAAATAATTGCGGAATTTCAATTATTTTGAAAAAATAATAAAAATTCTTCGCAGAAATTCAATTATATGTTAAAAAATTTATAAAAATTCTCATCAAAATTTCAATTATTTTTTTACAAGCAATAAAATTCTTCTCCGAAATTCAATTATTTTCAAAAATTTTCCTCAATTCTTGACAAAATTTCAATTATTTTTACAAGCAATAAAATTTTTCTCCGAAATTCAATTATTTTCTAAAATTTTAATAAAATTCTTAGCAAAATTTCAATTATTTTCAAAAATATTGATAAAATTCTATGCAAACATTTAATAATTTTTATCAATCATAAAATTCTTTTTGGGAAATCAATTATTTTCGTAAATAATAAAATTCTTTTTAGGAATTCAATTATGTTCATAAATAGTAAAACTCATTGCAGAGTTTCAATTATTTTTAATACAATTTTAATTGAATTCCTCGAAAAAATTCTTAAAAATTTTATTAAAATTCGTCAAAAGAATTCAATTATTTAAAAATTTGTTAATAAAATTCTTTATAAGAATTCAATTTTAAGGAACTGGCAATTATTCAATAAATTGTTATTTTTGTATTTAAATCTTTGAAAATTTGAATTTTCCATATTTTTATAACTAACAATTCTGTGAAATTAATTTTTTTTTTTGAGAGAAACTTTAATTGCAGATTTTTTTTATTATTTAAAGTTTTTATTTTCGAATATATATTTCATTCAAGAATTTACGAAAAATTAAAATTTTGTAAAATTGAATTGTAAAAAAGTGAATTTGAAAATTCTTAAAGAACTTTTTCAAAAATTATTAAAAATAATGGATTTATAGAAGGTGTTTAGTTAAAAACACGAAAAAAAAATTTAATTTTGTAAAACTTACAAATTATTGCAGAAATTCAATTATTTTCAAGAGTAATAATATTCTTTGCAAAAATTAAATATTTTTTAAAAATAATAAAATCCTTCTTAGCAATTCAATTATTTTCACAAATAATAAAACTCATTGCATAATACAATTTTAATCAAATTCCTTGAAAAATGTAATTATTCTTAAAAATTTTATTAAAATTTTTTTGATAGAATTCAATTATTTGAAAATTTGTTGATAACAATTCTTTATGGGAATGGAATTTTAAGAAACATTCAATTGTTCAATAAATTATTTATTTTTGTATTTAAATAATTGAATTCTCGGGAAATTTTCTAATAAAAATTGATTTAGAAATGAATTTCATTAAAAATTTTAGATAATAATTGAATATTAAAAGCAATATAGCGTGAATTTTTAAAAATAATATTGAATTTTGAAATTAATGTTTTTGAAAAAGTTTAAATGAATTTTTTAAAAAATATTATTTTAAGTTTTTATTTTCTAATATTTACATAATTTTAATGAATAATTAAAAGGAATAGCTCTGAATAACTTTCAGGAATAACTGAAATTTCGAAAAATTGAATATTGTAAACAAATGGATTTGAAAATTTTCAAGAAGTACTTTTTCTAAAATTATTAAAAATAATTTATTTAAAGTAGAATTTTAGTTAAAAATTTTTATTTCTTTTTATATTTTTGTCAGTAATTGGTCCGTAATTTTTTTTTTTTAAATTATTAAAAATAATCGATTTAAAGTAGAATTTTAGTTAAAAAATTTTTTTTACGGTTATATTTTTGTCAGTAATTGGTCCGTAAATGGTCCGTAATTTTTTATTTTTGGTCCGTAAAGTACGTATTTTTAAATACTTTCATTGGTTCGAGCCCTGAAATCACACTCGTAATTTTTTATCACTATTTTGTTCTTACTCACAAATAAATTGATCAAAATATTTTTTAATTATTAGATAATTCTTTTGTTTCAGTAGAAAAATTTAATACTTGAATGTACTTACTTTTGAATATTAATAGATGTCGATGATGGTGATAATCGCCTTAATCCTGATTTTAGAGCTTGAGGTGATGCCATTTTTACTGTTGACTATAAAAAAAATAAATAAATAAATAAATGGTTTTATCCATTAAGGATTTTGTTGAAAGTGTAAAATGATTTATTGTCGAAATTAAAGAGCACTTTGAAACGTGCGAATGAGATCATTGTCAATACAAGACTGGCTTAAATATTTAGATCGTGTTTATTATTCTCCATTGAAATAGCAAATCAAAATATTTGGCATCGTTTTTAAACTTTAAATTTTTGAAAGCATTTTAGAAATGCGAAAAATCAATTTTTATTTTATACTTATTACTAGAACTTGATATCAACTTAAAATACTTTCATTATTGTCATTAAATTTATTTTTGACCGTTTATTTATTTATTGAAATATTGAAAGATATATTCAGTATAACTTTCACACAAGGTATGATACAAAATTAGAAACTTAATGTCTGAAACTTGTAATTAACAGAAATAGTTTAACAAAAATAATAATTTGATTTAAAAAAGCTGAAGTTCAAAGAAAAAGTAAAAAAAGTCTTTAAAATAATTTTTATTCGCTATAATACAATAATTTTTATTTAATTTAAAAATTCCTCTTTTTTTAAACTGAATCCCTTTTTTTTACCTAATATTACAAAGTTACAAAATTTTTTATTAAGTAGTTAATTTTAATTAAAAAAAAAATTAAAGAAGTGAATTAAAATTTTTTTTTAATTGAAATTTTTGAAAAATTTTATTTAAAATTCTAAAAAATTAATTTTTTAATTATATTTCAATTTTGATTTTTAAAAACAATTGAAACTTTATGGACAAGTAAAGTTGGATTTCTGTAATAATTTATATTTCCGAAATTATTTTTCAATTTTTATAATTGAATTTGTTAAATTTTTAAATGTTACAAAAAAATCGTGGAAATTAAATATTAACCACAGTAATACATTTTATTTTTAAAATAGTCTTAAAGTTTTAAATTTTTTTTTTTAACTCCTACTGAGTTTTTTTATAGGGATCAGGGAAAAAGTGAAAATTCTGTCTGGAAATTAGAGAAGTCAGTGAAAAAGAAATTAAATTTTTACTCTCAACATTTTCAATAATGTAATTAAAATGAAAAATTATACTATTAAAAATAAAATAAATTGGGTATTACATTTCAAATTAGTTTTTTTTAATTGAACGACTTTCAAAGTGTATTGCAATTAATTATCAAACTTTATCAGAAAAAATAAGTAAGTTGGTGAAAGTGGAAAAATTTTTTCCTAATTAATATAATCAATCGCAAAATATAATTAGCAGGATTAATATAAAAAGTGAAACTGCTCAAGTTTTGGCAATTAAAATATATACGTTTATTTCTTTGCTCTCTAATAATATTCTAAAGCATAAACGATTCTCTAAGGAGGCTCTTAATATTTATTATTTTTAATACTGAGAATTAACTAGATTATTTACAATATTTCTATCATCTCGAAACAATAATAATCATCATAGTCTCTTAATAATAAGGAATAATATATTTTTGTATTTTACGATTTCAATAACTGTAGATTTTTCTATAATAACAATTTTTTTTTCTTAATTAATTGTGTGTCGCAGACATTGTAGAGCCGTAACTAATATTCAGATCTATAGCACTTCTATCACAATTATTGAGGATTCAATATCATAACTTATTCTGCAATTTTTCTCTCTTGCACCGATTGTACGGTTTTTACATTCTCATTTTTTATTTAAAATATCCATTAACATTAAACATGATTTTCTTCATAACAATTTAATTAGTAAAATACTCTGGAATTTCAAAATAGAATATATCCTCTTTCTTTATATAATTAAGTCTCTTTACAATATACAATATTTTATGTCTAAGTTTTTTCTGTCTCTTACGTTCAGTAGCAAAACGAGATTAAAATCATTTATCACTTGGTCGTTTTTTAATTAGTGTAACACACTCGCAACTGTATTTGATTTTTTCATCATTTTCAGAAAATATATTTTATATTTTTTGCCATTTACCAGATTTCGCATTGGAATTAGTTTTTAAAAACGAATTTCGACGAATGCGCAGAATTTTTGGCAAACACGTTTGCAAGTGAATTACTAGAAACTATTGTACGTCTAAAACAAATAATATAATTATTTGTTTTAAGAGTTATTGAATTAGCTGAACAAATTGAATTATTCGAGAAAATAAAAATTAATTGAAATATTTAAATAGCAAAAGTATAAGAATTTTACATGCAATGCGAAAGGAAAAAATTTTTTAAAAATTTTGTCTTTTACAATTTTTATAAGTATATTTTTTTACTAGTTAATGAGTATTTTACGGCTAATGTTAGATTGAGTTTGAGTTCTAAGTTCTTTCTTTATTTGTAAATAAAAAATAAATTCAACTTTGAACTCTAGTTCAATTCCGTTGACTTCTGAACATGAATGTGCTTCAGTTGTACACATTTTTTCCATAGACACACATCATCACCTGAGCGCATTTCGATAAAAAGTGCTAAATTACGAAAGTATCTATACATATATATTTATTTGTTACAATTTTTAAGTATTGCCGCATATTAAAGTATCACGTGCGATCTGTTAGTCCCGATAAATTTTCACCACATCAGAAAATATTTTCTTCATGAAATAACTTAACATTTTTCTGGTATTTTGACAAAAAGAAAACTAATATTCTTATCTGAATGAAAATTTTTTTAAAAATTATTTTAGAAAAATATAATTTATTGATTTTGTTATTAAAAATTATATTTATGGTGTAAAATTACCAATAAAATATTGAGCTGACAAATATTTTTCTCACAGCGTTCTTCAACATTCAAAGTACAAGGTAACAGGCTTCGCACTCAATAGTTTTCTTTCAAACATGTAGCAAAAAGTAGCTTTAGAATTCTTCAAAAATTCGATATTTTCAAAATAATTTTTAAAAATATGAAAATTCATTTTTTTGAAATTATAAAATTTATTTGAATTAAATTTGATAAAATTGTCCATTGATTCGAAATTTAAATAAATATTTTTAATTTTTACGAGCATTTAATGGTACGGTCACAGCTCGGCTGCCTGCCTGCCTGCCTGCAGGTCGTCATGGCAATACATAAGAGTAAGAGAGTCAGACAATTTAAATTATTCGTCTCCTCTCTCTTAATCTCGTGGCGGCTGCCTGCGCAGGCAGGCAGGCAGCCGAGGTGTGACCGTGCCATAATTCCTTCAAAAAAAAATTATTATTTTTATTCGAAAGTTCTACAAAAATAAAAAATTGATAGAATAATTTATTGATTCTGAAAATTGAACACTTAAAAAGAATTTTATTAAAATTTTTGAAAAGAATTACATTGTTCAAGAAATTCATTTCAAACTTAAATTCTGCAAAGAATTTTATTATTTATGAAAATAATTGAATTCTTGCAACGAATTTTATTGTTTATAAAAAATAATTAAATTCTTGCAACGAATTTAATTATTTATAAAAAAAATAATTTAATTCCTGCAACGAATTTGATTGTTTATTAAAAAAAAATTGAATTCCTGTAACTAATTTTATTAAATTTTTATAAATAATTCAATTCCTGGGAAAAATTTTATAATTTGTAAAAATAATTCAATTCTCTTTTTCATTTTATAAAAATTTGAAAGATTAATTCAATTATTTCGAATAACTTAAATAAAATTGTATTAAAAATAATTGAATTCTTGCGATGATTCGTCTTTGTCGTGTGTGTTGTAAATTCTCGATTCGTTTAGGTGTTATGTTTTAATGGTTTTTTTAAGTTGTTATAGTTGATTGTTTTTCAAGTTTTGATATTTGAGACAATTTTGCAACTCATTGCAAAATTGATCAAATATTAACAAACTTTTAAATTTCCTTTAAAGTGTAATTTTTTACACTCACTTCATGTGCGTGAGGAAATAACTAATTTTGTTTCTTATCCCACATAATATTATTTATTGTATATTTTATTTCTGTCTAATATATTTTTACAATATATTAGATAGAATACAGAATATAACATTAAAGAATATTATAAAAGTAAATTCATTTATTCTTATTTAACCTTAAGTTAGATTTTTTGTACCGGAGGTACGGTACAAAGTTGACGGTAAAAGGCAAAGTGGCACGGTGCATCGCCTTTACGAGAGAATCTGGAGACACGTCTGACTCGCCCTGTGTCTCTCGCTCGACTGACTCTCGCTCTCGAAACCTCAACCGTACCGCGCTTGCGCGTAACGGGTGGGGGCAACTCACGCGCTGATTGGCCCTTGCCAAGGTGGAAGGGATTTCGCGGATGCGACTCAGCAGAGGAGCATAAATACCGCGCATTTTCCCTGACTCACTCTCTTACCTCGCCAGCCTTCGAAGGAGAAACACGTCTCTCACGCCAAGAGACACCGACGCCTGCGCGGCGTCGCTGACGCCACGCACTCTCGCCTGCCAACTGTCACTCTGCCGAGTGACGCTCTCAGCCGCCACCTCAACACCGACGCCTCGCTGCCTGCCAAACCGTCAACTGCCTGCCGTCCTCCTCAGGGAAAAATATTTGGGAAATAAATATTTTTATTTGGGAAACGCTGTCTCATCTCTGTTCCGCTGGCCGCGGAACCTCACCATTTCTTCCAACCTGTCCTTTTCAGGACAAACAACAAAACAAATTCTACATTGACAATTAGTCCTTTTCAGGATAAATTGTCAGTCTTTTATAAAAGAATACTTTGGTTCAAAATATAAATCAAAACGTTCCTGTCGCCACGCCGAAGTCTCACGGACAGAGGAAGAACAGGATAACAACCGCCACCTGGACAATACTTCAAGGACGCTCAGCTTACCGGCTCACGTGCACTGATTCCTGTAGAAGGTGCTGGTAAGGACGACCTAAGGCCCATAACCGGGAACTTCTGAGTCCGACCCAGTTTCCCTCAGGTGAGTACACGCCGCCGCCCTCCGGACGACCAGGTGACGTCACTCAACGTCATCCCAAGGATCGACTTTTCAGGGGACTAGTGTTTATCAATACAGCTTGTTCTATAGAAATTTTAAGGCTGCTTTTGAATCCAAATTTTTATCTTTGATGCAAAACGTATACAGCGCTGATCATGCAAGCATTTTATTCCTGTATTTAAAATCGCCAGAACTATTTGTCAAGTTGTGCTTGACCATTTGTACATACGAAGAATTGTATGTAATGCAAGGTATAATTCAGAATTCCTGTTTATTTCAATCGTTTGTTGCCTGTCTAAAATCGAAAGATAAAGAACTTGCCTATCTTAAAGACTCCATTATTCATGTTTTGCAAAACAAGAACTTGCAAAAAAACTCAGAACTTCCACCAATTCTCCAAACTTTTGTGAATTCAAAAATGAATGCTAAAGCTGCAGGAGCGATGATTTTAAGAAAAGCAGCACTGTCAATCATTAAATTTGGAATGAAGAAAATTGCAGCGATAACCTTTAACACACTTGATTTTTTAAAATCCGACTGCTCTTTCCGGCTTCCGTTTTATCCATGGGGAGTTAACTTTCTGAATTTGAACCCGTACCAGGTTCTAGTGTTCAACATAATTTTATCCAGTATTCCTGTGAAGGATGTGACCATTGGGAAGAAAAGGGATAAACAACAGGAAATATGCAGATTGAAGTTATCAGAATTTAAGGTAGATGCGGTAAAGCCAGTGACTGTAATTGAGCATCTTCGTCTATTTCTGAAACTGCACATATTTTATACATCCGTCGAGGAGACCATCGTCGGCAGATTCATCACTCTCGTAGACAGGGTCGACATGATCAGGGAATGCTTGATGAAAGCAACAGACGAGTCATTCACGTTACCGGAGATTAAAGCCATTGGAAAAAACTCCTCTCTTTCTTCAAGACGTGTGCCCAAGAAGATAAATATTATGTTATCGAATCAGATTTTCGTATTTACATGGAAATATTAAAACGTTATTTATGGAAATTGTCATATCAAAGCGACGTGTTTATAAAAAAATACTTTAATTATGAAAGATATATGAACAGCTGCCTAGAATGTTTGATGTATCCATCCGAAGAAGAAAAAACAGACTGGGAGAATGTTTTCGTATCCTGCATCATCATTCATTTATGCATTCCGTTAGAAATTCGACTAGATCAGACCTCTCCAGAGATAGAGGAACTCGTGAAATTAGTCATCAACATTGTACTTAAAAAAGTCTTAATTGTTGATACGCAAATTTCTCGTGAATATAACGAGGAAGATTTTCACAATGCTCCATATAACTTCTTCAATATTATCACGCGTCTCTGCTATGAAGAAGCGGGTTTTGTACCAGGGGGTATCAGTACAAACATTACAAAAGGGATGTTTCCGAAAATGCCCTTCGACTTACTCAGGCCTATAATAAAGGCGGAGGTGAAGCAAGAGCCCGAGTTTCCGAGTCGAGCAGAAGTCGTGAAACGCAAGTCTGCAGGTCAAAAGATACAAGGGAGACTTACCAACCAGAGGAGATCTAAAGATTATGACGAGGCTGACTAGAGGGTCGACTTTTCGCCTCGTCGATCTCCACAATGCATAAAGGCGGAGGTGAAGCAAGAGCCCGAGTTTCCGAGTCGAGCAGAAGTCGTGAAACGCAAGTCTACAGGTCAAAAGGTGGAGCACACAACCATAATTAACAAAATTGTTAATCAGTGTCAGGATGGATTAACCATCACCGAATACCCTGTCAAGGGACAGAGGTTAGTTACCAATAAATGTTTTAATAAAGGGGAGTTTGTTGTCGAATACATTGAAGAGCTAATCAGCGGGAAGGAAGGGAAAGTGCGCGACTCCCAGAGAGATCAAAATCAAATAGGTGATCATTCCTATTATTTCAACCACCGTGGTGCATCGTTCTGCATTGACGCTGCAGCAGACTCTGATCGGCTTGGTCAGCTAATTAACCATAGTCGAAAAAAATTTCAATTCAATGCCGAGACTGTATGATGTTAATGGTGAACCTCATCTAGTTTTTCTTGCATGTAAATTCATTAAAAAAGGTAAAGAACTGCTCTACGATTATGGTGACAGTAGTAAGGAATCTTTAAAAAGCTTTCCATGGTTGAAACATTGATTTCCAGCTGGAACATTTAGCTAAAACCATATAAATTTTTTAAATAATTTATAAGGTAGTCACCAGTTTAACATCATCGGGACCGTTGGGATCATATAACTAACTCTTGATCGTCACTTTGATTTTTAAAATCAATTTTTTTTTAACCATACACACAGATAAAGTTTATCTGACTATCAAACAAGAAAAATCACATAAGAACTATAAAGCAAAAGTAACACCAAAAAGGTGAACCAAAGTTATCGAATAAAGAAAAATTTTTATAATCAAGTCTTAAGGTACCATCCCAAGATGGCGTGAAAGCGTCGGCGTAAAGCGTAAACCATGTGAAACTATGAAAATTTTATTTTTCTTATTTGAATTTTCGCTTTGAATTTTATTAAATTTTTGTTATAAATGGATACTTATGAGAAATTTTATTAACATATATAAATTTATATACATAAAAAAATAAATAAAATAATAGATATTGAAAATATTTTTATTTCAGCGACGAATTTCATTATTTGTGAATATAATTGAATTCTTACAAAAGATTTTCGAAAAAGTTTTAAAATTAATTGAATTGTGTCAAAGAATTTTATTAAAATGCCTCAAAAGAATTAAATTTTCGGGAATAATTTTGTTATTTATAGACATAATTCAGTTTCTGTTGGGGAAATTTGAAAAAACCAATAATTGAATTATTTCAAAAATTTAATTAAAATTGTTTTTAAAATAATTGATTTTTTTCGAACAATTTCACTAAAATATTTGAAAATAAAATTAAAAAAAATAAAAAAAATTCTAATATTTTTGTAAATAATTGAATTATTGCGAAAAATTTTATTAAAATGTTTAAAAAGAATTGAATTTCTGTGGAAAATATTGTTATTTTTGAAAACAATTGAATTCTTCATAAGAATTTTATAATAATTACTTTTTTCGAAATAATAATAAATATTATGAAAATTTTATTTTAAATTCTTGTAGAAAACTTTAAAAAATAATTGAATTTTTCGATTAATTAATTTAAAACAGTATTAAAAATAATTTAAATTCTTCGACGAGTTTTATTATTTATGAAAATAATTTAATTGTTGCTTAGAATTTTATCAGAAATTTTTTTTTTAAAATTGAATTTCCATGAAAAATGTTATTATTAGTGAAAGCTTTCGAATTATTGTGGAGAATTGTATAAAAATTTTTCTAAATAATTGATTTTTTCTAATTTTTTTTTTGAAAATGATATTCTAAATTAATTGAATTTTTGCGGAAATTTTATTAATTAAATAATAAAATTTCATAAATTTTATGAAAATAATTGAATTTTGGATGAATTTCATCATTTTTTTTAATTAATTGAATTGTTTTTTGAAATTTTATGAAAATACTAGATATTAAAAATACAATTTCGAATATTTTTTGAAATTAGGTAATTGAATCTTTTTAAATAATTTGATTACAATTTTTGAAAATAGTTTTTTGATTTCTAGTATTAGCAAATTTAAAGTAGTGGAAATTCTCAAAAAAAATGAGTAGTAACTTTTAGTGTCATAAATTTAAAAAAAGTATTCATATAGTAGCTAATCGTAAAAAAAGTAAAAAATAGTAGATTTTAGTAGATGAGTGCGAAGCCTGAGATAAGTACAACAGAAATTCTCTATTCACTAAGTTGAAAAATTACATTCTCTTCTTCGCAACAGACATTCAAAAATATCAGCGTTTCCTTATTATTTGCATATTGTTTGATTTAAAGCCACAAAATTTGAGTTCATCATTCTACAAACTGTTTAGCCTTCATCATAATGCTCTGGTCTTACAGAGGTAGTATTGATAATGTACATTATGTAAAGTATGGGTGGAATCACGATGTTAAAAACTAGAAGCAACTTAATTGTTTAATAAACCGCCAGTTCCTATAAGGTCATTGCAATAAAATTGTTAAAAAAATACCAGAAACAACACTCTTTTTTTTCAAGAAAATAAAATTCAACTGTTTATTGTCTTAGAAAAAAATATTTTAGTTCACTGACCTCACAAAAAATTATTTTATTAAACAATTAAGAAATTAACCATCGAAGGGATTAAATCTATAATTGTCGAAAAAATATTTCATATTTAATCTTCCATTATAATCTACATTTTATATGTAAAAAAGTATGTAAACTTTGACGAAAGTTATACAAGTGCCGAGAAAAAGTTCGTAATTCACTACTATTGACATATTTATTTCATTAATCTAAGTTTGGCACCATTTTCTTTTGATATAGCATTTTTCGTTTAAATTTTCACTATATGTGAGAACAACACAATAAGTACATAAAACACAAAGAATTTTAACAAAATCTAACGAATTTAATTTTTTAATAAATGAATTGAGAAAAAATATATCTGAATAAAAAAAAGCCAATAAAAAACATTGTTAAAAAATCTAATATCGATATAGAGAAATTATTATTTAGAAAAGAATAAAATTTTTAATTGCAAACAAAATTTTTTAAAGAATTTTTTCATTAATTAATTTTCTAAGAAATTTTCATATTAAAAAAAAATAAATAAGAGAAAAAATATATGAATCATAAATTATTTTCTCTATATTTTGTCAAACTCAAAAAAAATTGGAAAATTTAAAACAATTGGAAAATTTCCGTAAATGTTAAAAATAGATAATTATTTTTTAAAAATAAATTTCTCATTGGTCTTGAAGTGTAAAACAATACAAAGGAGAGTTTTAAATCGATTTTCTGATTTGAGCTCAACACCTCTATAGATAGTTTTAGATTAAAAAGTAATTTCATTTCATGAAAAATTTTAATTATTTTCTATTAGAGTTAATTGAAGTGATAATTTTATAATTTTGGGTCAATTCATTATATTTCACCCGAAGCGGTTGAGGACTATTTTTAGAAAAATCTGATACTTCGTAATAAAAATAAAAAAACGCAGTTTTTGTTAAAATT
The DNA here is from genome assembly GCF_015476425.1 of Leptopilina heterotoma. Taxonomy (NCBI): domain Eukaryota; kingdom Metazoa; phylum Arthropoda; class Insecta; order Hymenoptera; family Figitidae; genus Leptopilina; species Leptopilina heterotoma. The sequence continues at coordinate 480,673 of NW_025110949.1, read as the reverse complement.
TAAAAAATATTATTTATTTTAGAAAAAAAGGGATTAAAAAATTTTTTTTTAGAAAAAAGAACTTTTAAATTTTCTATATAAGAAAAAAAATACTTTCATTTTGTAGAAGTTATATTAATTTGAATGTGTGCATCTTCTTTTATCTATTTTCTGGGTAACAAAAAATTTAATTTGAACTTTTAAGGTAAATTCATAAAATTGGCAAAAATGAACTGTACGGATAATAAAAATCATCAATACGAAGTAACAAATTACGGACTAAAAATAGTCCGCAATTGCTTTCGGTGAAATAAAATGGATTGACCGAATTACTAAAAATTATATCTTTTAAAAGAATTGAAATTTTTGATATTAAAATTTTATCTATAAATTGAGATAGGAAGGTATCCAGCTAGACATTTATTCTAAATTCCCTGACTTTCAATGTTGCCCTGGATAGGTAAATTTCGTTACTATGTTTATATAATTAATTTTCTAAACACTGAGAAGTTGGTACAGTGAAAGAAAATTGTCGTAACAACTCGTTGAATTCCAACAGTGTCGATAAAATATTCTATCTAGAAACTGAGAAAATCATTCAAGGGCTTTGAATTGAAATTATTTTAATTTCTAGGATATTTTCAAAAAAATACTTGGATCAGCCTGGACCGCAAGTGCCCCTCATCTCAGTATTGCAGGCCTCGGATATTATGACTTTTTCGATTTTGAATAATTGCAATTTTTGAAAATAAATCATTTTTTCAAGTAGTTTATTACAATTTTTGAAAATTAACATTTGAAAAATTTTAATTACAAATTTTTGAAAATAATTAAATTCACAAAAATTTTAATGAATAATCTTCAAATGTAAATTGAATAAAAATGAAAATTAATGAATATTAGGTTCTAAAAATAATATTAAAATAGTTTTCAAAAAAGGTAATTCTCTGAATTTTTGTTCTAATTTTTTAAAATTCAATTATTTTCAATATTTCCGAAAATTCAAATACATACACAAAATAATAACATGAAAATTTTTTAGAATTATTTTTAACATTTCTCGAAAGAATACAATTATTTTCAAAAATATTAATTAAATTCGATCATTTTCAAGAATTTTAATATAAATTCAATTATTTTTCTCAATTTTGATGAAATTCTTTTTTAAAAAATCATTTTCAAAATTTAAAAAAAAATTCAATTATTTACAGAAACTCAGATAAAATTCTCCGAAACAATTTAATTATTTTTATGAATTATAAAATCCTCCCCAAGAATTCAATTATTTTCGAAATAATAAAATACTTTAAAGGAATTCAATTATTTTTATAAATAATAAAATGTTTCGGAGGAATTCAATTATTTTCAATAAAATTTTAATAAAATTTCACGAAAGAATAAAATTATTTTTAAAAATATTCTTCTGAGAAATTCAATTATTTTTAACAATTCTGATAAAATTCTTGTCAAGAATTCAATTTTTTTTGTAAAAAATAAAATTTTTCTGAGAAATTCAATTATTTTCAATACAATTTGAATTTGATTTCTAGAAAGAAATTCAATTATATATTAAAGATAATTTTAATAAAATTTCTCAAAAGTTTTTAATAAAATTCTTTGTAAATTTCAATTATTTTCAAAATGTTCTATTAAAATTATTTTAAAAAAATGTAATTATTTTTACGAAATATAATGAAATTCTTTTTTAAAAAAATGTAATTATTTACAAAAACTCTAATAAAATTGTTTAAAAGAATTAATTTTCTAAGAATAATTTTAATATAATTTAATTGGAAAATAATTAATTACAAATAATAATAAGCACGATTATTTTAAAAACTTAAAAGAAAATCTTCATAAAATTCAATTATTTTCAAAATTTTCAGTAAAAATAATTAAAAAAAAAACATCATTATTTTCAAGAAAAATTGAAATAAATTCTTCAAAACAATTCAATTATTTTAAAGAATTTTAATAAAAATCTTGCCAAGAATTAAATTATTTTCAATACAATTTTGATTACACTTTCTCGAAAGAATTCAATTATATGAATTTCAATTACATTTATTTACGAATTGCTTCTTGAAATGAATTCAATTATTTTCAAAGTTTTCAATAAATACTTTACAAGATTTTTTTTGGAAAAATTATTAAAAATTAATATAGATAATTGATTCAGAAATAAAGTTTAGATAAAAATTGTAGAAAATAATTGAATTTTTCGAAGGATTATCATTTTTAATTTTTAGAAATTATTAAATTTCAGAAGTTGAAATTTTGAAAATTTTATTTTCCGAGAAAAAAGAAATAAGTAATATTTAAATATTTATTTACCAAAATCGTTCGAGTTGAATTATTTGATTAATTGAATTTAGAAATCAGTGAATAATCAGGGAAATTTGCAACAATTTTACTTCTTAAAAAATAATTGAATTGTTAAAATTTTAGAAATTAATTGATTTCTTTCAAAATATTTTATTAAGAATTAATAAAAAAATTGATTACATTTTCTCGAAAGAATTCAATTATTTGAAAAAATGTTGATAAAATTTTTGAAATGAATTTAATTGGTTTCAAATTTTTTGATAAATACTTTACAAGAATTTTTTTTTTTGAAAAATTATTAAAAATTAATATAGATAATTGATTCAAAAATGAAGTTTAGATAAAAATTGTAGAAAATAATTGAACTTTACGAGGGGTTGTCATTTATAATTTTTAAAAATTTTTGAATTTCAGAAGTTGAAATTTTTTAAATTTTATTTTCCGTGAAAAAAGAAATATGTATTTAAATATTTATTTAGAAAAATTATTCGAGTGAAATTATTTGATTAATTGAATGTAGAAATCAGTGAAGAATGAAAGAAATAGAAAATAAAATTTTTGTCACAACACTAAATTAAATAAATTACTTTTTCGACTCTTTTTTCTATTGTTAGAATAATAAATTAATCGACTAAAGCGATTTTTTTTGCTCGTTAAAGTTGATCCGAGGCCTGCTATTGTTCTCCAAGTCGTTAACGAAGTTGTTTCGTGTTTGTAAACTAATTTTCAGGACCACTTTCTCTTTTCTTGTACTCCCGCGCGAAGAGAGGAAACAAAAAGGAAAAAACAGTAAGGCACGATCTAACCAGGTAAAGGTGCTTCCTCGTAGAAGTCCGGCTCGTCCTCATTGGCGGGCGCTTTGCTGTCGAGGGCTCTCAATTCGGCAGCAGTGAAAAAGTGGATCATTTGAGCGCGCAGGGGAATCATGAGAATGAGGAAAAAGGGGAGAGCCAGTGCTGCGTCAGTGCTTTTCACGATCCACAGTGTCGCCAGGCAGAGGATCTGAATCATCGTGAAGATGTGCATCTTGTAGGTCTGCACCCGCCGAACGTAGTTCGCAGTGCCGTGGTGCTTGACGGGCATGAAGAACAACTTGATTCGATCGAAGAGCTGAACACCGTTCGTGGACGAGATGCCCATGTAGAGGAAGACGCCGATCAACACGGCCATTGGAACTTGCCGGAGCAGGGGAGACATGAGGACGCTGACGCCGACCAGGATGGCGACGAGGAGAGCGCTGACTCTCTGCTCCTTCACTTCGACCACGTGCGGCTTGTCGCCCGGTGCGTGAGTCCTCGACATCACCGTCACCGCCGAGACGTGCGTCAGCGAACGCACCGAGGCGGCCGAGCACCAGGGAGCGCCGATGAACCCGCAGCCCACATTCAGCAGGCACACCACCACGATGTCCATGTGGTAGCCATTGCCTTTTCTCAATTTCCGCTCCTTCTTGTCAATTATTAGCCTGCAATTAGAAATTTTCGAAATTATCTTACTTATTCAAACCTGATTTCTTTAAATTTTAAACTTTTCTCGAAAAAATGAGGAAAATAAAGAGAGAAGGCAATAAGAGATAAAAAATTTTGGGCGTTAATGGGTTAACTATATACACCTACGTGAAATCGAATCACTTTTTCTACTTTATTATTTAATTCAAATCTCTTTATATTATTTCGTGCCTATCATTATTTCCCTAAATGTTATGCTTTTTGCTGTGGCATTTTTGCTTGAAATTAAATAACTGAGTTTCTAAAACATTTGTTTTGGATTTATATTTATATTAAAATAAATTCAGTTTCTTAATGAAGTTTTGTGTCGACACGAAACTAAATTTAATTTTTTAATTTAATTTCGAGTCAACACAAAACTAAATTCAGTTTGTTAATTTAGTTTTGTATAAACCAAACAAAACTTTCAGTCCCTGCTAAAAATAGGCCGCAACTGATTTGGGTGAAAAATAATGGAATGACCCTTAACTATAGGTTTATTGAGTTTTCCCGACAAAAAATACAGTCAGGGATAATTCTTTAATAACAAAGTCGTGGTGCCAGTTAAATAGACCTGAATTTCGAGAATAGAGAGGTAATCTTATAATAAGATTATTTTCGGATAGAAAATAAGAAAAAGAACGGGCTAAAAAGTTAATACAGAATGTGTAAATAAAAGTTACTTGGTAAATAAAGGAGTGGATGGGGGAGAAAGCCTTAGGGGAGAAAAGTCAAAAAAATTATGTGTTTACTGGAGGGCAACGCATCGGAAAACAGAAATATTTTCTTTTCTTGAAGAGGGAGTTGTTAATGGAAAAACGGCAGTAAGTTGAAATTAAAATAGGATATAGGGGAAGTGTTTCAAAAGAAAATTAAGACGGTGTTTGGAATTTATCAGAAGAGCAGGACTCGAACTAGGTCCGTAAAGATCCGTAAATTTCCTTAAAGTCCGTAAAAGTCAGATTATTTTTTAACAAAAGGTCGGTAAAGTCCGTAATTTGATTGAGAAAAGAAGAAAAATTCGTAAATTGTACGATATAATTTAGAGAATTTTAGAGAAATTACAAACGATTGCAGAAATTCAATTATTTTCAAAATTAATAAAATTCTTCGCAAAAATTCAATTATGTTCAAGAATTTTTAAAAATTCTCGTCAAAATTTCAATTATCTTTAGAAATCATTAAATTTTTCTCCGAAATTCAATTATTTTCATAAATTTTAATAAAATTCTTGGCAAAATTTCAATTATTTTCAAAAATTTTCGTCAATTCAATGATTTTTAATATCTACTATTTTAATAAAATTTCTCAAAAGAATTCAATTATTTAAAAAAAAATTTAATAAAATTCTACGCAGACATTTAGTTATTTTCATAAAATTTTTATTTTCATAATTTTCATATTTCAATTTCATAAATAATAAAACTCATTGTAGAATTTCAATTATTTTTAATACAACTTTAATCAAATTTCTCGAAAAATGTAATTATTCTTAAATATTTTATTAAAATTCGTCAAAAGAATTCAATTTTAAGAAACATTCAATTAATCGATAAATTATTTTTTTTCTAATAAAAGTTGATTACAAATTATAATTATTGCAAAAATTAAATTATTTTCAAGAGTAATAATATTCTTTGCAAAAATTAAATTTTATCGAATCGAATTTCTCGAAAAAAATAATTATTCTTAAAAAATTTTATTAAAATTGGTCGAAAGAATTCAATTATTTAAAAATTTGTCGATAAAATCCTTTATGGAAATTAAATTTTAAAAAACATTCAATTATTCAATAAATTATTTTTTTTTGTATTTAAATAATAATTTAATTCTCGTTAAATTTTCTAATAAAAATTGATTTAAACATGAATTTCAGTTAAAATTGTAGATAATAATTAAATATCAAAAGCATTATAGCAAGAATTTTTAGAAATAATTAAATTTTTAAAAATTCTAATTAAATTCTTGCGAAGAATAGTTGAATTGTTTCTAAGAATTTATTAAAATTTTAGGGCATAATTGAAATTTATGAAAATATTTTTAAATATTTGAATTCATCCAAAGAATTCAATTAAAATTATTTTGAAAATAATTAAATTCCTGCAAAGAATTTGACAATTTATAAAATTAATTGAATTCTTGCGAAGAATTTTATTATTTATAAAAATAATTGAATTTTTTTTAAGGATTTATTAAAATTTTAGAAAATAATTGAATTCTTTTTGTGAAATTTTATTAAAATTTTTGAAAATATGAATAGTAATAATTAATTTTGTACTTAATAAGTGAATTTTTTTTAATTTTGATTATGAAATTATTTAAAAAACTTATAGGTATTTGAAAATAAAAAATTTTGTAATTTGCATATCAATAATAAATTGAATATCACGTTCCGCGCGTAACATTTGCTAGTTATTAAAAATAATCGATTTAAAGAAGAATTTTAGTTAAAAATTCTTGAAAATAATAATTGAATTGATAATGATTTTATCACTCGGTCATCTTTAATTATTATAAAACATGAAGAAATCGATGACTTCGAGTCAAAGACTCAAAGTTATCGATATCTTCATGTTTTATATAGTTGATGGAAAATTTAATTTATAGTTTGAAGTAAAATTTTCTCTTATTTGACTCGGATTGGTTATATTTTTGTCAGTAATTGGTCCGTAATTTTTCATTTTTGGTTCGTAAAGTCCGTACTTTTAAATGCTTTCACTGGTTCGACAAGAGACGTAAGAGAGTAGGTAGAATAAAAAAAATGATTAAAAATATAAAATTATTAAAGTTGACTCACTCTGAGATTTGTGTCTCCATGAAGACGAGAATGTAGACCAAGAGAGCGGGAACACAACTGGCGAGAGCAATCCAGAGTGGAATAGGCTTCTCTGTACCAGCTGGTGAGACGATCCAACTGCGTTCGGTGTTTGTTGGTGAAAATCCCTCTGGCACAATTAACTTCTCAGTTTTTACACCCGACATGTAATCAATGAATACAAAAAGAATAATACTGATGGGCACGCCAAAATCACCAAAGGCTCTTCTTGCGCTCCTTCCTAAATAGTGACTATTTCTAAAAATTCTCAAATAATAAGCTCCTAAAAACGTCCCGAGGCACAAAATTGTGCACATCAACGCCGTATTCGGCTGATTAATGAGCCTTCCAAATTTATTATATCTCGGAATGAAGTCGTAACTTTCTTCTAATTGAATCACAGTTCCAGTTTCATTTCCAAATCCCGATATTGTATTGAATAGAGTAACATTTTGCGAAATGGTTTCGTTGCCTTCATTGAAACAGTAGTCCAAGAGCAGAGGATTTGCTGTGAAGTAGTCGTAAATTTTCTTAAAGGCTTCGACTATGTAAATAATGGAGATGAGACCAGTGAAGATTTCCTCCGAGAAACGAGTGAAGAGCCTGACGAGCGCTGAACCCTCGACACAAGCCACGGCCAGCGCAATGATTCCCATCCACGCTCCAATATAGACTCGCATCGTTAGAAATTCGAGTTCGTTGCTTTTGCAAAAGTCAAAAAGACTCTGATCGAAGAGAAGAAGCGGTCCAGTTGTGCCAATGATGACGAGAGGTTGAGTTGCAACAAGAGCCATTATGACTCCAGTGAAACTGCACGAAATTAATGTCTCGGAAATTCCAATCATGTTCGCGGTTTTGCTGCTCATCAAACCGCCGAATGTGATGGCTGTACAGAGAGCGGCAAAGTACATGAAAATTGCCGCTGCAATGCACGAGGAACTCAAGCCATCTGTGAAGTCTGACAGATAAAAAGGATAACGCCTCTTGATGTCGTTGATGAGACCTCCGAAAGGTCTTCTTGTTCTTCTTAAAGGGTCACTGTCATCAGGAGGTTTCTTCTCGTCCTCACCGGCCATTATTGCTGAATAAAATTCGAAACTTGACTTTAAAAATTCAATATGCACTTTTAAAATTATTAAGTTTTTCATTTTTTCAAAAGAAAGCAAAAAAGAAAAGAAAATTTCTCTTGGTGTGTGTGACCTGGATAGTTAAAAGGAACTTTACGCACGAAATAAATTTTTTCCTACTTTGAAGTGCTTGTGTAAAAAATAAATGAAGATAGATCAGGGTTGCCACGAAAATTTAATTTTCTTTTTCCCTGATTTCCAAACAAAATTTTGATTTTTTCCCTGACCCTAAAAAATATTCTGATTCACACTAAAAATTATTCAGGCCTCACAGTCTGTCTCATATTTCCCTAAAAGTCCCTTTTTTTAATTTTGGCCCCTAAACGTACCCTATTTTAAAAATTTCCCCTAAATTTTCCTTATTTTTTTCGTCGCAGAAAACCAATTATTTCCACTAATTTTTAAGTAATTCTGCAAAAGAATTCAATTATCTTGACAACTAACAAAATTCTCCTCATAAAATCAATTACTTTAAAGGATTTTTAATGAAATTCTTTCCCAAAATTCTATAATATTATTTTGATAAATATCAAAATTCTTCTCAAGAATTCAATTATTGTCAAAATTTTTTATTGTCAGAATTTCAAATATTTTTAATACAATTTTAAATAAATTCCTTAAAAAATGCAATTATTATTAAAAATTTTATTAAAATTCTTCGAAAGAATTCAATTATTTTCAAAAATTTTTAAGTAATTTTGCAAAAGAATTCAATTAGCTTGATAAGCAATAAAATCGCATAAATTCTTCCCATAAAATCAATTATTCTAAATAAATATCAAAATTCATGACAAGAATTCAATTCTTTTGAAAAATAATGAAATACTTTGCAGAAATTAAATTATTTTCAAAAATTATTATTTAAATTCTTCTCAGGAATTCAATTATTTATAAAAAATTTATTAAAATTCATCAAAAGTTTTTAATTAATTTCAAAAATTGTTATAAAATTCTTGATGATGAAATAATTAAATGTTTGCATAGAATTTCATTAATTTTTAAAATAATTGGATTTCTGCAATAATTTGTAACTTCTCCGAAATTATATTTTTTTTTAGTGTTTTTAATTAAAATTCTTCTATAAAATAATTATTTTTAATAACTAATGAAATATGTATTAAAAAAATTAACTAATTTCAAAATCTTAAAATTCAATTAATTTTGTAATATTTAGGTAAAATTATTCTTTAAATAATTTCTCAGTATTCTTGTGATTAATATTGTTATTTGTGAAAATAATTGGATTTTACAATGCATTTTTTAAAAATTTCTAAAAATAATTGTATTTTATTGTAAAATTTTTCTACTTATTTAATATTTATAAAGATAATTGAAATATTGACAAATTTTTTTTGAAATTGTTTAAAAATAATTGAATTTTGTTGCAAAATTTTGTTAAATTTAAAAATAATTAAATTTTGCAATAAATTTATTAAAATTCCTAAAAATAATTGAATTTTGCAAAGAATTTTATTAATTTTAAAAATAATGAAAATAATTGAATTTCGGAGAAAAATTTAATTATTTCTAAAGATAATTGAAATTTTCAATTTTTGAGAATTTTGAAAAAGAATTTAATTATTTTTAAAGATAATTGAAATGATGGCGAGGTTTTTTTTGAAATTTTTGAACATAATTGATTTGTTATTATGTTATTTTTATATTTAAAACAATAAAAAATTTAAATTTTGAAAGATTTTAATTTAAAACCTTTTCAAAATTCAATTATTTCTAAAACTTCATGCTATAATGCTTTTAATATTCAATTATTATATCTAAAATTTTGACTGTAATTCATTTTTAAATCAATTTTTATTAGAAAATTCTACGAGAATTTAATTATTTAAATACAAAAATAAATAATTTATTCAATAAATTAATGTTTCTCAAAATTGAATTCTCAAATTCAATTAATTTAATTTATCAACAAATTTTTAGAAAATTGAATTTTCTCGACAAAATTTTATTAAAATTTTTAAGAATAATTGCATTTATCGAGAAATTCGAAAAAAACATTATATTAAAAATAATTGAAATTCTGCAATTAGTTTTATTGTTTATGAAAATAATTGAATCTCGATAAAAAAATTTAATATTTATCGAAATAATTAAATTATTGAGAAGAAATTTTTAAAAAAATTTGTAAATACTTGAATTCCTGTGTAATGTTTATTATTTAATACTAGCCAAACTATACGCGCGCGAGCGCGCGGGAATGTTGTAAGAAGCTGCTTATTTTAAACAATTTAAAAAATTTTAAAGAAATAATTATTATAACCTAACAAAGAGATTTAACTAACTAAAATTCAAATAATTTCACTCAATGGTCTCAATTTAAATAGAATTTACATTACTAGACTTAAACTATGGCTAGAACAATTACAATTAGTATTTTTGAATTTTTTCGAATTTTTGATAATTTTAGATTTTTTACTAAAGAGTCGAACTATTAAATAAGTAAAGTATTTTCTAAAAGCACAAAAATAATGAAGCTAAATCCCATAAAAGAGAGGAAAAAATGTTGAATTTTAAGAAAAACGGATTTTTGAAATTTTTCCAATTTTTGATAATTTTAAATTTTTTACCAAAGAGTCGAGACTATTAAATATGTAAAGTATTTTCCAAAAGCACAAAAATAATGAAGCTAAATCCCATAAAAGAGAGGAAAAAATGTTGAATTTTAAAAAAATCGGATTTTTGAATTTTTGATAATTTTCGATAATTTTACATTTTTTACCAAAGAGTCGAGACAATTTAATAAGTAAAGTATTTTCCAAAAGCACAAAAATAATGAAGCTAAATCCCATAAAAGAGAAGAAAAAATGTTGAATTTTAAGAAAATCGGATTTTTGAATTTTTTCGAATTTTTGATAATTTTAGATTTTTTACTAAAGAGTCGAACTATTAAATAAGTAAAGTATTTTCCAAAAGCACAAAAATAATAAAGCTAAATCTCATAAAAGAGAGGAAAAAATGTTGAATTTTAAGAAATTCGGATTTTTGAATTTTTGATAATTTTCGATAATTTTACATTTTTTACCAAAGAGTCGAGACAATTTAATAAGTAAAGTATTTTCCAAAAGCACAAAAATAATAAAGCTAAATCCCATAAAAGAGAAGAAAAACTGTTGAATTTTAAGAAATTCGGATTTTTGAATTTTTGATAATTTTCAATAATTTTACATTTTTTACCAAAGAGTCAGAACAATTTAATAAGTAAAGTATTTTCCAAAAGTACAAAAATAATAAAGCTAAATCCCATAAAAGAGAAAAAAAACTGTTGAATTTTAAGATAATCGGATTTTTGAATTTTTTCGAATTTTTGATAATTTTAGATTTTTTACCAAAGAGTCGAGACAATTTAATAAGTAAAGTATTTTCCAAAAGCACAAAAATAATGAAGCTAAATCCTATAAAAGAGAGGAAAAAATGTTGAATTTTAAGAAATTCGGATTTTTGAATTTTTGATAATTTTCGATAATTTTACATTTTTTACCAAAGAGTCGAGACAATTTAATAAGTAAAGTATTTTCCAAAAGCACAAAAATAATGAAGCTAAATCCCATAAAAGAGAGGAAAAAATGTTGAATTTTAAGATAATCGGATTTTTGAATTTTTTCGAATTTTTGATAATTTTAGATTTTTTTACTAAAGAGTCGAGACAATTTAATAAGTAAAGTATTTTCCAAAAGCACCAAAATAATGAAGCTGAATCCCATAAAAGAGAAGAAAAAATGTTGAATTTTAAGAAAAACGGATTTTTGAAATTTTTTGATAATTTTCGATAATTTTAGATTTTTTACCAAAGAGTCGAGACAATTTAATAAGTAAAGTATTTTCCACATTAAAAAGTTTGACATTAAAAAATATATAAAAAATGCCAATACTTAACCCACAAAATTAAATTTTCAAAACAAACAAAGGAATGCAGATAATTTGCTAACGGAAAGGAAACTTACGATTATTATAATGTATATATTTATATTTATATTTATGTATTTATAAAAATAATTTAATGTTTTTGAAAATAAATTTAAATTTTGCTCAAGAATTTTATTAAAATTGTTTGAAAATAATTGAATTTCGGAGAAGGATTTAATTATTTCTAAAGATAATAATTGAAATTTTCAATTTTGGAGAATTTAATTATTTCTAAAGATAATTGAAATTATGCCGAGGATTTTTTTTAAATTTTCGAACATAATTGAATTTTTGCAAAGAATTTTATTACTTATGAAAATAATTGAATTTTTGCATTTGTACCTAACTTTTCCGAAATTCAATTTTTTTAGTATTTTTAACTAAAATTCTTCTATAAAATAATTATTTTTACTAACTAATTAAATATGTATTAAGAAATTGAACTAATTTCAAAAGAATTAGCAGATATGCGCGGTTTATTCCATTAAAAAGAAGAGATATTTTCCTTTGCGAATTATCCAAAAAGTGGAAATTGATTTTTTCGAACGTAAGGTCCCTTTTATGGTCACGTTTTATAAAAACTGGAATCTGAAGAAATGGAAGTTTGGGAACACTAGGGGACCAGGCAAAATGGAATTTGTCAGTATTTTCCTTCGCGATAAAAAAGTAACTCATACTTTGAATGAAGATAATAGTCACCCACCCTTTTTAATAGCAGCATCACTGACGGTTGACTTCTGCTTCTTGGCCTCGATGGCATTGGCCTTCCTTTTCCTGATCGCCTTACTCTTCGCTCGGAGTTCATCGAAAGGCAGCAGGGCCTGTCTCTCCCAATCCCCAGGTGGTAGTACGATGGAATCGTCCAGAAACTCGTTGATAGCCGAAAGTAATTCTCGCCTCTCGTTAGCTTTGTAAGCCACTTTGTGGAAGGACGTGTTTGACATTAAAGTTGATATGGAGCGACCGATCTCGTGATAGTCGAGATCTGCGTTTCGAGGACCCAGCAGCATGAACATAAATCTCACTGGTATGTTGACTTCGGTGATGTTAGGCATGAGGACGCCTTCCGCCAGTCTGACGAAGGCGATGGTGGGCTGATCGAGGAAGTCGACGGCGCCGACGAGAACGACTGTCGCCTCAGCCCCAACGGGAATCCTCTTGAGAATATAATCGTTTTGCACTTTCTTCAAATCGTCATTGCTGCTGGTGAAGGTCAATTCTTCCTTCATATCGATTGCAGTGTTATTGGTGTCGAGGGCCAAATTTGATGCAATCTTCGGCTTGGCGTCGTTTAAATTCTGAAAGACAATTTAAAATTAAAAACATGTACTCTTCTTGTATGGAGGGTTTTTTTAAAAGAATATTCCTTAAAGCTGTGTTTTGAATATATGAAGCAGAATTTTTTGCGATGTTTGAAAACGAAATTGAATATTCAATGTTTCGTGGATGCAATAAAACCTATTTTCGATTTTATTATACAAATAAAATGATGGAGTACTTGAGAAAACAAAATAATATTCTTTAAATAAAAAATTTTATTTGTCAATCCTAAAATGTAAGGTTGGTGAAAAATCCATGAGCGTTTAAGGTTTAATAATTAACTCAAAGTCACTGAATGAGGGACAAATTGTTTGCTGAGTTCACAAATTATTACCCAGACGAAAGTAATTTGTTTGTTGCACTGAGAAACGTTTAGCACAGCATCGGATAGGTTTCAATGATCTTTTTCTTTTTTTTTTAAGTAAAGGAAATTAATTTTTAAATAAACTTAAACCTTTTCACTTTTTCCCTGGTCCTAAAGAATATTCTGATTCACTCTCAAAATTATTAGATATGTACTCGAAAAATTTTCTATTACATTTATTTACGAATTTCTTTAATTGTAAAATTATTCCAAAATATCAATAACTTTTTTTTAAATAAATATTTAATCATTATTATTAAAATTTTTCAAAAAGAAATTTAATTATTTTCATAAATAATAAAATTTTTCACAGGATTTCAATTATTTAAAAGAAATGTAATAAAATTCATTGCAAGAATTCAATTATTTTCATAAATAACAATATTCATCACAAGAATGCAATTATTTTTAAAATTAATAAAATTCTTCGCAAAAATTCAATTATTTTTAAACAGTTTTAAAAAAATTGTCTTCAACATTTCAATTATCTTTATAAATAAGTAGCAAAATTTTGCAACAAAATTCAATTATTTTTAGAAATTTTTATAAAATTCATTGTAAAATTTAATTATTTTCAAAATTAATAAAATTCTTTGCAAAATTCAATTATTTTCAAATAATTTTAAAAAAATTGTCGTCAACATTTCAATTGTCTTTATAAATAAGTAGCAAAATTTGACAACAAAATTCAATTATTTTTAGGAATTTTAATAAAATTAATAAAAATTCATTGCAAAATTCAATTATTTAAAAAAATTTTAATAAAATTCATGTCAAAATTCCATTTATTTTCAAAATTTTTTTTTAATTGAATTCATTTAAAATTGAATATTTATAAAATTACAGATTGAAATCTTTTGAAGTTCAGAATTTTTTATGAATTATAAAAAATTAATTTTTTTTATTATTTATAAAAATACTTAAATGTTTGCTTAGAATTTTATCAAATTTTTTAAAACGAAGTTTTTTAAATTTTCTGAATGAATTCATTTAAAACTGATTATTTATAAAATTACAGATTGAAATCTTTTGAAATTCAGAATTTTTTATGAATTAAAAAAAATTAATTTTTGAAGAAAATTAATTCCATAGAATTTTTAATTAAAAATATGAAAATTTCAAATTTTTCTTCTTGAAACTTTCTTGAAAAAAATTAATTTTACAGAATTGTTATTTAAAACTATGAAAAATTTAAATTTTAAAAGATTTTAATTTGAAACCTTTTCAAAATTCAATTATTTCTAAAAATTCATTTTGTAATGCTTTTAATTTTCAATTATTATATCTAAAATTTTAACTGAAATTAATTTTTAAATCAATTTTTATTAGAAAATTCTACGAGAATTTAATTATTTAAATACAAAAACAATAATAATTATTCGGTGAATTAATATTTCTTAAAATTAATCTCTCAAATTTATAATTAATTAATTAATATAATTTATCAACAAATTTTTAAATAATTAAATTTTTTCGACGAAGTTTCATTAAAATTTTCAGGAATAATTACATTTTTCGATAAATACGATTAAAAAATTACATTAAATATTGTTTATGAAAATAATTGAATCTCTGTAAAAAATTTTATTATTTATGAAAATAATTAAATTATTGAGAAGAAATTTATAAAATAAATAGTTGAATTCCTGTGAAATTTTTATTATTTATAAAAATAAATTAATGTTTGCTTGGAATTTTATAAAAAAAATACTTTTGAAAATAATTGAATTTTGGTGAAGAATTTTATTATTTTTATTATTTTTAAAGATAATTGAAATTAGGACGAGGATTTTTTGAAATTTTTGAACATAATTGAATTTTTACGAAGTATTTTATTAATTTTGAAAATAATTGAATTTCTGCAATTATTTGTAACTTCTCCGAAATTCAATTTTTTAAGTGTTCTTAACTAAAATTCTTCTATAAAATAATTATTTTTAATAACTAATTAAACATATTATTAAAGAATTCAACTAATTTGAGAAGAATTTTAGTTATTAAAATATATTCAAAAATCTATTAGTTTGTTGAAATTTCTAATTAAATTTATTTAAAATTGAAATATTAAAAAATTACAGATTGAAATCTTTTGAAGTTGATCTATTTATGAAAATTGGAAGTGCAACTCTTTTAAAATTCAAATTTTTAAATATTTAGGTAAAGTAATTCATTAAATATTTTTTAATTGTAATAATTCTATTATAGTTTTTCAAGAATGAAGTTATTTAAAAACAAATTATTGTCAGAAGTAGAAAAAATTGAAGTTTTTATATTAGAATTCGTAGTATAATTTCATAGTTTATATAAGGTTAACGAAAAAGACGACAAAATTCAAAATTTTTTTTATGAATCCAAAAAATTAAATTTTTTTTCGTACTTTCATAAAAATCCCTGACTTTTCCCTGATTTTCCTGACCAATTCTATTTTTATTTTTATTATTTATTTATAACAAATAAATAAAAAAAATAAAAGGGAATTTCCTGAATTAGGTACAGAATCTGAAACAGAAACT
Organism: Leptopilina heterotoma; assembly: GCF_015476425.1. Lineage (NCBI taxonomy): Eukaryota > Metazoa > Arthropoda > Insecta > Hymenoptera > Figitidae > Leptopilina > Leptopilina heterotoma. The sequence goes on along the minus strand of NW_025110949.1, from coordinate 464,822 downwards.
GTGCTCAACTTCTCTCAGTGCAGTCATGACTTTTTTTCCTTGTTGCAAACTGCATTTTTATACTTCAGAATTCAGAATTAATAAAAAGTATAAGGAAGAAACCAAAAATCTAAAAAGAACCCAATTAGTCGAAGAAGACGGGACTCATTTCATTTTTATAGAATTAATGAAATGTTAAAAATGTTAAACACAATATTTCAGAAATCACAAAACTAAATAAATGTACGATTCATAATATCCATGCACAAGGAATTTTTGATGCTACCCTATAAGTAAAAGTAGCAGAATATGGTTAGTATTGTCTCATAAAATAAAAAATGAAACCAACTAAAAACGAAGTCACAAAGAATGAAGCTGGAAAAAAAATAACCATTTAATTTCACAAACTTAGGGGAAAATATTCATTATGTAAAAAAAGATTAATCCCTGAAATCGAGGTTAAAGTTTTTCCCCTAAATTAAAAAATAAACACATACTAATATTTTAAAAAAATTAATACATGAAGTATTGAAAATAGAACACGATGAATAGAAGTCTAGCGAGATGTGAATATTGATTCAGGGATACTTGAGTAATTTACATTTTTATTTACATGACTGGGAACAGCTTCCCGCGTAGTATCTTCCTCCTCAACCCAGACAGACTGAAAATAATATTAGGGCACCATGAGTCTTCACTGATTTTTAATTCTTTTCTTCCAGGAAGAATCTATTTTTTTCTAGCCTACGAATCCTCAATTGCTAGATAGATCATCTTTGGAAATGAAAACTTTTGCGGAATCTTTGGAATTTGGATTTTTCTTTGAAAGCTTGTCAGGAATTTAGAATTCTCGCTGTGAGGAGATATATAGTTCAAAAGCTTATTTAAAAATAATTCTGTTTTGGGATAAAAATAGTACACTTAATTGGACACTACATTTTTATACATAAATTATGAAGCCAATGATAAAATTCTTAATAGCAACTTTTTTTTTACTGATAGTAAATTTTCTTTTCATTCAGAATCAAACTTTTAGTATCTAATGTCAAACAAAAGATAAAAATAAAAAATTAATATTCGATTTTGTTTACGGCTCTATTGTTGGCTAATAAACATGTCTTGAGAAGAAATACATGAAAAATGTAAATAATGATTTCATTTTTAAATAAATATTTTATCAATGTTATTTTTCCATTTTCAAAAATTCCAAAATTTAAACCTTCTGAAATACAATAACTGATAAAAATATTATTCCTTTAAAATTATTTTCATCATTTCAATTCAATTCTTATTTCCTACAATTTTAAAAATAAAATTCTTCTTTAAATAAATTATTTTTAATAACATTTGAAAAAGTTCTTCCAGAGAATTTTCAAATCCATTTGTTTACAATTCAATTTTACTTAAAATTTTTTTTGAAAATAATGAAAGTTTTAACAAGAATTTTATTAAAATTTTTGAAAATAATTGAATTTAAAAAAAAATTACTTTTGATTTTTGAATATAATTAAATTTCTGCAATCATTTGTAACTTCTTCAAAAATTCAATTTTTTTAGTGCTTTTAACTAAAATTTTTCTATACATCCGTTATTTTTAATAATTAACTAAACATATTATTAAAAAATTTAACTAATTTCAAGAGAATTTGCATTATTAAAATTTTTCAAAATCGAAGCTTTTTTAATATTTTGAATTAAAATTGAATTAATTTTGAAATATTAAAGTAAAATTATTCATTAAATAATTTCTAACTAATAATTTTCTGATGGTACTTCAAGATCTTTGAAAAGAAATTATTGTCAGAAATAGAAAAAATTAAAGGTTTTTAATTAGGATTCGTTATAATTTCATAGTTTATAAGTCAAACAAAAGACAAAAAAATTCAGAATTTTCTTATAAATTATAAAAATTTAATTTAAAAAATTTTAATTATTAGTAAATTCTCTAAAATTCAATTATTATCTAAAACATAGATAATTTATTAAATAACTGAATGTTTCTTAAAATTGAATTCTTATACATAATTTTTAAATAATTGAATTTTTTCGATTAATTTTAATAAAATTGTTACGAATAATTTATTAAAATAGTAGAATATTGAAAATCATTGAATTAAGAAAACTTTTGGAAAATAAATGAAATTTTGTCACGAACTTTATTAAAATTTTTGAAAAGAATTGAATTTTGCAATGAATTTTATTAAAATTCCCAAAAATAATTGAATTTTGTTGCAAAATTTTGCTACTTATTTATAAAGATAATTGAAATGTTGACAACAATTTTTTTTAAATTGTTTAAAAATAATTGAATTTTGCGAAGAATTTTATTAAATTTGAAAATAATTGAATTCTTGTGATGAATTTTGTTATTTATGAAAATAATTGAATTTTGCAATGAATTTTATAAAAATTCCTAAATATAATTGAATTTCGGCGAAGAATTTTGCTATTTATAAAAATAATTGAAATGTTGACGAGAATTTTTTTTAATTTTTGAAAATAATTGAATTTTTGCGAAGAATTTTATTAATTTTCAAAATAATTGAATTCTTGTGATAAATATTATTATTTATAAAAATAATTGAATTTTGCAATGAATTTTATAAAAATTTCTAAATATAATTGAATTTTGGCGATGAATTTTGCTATTTATAAAAATAATTGAAATGTTGACGAGAATTTTTTTTAATTTTTGAAAATAATTGAATTTCTGCGAAGAATTTTATTAATTTTAAAAATAATTGAATTCTTGTGATGAATTTTGTTATTTATGAAAATAATTGAATTTTACAATGAATTTTATGAAAATTCATTTATAAAGATAATTGAAATGTTGACGAGAATTTTTTTTAATTCTTGAAAATAATTGAATTTTTGCGAAGAATTTTATTAATTTTAAAAATAATTGAATTCTTGTGAGATAAATATTGTTATTTATGAAAATAATTGAATTTTGCAATGAATTTTATAAAAATTCCTAAATATAATTGAATTTCGGCGAAGAATTTTGCTATTTATAAAAATAATTGAAATGTTGACGAGAATTTTTTTTAATTTTTGAAAATAATTGAATTTTTGCGAAAAATTTTATTAATTTTGAAAATAATTGAGTTCTTGTGATAAATATTATTATTTATAAAAATAATTGAATTTTGCAATGAATTTTATAAAAATTCCTAAATATAATTGAATTTTGGCGATGAATTTTGCTATTTATAAAAATAATTGAAATGTTGACGAGAATTTTTTTTTGATTTTTGAAAATAATTGAATTTCTGGAAAGAATTTTAATATTTTTAGAGATAGTTGAATTCTTTTATAGAATTGCGTTAAAATTCAAAAAATTGAAATTAATTTTAACAGAATTGAAATTAAAATTTTTCACAAAAATACTTGATTAAATAATTCATGAGTAATAACTTTGTAGCAGTTCTTCAATAGAATTAAGTTATTTAAAATAAAGTATTGTCAGAAATGAAAAAATTTGAAGGTTTTGTATTCGTGGTAATTTCATAGTTGTTGAGACAAACAAAGACACAAAAATTCAGAATTTTCTTATAAATTCGAAACATTAAATTTTTTCCAGTACTTTTAATAAAAATCCCTAACTTTTCCCTGATTTGAAGGAAATGAATTCATCATTCGGTAATTAAATATTAAAGTTGAAAGAAATTTCTTTTTCCAGATTTTCCTGACCAATTTTACTTTTCCTGACTTTTCTCTGAATTCCCTGATTTCCCTGACCTGTGGCAACCTGTGGCAAAAGATTCTTTTATCAAAAGGATGAAGATGATTAAAATACGAAAACTTAAAGAAAATTACTATTTTCCAGTTTTTCTTCTCGAGACGTGTTTTGTTTTGTTCAAAAGACTAAAAAATAGAGCGAATTTTTCGTCGATCGTTGGTGGAATAAAGAAGGTATTATTCACCTGCAAGCTCGTGTAACTGGAATAGTTCCTTTTGAACCTAAATCCCCTATCGTGCTCATTAACGTGCCTGTGCCTCAGGAGAAGAGCTCGCATCACCACAGGTCGATCCTCAGGCAAAATAAGTTCCTCGATAACCATTTGCTCCACCACTCGATAGGCCAGTCCCGGTAGGTCCTTTTCCTCGAGATCCAATAGAACGACACCAGTCTCGAGACATCGTCGAAGATTGAGAAGAGAGTGAAAGCTGAGGGAGGCCACGTGAGGTCTTCCCCATCGGTCGGCGCCTTCCTCAACGTCCTCCTCATACTTGATCCACCTCGCGGTCTCTCTCCACTCGCGTTCCTCGCCGAAGCCGTGCAATTCGTCCAGCTGAACGAAGACCTCGTGCGGCGAGTGGTCGTACATTTTCTTGAAGGTCTCGTGCGGAATGCCGCCCTCTTTTCTCCGACCGATTTGCACCGTTGGATGCGCCTTGTGCCTCCGCATGCCCCGAGGATCATCGCTCCTGTGCGACTCGAGGTCGTCGATGTCGAGTTCCTGGAGGGTCCGGGCCTCTTCCGGTTGGACGCTCACCCGCCGACCCATAAGACCAGCGACGTCTGGAAGACCTGCGCCCGATCTTTTCCTCCATTGCGGGTCTTCTTGGAGCGAGTACTTTCGTGATTTATGATGATGGTGATGATGATGTCGCCTATAACAGGAGAAAAATTAGGATTAGATCAATTTTTTTTTTCAATTTTCGCTTAGGGGGATTTTTCTTTATGTCAAAAAAAAAGATAGTATTTTGGATTCTCCAAACAAAGGGATAATTAACAAACAAAATCAAAAAGTTGTCATTAAAAAATCAAGTCCATACAGTTTATTGTCTAATTAGATATCAAGCAGGCAATTAAAGTAAAAGATGGTAAGATTCCGTATTTTCTTTTTCATAACGCGGTGCAAAAAAAGGCACTTTTTTGCACCTTGTTATGAAAAATATCGTTCGTAACTAGTGCTAGCAGTTGCCAATTTTTGAAAGAGCACTTTTTTTGGAACAAACTGTAGGCGAAGCTTCGCTTCGCCTACAGTTTGTTCCAAAAAAAGTGCTCATTCAAAAATTGACAACTGCTCGCACTCGTTACGAAATATACTATTTTTTAACTGATTGCTAAGATAATGTACCTAGATCTGACAAGGGTCCTGGACCAATTACTGATAAAAATATAAATTAATGTTTTTCAAAATAGAATTCTCAATTAATTAATTAATTTAATTTATGTACAAATTTTTAAATAATTGAATTTTTTCGACGAATTTCAATAAAATTTTCAATATTAATTTTAGAACTACAGTCAGGTCCCCATACTGTTAGATTCCAAACTGTTATATCCTCAGTAGTGTTATGTTTTTGCATAACCTCCAAATTCAGAAGTGTTAGGTGACGTCACGTTACGTCACCAATTTTCAGGGCCGTATTCTTAAGCCCAAAGAAAAGGGGGCATATACTTCTAGGTCAAACTTGAGGTGTATATATATTTACGTTCCTGAAAGGTGCGCAGTAGGCATACTTTGAGCACATAACAGAGCTGAGTCTGGAGGAGTGGGAAATTTCTGGAAATATAACAGTATGGGGACCCGACTGTATGTGAGAAAAAATCATTTTTTGAAAAATTTGTTCTTCTAAAAAAAAAGAATTGAATTTTGGAAGAATTTGAGTTGCAATTTTTAGAAATAGTTAAATTCCAAAAGGATTTTCATTGAAATTATTAGAAATTTTAATTCCTGTATAAAAATAAATAAAAATAAGTGTTTAGAAATTTGTTTAACAAAAAGTATTCGAAGTTTTGAATAATTTAATTTAGAAATTCTGAATTATTTTTAATATTCAATAATTTATCTAAAATTTTAACTAAAATTCATTTTTATTAAATGAAAATCAATTTTTATTAGAAAATTCTACGAAAATACAATTATTTAAATGCAAAAATAAATAATTTATTGAAACATTGAATGTTTCTTAAAATTCAATTCCCATAAAGGATTTATCAACAAATTTTTAAATAATTGAATTCTTTCGACCAATTTTAATAAAATATTTAAGAATAATTACATTTTCAAGAAATTCTATTAAAATTGTATTAAAAATAATTAAATTCTTTTGGGAAATTATATTTTATTAAAATAGTAGATATTAAAAATCATTGAATTAAGAAAAATTTTTGAAAATAATTATTATAATTATAACAATTTATTGAATAATTGCATGTTTCTTAAAATAGAATTGTTATAAAGAATTTTATTCACAAATTTGTAAATAATTGAATTCCTTTGACGAATTTTAATAAAATTTTAAAGAATTTTTTCGAGGAATTCGATTTAAATTGTATTAAAAATAAATTAAATTCTGCAATGAATTTTATTATTTATGAAAATAATTGAATTCCTAAAAAGAATTTTATTATTTACGAAAATAATTGAATTTCGAAGAAGAATTTTATTGTAAAAAAGTAATTGGAATTTTGATGAGAATTTTTATAAATATTTGAACATAATTGAATTTCGGCGAAGAATTTTATTACTTTTTGAAAATAATTAAAATTCCACAATCATTTATAATTTGCTTCTAAAATTCAATTTTTTTTTAGTGATTTTAACTAAAATTCAATTTTTAAATCAATTTGTAATAGTAAATTTTACGAGAATTCAATTATTTAAACACAAAAATAAATAATTTATTGAAAAATGGAATGTATTTTTGAAAATAAATGAAATTATTGCGAAGAAATTTAATAAAATTTGTAAATAATTGAATTTTTGTGAAATTTTTCTTATTTAAGAAAATAATGAAATGTTCGCGTAAAATTTTATTGGAAATTTTGAAAAATAATTGAATTCTTTTGGAAAAATTTATTAAAACAGTAACTTTTGAAAATCATTGAATTGTGGAAAATTTTTGAAAATAATTGAATGTTTGACAAGTATTTTATTAAAATTTTCGAAAATAATTGAATTTCGGAGAAGAATGTTATTATTTACAAAGATAATTGAAATTTTAACGAGAATTTTATTATAATTTTAGAAAATAATTGAATTTCTAAAAAGAATTTTATTATTTACGAAAATAATTAAATCTCCGTAAAAATTTTATTATTTATGTCTTATGAAAATAAATGAAATTATTGGGAAGAAATTTAATAAAATTTGTAAATAATTGAATTTCTGTGAAATTTTCATTATTTCAGAAAAAATGAAATATTCGCGTAAAATTTTATCGGAATTTTTTTAAAACAATTGAATTCTTTTGGAAAATTTTATTGAAATAGTAGATATTGAAAATCATTGAATTGAGGAAAATTTTTAAAAATAATTGAAATTTTGCCAAAAATTTAAAAAATTTAATCAAAATTGTTTGAAAATAATTGAATTTCGGAGAAGAATTTAATTATTTCTAAAGAGAATTGAAATTTTGACGATAATTTTTTTAAATTCTTGAAAATAATTGTATTTCTGCGAAGAATTTTATAGGTATTACTTTTGAAAGTAATTTGAATTTCTGCAATCGTTTATAATTTCTCTAAAATTCTCCAAATTATATCGTACAATTTACGAACTTTTCGATCTTTTCTCAATCAAATTACGGACTTTACGGACCTTTTTTGAAAAAAAATTACTTTTACAGACTTGAAGTAAATTTACGGACCTAATTCGAGCCCTGCTAAGATGAAAATCAATATTCTACAGATAAAAATGAGTAAAATTAAGCACTAAACGATTTCAAGATAATTTAAGAAATTAGTGCAATATTAGTAAATCAAGAAAAAAAGGATTGAAAAGAAAGAATAATTCTTTTCTATAAAAGAAAAGAATTTGATAAAATTAAGGATTTCGACATAAAATATGAGAATAGTAGTCACGAGATTTTGCACGTGGATTTTAACGACTTTTGGCAATGCTTACCGATGTGTCTCGATTAAAGTTCTTGTACTCGATTCGTTAAGCGACTCACGCAACGATGCATGAGGAATTTTTAATGAGCAAACATTGTGACTCACTTGATTATAATACTATGTCTCGTCGGCTGGCAATATTTTTTTTTGCTTGAAAGTCTTCAATCGATTTCCGTGAACGTGAACTTGCACTCTCTGTATACTTTCGAAGCGATTTGCAACAAATGGTGTGCTAATCATGGCTCTTTGGCACGCGACCCCGGTAATGAAATTCTCGTCTGGCTCGACTCATCATCAGTAGAATTCAAGTTCACGTCCCTAGACTAAAGAACTTGAGACAGGAAACTTATGAAGCATTGACGCAAGTCGTCATCATCGACTCACGATGGTTCACCAAGAAGGTTTTCTCAATTTTATCCACTCAATTCCCTTTTTGGAAATTAAAACTCAAACTTTCAAGAAATCAATTATATTTCAAACTTTCAATAAATCAATTACACTGAAACCCCACTTATTTGAACATGGTCCACGCAATTCGACACGAAGTGTCGCGTTTATTTGTATTTTGGTCGACATAACCTATGTTGGTGACGTAATTCGATAAATTGACATGATTGGTTGGTTTTGTTTGAACTCAACCAATGGGAATGTAAGTATCTTTCCATTGGTCGAGTACTGCGCATGAGCTAAAATAAGTGAGGTTAGGGCTGATTCTAACTAAAAATAACTGAAGCAAAAACGGGTTCAAATAAACGCGACTTTAAGTAAACGAGATTTTAAATAAGTGGAGTTTCAGTGTATTTTACGATAAATTCTAAATATTTATTTGTAGGAAGGAAAAAGCAATCTTAAACTGGTACCAAACAGAGTTGAGGATTTTCAAAAATTCATCAGTCATTTCGAGGCTTTTATCAATTAAAATTTAAAATTAAAACTTACAAAAGGAAAAGTTACATTTATCAACTTAAAATTTCGAAAACTAATTTTTATGATTCGAATTTACGCTACGAAATAGAAATTTTGAAGAATTAAAAAAGAAAAATATATTCGCGTGCTTCTAATCTTTATTGCGGCTAGTCAAGAATTATTTTAAATTATGGTTATTACGACTACACATAAATTAGAATTAATCAGTAAAATTTCAGTACAATTAATTTACATAATTAAAACTTTCGAACAAAAAATAAATTTTCGAAGAATTAATTTTTACTAAATGGAAAACCACCGAAATGAAAGTAATTGAAGTTTCATTTCGCAAAAGGGAAAAAGAGAGAATTGACAGAATTTCCTTGATGGTGATATCAGTTTGTAATTACACTCATGTAAGCAATGCAAGAAAGCGGGAATCCGTTCGTCCGGTTGTCACGACACAATCATCACAAACCGTCTGATGTCACCAATGCGGTCCTGAGAACGATCGTAGCTGACGGGCATGGATGCAAAGGGCTACCAGGTAGAACTAAGCAAAACAACTCAAGTCCCCTGACAGTCGGTTGACACAAGCTTGGCACCCACCTGAGCCGCAGACACACAACGACGACGCGGTCGCTCCAATTAAATTCAAAACAATGACAGCGAGAGCTTCACTCTCAAAGCATTTTTCACCCCTTCACCACCTCTCTGGTCCGTCGAGCTAAACCTGGCCAAAGGCCATCTGAACACCATTTCTCAACCTCTATAGCTCGGGGTGCGTGAAAGCTTCTTCTATACACGGAAAGGAAATCCTTTGCAAAGGAAAAGAATAAAAAGCAAAATTGTAAGTAACAATTTTTCTAGAAATTCAAAATCTATGTTTCTATAAAAATTGTCCTCTCTTCAGTTGAAAATCTGTCGTAGTAAACATTAAGCTAATACGGCATAAATCTAAGAAAACGATTTTGGACCCGTTCTAACAGTTTTTTGTGTCATTTATAACAAGGGGCCCATATTATAGAGGCAAAATCAAGAACTGATTTTACCAGGGTGAAATAAAGTGTCTTCAACATTAAACATGAAACGGCATTTAAATATCATAATGTAATTTTATTTTGTTAAGATATAAGCATTCCAATAGGGATTATCAAAATAATAAATAATATCAAGAAAAGTATTTAAAAACAATTTATTTTATCCATATTTCTTTAATTTTACAAATTCCATCACTTTTTAAAGTAATACCTACAAGTTGATAATTATATCATTTATAATATAAACAATATCAGTCTTTAAAACTTTTTTTGCGACACCTTAGTGTAAATATGCTTAATATTCTCTAGAAATATTATCAGGCTTCACAGTGCCCCTAAAAAGTATTTTAGGCGAAATAAGGGACTTTTAGGGGACCATAAAAATTGGTTAAATAAAGATAAATATATAATTTATTTATACCGGGTTGCCACAAACATTTAACATTATTCTTTTTTTTGACTTTTCCCTCATTTTCAAACACAACTTTCATTTTTTCCCTGAACCTAAAGAATATTCTGATTCACTTTCAAAATTATTAGATAAACAAAAAAATTTCAATTCAATTAACATTTTCTAGAATTTTTAACTAAAATTCTACTTTAAATCAATAACATCAATTATTATTCAATTCAAATTTTACAAAAAAATTAATTCTACAAAATTGTTAGTTAAAAATACAAAAAACAATAATTTAATTCTACGAGAAATCAATTATTCAAATACAAAAATAAATAATATTGAATGTTTCTTAAAATTTAATTTTTACGAAGAATTTCATTTACAACTTTTGAAAATAATTAATTTCCTTTCAAGAATTTAATTGAAATTTTAATGAAATTTATTATATTAAAGAATTTTATAATAATTTTTGAAAATAATTTGAAAACTTTTTGAAGAATTTTATTAAATTTTTCAAAAATACATAATTGAATTCTAAAGAAGAATTTAAATAATAATTTTTGAAAACAATTGAATTCATGAGAAGAATTTTAATAAAATTTTTGAAAATAATTGACTTCTTGAGAAGAATTTAAAAAAAATTTTGGAGAATTAATTTAATTTTTGAGAAGAATTTCCCTATTTATTTTATTTATAAAGATAATTTAAATCTTGACGAGAATTTTTAAAAAATTTTGAAAATAGTTGAATTTCGGAGAAGAATGTTATTATTTATAAAGAAAATTGAAATTTTGAAGAGAATTTTATTAAAATTTTAAAAAATAATTGGATTTCTTAAAAGAATTTTATTAATTAAGAAAATAATGAAAATAATTGAATTTCTATAAAGAATTTTATTATTTACGAATATAATTGAATTCGTGTAAAAATTTTATTATTTATAGAAATAATTGAATGAATGCAAAGAAATTTTTAAAAAATTTGTAAATAATTGAAATCCTGCAAAATTTTTTTTTATTTTATGAATTGTTTTGTAAAACTTAATTAAACTAGTAGATATTGAAAATCATTGAATTAAGGAAAATTTTTGAAAATAATGGAAGTTTTGACAAGAATTTTATTAAAATGTTTGAAAATAATTGAATTTTAGAGAAGAATTTTTTTATTTTTAAAGATAATTGAAATTTTGCCAAGACTTTTATTAAAATTTATAACAATAATTGAATGTTTGAGAAGAATATCGCTATCTATTTATAAGAATAATTTAAATCTTGACGAGAATTTTTAAAAAATTTTGAAAATAATTTAATTTCTGGAAAGTATTTTATTACTTTTCAAAAGAATTGAATTTTTCTGATAAATATTGATATTTATCAAAATAATTGAATTTTGGAAAATAATTTTATTAAAATTCCTTAGAATAATTGATTTTATGCGATTTATTTAAGAATTTATGCAAATTTGTTGTTTATGAAGTTAATTAAATTCTTTTGCAAAATTACTTAAAAATTTTTAAAAATAATTGATTTTCTGCGACGAATTAAATGTTATTTATGAAAACATTTCAATTATTGTAACTAAATTAATTGTTTTATTGCACAATTAAATGTTTCTTAAAATTGAATTCTTTCCTCAAGTTTTAATAAAATTTTTAATAATAATTGCATTTTTCAAGGAATTTATTTAAAATTGTATTAGAAATATTTAAAATTCTGCGATGAAAATAATTGAATTCGTAAATGAAATTTTGTTATTTATAAAAATAATTGAATCTTTTCGTAGAATTGTATCAAAAAGTTTTTTCTATAATTAAAGTTGTTGATAAATTTTATGAAAATAGTAAATATTTAAAAACATTGAATTGCGAAAAACTTTTAAAAATAATTGAAATGTTGCAAAGAATTTTATTTAAATTTTTGAAAATAATTGAATTTTTGGCGAAAAATTTTGCTATTTATAAAAATAATTGAATTCTTGACGAGATATTCATTAAAATTTATAAAAATAATTGAATTCGTGCAAAGTATTTTATTAAATTTTGCAACGGAAAAAATAAGGGAAATTTTGAAAATAGGGTACGTTTAGGGTCCAAAATTAAAAAAAGGGGATTTTTAGGGAAATAGGGGACAGACTTTGTAGCTTGAATATTGCTTTGTTCATTATAGAAATGACTCTGATGGAATATTTATTAATGACATACTATTTATATTTTGATTATTGTTTTGTAACCTTCTCAATTTTAAGAGTTCCTAGTACTGCTCTAACTCCTTATCAACATCCTACTAGCATTAAAAATACAAACAATAGGTGCAACCACAATTGGCCACACAATTTTAATAAATTTGGTGAAATAAAATCAGTTCCAGCACCCTTTATGTAAATTCAAATTAGGAAACTTAGTAAGTACTTCCTGATTAGAAATAGGAGAAAAGTTCAAATTTACTTCAAAAGTATTAAAAATTATAGATATTTTTCTTTTATGTAATCTAATGTGTTCGCGCAGGTAAATTTTGCTGTACAGTGAGTTTTCTTTCAATGCAAATGACACTGAATCTATTCTCTCTGTTCTGAATTACATGCTCATAATATGCTTGTTGTACAAGTTCATGTGCAAGATCACGTACATATTCATGCATTTGAATTCGTAGACAAGAAATTGAAACAGTGAAGATGCGCATGAACGTGTTCACGATTATTATCAGCCATTCTACTTTAGAACACACACGTGTTCATGAAGATGAAATCGCCGCCAACTCGACCCCGCTGGCGGCAAAATTCCGTCCCCGAGTCTTTTTTCACTTGATCCATTATATGGGGTACCGTTCGCCTCCGTCTAACCAAACAGGGTATGTACTACTATACTGTACTCTCCTCCATCCCCTATCATACAGTAAAGATGAATTTTTAGAATATTAATAAGCAAATTACAACCTTTTTTGCTTAGAATAATTTGTTTTAATTCTATATAAAAAGTAAGAAAACACAATGTGAATAATTCTTAGTACTAAGTGTATATTTTATAAAATTTATCGAGGGATCCAAAATGTCACTTTCAGAGAGTGAAGAATCTCGATTATGTAAGAAATTCTGTTCTAGTCCACAATAATTCGAATCAAGAAGTCTGGAATACCCCACATTTGCTAAACATCCGAAGATGGTCCACAACTATGCAGATTACCTCATAATGTTCTACGACACATCAAAAGTATTTTGACATTTTTAACGCACAAAATATTTCCTTAAGAAATGCGTGCTAGGAGACTAAAAATTTGTCTTATCAAATGGCATTTTTTATCACAAAGTAAAGTTAAGTTAATTTAATTACAAATTGAATAAAACGCGTGGAGTATAATTTTTATTTTACCCTCATTAATCACTGTAAAGAATGCCGAAGGTTACAATAAATTTTTGTAAAGCAGAGCTATTTAAAATTTTATCCAAGTGTAAATTTGCATTTAAATGCTCAAAAGACAATATTTACTTAGTCTATTAACTTTCATTTTCACATTAGGACATGTCAGATGACTGAGAATTTAACACTTGAATGCTTATTATTTGCAAAAACTATTTTTTTTAAATCGGGTTACGTTTTGTGACATGATTATAGAATAGCTCTACAACTTCTTTGAAAATAATTTTTTTTTAAATTTATGTATCTCTGTGTATCAACGTTCACTTAAAACTTGATCTCATTAAATAAATAAAATGGATTGTTCAGTGCAAGGGTCCTTAGAATCATTTCCAAAATGGAAATTCTGACAAATAACATTTATTGGAAAATTATTGTATATTAAATATCGTTCTCAGGAGTTTTGCTGGATCACGGAAACAAATTTCCTATCTGTGTCGTGACAATCGTACTAGGAATTTCAAGGACAAGGTTTATTGATTTCCGAGTCGGCAACAATTTATAGTTTTAAAATTTCAGAGAGAAATCCCATTAATACGTGCTTTCTCTTTCTTTCGACATTGGTACGGAGTCAATAAATCTTTTTCGTTGGCTACGAATATAACTCTCTTTAGAGAATATTTATAGAAACTTATAGTAAACTCTTTTTGCAAAAACTGAATATTATCGCCTTTCTCGGAATTTATATTTTTCGGAAAGATCCTCATTTTTTGAGCTGTTCTCGAAAATTAATTAAAAACGTTTGATGTCTGCCAAAGTTAAATTTTAAAAAAGTTTCTAAAATATTAATTTGGCAGACATAAAACGTTCCTCGAACGTAAAATGTTCCTTTTGCCCACTGGGGTATTACAGAATAACGCACATACTCTGCAAAAACTCTGTATCTTATTTTAAAAAAACACCATAATGTCTGAAGTAAATTTGTATCAAGGTGATATCCATTAAAGTGTTTTTAACAATTAGAAAGTAAATACAATGTAGTTTGAATTGTTTTTTTTTTTTTTTTTTTTTTTTTTGCAGTGGAAACGAGTGAAAGAGTGCGCTCAAAGGATTACGAGATCGATTTCGATTAGCGACTAATTTGGACATTAGCCTCTAAATGATGAAAAATTGCTTGCAGTTGAAAAATGCTTTCGATTCATTTAAAAGGATATAGGCATTTTTATTCAATAGTCGAAAACATTTGAAATGTAGTTTTGATTCATGACAAATTATAAGCTATTAAAAAGCGTTGTAGGTAAAATTTAAACCAAAAAAAAATCTGTTAGAAAATATAATATAGTATATTAAAATAAAAATGAATAATTCAAGAGGTTCATAATATTATGACCAGGGAGTGAACTCTGCAAATGGAGATAAATATTACTTTCCTAGGTCACATATATAATACACAAGCAAGCGTGAAAATAAATCGATTCTATTTAAAAGTGGTGGGTTAAATAAACTACTTGAAGTAATTCATACCTGTGTAGAAAACTGTTGCACTCGTAATTAGCCAGACTAATAAGAAGAACCAGAGTTTTAATATGCAGTTATAGATCAAATTATAAACTTCTTTATAGTATTATTTCATGCACATAAACCATAATAATGGTACAAGAAAATCAATTTTCGACGTAGAAATTACATGGAGAAAAATGGATTATACAATTAGGATTATAGAAAAAAAGATCATACTGAATATAATCTGATTAATACCCTTTATAATCTACTAACAAACTTTCAATGTTTTAGAATTATTTCTGGTATTCACAATGGATTATAAATTTCAAGTTATTAAATTCTACAAAAATTTCTTTTCGGTTGCCATTTTGACTTAAATCCTCGCTGGTTGCAATTATTGAGAATAAATTTGTACCGATCCGGATGTTAAATATGGCAATTGACGCGGTTCAAACTTCCAAAGTTGGATCCGACTTTTGGATTCATTTTTCCTGTCGTCGGTACAGGCATTCTTCCTTCTAACAACCGGATGGGTACTGGCTATTTTTATTATTTCTAACAATAGACCATTATAGCTTCAAAAAATTGCATCGCAACAATTTTGATACTTTTTTTGTCTCACTTTGATATCCTTAGAAAAACTATTTGTATTCTTTTATTTGAAAAAAAGTTAATGAATAATTTTTACTTTCTGCACCAATTAGACAAAATAGTTTGTTACGTTACTTAAAAACGTTTGGACTTGTCAACTAAATTTACTGTTTTGAATTTTGTTTATATCAGACTTTAGGTGTTTATAATAAGTCACTGACCCCAAATACCCTTGGGCTCGCCCTTGGGTAAATTGCTTCAAGCGAATTGCATCAAGTTTAGCAAAATTCGTGCATTGTGAAATTTTCATCTATATAGTACCCCTTTATAAAAATACACACGCTGTCATCCTAAGGGTGCATGCGATCAATGCGGCTTTCGTCTTGTATTAAAGAGCAGAGATCAGTCTTCAATTTCTGATAACAGTTGACTTTATAGGTTCCAAAAAAAACTTTGTAATTTAATCATTCATGTCCAAGTTATAAAATGCAGGCTTCACAGTGCCCCTAAAAAGTATTTTATGGGAAATAGGGAACTGAAAATTAAAAAATAGGGGACTTTTAGAGGACCATAAAAATTGGTTAAATAAAGATAGAAATATAATTTATTTATACAGGGTTGCCACAAAATTTTAACTTTATTTTTCCCTGACTTTTCCTAAATTTTCAAACACAACTTTCACTTATATTTTTCCCTGACCCTAAAGAATATTCTGTATTCACTCTCAAAATTATTAGATACTCAAAAAAATGTTTTATTAAATTTATTTACAAATTTCTTCAAAAGTCAAATTATTCGAAAACATCAATAGTTTTATTTCAAATAAATATTTAATAATTTTTTTCATTGGAACTAAGATGTACAAAAATTTCAAATTCAAATCTTCTTGAAATTAAACAATTTAAAAAAAAATTATTACAAAACATAAAAACATCTATTACTCCGAGTAGTCCGAGTCTTCGATCCATTTCTTTATGTTTTATAATAATTAATGATGACCGACTGACAAAATCATTTAGTGAAGGAACTTGCTAATGAATTGACAATTGTTTCATGAGAAATTCTGGGAAAATTCAAATAATAATTAATAATTTATGAAAATAATTGAATTCATGAGAAGAATTTAATTAAATTTTTTGAAAATAATTGATTTCTTGAGAAGAATTTAAAAAAAAATTTTGACAATAATTTAATTCTTGAGAAGAATTTACCTATCTATTTTATTTATAAAGATAATTTAAATTTTGATGAGAATTTTTATAAAATTTTGAAAATATTTGAATTTTGGAGAAGAATATTTATAAAGATAATTGAAATTTTAACGAGATTTTTATTAAAATTTTAAAAAATAATTGAATTTCTAAACAGAATTTTATTATTTACGAAAATAATTAAATGTTCGCGTAAAATTTTATTGGAAATTTTTGAAAATAATTGAATTCTTTTGGAAAAATTAATTAAAACAGTATCTATTGAAAATTATTGAATTTGTCGAAAATTTTTGAAAATAATTGAAATTTTGAAAAGAATTTTATTAAAATTTTTGAAAATAATTGAATTTCGGAGAAGAATATTTATAAAGATAATTGAAATTTTAACGAGATTTTTATTAAAATTTTAAAAAATAATTGAATTTCTAAACAGAATTTTATTATTTACGAAAATAATTAAATGTTCGCGTAAAATTTTATTGGAAATTTTTGAAAATAATTGAATTCTTTTGGAAAAATTAATTAAAACAGTATCTATTGAAAATTATTGAATTTGTCGAAAATTTTTGAAAATAATTGAAATTTTGAAAAGAATTTTATTAAAATTTTTGAAAATAATTGAATTTCGGAGAAGAAAGTTATAAAGATAATTGAAATTTTGACGAGATTTTTATTAAAATTTTAGAAAATAATTGAATTTCTAAATATAGAATTTTATTATTTACGAAAATAATTGAATTCGTGTAAAAAGTTTATTATTTATGGGAATAATTAAATAATTGGGAAGAAATTTATAAACAATTTGTAAATAATTGAATATCTGTGAAATTTTATTGGAAATTTGTTAAAATAATTAAATTCTTTTGGAGAAATTTATTAAACTAGTAGATACTGAAAATTATTAAATTGAGGAAAATTTTTGAAAATAATTGAAATTTTGCCAAGAATTTTATTATAATTTTTAAAAATAATTGAATTTTGGAGAAAAATTTTATTATTTAAAAAAAAATTGAAATTTTGACAAGATACTTATTTATAAAGATAATTTAAATCTTGACGAGAATTTAAAAAATTTTTGAAAATAATTCAATTTCTGCAAAGTATTTTATTACTTTTCAAATAAATTAAATTCTTGTGATGAATATTGATATTTATCAAAATAATTGAATTTTGGAAAAGAATTTTATTAAAATTCCTTAGAATAGTTCATTTTTCATAAAATTTTTAATAATAATTGCATTTTTCAAGGAATTTATTTAAAATTGTATTAAAAATTTTTGAAATTCTGCGATGAAAATAATTGAATTCGTAAATGAAATTTCGTTATTTATAAAAATAATTGAATCTTTTCGTAGAATTGTATCAACAAGTTTTTTCTATAATTAAAGTTGTTGATAAATTTTATGAAAATAGTAAATATTTAAAACATTGAATTGCGAAAAACTTTTAAAAATAATTGAAATGTTGCAAAGAATTTTATTAAAATTTTTGAAAATAATTGAATTTTTGGCGAAAAATGTTGCTATTTATAAAAATAATTGAATTTTTGACGAGATATTCATTAAAATTTATAAAAATAATTGAATTCGTGCAAAGTATTTTATTAAATTTTGTTTAAATAATTGAAATTTTGCCAAGAATTTAATTAAAATTTTTTTGAATTCTTGAGAAGAATTTTGATATTTATCAGAATAATTGAATTTTGGAAAAGAATTTAATTAAAAATCCTTAAAATAATTGAATTTTTGGGGAGAATTTTGTTGGTTATCAAGATAATTGAATTCTTTTGCAGAATTACTTAAAAATTATTGAAAATAATTGATTTCCTGCGACGAAAAAAATAGGGGAAATTTTCAAAATAGGGTACGTTTAGGGGACAAAATTAAAAAAAGGGGACTTTTATGGAAATAGGGGACAGACTGTGAAGCCTGTCACTGAATAATTGTAAAACTTAATAATCAACTTAATAATTGTAAAATTGAAAATTTTGAAATTGCAGATTCAAAATGACAGATTAAATTCTTTTGCAAATGCCTGAATTTAAATGAAAATTTTTCTTTTTACATTTTTAAGGTCACTGAATTGAAATAAAATTGTCAAATTGAAAAATTCAAAATTGCTATGAACTATATTTTTTAAAATACATGACTTCATTGACCAGAAAAACATTAAACATTTCACGTACCATAAAATTTCCTTCTTAAACTACGAATTTGTTCATATTTTACAACTTGGACATAAAATTAAAATCATACTAAATACAATTTTAGTTAAATAAATATTATAATGAATAAAAATTTGGTTTTCTAAAAATTATCCAAAGACAGAGTTGCCACAGGTCAGGAAAATGTCAGGAATATTGTTAGTAAAAGTACCAAAATTCTCCAAAATTGCATTTTTTTTAGTGTTTTCAACAAAAATTTAAATTAGAAAACTTTTAAATTTTGTTTTTTTAAAATAAAAATATAAATTAAATTAAAAATTAAATTAAAATAATAACATTCTTTTGTGCCAGGGAAGAAGAAAATTAAATTTTTGTGGCAACCCTGAAAGACTCTACTTTATAATTAAATATAATAGTATTTACAGGTGAATTTTTGCCTTTAGAGAAAAATGACGAAAAAAGTGTTGACAGGCAATAAAAGACGAAAAAAAAAGTGATGCCTTACTTGTGTTCGCGATGTCTGCGCCCTTTTCGATCTTCCTCAGCTGGTTCCTCGTGATTCGGAGAAGTACTTCCTTCTTCTTTGATTTTCTCAAATTGAACTCTTGGACTTCCGAAGGGAGTGTCGTTAAATCCGGTAGCGGCTCTTTCCGAAGTTGGCGCTTCACTCTCACTATTTCCGTTATTTTTCACTTGATCATTAATTTTTTTAGTTACATTCTCATTCGCCTCCTTGTTGACTTCTTCATCGACGTTAAAATTCACTTGTTGGTCGTCTTTTGGAATTGAACTTTCGCTGTTATCAAGAACGTCCAATTCTTGCAAATTACTCGTTACACTGGGATCACTTCCCAATTGTTCCTCTTCAGGACTTGCTTCTGCAGTAGAACCTTCACTGAAACATTCATTCCAAATCTTTAATCATATTTCAATAATTTACCTCTTTAGTCTTTTCATTTTTATTTTTATTTTATTTATTTACTTATAAATAAGTAAATTGGTATTTATTTATATATCAAAACTACTTAAAAGTAACATTTGAATATAAAAATTTTTTTGGGTATCAAAAAATGCTCTCTCTTTAATTTTTCCTTAATGCGGAGTCATTTTTCTTTATTCAACGGTGAATTCTTATCATTCTCGGAGGAAAAAAAAAATGTAACAGCAAAATCCTTGAAGTTACTGTTAGACTTGTTGAAGAATCGATAAAAAAATTACCAAGCTTTGTGTGAACGGCACATCTGGAATATCTATTCATCGAGAGGAGTGGAGAATATTTATTTTATCACGAAATAGAAGGGCGATAAAGCTTTCAAGATATATATTACGTACTTTGAAAAATATAACGAAACAATTTTCAGAATTTTTTCGAAATTATAATATTCATATTTTATTCTTTCTGATGTGAGAAAGAAATAACAATATAAGCATAAAAGAGCTAGAAACAAATGATCAGTGAGCAAATTTTTCTTGGACGACTAATAAACATAAACAAAGATAGGACAGACTTCGTACACGATAATTAATTTTAAAAAAGTAGCAAAAAGTAGCTTTCAAAACTAAAAAAAAGTAACTATCGAAAAATTAAATTTGATGACAAAAAAAATCGTTTTAGACACTTCACGTAACTGACAAAAATTCCATTCTATATTATATTTTTCTGACTTTTTCCTAATAAAAACATTGAAAATATTTACTTCTTTCTTATCCATGATACTGAAGTCCGCAACGTTTTTAAAAACGAAAACGAAAAAATAAAGGGACGGTTTTTTTTATTTTTGATTGTAAATCATGTTAATTTTTAATAATTGTATCTTAAGCAACAATTAATTTCTTAAAAATTAAGAAACATGAAAATTAGAGATGAATTTAACTTAGAAAAAAATTCTTTTTTGATTTTTCGTTTTTAAAAACGTTGCGGACTTCAGCTTCATTTCTTATTCTGCTAATAAATTCAATTCCTGCAACGAATTTTATTATTCATGAAAGAATTTAAATATTTATAAAAATAATTTAATTCTTGCGAAGTATTTTATGAAAATGTTTAAATAGTTGATTTCTTTCTACTAATTTTGTGCAAATTCTAATTTAAATAATTGAATTCCTGAGAAATTTTTATTATTCATAAAAATAATTGAATTCTTACGCAGATTTTTACAAAATTTTTTTTAATTAATTGAATTGTGTTTCAGGATTTTATAATAATATAGAAGATATTGAAAATCATTGAATTGCGAAAAGTTTTTAAAAATAATTAAATTTTACAGAGAATTCTATTAAAATTGTTGAATTGAATGTCTGTGTGATATTTTATAAAATTTTTTTGAAAATAATTGAATTCCTAAAAAACATTTTATTATTTATGAAAATAATTGAATTCTTGCGAACGATTTTATTAGAATTTTTTTAAATAATTGAATTTCCAAGAAGAAATTTATTACTTTTAAAAATAATTGAATTCTTGTGATGAATATTGTTATTTTTTGAAAATTATTGAATTTTGCAAAGAATATTATTAAAATCTAAAATGCCTCAAAATAAAAAACTTTAGAAGAATTATTTATGAAAATAATTGAATTCTTGGGAAGAATTTTATTAAAATCTAAAACAATAATTTATTGAATTATTTCAAAAAAATTTAATTAAAATTTTATTTAAAATAATTGATTTTTTTCGAACAATTTTATTAAAATATTTTAAAAAATTGAATTCTTGCGAGAAATTTTATTAAAATGTTTAAAAATAATTGAATTTCTACGAAAAATTTTGTTATTTATTAAAATAATTGAATTTTGCAAAGAAATGTTGTTATTTTTTGAAATAATTGAATTTCTGTGAAATTTTTTTTTTATTTTTGAAATTAATTGAATTTTTCATTAAGAATTTTATAAACAATGTTTTAAATAATTAATTTTTTCGAAATATAATAAATATTATGAAAATTTTATTTTAAATAATTGAATTCTTTTGGAAAACTTTAGTTGTGAAAATAATTTAATTTTTCAATTAATTAACCACTTCACTGGCGGGGCGTTCCAAATGGCGTTCCACGCGCCGAGGCCCAGACTGGCAAAAACACCGAAATGGCGTTCCTAATAAAACATTATTTTTAAAGAGTGTACACTACTTTTAACTTATACAAAGCAATATTTCTATAGTTTAGACATCATGGAACAAGATTATCACAATAAAAATTTCAGTTTTTGGGATTTTCAATGTTTTTTCAAACAATGAAATAGTCAATTTTTACCACTTTTCAAAAAAAGGCGTTCCACTTTTTTTCAATTTTTACACAGTAAAACTCATATTTTTTATTTAAAAAATATATTTACATACAAAACATTATAATATAATAATGCAATAAGTAAAAAATAAATATAAATAATTAATAAATAAAATTTAATAATTATTAATAATAACAAAAGTGGAACGCCATTTGTTAAAAAGTGTTAAAAATCGACTATTTCAACGTTCAAAGAAACATTGAAAATCTCAAAAACTGAAATTTTCATTGTGATAATCTTGTTCCCTGATGTCTAAACTATAGAAATATTGCTTTGTAGTAGTAAAAAGTAGTGTACACTCTTTAAAAATAAAGTTTTATTAGGAACGCCATTTCGGTGTTTTTGCCAGTCTGGGCCTCGGCGCGTGGAACGCCATTTGGAACGCCCCGCCAGTGAAGTGGTTAATTTAAAATAGTATTAAAAATAATTGAAATCCTGCGATGAATTTTATTATTTATGAAAATAATTGAATAGTTGCTAAGAATTTTATTAAAATTTTCAAAAATAATCGAATTTTTGAGAAGAATTTTATTATTTATGAAAATCATTGAATTCTTGCGAAAAATTTTATTAAAATGTTTAAAAAGAATTGAATTTCTGTGAAAATTTTTTTAATTTTGAAAATAATTGAATTCTTTTGCGAAATTTTTTGAAAATACTAGATATTGAAAATAATTGAAATTCGAATATTTTTGAAAATAATTGAATCGTTTTAAAGAATTTGATTATAATATGTAATATTAATATTCAACATATATTTTAAATATTTTATATTTTAATTCCTTCTTTTTTGGATTAAAAAAAAATTAAAGTTACAAGTTTAGAATAAATTCAAAGAAGCAACCAGATCACAAAAAATACGAAATTTAAAACATTAAATTGAAATAAATATTTTAAATAATTTTTAAAAATTCTAAATTAACTATGATCGTAAAAGACATTTTTCGATCGAATTATTATAAAGGTTTAGTTCCTTTATTCACTTAGCAAATCGGGAAAAGTAATTTTTCAAACTGAATATCAAGAAGCTTCCTGCTCTAGATCCGCGTGTTTTACAAAAGTGCGGAAAGATCTCCGGATATAGTGCTATTCATGAAAATTCTAAGAACTTACGGTGATAAATGACGTCTCATAGATTTCGAATGAAGGCTCTTCAATGGCATATGAGGGTGAGGATAACTTCGTTTTCTGTATTCTGAAAAAGAAAAATAATTTTCCACATTTACAAAACTATATAAATAAAAATTAATCAATCTTCGCAATTCTCCATAAAATATAATACAAGATTTAATATTCTTTTTTGAATGAAACATTTCCGAGCAAATACGTGAAGGTTGAAAAAATGTCGAGAGTAATAAAGAAATATAAAAAGGAAAAACAGGAAAAGAAAATTAACTCTAATTTCATTATTGGTAAAATCATAAAGTTGACGAGTCCCATGAAAGTTAAATTGTGAAGAAAATGAAATAGTCGCATAATTAAAATAGAAATGAGAAATTCAATTGAGGATAAGAATGAAAATAAGTGTGAAAGCAAAGATATTAAAAAGATAAGATATAAAAATTTAGAGACGAAAAATTTTAATTTAAATGAAAATATTATCTATTGTGTAACATTGAGAGATTTTTAAAAATCCGTCAATCTTAAAATGTGAGATCAACATTTTGCTTTTGCATAGTAGAAAGTATAAAAGCAATAGAATTTCTAAAGGAGAACAGTGCCAACATTTCATTACATCATCAATGGACATGTCGTCAACAAAACACAATACCAAAGATTGCAAAAGCTGTCGTTATAGTTTAAGTACCTCATTAATAGTACACAGGCTTGTAAAACAGACAATTTTTTCGGACAAAATAAAAAAAATATAGAATAATTCAATTTTATTTAAATTATTACAAAGTAAAAAAATATCTTATTTTAAAGAAGCAATTCTTCTCTGAAATTCAATTATTTTCAAAAATTATAATAAAATTTAATTATTTTCATAAAACAATAAAAATTTTACAGGAATTAAATTATTCACAAATTTTCTATAAATTTCTTCGCTATATATTCAATTATTTTCACAAATAATAAAATTTTTACACGAATTCAATTATTTTTGTAAATAATAAAATTCTTTTAAGGAATTCAATTATTTTCTAAAATTTGAATAAAATTCTCGTAAAAATTTCAATTATCTTTATAAATAATAACATTCTTCTCCAAAATTCAACTATTTTCCAAAAATTTTAATAATTCAATAAAATTTTGGTATTTTGAAAAATAGTGACCAAAACTTTCAAATATTCCCTTCATATTTAACGACATATTTGGTCCGCCATCTTGAAATTTTTAATTCTAGTTTACGTTTCTTGAAAGTATACAATTTTTATGCAGTTTAGAATAATAGACAGTTCAGAATAATAAATTAATGACTTTCATTTTAAAAAAGTATTTATCTTACATAATGTATTTTGACAATCTTCCAACTTTTTTTTTACTTTAAAAACACTAAATTATGTCATATTTTGAATGACAGAAATGTTCCTAATTTTAGTTTAAATTATAGCAGTAGCTTCTTGGCATTTTCTTAAATTTAAAATAATTTTATTGTCCGTGAACACATATTGCGTTTTTGAAAAAATTAAAAGATTTACTGAATGAACCACACACCTATAGTGTGTAGTTTTATGTGTCTAGTTAATTCTACAGAATTGTTAGTTAAAAGTACGAAAAACAATAATTTAATTCTACGAGAAATCAATTATTTAAATACAAAAATAAATAAAATTGAATGTTTCTTAAAATTTAATTTTTACGAAGAACTGTATTAACAAAAAATAATTGAATTCCTGAGAAGAATTTAAATAATAATTTTTAAAAACAATTGAATTCATGAGAAGAATTTTAATAAAATTTTTGAAAATAATTAACTTCTTGAGAAGAATTTTAAACAAAATTTTGACAATAATTTAATTCTTGAGAAGAATTTCCCTATCTATTTATAAAGATAATTTAATTCTTCACGAGAATTTTTAAAAAATTTTGAAAATAATTTAATTTCTGCAAAGTATTTGATTACTTTTCAAAAGAATTGAATTTTTCAGATGAATATTGATATTTATCAAAATAATTGAATTTTGGAAAAGAATTTTATTAAAATTCCTTAAAAAAAATTGATTTTATGGGAAGAATTTATTCGATTTTGTTGTTTATCAAGTTAATTGAATTCTTTTGCAAAATTACTTAAAAATTTTTGAAAATAATTGATTTTCGGCGACGAATTAAATGTTATTTATGAAAATATTTGAATTATTGCAACGAATTTTATAGTTTTATTAGATAATTGAATGTTTCTTAAAATTGAATTGTTTCCTCAAGTTTTAATAAAATTTTTAATAATAATTGCATTTTTCAATGAATTAATTTAAAATTGAACTAAAAATATTTAAAATTCTGCGATGAAAATAATTGAATTCGTAAATGAAATTTTATTATTCATGAAAATAATTGAATCTTTTCGTAGAATTGTATCAACAAGTTTTTTCTATAATTAAATTTGTTGATAAATTTTATGAAAATAGTATATATTTAAAAACATTGAATTGCAAAAAACTTAAAAATAATTGAAATGTTGCAAAGAATTTTATTTAAATTTATGAAAATAATTGAATTTTTGGCATAAAATTTTGCTATTTATAAAAATAATTGAATTCTTGACGAGATATTCATTCAAATTTATAAAAATAATTGAATTCGTGCAATTTTATTAAATTTTGTTTAAATAATTGAAATTTTGCCAAGAATTTAATTAAAATTTTTGACAATAATTGAATTTTGAAGAAGAATTTTATTATTTTTTAAAAATACTTGAAATTTTGACAAGAATTTAAAAAAATTTTTTAACATAATTGAATTTCTGCGAAGTATTTTATTACTTTTTGTAAATAATTGAAATTCCGCAATCATTTGTAATTTGTTTCTAAAATTCAATTTTTTTTTAGTGATTTCAACTAAAATTCATTTTTTAAATCAATTTTTAATAGTAAATTTTACGAGAATTCAATTATTTAAACACAAAAATAAATAAGTTTTTAAAAAATTGAATGTATTTATGAAAATAAATGAAATTATTGCGTAGAAATTTAATAAAATTTGTAAATAATTGAATTTCTGTAAAATTTTTATTATTTAAGAAAATAATGAAAGGTTCGCGTAAAATTTTATTGGAAATTTTATAAATAATTGAATTCTTTTGGAAAAATTTATTAAAACAGTAACTATTGAAAATCATTGAATTGTGGAAAATTTTTGAAAATAATTGAATTTTTGACAAGAATTTTATTAAAATTTTTGAAAATAGTTGAATTTTTGAGAAGAATTTTATTATTTATAAAGATAATTGAAATTTTGACGAGAATTTTATTAAAATTTTAGAAAATAATTGAATTCCTTAAAAGAATTTTATTATATTTACGAAAATAATTGAATTCCTAAGAAGAATTTTATTATTTGCGAAAATAATTGAATTCGTGTAAAAATTTTAATATTTATGAAAATAATTGAATGATTGGGAAGAAATTTATAAAAAATTTGTAAATTATTGAATTCCTGTGGAATTTTTATTATTTTATGAAAATAATTAAATGTTTGCTTAGAATTTCAACAAAATTTTTGTTAAATAATTGAATTGTTTTGTAAAACTTTATTAAACTAGTAGATATTGAAAATCATTGAATTGAGGAAAATTTTTGAAAATAATTGAAATTTTGACAAGAATTTGATTAAAATTTTGTAAAATAATTGAATATCAGAGAAGAATTTTATTATTTATAAAGAGAATTGAAATTTTGACAAGGATTTAAATAAAAAATTTAAACATAATTGAATGTCTACGAAGAATTTTATTATAATTTTAAAAATAATTGTATTCCTTAAAAGAATTTTATTATATTTACGAAAATAATTGAATTCGTGTAAAAATTTTATTATTTATGAAAATAAAATTGAATGATTGCAAAGAAATTTATAAAAAATTTGTAAGTAATTGAATTCTTGCAAAATTGTTATTATTTATGGAAATAATAAAATTAAATGTTTGCGTAGAATTTAATTAAAATATTTTTTTAAATTACTGATTTCTTTTTGCCAATTTTTTTTTTTTAAAATAATTGAATACTTGAGAAGAATTTTAATCTTTATCAAAATAATTAAATTTTGAAAGAGAAGTCAATTAAAAATCCTTAAAACAATTGATTTACTCACGATTAATGTCATGATCGCCATGACGCGCTGATGGTACTCGATCGCGTTCTCGATCGGATCCCACCGATTCAGAAGGGGATCCAAATCGGGCTACGTCGAATTTGTCTCCAGCATCCATCGCGAAGACCTTCTCCATCTCCTCGTCGAGTTCTTGTACCGTTTCCGTGCCATGACCGTCAACCTGCAAAACAATAAAAACTTTAATTATAACAAGCGAAATACTATCAAAGCAATTTTTTAAAGTTTATTAAAAAAATGCCTCTCTTAATATACATTTTCATTATAATTAACAGGATTAACAGTTAAAAAATAAATTTCCTGGTCAATCACTTTCAATCATGAAATAAAAACTATACCCAACTCTCTTAAAAATCAATAATTTTAATTATTCAATTTAAGCGCACGAGGTAATCACAATTGCTTTCCATAAGAGTATATATATGCTTTTATCGAAAAATGACACAAGCCGGAAAATCAAATTTCGATCAAGAACATTCGGGAAATGAAGATTTAAATTCAATAAATGAGAAAAAATGAGTTGTAATTAAATCGCTGATTTCTAGGAACAGTCTAAGAAAGCAGTCTATACAGACATGATCATAAAAATAAACATACATAATTTCTCTTAAGTCAAAAGTAGCGTGTAAATAAATTTCCCCCCAAAAAAAAAAAAAACGAAATTGCAATTCCCGCGACACAATTCCTCTCGTTTTGTCAGGACCGCAGCATTCGCCCGACTGGGACCGGAACCGGAAAGTATCCGAAGGCCGGGTCGATGCGGGAATCAACCTTGAACTTGAGCTTTCGTGAGTGACCGCGAGTTGCGTCAGGTCGAGACGGGAGTGCAATGTGTAACAAGTAATAAATCAAACATGACTCACACTATCTGCACTCCGATCACGAATTCACATTAATTATTCATTACCTCTTTACCAAGTCATATCGAATCATGCTCACGGTTAGGCTCAACGTTCCGCAAGGAAATCAAAACAGAAACATTCTGAGATGCTTCACAGCTTTAATACCTTTTTCTTGTCTATACATTTCATATGCAATTATGTATTGAAACTTTTTATTTTTTTAAGTTCAAATTCATCTTAATGGGATTAAAAAACAATTAAAATTAAAAAAATACAAAAGCTTTTAAAAAATTTATCAATTTTTAACAATCTGATAATTGTTGGAAAAAAATGATTTTGAAACTGTCAAATTTGGTTCCCCAACGTTTTCCCGAATTTAATGTCACGAAATCATTTTTCCCGACAACAGGACTCGAACCAGTGAAAGTATTTAAAAAATACGGACTTTACGGAGCAAAAATAAAAAATTACGCACCTACGGATCAATTGCTGACAAACAAATATAACCAGTCCGAGTCAAATATAAGAGAACTATAAATTAAATATAATTAATATAATTAACTAAAACTATAAATTAAATTTTTCATAACTATAAATCCATTATTATTCATAATTTTAGAAAAAGTTCTTTAACAATTTTCAAATTCATTTGTTTACAATTCAATTTTACAAAAATTATTCAATTGTTAGTCAACTCTTGAATGAAATATTTATTAGAAAATAAAAACTTTAAATAATAAAAAAAATCTGCAATTAAAGTTACTAAAAAAATGTTATTTCGCAGAATTGTTAGTTAAAAATATGTAAAATTTAAATTTTCAAAGATTTAAATACAAAAATAATAATTTCTTAAATAATTGCATGTTTTTTAAAATTGAATTCTTATAAAGGATTTTAATAACAAATTTGTAAATAATTGAATTCTTTTGAGGAATTTTAATAAAATTTTTAAGAATTTTTTGAGAAATTCGATTAAAATTGTATTCAAAATAATTTATTGAAATTCCGCAATGAGTTTTATTATTTATGAATATAATTGAATTCCTAAAAAGAATTTTATTATTTACGAAAATAATTGATTTACCAAAAAGAATTTTATGATTTATAAAAATAATTAAATGTTTGCATAGAATTTTATAAATAATTTTGAAAATAATTGAAATTTTGCTAAGAATTTTATTAAAATTTAAGAAAATAATGGAATTTTGAAGAAAAATTTTATTGCTTGTAAAAATAATTGAAATTTTGCCAAGAATTTTATTAAAATTTTAGAAAATAATTGAATTTTGGAGAAGAATTTTATTTCTTGTAAAAATAATTGAAATTTTGCCAAGAATTTTATTAACATTTTAGAAAATAATTGAATTTCGAAGAATTTTATTTGTTGTAAAAATAATTGAAATTTTGCCAAGAATTTTGTTAACATTTTAGAAAATAATTGAATTTCGGAGAAGAATTTTGCTTATAAAATAAATAATTGAAATTTTGCTAAGAATTTTATTAAAATTTTAGAAAATAATTGAATTTTGGAGAAGAATTTTGCTTATAAAAATAATTGAATTTCGGAAAAGAATTTTATTTCTTGTAAAAATAATTGAAATTTTGCCAAGAATTTTGTCAACATTTTAGAAAATAATTGAATTTTGGAGAAGAATTTTGCTTATAAAATAAATAATTGAAATTTTTATAAGAATTTTATTAAAATTTTAGAAAATAATTGAATTTTGGAGAAGAATTTTGCTTATAAAAATAATTGAATTTCGGAAAAGAATTTTATTGCTTGTAAAAATAATTGAAATTTTGCCAAGAATTTTATTAAAATTTTAGAAAATAATTGAATTTTGAAGAAGAATTTTATTGCTTGAAAAAAAATAATTGGAATTTTGATGAGAATTTTTATAAATTTTTGAACATAATTGAATTTTTGCAAAGAATTTTATTACTTTTTAAAAATAATTGAAATTCCGCAATCATTTGTAATTTGTTTCTAAAATTCAATTTTTTTTTTTAGTGATTTCAACTAAAATTGATTTTTAAATCAATTTTTAATAGTAAATCTTACGGGAATTCAATTATTTAAACACAAAAATAAATAATTTATTGAAAAATTGAATGTATTTAAGAAAATAACTAAAATTATTGCGAAGAAATTTAATAAAATTTGTAAATAATTGATTTTCTGTGAAATTTTTATTATTTAAGAAAGTAATGAAATGTTCGCGTAAAATTTTATTGGAAATTTTTGAAAATAATTGAATTCTTTTGGAAAAATTTATTAAAACAGTAGATTTTGAAAATCATTGAATTGTGGAAAATTTTTGAAAATAATTGAAAAATCCTTCAACGAACAGAATATATCAGTTAATAATTGTTTTTAATTGTAAAACTAAATAATTAAAAAATGAAAAAAATTAATTTTATTTATAAAATTCTATTTTGTGGTAAAAACCACTTAACTTCTTAGTTCGAGCTGACATGAATGGGTTGAATATCCTTAAGTGTAACAAACTTTTCCCCTAAGTGAAAAGTATTAAAGCGAGAAAATTTCCTGGTATAAAAATAAAAGTACATTAACTATTAATGGAAAGTAAGTTTCGTGTTTAAAAACACCTTACTAGCGTGACTGATAAAAAAAATATTTTTTGTTTGTGATTCATTTAAAAGATGAGCATTCTGAACTATTGGATTTTTAAGTTGTTTAGAAATTAGGATACATTTCCATTGACGTAAAGTTTGGTGCAGTTGTTAACTTTAATTATTCGATTCATATGATAGTATTGACTGTTTATATCGGTCTTTACATTTCCAAATGAAACTTTTAAGCTTTAGTTCGCCAATGGAAACTATAATCAATAGTGTGAACTTGTTAATTAACAATTTGCTCAAACTCTACGATTTCTCGTCTCAATTTCAGCATGGCAAAAAAGTTTGGAATTTTTACCACGCAATGGGACTTGCAAAGGGAAGATTTTCTGAAAATTTTTATTTACTTATATTTTTTTTAATTTATATTTTATTTATTTTAATTTAATTATTTTATATAAATATATATATATATATATATATTTAATTTCAGATTTCGAACTCGATAATTAATTTTAAAAAAGTATCAAAAAGTAGCTTTCAAACTAAAAAAAAGTAGTAAAAAAGTAGCTATCGAAAAATTATACTTGACGACCAAAAAAACTCGTTTTAGACACTTCACGAAACTGACAAAAATTCCATTCTATATTTTATTTTCTTGACTTTTTCCTAATTTTCATCAAAAATATTTACTTCTTTCTTATCCTGCTAATAAATTGAATTCCTGCAACGAATTTTATTATTCATGAAAAAATTTAAATATTTATACCTAAAAATATTTTAATTCTAGCGAATAATTTTACGAAAATTTTTAAATAATTGATTTCTTTCGACTAATTTCATGAAAATTCTAATTTAAACAATTGAATTCCTAAGAAATTTTTATTATTTATGAAAATAATTGAATTTCGCAAAGAATTTTATTAAAATGCCTCAAAATAATTGGATTCTTGGGAAGATTTTTATTAAAATCTAAAATGAAAATTCAATTATTTAAAAAAAATTTAATTAAAATTTTGTTTAAAAGAATTGATTTCTTTGGAACAGTTTTATTAAAATATTTGAAAATAATTGAATTCCTGTGAAAAATTTTAATATTTTTGTAAATAATTGAATTCTTCCAAAGAATTTAAAACAAAAATTAAAATTGTATTAAAAATAATTGAAATTCTGCAACGAGTTTTATTAATTATGAAAATAATTGAATTATTGCCAGGAATTTTATAAAAATGTTTCAAACAATTTATTTCTTCCAAAAACATGTTTGCAAATTTTATTTTCAATAATTGAATTCCTGTGAAAATTTTATTTTTTTTGAAAAATAATTGAATATTCGTGTACAATTCTATCAGAATTTTTGTTTAATAATTGAATTCTTTTGGAAAATTTTATTAAAATAGTAGACTATTGAAAATTATTGAATTAAGAAAAAATTTTTAAAATAAATGAAATTTTGCCATGAATTTTATTAAAATTAATGAAAATAATTGAGATTTATTACTTTTAAAAATAATTGAATTTTGTCGATCAATTTTGCTATTCATTTATAAAGATAATTGAAATTTTGAGGACAATTTTTTTTAGATTTTTTGAAAATAATTGAATTTCTGCGAAGTATTTTATTATTTATGAAAATAATTGAATTTTATCAATTTTTTTAAAATAATTGAATTCTTTTGCGAAATTTCATGAAAATAGTAGAATATTAAAAATTATTGAATAAGAAAAAATTTTGAAAATAAATAAAATTTTGCCACGAATTTTATTAAAGTCAATGAAAATAATTAAATTTTATTATTTATGAAAATAATTAAACTATTGCGAAAAATGTTATTAAAATATTAAAAAAAAAATTGAATTTCTGTGAAAAATTTTGTTATTTTTTTGAAAATAATTGAATTTTTCATAAGAATTTTATAAACATTGTTTATTTTTGAATTAATTTTTATTAAAAAATTCTACGGGGATTCAATTATTTAAATACAAATAAAGATAATCTATTGAATAATTAAAATTTTCTTAAAATTGAATTCTTACACCTAATTTTATCAACAAATTTTTAAATAATTGAATTCTTTCGATGAATTTAAATAAAACTTTTATTTTTGAGAATAATTACATTTTCCAAGGAATACGATTAAAATATTGTATTTTAATTGAATATTCGTGTACAATTCTATCAGAATTTTTGTTTAAGAATTGAATTCTTTTGGGAAATTTTATTAAAATAGTAGACTATTGAAAGTTATTGAATTGAAAAAAAGTTTTAAAATAAATGAAATTTTACCATGAATTTTATTAAAATTAATGAAAATAACTGAATTTTATTACTTTTGAAAATAATTGAATTCTTGTGATGAATACTATTATTTATAAAAATAATTGAATTTTGCAATGAATTTTTTTAAAATTCCTGAAAATAATTGAATTTTGGCGAAGAATTTTGCTATTTATAAAGATAATTGAAATGTTGCGAGGAATTTTTAAAAAAATTTTGAAAATAATTGAATTTTTTCGAAGAATTTTGCTATATATTTATAAAGATAATTGAATTCTGGCGAACAATTTTATTAGAATTTTTTGAAATAATTGAATTTCCAAAAAGAATTTTATTAATTTTGAAAATAATTGAATTCTTTTGCGAAATTTCATGAAAATACTAGATATTGAAAATAATTGAATTTTGAAAATTGTTTGAAAATAATTGAATCATTTTAAAGAATTTGATTATAAATTTTGAGAATAGTTTTTTGATTTCTAGTATTAGCGAATTTAAAGTAGTTTAAATTTTTAAAAAAGAAACAAAAATAGTAGCTTTGAAAAAAATAAAAATAAAATAAATAAATAAATTTAAAAAATTAAAAAATTGATGATATTTAAAAAAAGTATCCAAATAGTAGCATAACGTAAAAAAGTAGTAAATAGTAAGTTTTAGTAGATGATTGCGAAGCCTGTAATTTAATAAAAACAAATTTTTTACTTCCGGAATTGAGAAAAATTTAAAAATAAAAATGTCCAACTGAAGAATTTTTTTTATTTTATTACTAACTCTTCTATTTTAAAAAAATTATTTTTTTAAAGCATGACATTTTATAACTTTATTACAAAAATAGAATATCTGGTCTTGATTTGTTGACAGAGATATGAATATTAAAAAAAACGATTTGAAAGGAATAATATAAAGGAAATGTGAAACTCCAATACGTCAAATTGCAAAGTCAGTCACTTCGAATAAAGTGACGTAAAAATAATAAAACTCGGATCTGAAGAGTGACTTTTTCAATGGAAAATTGACTTTTAGAGCATAAGTCTATGGTAAAGGTCGAGAGTTATTTCAAGACTTAAAGTGTATCAAGTCATTGATTTCTCATAGGAAGCGCGTAGAGGAAATTGAATTTCATAGTTATCTTTCTCTTCCATAACTCATTTTTAAATAAACTCGTTGAATGTAAATTTATTATTGTTTCATCTATCTATTTGAAAGGTTTTCCATTCCGACTATAAATAATCTCGGATATTAAATTTTCCACTTTCAAGATTTCCATTTAGTTTCAAACTTATTTTTTAAAAATAAAAAATGTTGACAATATTTTAACCCAATTTTAAAACAAGTGGTTAATTCATAATTATTCCTTCATAGAACAGCAAATTTAATATTGAAGTCAAAACAGCGAGAAACAACAAAAAAAAACAACTTTTTAATTAATTTCCTCTTTTATAAAAATAATACACAATATTAGTGAAGAAAGAGCAACTATCGTTTTGTTGATTTTATTTTCTCGAGTATATCAAAGAAAAAGTTTTTTTTTAAGAATAGACACTTGAAATTTAAACGAAAAAAGGAGTTTTGCTACCGAAGATTGAAATCAAAAGAAAAAATAATGAATTGAGAAGAAAACACTAAAAAATGTAAAGGGAAAATTTCGAACTATTTTTTGAATGAGAATAACAACAACACTTTTGAATGGTTGGTTCCAGAGAAGGCACAAGAAAATAAATAAATTGGCCAAAAACCATTAAAGAAAAACACTGAGAAGATAAATTTTGGAGCACGCACCTGGTGCGTCCCGAGAGATCGTCGAAGCCAAAAGAGAACCTTGCCTCGTGCACGTTTTAAAAACGATTTCCTAGATGAACTGGTACCTACCTCGGGCATGGTATCCCGGGCTGGAGTGAAAATTTCAACTCAAACAAGTCGGGACGAGTCGGTAAAGGTCGGAACTGATCGCGTCGACGCTACAACGGATCCGCTGCGCCTGGTCGATATATTTACCTCCACCGGGTCTCTTTCTCTCTGTCCAGGTAACGAACCCTCATCTACCAATTATCAGTTTTACTAAAGATAAGAACTTCGACTTAATTTTCCTTTTATAAATTTATAATACTCCTTAATAATTCAGTTTTATTTCACTAGATTTACATTTGCAAGAATTGTCACCAGCACATTACATCGAATTTTTTCATAAATTGATCCAACTTTTGTTTCACTAAATTTTCTAGAATCAAATTTTTATCTAATTAATTTGTCATTGCGACGATGTGCAACTGATAAAATTAGAAATTTCAATTTATTGAAATTTCCGTTAATTTAATTAAAAATTAATTACTTTTTTTGTTTAAACGTACCCTATTTTGAAAATTTCTCCTATTTTTTTCGTCGCAGGAAATCAATTATTTTCGATAATTTTTAAATAATTCTACAAAAGAATTCAATTATCTTGATAACCAACAAAATTTTCCCCATAAAATCAATTATTTTAAGGATTTTTCATGAAATTCTTTTCCAAAATTCAATTATTTTGATAAAGATCAAAATTCTTCTCAAGAATTCAATTATTGTTTTCAAAAAAATTAACAAAAAGAAATCAGTAATTTAAAAAAATACTTTAATTAAATTCTACGCAAACATTTAATTTTATTATTTCCATAAATAATAACAATTTTACAAGAATTCAATTACTTAAAAAATTTTCTTAAAAATTTCTTTGCATTCATTCAATTATATTTTCATAAATAATAAAATTTTTACACGAATTCAAATATTTTCGTAAATATAATAAAATTTTTTTAAGGAATTCAATTATTTTCAAAATTAATAAAATTCCTCTCCAAAATTCAACTATTTTCAAAAATTGTAATAAAATTCTTAGCAAAATTTCAATTATTTTCAAAAATTTTCCTCAATTCAATAATTTTCAATATCTACTAGTTTAATAAAGTTTTACAAAATAATTCAATTATTTAACAAAAATTTTGTTGAAATTCTAAACAAACATTTAATTATTTTCATAAAATAATAGTAAAAATTTCACAGGAATTCAATTATTTACAAATATTTTATAAATTTCTTCCCAATCATTCAATTATTTTCATAAATATTAAAATTTTTACACGAATTCAATTATTTTCTCAAATAATAAAATTCTTCTAAGGAATTCAATTATTTTCGTAAATATAATAAAATTTTTTTAAGGAATTCAATTATTTTCTAAAGTTTTAATAAAATTCTCGTCAAAATTTCAATTATCTTTATAAATAATAACATTCTTCTCCAAAATTTAACTATTTTCAAAAATTTCAATAACATTCTTGTCAATATTTCAATTATTTTCAAAAATTTTCCACAATTCAATGATTTTTAATAGTTACTGTTTTAATAAATTTTTTCAAAAGACTTCAATTATTTTAAAAAATTTCCAATAAAATTTTACGCGAACATTTCATTATTTTCTTAAATAATAAAAATTTCTCAGAAATTCAATTATTTACAAATTTTATTAAATTTCTACACAATAATTTTATTTATTTTCATAAATACATTCAATTTTTGAAAAAATTATTTATTTTTCTGTTTAAGTAATTGAATTCTCGTCAAATTTACTATTAAAAATTGATTTAAAAATTGAATTTTAGTTGAAATCACTAAAAAAAATTGAATTTTAGAAACAAATTACAAATTATTGCGGAATTTCAATTATTTTCAATAAGTAATAAAATTCTTCGCAGAAATTCAATTATGTTCAAAATTTTTTTTTAATTCTCGTCAAAATTTCAGTTATCTTTAAAAAATATCAAAATTCTTCTCCAAAATTCAATTATTGTCAAAAATTTTAATTAAATTCTTGGCAAAATTTCAATTATTTAAACAAAACAATTATTTTTAAAAATTGTTAAATAATTTTGCAAAAGAATTCAATTAACTTGATAAACAACAAAATCGCATAAATTCTTCCCATAAAATCAATTATTTTAAGGAATTTTAATAGAATTCTTTTCCAAAATTCAATTATTGTCAAAAATTTTAATTAAATTCTTGGCAAAATTTCAATTATTTAAACAAAACAATTATTTTTAAAAATTGTTAAATAATTTTGCAAAAGAATTCAATTAACTTGATAAACAACAAAATCGCATAAATTCTTCCCATAAAATCAATTATTTTAAGGAATTTTAATAGAATTCTTTTCCAAAATTCAATTATTTTGATAAATATCAATATTCAACAGAAGAATTTAATTCTTTTGAAAAGTAATAAAATACTTTGCAGAAATTAAATTATTTTAAAAATATTTTAAAAATTCTCGTCAAGAATTAAATTATTTTTATAAATAGATAGAGAAATTCTTCTCAAGAGTTAAATTATTGTCAAATATTTATTTTAAATTCTTCTCAAGAAGTCAATTATTTTCAAAAATTTTAATAAAATTCTTCTCATGAATTCAATAATTGTTTTCAAAAATAATTATTTAAATTCTTCTCAGGAATTCAATTGTTTTTAAAAAATTTAATAAAATTTTGTAAAAAGTTTTAAATTATTTTTAGAAAATATAGAAAAAAAATTTTACTCAAAAATATGTTTTG
Organism: Leptopilina heterotoma; assembly: GCF_015476425.1. Lineage (NCBI taxonomy): Eukaryota > Metazoa > Arthropoda > Insecta > Hymenoptera > Figitidae > Leptopilina > Leptopilina heterotoma. The sequence continues at coordinate 426,986 of NW_025110949.1, read as the reverse complement.
TTACATTTATTTACGAATTTCTTTAATTTTAAAATTATTCGAAAACATCAATAACTTTTTTTTTTAAAATAAATATTTAATCAATATTATTTTTTCATAGGAATTAAGAAGTTCAAAAATTTCAAATTCAAATCTTTTTAAATTCAATAACTTATAAGAATGTTTTATAATAATTAAAAAGATGAGCGAGTGATAAAATCACTGTTTTATTTTATTTAGAATAGTATTACAGTAACTTTTTCAAAATTATTCTCATCATTTCAAATCAATTATTATTTTCTACAATTTTTAATTATTTTTTATGAAAACAATTGAATTCCTTAAAAAAAAATTTATTATTCATAAAAATAATTGAATTATTGCCAGGAATTTTATAAAAAAGTTTCAAACAATTGATTTTTTCCAAAAAAATTTATGCAAATTCTATTTTTAATAATTGAATTCCCGTGAAATTTTTATTTTTTTTTTTTTTGTAAAATAATTGAATATTTGTGTAGAATTATTTATCAAAAGTTTTGTTTAATAATTGGATTCTTTTGGGAAATTTTATTAAAATAATAGAATAGGTATTGAAAGTCATTGAATTAAGAAAAATTTTTGAAAACAAATTAATTTTTGCCATGAATTGTATTAAAATTTAGAAAATAATTGAATTTTTTTATTTTTAAAAATAATTGAATTTTTCTGAAGAATACTATTATTTTTGAAAATAATTGAACTGTGCAATGAATTTTATTAAAATTCCTGAAAATAATTGAATTTTATCAAAGAATTTTGCTATTCATTTAAAAAGATAATTGAAATGTTGACAATTTTTTTTTTAGATTTTTTAAAAATAATTGAATTTCTGCGAAGAATTTTATTAATTTTGAAAATAATTGAATTCTTGTGATGAATACTATTATTTATGAAAATAGTTTCAATGCAGTTATAAGTATAAAAAGTAGTTCAATTAGAAAAACAAGGTTTAGTGGAAAATAAAAAAATTTGAAAGGAGAGTTGTATTTGAACAATGTTTATATTACCTACAAACTTTTCAAATATTAACATTTTTAAGACAAACAACATATACCTGAAATCGTAAGAAAATATAGATGGGGAAAAAAACCCATTTTTTGTAAATTCGATATAAAAACTGGAAAAATATTGGTTTTTCTATCGAATCACGACCCTGTCTCTTTAAAAATATGCGAAATAAATAAAATCAGTGAATGACGAAGTTTTCTTTTTCAATATTTTGTTAGACCTTTAAATTTATTTTTTAATGAATTATGATCACTATATAACCAAATTTTAAAACATAAAATTTGGTGACATAAAAGATAAAACAGGTGACGAAAAGACTATAATAAGAAGCTTAAAGTCGGACGTGTCCAATGCAACAAGTGTCACTTTCCCCTGAAAGCATGATCTGATGAAGCGAACTCAAAAAACTTGAATAGGATATGGAAAAAAAATGAATTACTTTCTTATGAAAAGAAAGCTAGATGTAAAAATGGAACTCGAAGAGATTATGTATATGCGGATATGATAAAACAGATCATAAACAGAAATGTGTATAAAAATGGAAAAATTATAATATATTAATGAGTACAATATCGACATATATGAAGATACTAATAAAATCCCTGATGAGAAATTTAGACAGGCAGAGTCTACTTAATTAACAGAAATTCTATTACTTAATATTGAAAGGGATTCATATATAGATATAGGCTGTGTGTGTGTTTGTAATAAAGAAAGAGGGGGTGGAAACTCGTGAGCTTTCAACCCTTTCGGAGCCAGAAACCACTCCCTCTCATCGACCACCTCCATCCCCACACGATCAACACTTCCTACTTGGATTCTTTAAGAGACCTTGAACCTGAAAAAGCTGCAGTCGGAGAATTTCCACGTGCAAGGCTTCTTCTATACTTCTCAAGTAAAAGTATAGATAAGAACAAATTTTTTATTCTTCTCTCGAATAACGGTCTTTTTATCTTGTTCTTCTAGTGTTGTACTCAATATTGCGTTTTCAAAATTCGGACTAACTAAAATGGTATATATTTCAACCATCCCATGACACGATTCCATGTGAAATGCTAACCGTTTTTCCTTAGATCAGGAATCTTTAAATCTTGGCAGAAATTCTAAATTAGTGGACACTCTTCTTAATCTATTTCCTAATGCGGTTTTTCTACCAAAAATGGATCGATTTTCCCAATGAAAAAATGCAGAAAAAAGTTGGCAACTACAATAAAAAAATTATGTAAAGAAAAGTTTGTTTGCAAGTTATTTAATACTGATAAGAATATTAAATCAGAATCATCTGATGTTCCAGTACAACAGTCAGGTTTTTTTTTCACAATTCCATTATTTTCGACCGAGTTTATTATTTTCGGAATGCTTGTAGTATAAATAGCCGTTATTTAAAATAAAACTTTTTTATTCGAATTAATTCTAAATTTAAAACAAGGATTTTTTTTATTTATTTACTTTAAATATTTTGTGAATTTGAGCATTGGGAACTGTGATCTCCTGTCAAATTTTTATTAAGCGAAAATTTTTAAAATATTTGTATTTTGTGGTTCAAATAAAAAAAAAAAGAAAAGATAAGTAAAATATTTTTTGTTATTAAGATTAAATTATTCATATTTAGGGAAAAAGAAGCAAGCAAAAAATCTGCTAACTCCGAGGCCTCTTTTCTCACCTTCAAAATCAATCAATTCTCAATTCTCCAACATCATTTGTTTTGCTTATCCAAACGTGTACACGGTAACCTTGATCCGTATAATCTATCAATAAAATAAAATTTCTAATTATTATATACCTAATCAAAAATTCTATTAACTCGAAATTTTCAATTTGAAAAATAATCCATTACTCATAATTCTATAATTTCAATTTTCATACCTGATTTTTATATTTCACAATTCTGTAATCTAAATTTAAAAAAGCAATCTTTATAAATTGTTAAAAAAATATTAGCGGCAAAAAACGGCAAAAAATGTATTTTGTTTTTCAGGTTGAATTTTAACTAAAATAACAGAAAGAAGGACACAGTTGATACAACACCCAGAAAAAGTTTTTTTTTGTTATAATTTACTATTAAAAATTTATCAACAAATTTAATTATAGAAAAAACTTGTTGATACAATTCTAAGAAAAGAATTTTTATTTTCATAAATAATAAAATTTCATTTACGAATTCAATTATTTTCATCGCAGAATTTCAAACATTTTTAATACAATTTTAAATAAATTCCTTGAAAAACGCAATTATTATTAAAAATTTTATTAAAACTTGAGGAAAGAATTCAATTTTAAGAAACATTTAATTATTCAATAAAACAATAAAATTCGTTGCAATAATTCAAATATTTTCATAAATAACAATATTAATTCGACGCAGAAAATTAAATATTTTCAGAAATTTTTAAGTAATTTTGCAAACGAATTCAATTAGCTTGATAAATAACAAAATCACATAAATTCTTCCCATAAAATCAATTATTCTAAGGAATTTTAATAAAATTCTTTTCCAAAATTCAATTATTTTGACAAATATCAAAATTCTTCTCAAGAATTCAATTCTTTTGAAAAGTAATAAAATACTTTGCAGAAAATAAATTAGTTTCAATTTTTTTTTTAAATTCTCGTCAAGAATCAAATTATTTTTATAAATAGATAGGGAAATACTTCTCAAGAAGTAAATTATTGTCAAAAAATTTTTTTAAATTCTCCTCAAATCAAGAAGTCAATTATTTTCAAAAATTTTAATTATTTTCCAAAACTTTCCTCAGTTCAATGATTTTTAATATCTACTACTTTAAAAAAAGTTCTTAAAAGAATTCAATTAGTTAAAAAAATATTAATAAAATTCTATGCAAACATTTAATTCTTTTCATCATAAATAATAAAAATTTCACAAGAATTCAATTATTTACAAATTATTTTCTCGTATTATTGAATTATTTTCATAAATAATACCTAAAATTTTTTACAGGGTTTCAATTATTTTCCTAAATAATAATTTCAATTATTTTTAATACAATTTTAATGGAATTCCTTGAAAAATGCAATTATTATTAAACATTTTATTAAAACTTGAAGAAAAAAAATTTAATTATTTTAATAACTTTTGCTACAATTTATTTATTAGAATTTAAGTATTATTTTCAATACATTTTTTAATTAAATTTCCTTAAAGAATAAAATTCTTTTCAAAAATTTTAATAAAATTCTTTGCCTAACAATTCAATTTTTTTCAAAATAATTTTAATAAATTAATTATCAATTATCTTTAGAAATAATACAATTTTTCTCCGAAATTCAATTTTTAATACGATTTTCATCAAATTTCTCGAACAATGAAATTATTCTTAAAAATTTTATTCCAATTTGTCAACAGAATTCAATTATTTAAAAATTTCGTTGATAAAATTCTTTAAAAAAAATTCAATTTTAAGAAACATTCAATTGTTTAATGAAATATTTATTTTTGTAGTTAAATAATTTTTTGCAGGGATTCAATTATTTTCATAAATAATAAAACTCATCGCAGGATTTCAATTATTCTTAATATACTTTTAATGAAATTCCTCGAAAAATGTAATTATTCTTAAAAATTTTATTAAAATTTATTAAAGAAATTCAATTATTTTAATAATCTTTGCCTATATTTTCAAAACATTTTCAATTAAATTTCTTCAAAGAATTAAATTATTTTCAAAAATTTTATTAAAATTCTTTGGAACAATTGAATTTCTTTCAAAATAATTTTCATAAAATTCTTCGTGGAAATTTTAATAATTTCAAAAATAAAAAAACTAGTAAATAATTAATTTGTAATTACTTTAAATATTTAAAATTTCAATAAAATTTCACAAAAGAATTCAATTATTTAAAAAGAAATTTTAATGAAATTCGTCTGAAGAATTCAATTATTTTTAAAAGTAATATAAATTCTTCGAAAAAAATTTAATTATGTTCAAAAGTTTACAAAAATTCTTGTCAAAATTTCAATTATTTATATAAATAATAAAATTTTTCTACGAAATTCAATTATTTTTTAAACAATTTTTATCAAATTTCTCGAGAATTTGAAATTATTTTTAAAAATGTTATTAAAATTTGTCAAGAGAATTCAATTATTGAAAAATTTGTTGATAACATTCTTAATGAAAATTCTAATTTAAGAAACATTCAATTATTAAATAAAATATTTGTTTTTGTATTTAAATAATTGAATTCTCGTAGAATTTTCTAATAAAAATTGATTTTCATTTCATAAAAATGAATTTCAGTTATAATTTTATATTATATAATATTGAATATTGAAAGCATTATATTATAGCGTGGATTTTTAGAAGTAATTGAATTTTCCAAAAGTTTCAAATTAAAATCTTTGAAAATTTGAACTTTTCATAAACTTTTAATTAAGAATTCTGTAGAATTAATTTTTTAAAGTTTAATTGAATTTTTTTAAAATTATGTATTCCTAGTTTTTAATTTCTAATATATTTAATTGAAGAATTTAGAATAATCGAAATTTCGTATAAAATTAAATTGCAAACAAAAGAATTTGAAAATTTTTCAAAGAACTTTTTCAAAAATATTACACAGATTCTTCAATAGTTTTCCTTCATTAGTGATAAATTTAAATAAAAAAAATTATGAAATTTAAATTTAAAAATTGGTGCTTATTATTTTTTATAAAATGAAAAATAAGACAATTATTTAAAAATATGTTCAAGTTCGAAGGATACCCTCATTAAAAGTAATACATATATGCTAACAGACTATATAATAAAATTATTAGTTCCTTTATTACCATACTATTAACTCTTATTAAACGCGTTAAAAATAGATAATTATAAGTGGCTCTAAGAAATTAGTTGCACAATTATTGATTAACGCGCGCGAAAAAAAAGCACAAACTGTAATAAAATATTACAGTGTATAATTAATATCAAAATTCATATTTAATAACTTTAAATAATTAAAGTTTTCTGAAAACTATCATTATTGCGAACAAAGAGGAATTATTTAAGAAATTCAAATAGAAAATAAGATAAAAAACTTTGTGCAATGATTCAATGTCTCAATTATATATCTCACAATTTTCTGTGACTTCTTGAATCTTTTTCAAATAGCAAAATAAATCACAAATCAATGGCTCATCAAAAATGTAAAAAGAAAATTATTTTCTATACACTAAAAATTTATTGAAATTCATTAAAGTAAGAGTCAGGGCACCTTTTTATTATTGTCATTTATATTGAAAGAAAGAAATTTACAATTTTTATATGAAAGAATATATAGTAGTTCGTGTTATTTCGATATTTATGCAAAATTTAAAAGTCCTTAAGGGCATTTAAACCATTATGACGTCACAGTCTTAGAACTCATGCTTTTCTCAAACGACGTCATAATGATTTAAATGCCCTTAACAGCACGCAACTGTTAGGTCCCTAATGTCAATTTTATCGCCCACATTTCACTTAAAATGTTAAAATACTAAATGGATTGATCTGTTTTTCGTGATTAAGGCTAATATGTGATATGGAAGGGCAATGAAATAAAAAAGTTTTGATAATTGAAAAATTAATTATTATAAAATGCTTATTTATAAAAGAATAGCTCAATTCATTCAGTATTTAAGGAGAATATATAATATTGACACACTAAAATTTCACAAAACAATTCAATTATTTTCTAAAATTTTAATAAAGCCTTCTATACAATTCAATTATTTTTTCAAATAGTAAAATATTTACAAAAATTCAATTATTTTCAAAACAGTTTTAATTGAATTCTTCGGAAGAATTCAAGTTTTAAAAAAAATGTTGACACATTTCGAAAAAATTCAACTTTTTTTTCTAAAAATTTCAATAAATTCTTCGAAAAAATTCAATTATTTGCAGGAATTAAATTATTTTTAATCAAATTTAAATAAAATTACACGAAAGAATTTATTTATTTTCAAAATTTTCCATAAAATTCAATTTCAACAAGAATTTAAAATTCTCTAAAAATAATTCAATTATTCTCAAAAGATTTTTAAAAAATTCTATATAAAAATTAAATTACTTTCAATGCAATTTTGAAATATACCTATTTGTCAAAAAAATTGAAAGAATTCAATTATTTTTAAAAAATAATAAAATTCTTGTGATGAATTCAATTATTTTGAATATATTTAACTTTAATGAAATTCTTTAAAGAAATTCAATTATTTTCGAAACAAATATAATTGAATTTCTCGAAAAAATTTCATTATTTCTAAATATTTCTATAAAATTCTTCATAACAATTTAATTATTTCTTAAAATTTTAATAAATTCTTCGAAACATTTCAATTATTTTTATAAATAGTAAAATCCATTGCAGAAATGCAATTCTTTTCAAAAGAATTTTAATAGGATTCCTTAAAAGAATTTAAATTTTCAAATATTAATATAAAATTCATTTATTTTTAAAAATTTTAACAAATTCTTCGGAACAATTCAATTATTTTTATAAATAGTAAAATTTTTCGCAAGAATTCAATTATTTTCAATACAATTTTAATAAAATTCAATTGCTTTCAAAATTTTCAATTAAAATTATTAAAGAAACTCCATTAGTTTAAAAAAAAAATTCAAAGAAATTCTTCAAAAGAATTTAATTAGGATTTTTAAAAATTTTAATAAAATTCTTCGTGAGAATTCAGTTATTTTTCTAAATAATAAAGCAACAATTCGATGATTTTCAATACATTAATTTTTAAATTGAAAGTAATTGAATTTCTGCAATCATTTGTAACTTCTTCAAAACATAAAATTGAGAATGTTCTTATGAATTCTATAAATTTAATTTTTGTAAATTTTTGAACATAATTAAATTTTTTGCTGGGTCAGAATTTCTCAAACGGATCACTTTAAAAAAAATATTTTGTTTTTTATCGAAAATAATTTTTTTTTACTCCTCGTAGAGTAAAAAATAGACCCTGAAAATTTTAGAACAAAAAAAATTTTTTTGTGAATGTTATTAACAATTTAGTTTTTTTGTAGTCTTAAATTAAAAAATTTTTTTCTCGTAAACTATTTGACCGATTTAAAAATTACGATATGGGTTTTCTTCGTCATGAAACAGAGTATTTAAAAATAATTTTGGATTTTAAAAAACTTCATTTTTAATAGTTTTTTATATTAATTGTTTATAAAATGTTAATAACAAATTGTGTTCTGCGCCTCAAAAAAAAAAAAAAAAAATTGCCTAGTATTGCCCACATTCCCCTGAAAACAAAACCGTTTTGAAAAAAAATGTACGTTAATTACGAAAAAAGTTATTAAAAAATAACTGTGGCGGTGCACAGCGATTCATGACTCGCAAACATGGCTCTCATGGCACCTGTGAGGCATTATTCCTGAACTGCCCCAAAAATAAAAAAATTTCTTGGATTTCCTTTATACTTTGGAAATATGTTACCCTAGTAGGTACAAGTTACTACACCAATTTACAGGTCCAACCCCCCACCCCAATCAAAAGGGTGGGGGGTTGAAATTTCAGCTTAAACTCGAACATGCATTCTTTAAACATTTGTAGTTTCTACTTAAATTATTCAATTAAAAAAAGTAAGTAGTGTTTTAGAAAGGTTTTTTTGTGTACTTTTAAAATATTTTATTTATATAATAAAAAAAAAATTTTTTTTGCAAAAATTTTTTTAAATAAATAGTTTTTTGTAATTTTGCACTCCAGCGCGATGAACAGTGGGATTTTTTTTTCAACTTACTATTGAAAATTGTCTAGAAACTACAAATTTTATCGGATGTTCATGTTCTTGATTTAAAATTACTAAGAAATCCATCAAAGTCGATTTTTGAATTTTTAATTGTTTATTTTTTTCTTGTTACTCAAAAATTTGACAAATTACAATATTTTTAGAAAAAATCATGTTAATTTTTTTATTTTTCCATTACACATGATCGAAATCAATTTAAATTAGTCGAGTATGACCACCGGACAATTAATAAAGCATAATACAATTTATTTAAATTGTTGCAAACAATGTTAATTAACAAATAGATTACTTCGGACCTTCTTCATAAAAAAAATTGGTTTTTTTGCAGACAAGTTTAAATTTATGTCTAATTTAGTAAAAAACTAATTTACAGTTAAAAATTATCATTAATATTAACAATTACATAAACAATAATCAACTTCCTTTTGTATTTGTAAACATTTTCGTCATTTTTTAAACTTTAAATATTTATATCATATGTACATTCTTTCAAAAACTTAAAAAATTTATTTGCTTAAACAATTACATTTGTTATAAACAAATTTTTCATTTTTAAACAAATAAGTAGCTTTTTTCATCAAACAAAATTTTTTCCTTTTTTTATATTTACTATCATAAAAAAGAACTCCTTAATGAAATGGGAATACTATAAATTATTCATTTAATTCTAACGAACATTATAAGTTAACAAATATTTAACTTTGTTCTTTTTTCACAGAAAAAATATATTTATTTATATGCATTTAGATGTAAACTGTTTTAACTGAATAATGGTTTACTTCATTAAAAATATATATATTTGTTAACTTATAATGTTCGTTAGAATTAAATGAATAATTTATAGTAATCCCATTTCATTAAGGAGTTCTTTTTTATGATAGTAAATATAAAAAAAGGAAAAAATTTTGTTTGATGAAAAAAGCTACTTATTTGTTTAAAAATGAAAAATTTGTTTATAACAAATGTAATTGTTTAAGCAAATAAATTTTTTAAGTTTTTGAAAGAATGTACATATGATATAAATATTTAAAGTTTAAAAAATGACGAAAATGTTTACAAATACAAAAGGAAGTTGATTATTGTTTATGTAATTGTTAATATTAATGATAATTTTTAACTGTAAATTAGTTTTTTACTAAATTAGACATAAATTTAAACTTGTCTGCAAAAAAACCAATTTTTTTTATGAAGAAGGTCCGAAGTAATCTATTTGTTAATTAACATTGTTTGCAACAATTTAAATAAATTGTATTATGCTTTATTAATTGTCCGGTGGTCATACTCGACTAATTTAAATTGATTTCGATCATGTGTAATGGAAAAATAAAAAAATTAACATGATTTTTTCTAAAAATATTGTAATTTGTCAAATTTTTGAGTAACAAGAAAAAAATAAACAATTAAAAATTCAAAAATCGACTTTGATGGATTTCTTAGTAATTTTAAATCAAGAACATGAACATCCGATAAAATTTGTAGTTTCTAGACAATTTTCAATAGTAAGTTGAAAAAAAATCCCACTGTTCATCGCGCTGGAGTGCAAAATTACAAAAAACTATTTATTTAAAAAAATTTTTGCAAAAAAAATTTTTTTTTTATTATATAAATAAAATATTTTAAAAGTACACAAAAAAACCTTTCTAAAACACTACTTACTTTTTTTAATTGAATAATTTAAGTAGAAACTACAAATGTTTAAAGAATGCATGTTCGAGTTTAAGCTGAAATTTCAACCCCCCACCCTTTTGATTGGGGTGGGGGGTTGGACCTGTAAATTGGTGTAGTAACTTGTACCTACTAGGGTAACATATTTCCAAAGTATAAAGGAAATCCAAGAAATTTTTTTATTTTTGGGGCAGTTCAGGAATAATGCCTCACAGGTGCCATGAGAGCCATGTTTGCGAGTCATGAATCGCTGTGCACCGCCACAGTTATTTTTTAATAACTTTTTTCGTAATTAACGTACATTTTTTTTCAAAACGGTTTTGTTTTCAGGGGAATGTGGGCAATACTAGGCAATTTTTTTTTTTTTTTTTTGAGGCGCAGAACACAATTTGTTATTAACATTTTATAAACAATTAATATAAAAAACTATTAAAAATGAAGTTTTTTAAAATCCAAAATTATTTTTAAATACTCTGTTTCATGACGAAGAAAACCCATATCGTAATTTTTAAATCGGTCAAATAGTTTACGAGAAAAAAATTTTTTAATTTAAGACTACAAAAAAACTAAATTGTTAATAACATTCACAAAAAAATTTTTTTTGTTCTAAAATTTTCAGGGTCTATTTTTTACTCTACGAGGAGTAAAAAAAAATTATTTTCGATAAAAAACAAAATATTTTTTTTAAAGTGATCCGTTTGAGAAATTCTGACCCTGCTAAGAATTTATATTACTTTTAAAAATAATTGAATTCTTCAGACGAATTTTATTAAAATTTCTTTTTAAATAATTGAATTCTTTTGTGAGATTTTCTTAAAATATTAGATATTTAAAATAATTGAATTTTGACAAATTTTTGAAATTATTAAAATTTCCAGGAAGAATTTTTTAAAAATTATTTTGTATGAAATTGAATTGTTTTAAAGAATTTCATTAAAATTTTTGAAAATAATTTAAGTCTTTGAAGAAATTTAATTACAAATGTATTGAAAATATAGGCAAAGATTTTTAAAATAATTGAATTTCTTTAATAAATTTTAATAAAATTTTTAGGAACAATTACATTTTTCGAGGAATTTCATTAAAAGTGTATTAAAAATAATTGAAATCCTGCGATGAGTCTTATTATTTATGAGAATAATTGAATCCCTGTTGTTCAAGATTTAAGTTATTGAAAAAGAAATTTTTGTCAGAAATTGAAAAAATTGGAGGTTTTGTATTAGAATTCGTGGTAATTTTATAGTTTATGAGTCAAACAGAAAAAAACCCAAAAATTCAGAATTTTTTTTTGAATTCTAAAAATTAAATTTTTTTCAGTACTTTTAATAAAAATTCCTGACTTTTCTCTAAATTTCCTATGTCAGAATATATGATTATTATAATTATAATAATAACATGAAAACTATACATTCACTGAGAAAACTGGAGTATTGGACTAAACATCTGGAGGGACAAATCGTTGATATTTGAGAGTTAGCTATTGGATAACAATCTAAATGTTCAAATACACCATTGACAGATATTCGTGCCATTTCTCTAACAGAGGGACAAATTAACCATCTTGAGAAATCCCTTCCTTATCCGGCGCGAAATGAATAAATATGGCAACCTAACCCCTAAATTAAATACATAAAATGTCAGAAAAATAATTTCGCGCGCATCAGATCGTACACATTTTCTGCGCAACTTTTAACCCTCAGATATAATGGGAGAGAATATACAAGTAGATTTCCATTATCAATTCAAAATTTATTTTAGAAGGACTATTTAACTCTCTTCATAAGCAAAGGAAACATACACTTTTTGATTCGACTCTCCAGTTTTCTCAGTGTTCTAATTCATATTTTATTTTTACAAAAAAAAATTAGAATTAAAAATTTTTACGTTCTACTATTTTTAAAATTGCTAATTTTATTTAAAATAAATATTAAATAAATAATAGTTTAAATGAGCATTTTTATGGACAATTGGTACACTTACCCTAGAACTACTAACATTTTTTTTTTTAGAAAAAATTAATGAATTTATTTTTACTGACGTGAATTCATTCAGATTTAGAGAGATCGCTACCTTCATTATTAAGTAAATGTAGAATTGATATATTGTAAAAAAAACCTCTTTTTTTAATATTTCGTGTATTCTTTGCAAAAGTCACTTATCTTAAAATACTCCCTTGGCCAATGAAGCTTATGCGCCGTTTTGATTAAACTTCCATACACAGAAAAACACACACGAACTAAACTATCATCGAGAGTTCAAGTCCTCAGACAATCACACATTTATAACAGGTGAGGAAACTTTTTTTTTAATTCAATTTATATTTTTCACATAAGGTCTTACTACACAATCTTACTGCACACAACACAGCAGATTATCTGTTAAGCTCCCACTCAGTTTTCATAAATTAATTAAAAAATTTTCTACATGCGTAAATGCAAAAAATAGATTGTCCTCAAAAGACCTTTAACCTTTAGAGGGCCGGTAAATTTGCACAAATTTTAGTAGTTTTTTTTTGTTTAAAAAAATTAAATAAGAAGTCAATTAGATAAAAAGATTTGTTAAAATAAATGGTTAACGGACCCCTAAAGGTTAACAATGCAGAAAAGAAAATTTGATGACAAGAAAAAATTGAGGTAATTGAATTAATTTCGCGCAATAAAATGCAGTTTCAATATTAGAGCTAAGATGAATATTAATTCTAATTTTGAAGATAAATATTATTACCTGAGTTCCTCTCGTGGAAGAAATAATGGTAGGACGAATATTATAACGCATGAATAATGAAATGAATGGAAAACGAAAAAAAATCCGCGGTCGAACTTGAGACAAGGCAGGCTTGCTGACTAATATATAATCCCCGAGTATTACAATACTACAGGCACTAAAGCGCGATTGACACCGGTCTTGTAATCGAATTTACAGGAAGGCTTCCGGCCTTGCGTAAGTACAGTGTAAGGTCAGTAGTGGCCAACGACTGCATCGATTATTCCTTTTCTACTTCATTTGCAAATTACTTCGATTACGTCAAGTACTTGTTAGAGAGCTGACAATATCAAGTTTAAATAAACGTTAATTTTAAACAAATGTTTGCCTTCGTAACATCACTGAATTTAGAAACTTACTGGAAACTATTAACACTCATCCTATTTCTGCGACAAGTATTTGCCGATTGTCAATAAAAAAATTTTATTCGCCAATTATATTTCATAGGTTTCAGAAAATTTAGGGTCGCGACGATTTACACACGATTCAAGTGAATTTTTTCTTCTTCCAATAAGTTTAAAACATTTGTAAAATATTCACAATGAGGTTTTGCTAACTAGTGAATGGATTTGACGAAATTTGAATACATTTTAGATAAAATTGTATATTTACTAACACGAATGTAAAGACAACTGTCGGTGAACACGACAAAGTAGTTGGTGCAGAATAGTTTTACAATAATGTCATTGTTTCATAATAAGTTTAACAAGAGTTGACATTATTATAAATCTATCATGTGACAGTTACAAACTGTTTCGTCGTGTTCACTTTTCAAAAAATTCAATAGCATTTTTCGTAATTATATATCTCACCCTCTCTTATCACGGTGTGCTTGAATTAAGTTTAACCCAAAAGTGCTCCCCCAACTAATTTTTTTTTTTTTTTTAATAATAATAATTCTTATTCTGTTATTAAAATTAATAAGTTTAAGCTAAAAACGAAAATCATCTATTGAAGGAATTACGAAATAAATAAATTCTTAATTTTTTGTAGGTTAATTGTTTTAACTTGACTTAAAACTATCCCATGATGAAAACTCTTTGTTTGAAATGTTTGTACATTCACTGCAAACAGTATTCATCAAATTTTCCTTCAAGAAAACATGTTTCTCTTAAAAACAAAAAAATTGATTTTCATTGTTTTTGTAAATTAAAAAATTGATATTACATCAGGGTTGCAGGGAAATCAGGAAAAAGTCAGGAATTTTTATTAAAAGTACTGGAAATTTTTTTTCTATTTCTAACCACAATGGATTTTTAAATATTGTTCAATTATTTCAAAAGTTTTAAAGCAATTATCTTAATAAATAACAAAATTCATCACAGAAATTTAATTATTTTTAGGAATTTTAATAAAAATCATTGCAAAATTCAATTATTTTCATAAATAACAATATTCATCAGAAGACTTCAATTATTTTCAAAAGTAATAAAATTCATGGAAGAAATTCAATTATTTTTCAAAATTTTAACGAATACATCGTCAAGAATTCAATTATCTTTATAAATAGCATAATCTTTCGCCAAAAATTCAATTATTTTTCAAAATTTAAATAAAATTCTTTGCAAAATTTCAATTATTTTATGCATAATTTAATAAAATTCTTCTCATGAATTCAAATATTTTCATAAATTATTAATTTAAATTCTTCAATAGTTTTCAATTATTTTCAAAAATTGTGGTAAAATTCTTTAATTTAATAAATTTATGTAAAATTTTAATTAAATTCCTTAAAACAAATTAATTATTTTGAAAAGTTGTTAATAAAATTCTTCGTAAAAATTTAATTTTAAGAAACATTCGACTTTGCAATAAATTATTTAGTTTTGTATTTAAATAATTGAATTCTCGTAGAATTTTCTAATAAAAATTTATTTAAAAATGAATTTCAGTTAAAATTTTATAGATACCTAATAATTGAATATTAAAAGCGAAGGGTTGGAAATAAAAATACAAGAGTTAATCAAAACATCCGTCGCTGGAAAATACCAACCCTTACTACAACTCCCTTTTTTCACCAGCAAACCAGAATTATGCGTATATTAAATATATGTTGTATGTGAGTCTCATCGTTTAGAACAAAATGTTTCTTTCGTTGTTTAAAAGACCCTCTTCATATTATATATTTTATACTCTCTCACTCAATATTTATAAAAAAAAAGCTTGAGTGTTCTGAGAGTGTATTATTTTATAATATTACTTGTCTTATATTGACATTAATGCACCAAACCGCTTTGAAGCAAAACATTTTCAAAAATTTATTTTTTTGAAAAATATTTGTCTATCAAAAACGGCTTATCGAATTCTGAAAAATTATATAATTTATATAAATGATTACCCTGAACGGTGGATCACTTGGCTCGTGGGTCGATGAAGAACGCAGCTAATTGCGCGTCATATTGTGAACTGCAGGACACATGAACATCTACATTTCGAACGCACATTGCGGTCCACGGATACAATTCCCGGACCACGCCTGGCTGAGGGTCGTTTATAATATAAAAACTGCTTATCTTTCTCTCTATTTATAGAGAAAAAAAAGATTCAAGCAACATAATGAATGTTCATCAATATATTTCTTTTTCTTTATTAGAAATTAGAAAATATAATGATAATTATAATATTATATAATAATATAATTATATAACATTATAATTAATATATTAATATATAATATTTAATATAATAATATAATATATTATAATATTATATTATATTATTATATTATATATTATATATGGCCATTGGACATTCTCAATTGTCTTTCCGCGTCTCTTTTTTGTATCTCTAGTGAAAGAAGATCGACATCTTCATCCACTTCCATGATCAGGCTCTCTTCTGTTGGTAGTGCCTGTGTCTCTTCCTGAGTTGGCTATTTTATGGCGTCCCATACTAGTAGCAACGTGTCTTTTGCTATTTTTATCGTTACAGGGGTAAGAAGAGGTAAATACCTGGGACCCAGAAACATTGAGGCAAGAAGTGCCTCATTGTTCATTAAATTTTTTTCTCTCTCAGTCATTGAACTTTTTAATTTTTTTGCAAATGCTGTGTCAATCATTTCTGTCTCTAATTTGCAATTAAACCAAATACCGTATACGTTGCCTGGAACGAGATTTTCGGTTTGCAACCGCAACGTTGCTTTTTTACATGGAATCAACGCTTTCAGACAGTCCTCAATGTGGCACTATTCCTCATCGGCTAAAGAAAGACCCGTTTTTCGGCTTCAAAATCTTTACAGAATTCTTTAGCCGAGAGCAATGATGACAACATACTGCAAGTGGAACTCCATCGGGTTACGACATCAAGAGTTGGCTTATTAACATTATATTTTTTTTAATGTCTGAAGCGTAGACTCATTCCTCAAGGCTTTTACCGCATGTCTAGCCTTTGCAATTATTCGATTAACAGATGGATCGTTGATTGTGTCCAACACTGCTAATTGTAGGGTGTGGACGCAGCACCTTACCAAAGTTGTCGCCGAAAAGTTTACCTCGTCCGCTTCTTTTCGATTATTATCGACCGTCTTCTCCTCTTCTACTTCATTTTCCTGCAGCAATTCTCCTAACTTTACCATATTTCGGCCATTGTCAGAGGTAAAAGTATATATTCTGTCGCTGAATATGTTGTAGTTACTTAAAATTTCGTTTACAACGACCTTTAAGTTCTGCGACGTATGGCAGGAGAATAGTTCTTTTACCGCAAGGGTTCGTAAATGAAGGGCGCCATCCTTAACGAACTGAATGTTCAGACCAAAAAAAGATCTGTTGTGTCTGCTGGCGATATCAACTTTCATGCTGATTAATGGGATGTCTTTCAAGTCCTCGATTATACTCTCGCGAATTTCTTTTGCCGAAAGCTTCACCATATCCTGGACTGTTCTGGGACAAATTGTGAATTTATCATCTTTGCTGAAACCGTTTAAGATTGGATCCACAATGTCCCTAAAACCTGAGTCGTTCACGGCCATTTGATATATGAATCCCCAAGCCAAGGGCTGAGTCTCAACAGATCGCAGCGTGGTGACTGCTCTACCGAGTACAACACCCCGCCAGGTACCTAAGTCATATACAAACGATTCCGAGTCTCGACATCGAATTTGGTATAGCCATGATCGACCGCTAGAAGCCAGGCCGTTATACGGTGAGATCCCGTCAACGATCCGCGACTCCATACGGCAAACAGGGCCCGTCGAAGACCGGCCAAAGACCGATCACCTAGTAGTGTCACATTGTTTTGAGCCTTTCGACTCACGATTCTTTTTGCACTTTTAAGAATTTTTCTATGCTTTTTTAAAATATTTTCTAATTGCTAAAAAAGTGCCATTTTTCCGCACCTTTTCCACTTTACACTCATATTTTAAGAAAAGTAATAAATATTTTAACATTGGTTGGGGGTCACAACTATTTATTTATCTCAGTACTTAACTGCATAAAGGTTTCATTTAAATATTTTTATTTCAAATCGATGAGATTCTGTTTTTTTATTAAATTTTCTCTTCCAGTAGAGTGTTGCATTTCACAATTTAGAATCTAATTCAAAATTGCTTTAAAGAATGTTCGACTTCTGATAAAATGTGTGGAATGCGTTTTATTCTTTAATTAATTGAAGACTTAAGTACTTCCTGAACTGACCAGTTAAACGTTAGAAACTTTAGCAATAAATCTTAAAGGACTGACAGCCATTCAGTCATCAAAAATAAGAATGTTTGAATCTTATACAATCTTAAAGAATCACAAATTCACAACAAGCTTGTGAACAATCATTTTCATAATAAAATTTTTCCACAAAATCAAATTATAATTTTGAGAAAAAATACCAACCATAGTCATAAAATTGAAACTAAGAAAATTAAAGGATTATCAAGCCGTTTCGATTTAAACCAGTCAGAAATTTGTAATTCAAACCAGTAGCACGTGTATTTTTATTTATTGATTTTTATTAGTATCATTAGTTTAGAGGATAAATGATTAAGTCAATAAATGCATTCCAGAAAAAAGAAACATATTTTTTGGATAAACCGAACTCTTCAACATTTCAAAAACAAAAATTTTTTACTAGTAAATTAGTAAATTAATTGATTATCAAATAATCAGAAGTAAATTTTTGAATTCTAGTATGTATTTTTATTTCTAAAATTATTATTATTAAACATAGAATTATACTCTCAATGCAAATTGAAAATCGAGTTTTTATCGCAACTTCCAACCAAATAAGTTTTGTAAATTTCTCATCTCTGGTGTCTGCTAAGAGACGATGCGATGCGACATTTCATGTGTGAAATGAATTCAAGATGCAGGGTGTCTACTATTTTCGTTTAACAAAATTCCCGGTTATTTCCCGGTTTTTCCCGGCTATATCCTAATTTTTTCCCGGTTTTTTTTCTTATCAAATGTAAATTTAAATTTGATTTTAAACATAAATAAATCATTAAATTTTCTGAAAATAATGTTTTTTTCAATAATTTTAATTAAAAACTTGTAAAATACTTGAATTAAACAAAGAATTTTTTCAAGTTTTTAAAAATAATCTTGTCTCTTTATAATTATAATTGAAAATTGGATTTTTCAATTTTATTAAAATTACATTGATAATAATTGAACTTCTGCAAAGAATTTTACTATTTATAAAAATAATTGAATCCTTCTAAAGAATGCTATTATTTATGAAAATAATTTAATTTTTGTGAAGAATTTTATTAAAATTTTTGAAAATAATAAGCAGCAATAATTAATTATTTACTTAATATGTAATAAACATTTAATTTGCTCAAGAAATAAATAAATATCATTTATTTGAACATTCAGAAATTTAAAATGATAAAAATTTAAGAGAAGTTCAATAATTATAATTATTAAATAATAATTGGAGATTGGAGCGAATACAAAATAGGTTTTTGCGCTTCGCTGCTAAGCAACTCGATATTACCTATGATTTTTTTTCACATGAATATGATGACGTAAGGAGGCAATTGAAGATCCCGACAATTTCATCCAGATTTCTGTACTCGGATTTAATGTTTCTTTTTAAAATTATAAATGGAATGATTAATTGTCCGGATATTTTATGTAAAATAAATTTCTCTGTGCCTTACAAACCATCACGTAATTTTCTTCTTTTCAAAGTTAAATATCATAGAACAGAGTATGGTGATAATAATGTTTTCGAACGTATATGTCGTGAGGCTAATGAAAGTGCACATGATCTAAATTTTTTCGAAAATTCAACTCTACGTTTTACCACTGCCCTGCGCAACTTATTATTTGAATATTACGCAGCGTAATCAAATAATTAATTATTCATTGTAATTAATATTCTTTTTTTTTTTTTTCTTTTTCTTATATTAGTACTTTGTACGAAAGGGCGTTTTATATTTTGTAAGCCCGTTGATACATGAAAATAAAATAAAATAAAATAATAGAATAGTATAATTTTTAGAAGCAAAAAATTGATTTAAAACTGTAAGAGGGACTTAAAATTTTAAAAATAAAATTATAATTATGGTCACTAACTTCCCTTGATTATTTTCGAAAAATTTAAATAAAATTCTTTAAAAAAATTCAATTATTTCTCAAAAAAAGTAAAAAAATTTCAATGATTTGTTTAGAAAAATTCAATTATCTTGAAACAATAGAATTGAAAAATTACAACAATTTTATTTTTTAGATTTAAAAAAAATTTTGCGAAAGTTCAATTTCATTAAACAATTTTAAGTATGTATATTTTTTTAAATTAACTAATAAAAATTTTAATTATTAATCTTCGCAGTAAGAAACATGAATACATTAGAATTTTACTCTTTATAATATTCAATTATTAATCAATTATTAAATTAAAATACTTTGAAAATTCTATTTGTTAAAAAGTTTCTAATGAATTTCTTTAACAAATTTAATTACATATTTTCAGTCGAATTTCACAATATTTCTATTAACTCCATAATTTTTTTAAAATTTATTTACATAATATATTTGAATTGGTAACTGATTTTTTATCATCAAATTAATTATTTTTAAGTAACTTAAATTTAGAGAACAGTATAAATATCTATAAAAATTGAAATAAAAATTGATTTTTTAAAAACAAATTAAAATAATAAAACTTTTTTAATTTTTGTGAAAAAATTCCCGGTTCGGTATAAAATTCCCGGCTAATTCCCGGTTTTTCCCGGTCAAATAAAATTCCCGGTTATTTCCCGGTTTTCCCGGAATTCCCGGTTAGTAGACACCCTGAAGATGTGAGGCGACCTCGCAAACCGATTGCTTTGATTGCTGTCGGACACGAGTCAATAGCCATTTAACATTGTGCAGACATGCATTGAAATGGCTTGTAACTCACAATTTTTTTTTAGAGATTATAAGTGTCTTAAATTCCTCAGTAACTTATGTATCCATTAAAAAATCACTAGATGTGCATTATTTTTAATATTTGAAAAGTTATTTTTTCGAAATGTCATTTTTTCGAATTGTCATTTTACGAAATGTCACTTTTGCGTATCGCCATTTTTACGAATTGCCACTTTTTCGAATTGTCATTTTTACGAAATGTCACTTTTGTGAATCACCATTTTTACGAATTGTCACTTTTGCGAAAAGTTATTTTTGTTAATCGCCTTTTTTACGAATTGTCACTTTTACGAAAATTCAATGTCAGTTCCGTTTAAATGACAATCCGAAAAAATGAATTTTCGCAAAAGTGACAATTCATAAAAATGGCGATTCGCAAAAATGACATTTCGTAAAAATGACAATTCGAAAAAATGGCGATTCGCAAAAATGACATTTCGTAAAAATGACAATTCGAAGAAATGTCAGTTCGCAAAAGTGACAATTGGTAAAAATGGCGATTCACAAAAGTGCCATTTAGTAAAAATGACAATTCGAAAAAATGACATTTTAGAACAATAACGATTCGTAAAAATGACAATTCGTAAAAATGATATTTCGCAAAAATGACTTTTCGCAAAAGTGGCAATTCGTAAAAATGTCAATTCGCAAAAGTGACATTTCGTTAAAATAACAATTCGAATAAATTGCAATTCGGTAAAATGACAGTTTGGTCAAATGACATTTGGGGAATAATCATGCGCCTCCGACTCTAATTTAGAATTTTCTTTTTACAGTCTAAGGTGCGAATCACGAGACTACTTCAGGAATCTTCACCTTCAAATATTTGTTTTTTTAAAGTAAATATTAAATCTCTCTATTTGTCAGAGACCATTATTATATAATGTTTCGATTCTGTTTACAAACGTTTAATACAATTTATCTAGTATTTTGTGAGAAAC
Source organism: Leptopilina heterotoma (assembly GCF_015476425.1). Taxonomy (NCBI): domain Eukaryota; kingdom Metazoa; phylum Arthropoda; class Insecta; order Hymenoptera; family Figitidae; genus Leptopilina; species Leptopilina heterotoma. Next base: position 405,510 of record NW_025110949.1, on the reverse strand, counting down.
ATTACAGAAAATGTTGACATATTATGACTCAACTGTTATATCTCTTTAAGAAACTTTTACCGTCAACTGGAATAATGTTTAAAACAAAAACGCGTTAATATGAATAAAAAATTTTCTCATTCCAACACGAAAATATAAATTATGCGCCATATTCTGAATATTTTGTGGACTTTGAGTTTATCATTGGCTAGCTAACTATAGAAGACGCAAGTTCTAAAACAAACTCCTATTGATTTTTCTTAATATAGGGTCAGAGTTAATAATAAAATTTTTTTCTTTTTTCGTTTATATTTTTATTCTTTGAATTATAAAGTGCTCTAAGAATAAATAGCATAAAATGTGCTTTTATTCTACAAAAAGCAATGTAGGTAGAATTTTTAAATTAAAGTTTCATATATACAGTAAACGAGGGTGATTTCGAACAGTATACCACAATATTAATTAATTTAAAAATAAAAAACACGGTACAGAATCTTTTTCCAAAATTTTCAATTTTTAAAATGCAAATAACTATTTAGTTAGCACAAAAACAGAATGTTTCATAATTGGTCAAAGTGTGTCCTAAAAAGTCGAAATTTGAGGAAAAAATAGGTGTCAAAATATTGTTTTACTGTCAAAATTCACAAGGAAATTAGAAAACATGATTCTTGGGTTCCTGAGGTGAAAAAGGTTAAAAATTAATTTAAAATTTTTTGGTATTACACTGTTTCCATATGAGGAACCACAATATACATAGAAGAGTTTGTATTAGCTAGAAGTTTATTAATAATAATATAAAGTTACATATTACAGAAAAATGAAAACCACAAGCGGCAAATATTGTTAGAATCGTGCGGTTAAAACTTGATGCTCAATTTTCAAATAAGTTTCGCCACTGACTTAATGGAATAAGCGAATCATATTCAGTTTATTGTATAAACAATGTAATGAAAACTTGTAAAAGATAAAAATTTATTTGCAGACCTTGTTTCATATAGATACTTTTTATATAATAAAATATATTTGAAAGACAAACAAATATTATTTTATAAAAAGGCACATTTATTATTTGAATGAAAATCATGAATAGTGCATTATGCAACAAGGGTTGTGAGCGATCAATAAAGTGCCTATTATTGCCCTAGGGCAATAAAGCACCCATTATTACCCTAGGGCAATAATGGGCACTTTATTGACCGCTGGGATATAAGGAGGAACTTAGTATGCGCCTGTACAGGTAGATAAAGTGTCCAGCCTGAGTTGAATAAAATAAGTTTTTGATAAGAGAAAATTTATTGAACTTACCGAACTTCTGGTTCCGAAACCAAGGAAGGAGAGTTTCCTCCGGTTACCGAGTGTTTTCTCTTCGGGTTTATTGTTCATTGCGGCGGTTTCTTTTTACTGGTAACCGGCTTACTTTTTCCTAGGAGCTCGACCGAGTCTGAGTCGGGATGGCGATGTCCACATGTGGAGAAGACTCTGCGATTGTATTTCCGCCGTCCTGTTTGCTACTGCAATTAATTCAAAGTAATTAATTAATTAATTATTACAATCAATTGTTCTTCATATTATTTTGATTTTTTAGCAAAATTTAATTAATTGCCAATCAGCAGTGAATATTTGTGACACGTCGATAATAGAGGGACCCAAAAAGCATAATCTTAAAAAACATAATCTAACATTATAATATTTAAGATCTTGCTTCTCTGGTTCCAACAATAAAATTGGCGAACTGTAAGTATTAAAACCTAGTATTTTTCTAATAACTTTTTCTTGACTAATAAGAGTAGTGAGTGTTATTTTTGTAATTGTACGTTTATTCAAAAAAATTAGAGGGTATTTTCATAAAGTTGCGATGAATCGCTCTATAAACTAGGTTTTGTGTAAATAATACGTTTAATTATGTAAGTAATAATATAAGTCAAGTGTGCTGAGAAAAACATTGACGAATTTATCAGAGCGAAAGCACCCTTAATATAATGATTATTACTCGACTTCACTGAAAGTGTCTCTTGATCCAGATGAATGCGTCGAATCTCCTAATATAAACACTTGATTAAAACTCCATGGGATCTTTTTAAGTGCTAAATCCACCCTCATGATTATAAATTGTTACTTATTGTACTTGTTTGTCAAGTATCAACACTTTCAAGACAAATACAATTTATATAAATTTCAAGGGGTATTCTATGTTGTTTACAAAAACTAAAAATAAATGAAACTATTTTATTTATTCTTCATCTAATTCTCACGATTAGTATACTTATACTGGCTAATTACTTTCCACAACTATTTTTTGTTATTTCTTATATACACGTGAAAAAATTGAAAGTTATTAACTTTAGTATTCCTTTATTGTTTGACGGAAATGTAAACTTTATAATCTTGTAAACTGTTTAGAAGTTTATAAGTCGAGTAAATGAAAGTAATACAGTAATTCGACTTTTATTTGCAAAAATAGAGGAAATAACAAAGTAATTAATAGTTCTGACAGTTGGCGGTGCCGCAAGTCATATAAGCAGAAGAAGAGCAAACTAATTATGTTTACTGGCCTCGTTATAAGAGTATTCGATAGCAAAAAAACGTCTGTTCTTGAATAAAAGTAACAATAAAAGTTTTCATTAGAGAACCATCTGTAGAAGTGAGTTGTTGAAGAATAAGAAAATGTTTTGCATTGTTCAGATATCTTTAAAAACAATTCTTTATTTCAGAAAGGCATTGTCCGCAATGCCAACTTTGAGATTTAATTTTTAAAATAGTAAATTAAAAAAGATATGCGAGGGGGAAAAAGTATGGTAGTCCTTTTGTTTGAATTAAAATTAATAGAATTATTTGTCTCTATCATTAAAACTACTTTCCATTCACAAATTAATCAAATTTTGAATCATCGCCTTTCGAGCTCTTCTACTATGTGTTTCGACACAACACTTCAATTGAAAACAATTAAAACTTAAGACATAGTTATTAGAATTATTTTTCTATTTAACAGGCTGTAGATAAACTTTCTCGTGGGAACAAAATGAAGCATTTCAATAAATTAACTCGTGTAGAATTTGTATTTGTATTTGTAGAATTTATTTAAATTTTTCAACACATGTAATTAAAAGATTTTATTAGACTATTCATATTGTGCCACCGAATGAGATTAACGTTTTAAATTTTTTTTATCTCTTTAGCTCTTATAGAACTAGAGATATTTTTAAAAATAATGTGCAAGCCCTAAAAAAACGATTGGAATCTATTGAAAACAATCTTCAAACCTTCAAACCCTAGTTTAGTATCACGTGGAATGTTGAGTCCGCAATGTTTAGAACTATCACTATTCGCTACGTATGCAATTCACTTGAGTGCAAGAATTACAAAAATCTCACTAATTAATCACAATTTTAGAATTTACATTCAAGTTAGAAGAATTCTAATTGATGGCAGACACTATGGCTTAAAACTATTTTATCGGAACATTTAAAAATTAACAGACAGAAAGTAATTCACTGCACGTCACAATCTGGATGGAACAACACTGGAATTGTTATTTGAACTAATATTTTATTGTTATTGTATGTCTGGTCATTCATGAAAGTGGGTAAATTTTTTTTTACTTATAAATAAAATATTAGGTAAGTGCGCTTTGGACTCAATTGTTTACTAGACTTTCGAATTGTAAGTTTATAATCGAGCGAGTAACTAGTAGCGACTGGCTTTAACTGAACTGTTGACTGCAAACTCCTTCAAAACCACACAAAGGAAATTAGTAAACCAGATTATGTGTCAACTCTTTAATAGAAGCGCAACTTTTATAATTAACCGCTTTCTTCTTTAACTTAATTTAATCTCATGTCATAAAAATGGTTTTATCAATCATTCATTGTTTTGGCTTATAATATAGTGAAAAATTCCAAACCAGTTTTTAGATGATTTTATTTTTCAAAAAAATTGTCTCATTTTATATCAATTTCCCTTCATTTAATTAATCCCTCATCGTTGATTATGAACGTTGTAAACTTCACCAAAGTAAAAATTAACTTTTTAAATATATCTAATTGCATGATAAACTTAAATTAAAAAGAAAACAACTTACATTCAAAAAGGATTCTAATATAAATAATTTATTTAATATATGGAAACAAATATTTTCTTCCCTTTATTCTATTAATTTTATCCAACTTTTTGGTAGTATTAAAAGCTTTGTGAAGTTTTTTTATTACTCATGAAAATGAGTTTTTATGCTCGCAATAAATTGGACAGCTTTCCTTCAATTTACTAAGAACGTTAAAACAAAAGAATGAAATTTGGGTAGTAATTTCAGAAAAATAAATTTTAATTTTGATAAAATAATAAAGTACTTCGCAAAAATAAAAATTCTTGGTTGTGGATTTTTCTTATGATTAAAGAACTGTTTGTTGAAAGGTCCCTATCACAGGGAATGTATATTCAGGAAGTTAAAATAAAGTAGACAGTTAATTAAACACAATATATTTTATGTTATATATTCCGTGAAATGGAAAAACATGTGTACATTCATAGAGAGGATTCTTGTGCACTCCCCCGAATGGACATTAGGTCTGTTCGCGTCTGTAGTCAGGCAAAGACTAACGTACCTTAGACTTACTTTTCATACCTAAGTTTTGTACCCAAAAGTTTGTTATAAGTTCTTTCCAAATTTCTACTAATACTATTTCTGAAAACATCGTTGCACTTCCAACAAATATAATATAAATTTAAATAAACCGGGTTAAGCAGGTTCGCGAAAAAAAGAATAATTGAAAAGTCAAAGTAAAAAATTGGTACTATGAGAGAAATCACCAATATAAATTTATATGTATTATACGAAATAAACTGGGCATGGATTAAAGAACTTGAAAGTTGCGTAAAGAAATAAGAAATTCAAGATCAACGTTCAGATCTGTGAATCATTGTCACGGGATATTGCGTGTTGATGGTCAGCAAATATAACCAATTAAACTAATTGAAAAGTGAGACAACTGCGTGATATTAAGAACAGCAGAAAACAAATACACACATATTTATTGCCAAATCACCTTGAAGGTTCAGTCTTTAAAAGGTGTATAAAAAAAGTAAAAATATGTATATGGAACAGAATTCTTCAACAGTTTATACACCTCGGATACAACTACATATTTTTCAATATTGTGTATTTTTATTTTTTATAGAAATCTTTTCTTCTTAAATCATACTCCTCTAATCATGTTCTTCTAACATAAATATTATACAGCTATATATGTAACCATAACAGTTAAGCAATTTCAATTTAACATTTTCAATAGCATAGCGTTTTAAGAAAAACATTCAAAATGCAATTAATAATAGGTGCCCCAAGGTGCCCAGCCATCTTTTGAACGACTATAATTCCTAAACGGTTTTATATAACATAATTAATCATATATGCCCTGAAACTGTATCTCCTTAGCTAAAATTTTTATTTTACTACAGAAAAAAGCTGAAATTTTGCTTTAAAAAAAAGTGGTATCTTTAATTTAAAAAGAAATGCAACATTTAGTAACAAAGATAAAATTTGTAATTATAAAAGTTGTTGAAAGTTGATTATATTTTTCATGCACGGAATATCTGATAGAGAGCTAACCGCGCTTTCTTAAAACTTTTGTAGCATAGACAAAGTTTTTAACGAATCGATTTTATATTTCACAGAAAACTTTCTTGTATACTATCAAAGAAATATCTCACTGGAAGTTCTCTAATACTATATAAAGTTGCCCGCAAACTTTTTTGTCACCGTAACTAAGAAATCGTGCATTTACACCGGCCTCTTTTTTTAAAATTATTTAAAAAATTAACCATTTTCAAAAGTTTTTATTGCATCAAACTAATTTAAAGAAAAATTAATGTCTTTAAAATAATTATAAACTTATTAATGTACGTCAAAATTAAAAAAAATGTTTTTATTCATAACGTAAAATTCTCTAGTTCCGTTTATTTGATCCCCATTAATAATTTAATCAATGAACAAATTTACTATAACTAACTACAATTTCGTAAATATAACCAAGGTTTAACAGACATTTCTACCCTTAAAACTTTGTAGACATAAGCAAATAATTACATGCGTTCAACTTATTCTAATCATATATATGTATAGAAGAAGAAGAAGAAGAAGAAGAAGAAGAAGAAGAAGAAGAAGAAGAAGAAGAAGAAGAAGAAGCATAAAGAAACTTATTCTAATAAAGGGAAACTTTCTATTTCTTTGCAAGTACTTTTATATAGCCTATAATATATAGTATATTATGCATGAGATGTGAATAAAGATAGGATTCGATTCTTTATTATTGTGCTATTTTTACCATTTAACTTGCTTCAACAATATTAATACACATGTCATTTATTATCAATATAAACTAAAGTTTCATTAAAAAGTGTAAATCAACATTATTTATTCATGAATTGTTATTAATATTACTGAAGTCAGAAAATTCATTATTTTCTATTTAATGTATTCAGGATTGACACGCTTTTGTTTCAAATTCCCTGACTTTTCCAGGTTTTACAGGTTAAAAGACGGAATTTTTCCAAGTTTTTAAAATTACATTTATATATTTTACAAAATTAAATAATTCCAATAAATTTTTACAAATACATGGAACTTTCATATAATACTGTATTCCGCATTTATTTATCTTTTTTAAATAAATATTTAACTATTATTTTTCCACATGAATTAAAATTCCTCAAAGGATTCAAATTCAAATCTTTTTGAAATTAAACAACTTATAATAATTAAGGATGACCGATTGATAAAATCATTATTTTATATTATAAGAATATTGTAACTGTAACTTATTCAAAATTACTTTCATTACTTTTGTAGCGTTCTCTGCAATATTTTTATATAATTTTCAAATATTTTTAATGAAATAATGAAATAGGAATTTTCTACACTTATTCTACTTTTTCGCAATTCAGGTTTAACGCTTAGGTCTTGTCTGGCCCTTTTCTTTGTGTCTAATGAGTTTTTAACGTTCTAGCTTTGTCATGCCCCTAAGTCCGACTCTCTGTCTCCAACTTTACCTTTGAATTACGAGTTTAGAATGAATCTTTACGTCATATTAGTCTAGACATAGAAATGCATTTTTAATTACTTTTAATAGTTTTTTAATGTACTTTCTTGTATAAGAAGCATCGATCTTCTGTGTACAGTTCAGTTCAATTTTGAGAGCATTTCAACAAGCACCTACGTTAACGAGAAATTCCGCGAGTAAATTCGTATCTTTTATTTCGTGATCGAAACCTTAACATTTCACTATCTTTCATATTTTGTGTATGTAATTTTGTTATTGATTAAATAAATGTTGTTATTAATTTGATAAATTAATTGTGTCACACAATCCTAACAATCCCACAAATTGGTGACCCCGACGTGATCGTGAATTATTTTTCGTGGGACAAAGTGACAATTAACTGACATCAAGGCGACCATCAAGTGCCAACAAAGTGACAACCAAGTGAAAACAAAGTGCCAATTAAGTGACAACAAAGCGACCATCAAGTGACAACAGAGTGACAATTAAGTGATAAAAAGTGACAACAGAGTGACAACAAAGTGACAATCAAGTGATACGAAAATAGTCGACAAAGTGAAAAATTTACTCGTGACACTGAGACTTTGTGACAATTTTTTTTTTTGACATTCTATTTTATTTTTGACATTCATTTTTTTTTTTTTTTTTAATAAGTCAAAATGACAAATGTTACAGTGGGCAACGAAACTATCGAAAGAATAGCAGTTAAAGTGCCAATATTCATGCCTGAGGATCCTGAATTGTGGTTTTTGTTGCTCGAAAGTAGTTTTGATGCAGCTGGAATTACTCAGGATGCAACAAAATTCGGTCACGCGCTCAGTGCTTTAGACCCGCGATATTCCGTGGAAATCCGTGACGTGTTGCTCAAACCGAAAGCTGAGCGGACTTTTGAACTTCTCAAAAAGGAACTCATCAGCCGAATGGGAACTTCACAGGAACAAAACACGCGACGTCTCCTGGAAAACGAACCTCTCGGTGACAGAAAACCAACGCAGTTTTTACGCCATCTTCGCAACCTGGCGGGAAGTAATTTCCCCGATGATGTTTTGCAGACCCTTTGGCTCGGCCGTTTACCAAAACACATGCAGGCCATGCTTGCAGCACACAGGGACCTTCCCTTGGACAAACGAGCTGAGATCGCCGACTCTGTCGCGGAAGCTTACGGAAGCTTGTGCAACGTTGCGGAAACACGTACAGCTGTTTCGGCCGCAACAACAAGTTCCACTACGGGAACATCGTTTGAGGCCCGGTTTGCCAGCCTTGAACAGTCTCTCGCGCTAGTGCTCCAGAAGTTTGCCTCCTTGGAAGTGAACCAAGTGTCGCGAGGACGAGATCGCTCTCACTCAAGATCACAATTTCGATCTCGATCACACTCTCGAAATCGACATCAACGATCCAGTGATATGTGTTGGTATCATTGGAAATTCGGGAAAGACGCTAAAAAATGTGAGAAACCTTGCAAATTCTCTAGTGCGGAAAACGAGTCGGGAAGTCGTTAATGTCGGCCAACGACATCTCTCCCGGTAAATCGCGCCGACTATTTTTAACAGACGAATCTTCAAGGATAAGGTTCCTCGTCGACACAGGTGCTGATCTGTGTGTCTTTCCGCGTGTGCAACTTCCTCAACCTCGTGAGAAATCAACTTACGAACTTTTCGCGGCTAACGGGACACTTATCGCAACTTACGGAACGCAAATTTTAAATTTAAATTTTGGTTTGCGTCGCCAATTTACATGGAGATTTGTCGTCGCCGACGTGGAAAAACCGATCATCGGTGCTGACTTCCTGGCACATTACGGACTCCTGGTGGACCTGCAGAAACAACGGCTTCTCGACCAAGTCACTCATCTTACCTCCCAGGGCGAGGTGATTGAGTGCGAGGTTTCCAGCATCAAGACCATCACTGGGTCATCACGTTTCCACGAGCTTCTGCAGCGGTTCTCGGAAATAACTCGTCCGGAGGGAACAACTCGGACTGTCCAGCACTCAACGAGACATCACATCCTGACAACTCCTGGACCACCTGTGGCGCAAAAGCCACGACGACTTGCTCCCGACAAACTGAAAATTGCCAAGGCTGACTTCGCTACATTGGTCAAGCTGGGGATTGCTCAACCATCGAAGGCTTCCTGGTCATCACCACTGCACATGGTCCCGAAGAAGGGGGACGAGTGGAGGCCGTGTGGCGACTATCGTGCTCTCAACGCGAGGACCTTCCCTGATAGGTATCCGATGAGGCACATCCAGGACTTCTCACATGCTCTACGTGGTAAGACCATATTTTCCACCATAGATCTTGTTCGAGCCTTCAACCAGATCCCGGTCGCCGAGGAGGATATCCCGAAGACAGCCATCACCACACCTTTTGGACTCTTCGAGTTCAAATTCATGACCTTTGGTTTGCGGAATGCTGCGCAGACGTTCCAACGCTTCATGGACGAAGTGCTCCAGGGTTTGGACTTCTGCTACGTATACATCGACGACATCCTGATAGCATCTGCGACACCTGAGCAACATCTGGGACACCTGGAGATCATCTTCGAGAGACTGAAGAAGTACGGAGTGATCGTCAACCCAGCCAAATGCGTATTTGGCCAACCTGAAGTTAAATTCCTTGGGTACTTGGTCTCAGCTGCAGGAACCAAGCCCCTGCCAGACAAGGTTGATGCCATCCGTGCCTACACTCGCCCGGAAACAGTTAAGCAGCTCCGTAAGTTCCTTGGAATGATTAACTTTTATAGACGTTTCCTTCCAAATGCAGCCAAGGTCCAGGCGCCGCTCAACAATCTGCTGCAGGGGAACCTAAAAGGAAAAGCTCCAGTTACCTGGACTCCAGACTCCATCAAGGCGTTTGAAGCTAGCAAAGAGAGTCTCGCTGAGGCAACCTTGCTTGCTCATCCTGATGCTGATGCACCACTGGCCATCTTCTGCGACGCCTCCGACTTCGCTGTAGGAGCCTCCTTACAACAACTGGTCGATGGCAGCTGGCAGCCCTTGAACTTCTTCTCCAAGAAGTTGAGTCCTGCTGAGACGAAGTATGGAGCGTATGACCGTGAGCTCCTGGTGATCTACTTGGCCATCAAACAATTCCGACATATGGTCGAAGGACGATCATTCACCATCTACACTGATCACAAGCCCATCACCTATGCGTTCCAGAAGAAGAATGATCAGTGTTCTCCACGTCAGTTTCGCCATCTGGAATTCATCAGTCAATTCTCAACCGACATCCGTCACATCTCAGGAGAGGACAATGTTGTAGCAGATGCTCTGTCACGCATCTCTACAATTGAAACAATCCTGGACTACGATGCCCTAGCAGCCGCTCAGCGTGACGACATGGAGCTAAAGACAATCCTGGAAGATGCAGAATCTTCCCTACAACTGAAGCTGATCCGGATTCCTGATGCAGATGTCTCGATTTTCTGTGACGTATCCACTAGGTCAGCACGACCCTACATCACAGAAAAATTCCGGAAAGCAGCCTTCAACACCATCCACAACCTCTCTCATCCTGGAGTTAAATCTACGGTCAAGCTCGTAACACAGCGTTACGTATGGCCGTCGATTAAATCTGATTGCAGGAATTGGGCTCGCAGCTGTATCAACTGTCAAAAGTCGAAAGTCTCACGCCATGTCCTATCTCCAATAGGCAACTTCTCACCACCGTCATCACGATTCGAGCATGTCCACCTGGACATCGTCATCATGCCATCATCTGAGGGACATCGTTACTGCCTCACCATGGTTGACCGATTCACTAGGTGGCCTGAAGCAGTACCAATGGAAAATCAGGAAGCTGAAACTGTTGCTCGAGCATTCTACAACACCTGGGTTGCTCGATTTGGAACTCCGCTGAGGATCACCACCGATCAAGGTCGTCAGTTTGAGTCGTACTTATTTAAACAACTAAATCGTTTATTAGGTACAACTCATCTTCGCACGACTGCTTATCATCCATCTGCCAATGGAATGGTAGAACGACTACACCGTCAGCTGAAAGCAGCAATCATGTGCCATCAAACCAACCGATGGACGGAAGTGCTACCAACTGTGCTGCTTGGAATTATAGCAGCTTGGAAGGACGACATCGAAGCAACATCAGCTGACTTAGTGTATGGTCAGTCTCTTCGCCTCCCTGGTGAATTCCTGGGGGACAACAACAGCAGCGACTTCGACAACTCTCTCGTTCCAGCTGATTTTGTTGTGGGTCTTCAACAACAGCTACGGAACATCAAGCCTACTGGAGGATCTCGCCATGGAGTTAGGAGGACTTTTGTCTTCAAGGACCTTGCGACAACTGAGCAAGTCCTGGTAAGACACGATTCTCCTAAGCAACCACTTCAGCAGCCCTACGACGGTCCCTACAAGGTCATCAGAAGGTTCGAGAAAACCTTCCTCGTCAACATCAACGGTCGTGACGTTAATATCTCGATAGACCGTCTGAAACCAGCTTATATTTTGGCTGGTGATCCTGAGGCCAACATCCAATCATCTCCCGATACCAGCAGCCAGGAGGCTGCACCCACGGAGCAGTTACCACCACCAGAACGAGAGGAAGTTTTGGTACCACACTCTACAAGATCTGGAAGACGTGTACGCTTCCCTGACCGCCTGCAAGGTGGTTTCTCATAATCGTTAACCACTAGCAGGGGGGTACTGTAGCGTTCTCTACAATATTTTTATATAATTTTCAAATATTTTTAATGAAATAATGAAATAGGAATTTTCTACACTTATTCTACTTTTTCGCAATTCAGGTTTAACGCTTAGGTCTTGTCTGGCCCTTTTCTTTGTGTCTAATGAGTTTTTAACGTTCTAGCTTTGTCATGCCCCTAAGTCCGACTCTCTGTCTCCAACTTTACCTTTGAATTACGAGTTTAGAATGAATCTTTACGTCATATTAGTCTAGACATAGAAATGCATTTTTAATTACTTTTAATAGTTTTTTAATGTACTTTCTTGTATAAGAAGCATCGATCTTCTGTGTACAGTTCAGTTCAATTTTGAGAGCATTTCAACAAGCACCTACGTTAACGAGAAATTCCGCGAGTAAATTCGTATCTTTTATTTCGTGATCGAAACCTTAACATTTCACTATCTTTCATATTTTGTGTATGTAATTTTGTTATTGATTAAATAAATGTTGTTATTAATTTGATAAATTAATTGTGTCACACAATCCTAACAATCCCACACTTTCATTACTTTCATCACTTATTAATTCAATTATTGTTTTCCAGAATTTTTAACTAAAATTCTTCTTTAAATTAATTATTTTTAATAATTTTTGAAAAATTTCTTTGAAAATTATTAAATCCTTTTGTTTACAATTCAATTTTACGAAATTTCATTGATTATTCAGAAATTCTTTAATCAAATATATATTAGGAAATGAAATCTTCAAATAACTTACAAAGAATTCAATTAAACTTTTTCAAAAAAATTAAATCTACACAATTTTCAGTTAAAAGTATGAAAAATTCAAACATTCAATATCAAAGATTATAATTTCAAACCTTTTCAAAATTTAGTTATTTCTAAAAATTTACGCTTTAATACTTTTTATAAATTTGAATTTTAGTAAAAATGTGTATGCTAATTGGAAGTAGTGACTAAATTTTTGCTTTTGAATTAATAAATTTTACTATTAAATTAGTAGAAACGACTATATTTTTTAGTAGTTTGCTAATTCAAAAGCAAGTCACTAATTCAAATTAGAAAACATTTTTACCAATTCAAATTTATGTTTAATATTCAATTATTATCTAAAATGTTAACGGAAATTCATATTTGAATCAATTATTATTAGAAAATTCTAAGAGAATTCAATTATTTAAATACAATAATAAATAATTTATTGATGAATTAAATGTTTTCTAAAATTGAACTCTCATTTTAAGAATTTTATCAACAAATTTTTAAATAGGTAATTAAAATTCTTTTGACGAATTTCAATAAAATTTTTAAGAATAATTTCATTTTCCGAAAAATTAGATTAAAATTGAATTAAAAACAATTGAATCCCTGTAAAAAATTTAATTGAATTGAGAAAAGTTTTTGAAAATTATTGAAATTTTGACAAGAATTTTATTACAATTTTTGAAAATAATTGAAATTTGGAGAAAAATTTTATTATTTATAAAGATAATTAAAAATTTTACTACAATTTTTTTAAACTTTTGTATCGAATTTCTGAGAAGAATTTTATTACTTTTGAAATTAATTAAATTTCTTTGATGAATTTTATTAAAATTTTTAATAATAATTGCATTTTTCGAGAAATTAGATTAAAAATAAATGAATCTCTGTAAAAAATTTGATGAAATTGAGAAAAGTTTTTGAAAATTATTTAAATTTTGCCAAGAATTTTATTAAAATTTTTGAAAATACCTAATTGAATTTTGAGGAAGAATTTTTTTATTTATAAAGATAATAATTTTGATTTTGTCGAGATTTTTTTGTAAATTTTGAACATAATTGAATATATTGTGATAAGAATTTTATTTATACTTTTGAAAATAATTGAATTTCTGTACAAAAATTTGATTGAATTGTGAAAAGTTTTTAAAAATAACTAATATTTTGCCAAGAATTTTATTAAAATTTCTGAAAATAATTGAATTTTGAGAAAGAATTTTTTTATTTCTAAAAATAATAATTTTGATATTGTCGAGATTTTTTTGTAAATTTTGTACATAATTGAATTTTTGTAAAAAACTTGATTGAATTGAGAAAAGTTTTTGAAAATAATTGAATTTCTGAGAAGAATTTTAATAATATTTCTTTTTAAATAATTGAATTCTTTTGTGGAATTTTATTGAAATAGTATATATTAAAAATAATTTAATTTTGATAAATTTTTGAAATTAATTAAATTTCTGCAAAGAATTTTATTAAAATTATTTTTAAAAAAATTTCATTAAAATTTTTGAAAATAATTTAATTCTTGCAAGAAATTTAATTAAAAATGTATTGACAATAATGCTTAAATTCTAATAAATAAATTATGGGAAGGTGTTTTAAAGTAATTTGAATTTCTTTAGATGAATTTTAATAAAATTTTTAAGAATAATTACATTTTTCGAGAAAATTCATTAAAATTTGTATTGAAAATAATTGAAATTTTGCGATGAATTTTATTATTATGAAAATAAATGAAAACCTAAAAAGTTTTTTTATTATTTATGAAAATAATTGAATCTCTATAAAAAAAATTTGATTATTTATATGAAAATAATTAAATTATTGCGAAGAAATTTATAAAGAAATTGTAAATAATAGAATTATTGTGAAATTTTTATTATTTAATTAATTCATTTAAAATTGAAATTCTACAAAATTGCAAATTAAAACATTTTGAAGTTTATCTATTTATGAAAATTGTAAACGCAACTCTTTTAAAATTGAATTAATTTTGAAATTTAAGAAAAATTAGATTTCAAGAATAAGCAGAATAACTTTAGAAAACAATTATTTTTTACGATTCCGATCAAAATTCCCTGAATTTTCCAGGTTTTTTCAAGGTTTATAAAATATTGAAAAATATCATAAATATATTAACAAAAGTTTTGAGAATGAAACTTTTGAAGAAAAAATATAATTTTAATATAAGCAAAAGGTATTTTAGTATCTGCCAGCATGCATACGGATCGATTTCCATGCTTGATTAACTGATAAATTCTGTTCTCAATTACTGAAAGTGACATATAATATAATACGAAACCGTAATATATCAAGAATAAAATTATTGTTTTTAATTTCTTCCATTTTGATCGATTTAATAAATTAGAAAAAAAAATGTTTTCACCTCAGACAATGAATTTCTCTTCCCAATAAATTAATGTTTCATTGTCTAGTTTATATTATTTATCAGAAACAGTAGTAATAAATTGTGATAGTATCATAAATTATTATAATATATATAACTTTATTGTTTTCTTTATTCGTTCATCACCGCAGTACGTGTTGAAATATAACTATATTATAATTTTACGGCATATCATAATTCTTCGACGCTTATTTTGTTTCATTAATTTTCTCAGGTGCACTATAGCTATTGAAAGAGATTGTTGTCATTTGCAAAATTAGTCTTGAAGATAAACATTTCTAATTGTTTCACATTTAGATAAACTTTTAATTTTAGCATTAGCAAATTAAAATTAGCAAAAATTATCAAAAAAATAATGTAAAAAAAGAATAGAAAAATTCAATTTATTCTGTAAATTTCTTTTGCAAATTTTTGTATGTCACAAAAAATGTATTAATAATTATTTTATGATAATTTTTTTAAGTAAATTTGCCTATTTTTTAAAATTAATTTGAAATTACTAAAATAAGTTTCTTTTGAAAAAATCTAAATTTCCTTTTCGAGAAGCCTATAATCATTTATTAATAATTCAAGCAAACACAAGTCAAAGGCAGCTCTAAGCCTTTGAAGTCAACATTGATAATATATAAAGCTAACAACCTATAAGCCTTCACAATATGCCATGAATACTAATGAACAATTTATTAATTATATAATTACTAATTAGAAAAATTTCCAGATTTACTTAAATGATGATAAAATAATAAAGAAACTCACTTTATACATCAATAATTGCAATGAAAATGTTTATTATTATTAAAATTTTTTTCGAAAAAAAGATATCGTTATATTTGTAACTTTGATAAATATTACTTGTTGCCTTATTTGTGATGACATAGGTGCTGTCACGTAGTTACACGCAAAGTATCGATTCAACTTTGCAGTCTACACCAACACTTATTCGCAGCTACACCCCTTTGTCAGTGTTTAAGATAATAAAGAAACTGGAAAAATTTAAAAAAAAGCTTCTTCCAAAGTTAACCGAAAACTTTTAGGAACTTTTAGGAACGCGAAAGTCAGGAATTTTTATTAAAAGTACAGAAAAAAATTAAATCTTTAGAATTCATAGAAAAAATTTTGAATTTTTGTGTCTTTTTTGTTTGATTCATAAACTATAAAATTACCACGAATTATAATACAAAACATTTAATTTTTCAATTTCTGACAAAAATTTATTTTTAAATAACTAAAATCTTGAACAACTCTCATAAAATAAATATGTAAATTATATTACTTAAATATTTCAAAATTAATTCAATTTTAAAAGAGTTGCGTTTACAATTTTCATAAATAAATGAACTTCAATCGGTTTCAATTTGAAATTTTATAAAATTGCAATGTTGAATGAATTTCATTAGAAATTTTAATGAACAAATCTTCTAAAAGTATAGTTAAATTTGTCAATATATATTATTCATTTTATTAAAAATAATGTATTTATAGAAGAATTTAAGTTAAAAATACAAAATAATGGACTTTTGAAGAAGTTACAAATGATTGCAGAAATTAAATTATTTTCAAAAATAATAATATTCTTATCACAAAATTCAATTATTTTCAAAATTTACAAAAAAATCTCAACAAAATCCCAATTATTATCTTTATAAATAAAAAAATTCTTCCTCTAAATTCAATTATTTTCAAAAATTTTAATAAAATTCTTGTCAAAATTTCAATTATTTTCAAAAATTTTCCTCATTTCAATGATTTTCCAATATCCAGTATTTTAATAAAATTTCCCAAAAGAATCCAATTATTTAAAAACAATATTAATAAAATTGTACGCAAATATTTAATTATTTTCATAAATAATACAAATTTCACAGGAATTCAAACATTTAAAAATTATTTTCATCAATAATAACATTTTTTACAGGGATTCAATTATTTTCATAAATAATAAAACTCATCGCAGGATTTCAATTATTTTTAATACACTTTTAATAAAATTCCTCGAAAAATGTAATTATTCTTAAAAATTTTATTAAAATTTATTAAAGAAATTCAATTATTTTAAAAATCTTTGCTTATATTTTCAATACATTTTTAATTAAATTTCTTCAAAGAATTAAAATAATTATTTTTTAAAATTTTAATGAAATTCTTTGGAACAATATTCAATTTTTTTTCAAAATAATTTTAATAAATTTCTTCGTTGAAATTTTAATAATTTCAAAAATTTCTCAAAATTCAATTATTTTAACTATTTTAATAACTATTATAACTATTTCATTAAATTTTCTCAAAAGAATTCAATTTTTTTAAAAAGGAATTTTAATAAAATTCGTCTCAAGAATTCAATTTTAATACTTTGGAAAATAATTGAATTTCTGCAAACATTTGTAATTGCTTCAATTAGATTTTAAGAATACAACAATTTTCTAGGATTTTGATCAAAATTCCCTGAAAATTTTAAAAATAAATACCTAAATTAAAAATAATGTTTCTTTTTTTTTGTTTTTTGAAAAAATCTTGCAATTTTGAATTATTAAACAGAATACAAAATAATCTTTCATGAATAATAAGAATGAAAAGAAAGATAGCAAACCGAGAGAAAAAATGTTTACACTTCAGTAAATTTGTATGTATAAAAAATATTTTTTTTTTAAATAGTAAATATTTGAATACCTAATATTCCGAGACAGTAGCTATTATTTACTGTTGTTAAACAACTCACTGATTTCAAATAAAATTGAAACTTTAAACGTTTCACAAACGTTTATAATTTACCAAACATTCATTATTCAATATTATCTTTAAAGTTCAATCAAATTTCAATATTTACGTAAGTTCGCCTAATTTCAAAACTGTCATTAATTGAATTATTTACTTGGCACACCTAAAATTTTTTTAATATAAATATATTTATGTTATTATACCTTTATACGATGAATATTGATAATTATCAAAATAATTGAATTTTAGAAAAGAATTTTTTTAAAATTCCTTAGAATAATTGATTTTATGGGAAGAATTTATGCGATTTTGTTGTTTATCCAGCTAATTGAATTCTTTTGCAAAATTACTTAAAAATTTTTGAAAATAATTGATTTTCGGCGACGAATTAAATGTTATTTATGAAAATATTTGAATTATTGCAACGAATTTTATTGTTTTATTGAATATTTAAATGTTTCTTAAAACTGAATTCTTTCCTCAAGTTTTAATAAAATTTTTAATAATAATTGCATTTTTCAATGAATTTATTTAAAATTGAACTAAAAATATTTAAAATTCTGCGATGAAAATAATTGAATTCGTAAATGAAATTTTATTATTTATGAAAATAATTGAATCTTTTCGTAGAATTGTATCAACAAGTTTTTTCTATAATTAAATTTGTTGATAAATTTTATGAAAATAGTAAATATTTAAAAACATTGAATTGCAAAAAACTTTTAAAAATAATTGAAACGTTGCAGAGAATTTTTTTAAATTTTGTGAAAATAATTGAATTTTTGGCGAAAAATTTTGCTGTTTATAAAAATAATTGAATTCTTGACGAGATATTCATTAAAATTTATAAAAATAATTGAATTCGTGCAAAGTATTTTATTGAATTTTGTTTAAGTAATTGAAATTTTGCCAAGAATTTAATTAAAATTTTTTTGAATTCTTGATAATAATTTTGATCTTTATTAAAATAATTGAATTTTGGAGAAGAATTTCATGAAAAATACTTAAAATAATTGATTTAATGGGGAGAATTTTGTTGGTTATCAAGATAATTGAATTCCTTTGCAGAATTACTTAAAAATTATTGAAAATAATTGATTTCCTGCGACGAAAAAAATTGGGAAAATTTAGGGTAAATTTTCAAAATAGGGTACGTTTAGGGGCCAAAATTAAAAAAAGGGGACTTTCAGGGAAATAGGGGACAGACTGTGAAGCCTTTATAACATTATTAAAGAACATTAATAATAATTAAAATAATTAAATAATTAAAAATTGCTTAAACTTTATCTTTACAAATTACTAGTTAGGAATATTATTCTAATAATTAGCGAATGACTTATTATCAAATTGAATAATTAATTAATATTTCAATAATAATAACCACAGCAATTAAAAAAAATAAGCAGAAACGATAAGAACTTGACGCAGTTTTAATTATCTTATCTTAAATCGATTAGCAGTAATTACTAATCTCAACGATTAAACACTTCATTAGATAATAATTTGTTTCGTATAAAATTTCGTCCATACTATCGAGACTTTTTTCAATTCAAAAAAAGTATCTGAATGATAAAAATCATTAACAGGAAGTTCCTTTCAAATAAATTATCACATAATGCATATTTTCTTTGTAGATATGTTATAAAAAATATTTATATGTATATTCAACTTCCGGTTACGCTTTGAATAATTCAAGGAAAATTTTTTTCTTTCTTTTTGCGATAATGAACTTTTTTTCTAGAAATAAAAAAGTTTCTGTCAATGTAAACATTTTTATCTGCAGGTAAAATTATTTCAGATAAAATAAATTCAAAGAATCGAATCACACGCGGTGAACTTGGACTATAAGTTCAACTTCTTGCATATCCAATTTTTTATTTCGAATTCAAATCTTCCTTTTTTTTTATCTAGAGAAAAACGGCTTTTTGCTTTGAAAATGCTACAAAAAATTGAAAAATAAAAAAAATAAAAATCCCCCCAGGGTTACCTCAAAAAGAAAAAAAAAGTAGCTTTTAGTGTCAAAAAATTAAAAATGTATCCACAAAATTTTAATTTTATTTTTCCCTGATTCTAAAAATTCAATTTTTTCTAGTATTAATAAAAATCTCTGACTTTTTACTGACCAATTCTAATTTTCCTGACTTGTCGCAACTCGGAAATAGGTAGAAGCAAACAGTCAAAAAATTAGTAAATTGTAGCTTTTTAGTAGATGAGTGCGCAGCCTCATGTTTGTTAAACTAAAATAGAATATATTTTCGAATTTAAAATTGTATCCAAAGTAAAGTTGTGAGAATATTTTCTGTAATATTTTAAGATAAAATTTATAGACCGAGTTAGACTAAATAAAATAATCCAAATTTAACTTTGCATTTAAATTAAGTATAAACTTTCCTCAACTTATTCGAGAATTATTGCACACATCAAAAATACAATGTGTTAAGGAATTTACAATAAAATTATTTTTTTTAATTTTGATTTGAAAATAAAGCGATTGTCAAAATTCAAAAAACGTAAAATATACGTTTCTGGTTATTCTTTCATGTTCAACAGAGAATAGTTATTTTCTTAAATTATTAATCTTATTATAAATGATCTAACGTTTGGCAGAAAGATTGACAATGCGGAACTAATGCCGTGCCACTTTAAATTTAAATATAGCCCAAATCAAGAGACTGGGAGATTTAAATGAGCGTTGTAGTATATTTTAAAGTGCGTATACTCCAATGTTTTGGTTACTAAAAGAGAGAAGTCAAGATTGTCTCTCCCTGGGAGGTATTTGACTCTCAATACAGTACAGCAGGAGAAACGAGATTCAATCTCTCTCTTTCTCCTTTTTTTTTTCTTTTTTTTTTTTTAAAGAAAAAAATTTCGAAGAGGAGCTCTCATGAATTACGCATTGTACGTCACAAACTGGTTTCAGCCCTTGAAATATTTTCTTCCAAGTTTTCCACACATGTTTGGCCCCAACTGTGCAGCTATTCGACTATTTTACAAATTTGAATCTGTTGCAAGTTTTTTTTTTACATAAATGAAAATTATCTATTTCTGTGTTACACAAAGCAGTATTCTTAGTGCAAACTTAGCACTGGATAATTAATTTTAAAAAAAGGAACAAAAAGTAGCTTTCAAACTACTAAAAAAAAGTAGTGAAAAAGTAGTTATCAAAAAATTAAACTTGACGACAAAAAAAACTCGTTTTTAGACACTTCAGAAAACTGACAAAAATTCCATTCTATTTGTTATTTTCCCGACTTCTTACTAATTTTCTGAATTTTCGTAAAAATATTTACGTTTTTCTTATCCTGCTATTAAAATTGAATTCCTGCAACGAATTTTATTATTTATGAAAGAATTTAAAAATTTATCAAAATAATTTAATTCTTGGGAAGAATTTTATAAAAATGTTTAAATAGTTGATTTCTTTCTACTAATTTTATGCGAATTTTAATTTAAATAATTAAATTCCTGGGAAATTTTCATTATTTATGAAAAGAATAAATTGAATTCTTACGAAGATTTTTACAAAAATTTTTTTAAATAATTGAATTCTGTTTGAAAATTTTATGAAAATAGTAAATATTAAAAATCATTGAATTGCGAATAGTTTTTAAATATAATTAAATTTTACAAAGAATTCTATTAAAATTTTTGATAATAATTGAATGTCTATGTTGTATTTTATTAAATTTTTTTGAAAATAATTGAATTTCTAAAAAGCATTTAATTTTTTATGTAAATAATTGAATTCTTGGGAAGAATTTTATTTAAATCTATAAAAGAATAATTGAATTATTTAAAAAAATGTAATTAAAATTCTATTTAAAATAATAGATTTTTTTCGAAAAATTTTATTAAAATATTTCAAAATAATAGAATTCCTGTAAAAAATTATTATATTTTTGTAAATACTTGAAATCTTTTAAAGAGTTTAAAAAAAATTTTTTTTTAAATAATTGATTTTTTCGTGGAATTGAAATTAAATTCTTAAGAATAATTACATTTTTTGAGCAATTCTTGTCAAATTGTATTAAAAATATTTGAAATCCTGCGATTTTATTATTTATTCAAATAATTGAATTCTTGCGAATGATTTTATTAAAATTTTTTTAAATAATTGAATTTCCCAGAAGAAATTTAATTTTCTGTAAAAATTTTTGTTATTTTTGAAAATAATTAAATTATTTATAAGAATTTTATTAAAATTTTTTAAAAATAATTGACTTTTCTGAGAAGGATTTTATTATTTACAAAAATAATTGAATTTCTGATAAGGATTTTATTATTTATAAAAATAATTGAATTCTTGCAACGAATTTTATTAAAAAATTTTTAAATAATTGAATTTCTGTAAAAATTTTTGTTAATTTTGAAAATAATTCAATTATTTATAAGAATTTTATTAAAATTTTTTTAAAATAATTGAATTTTTGAGAAGGATTTTATTATTTACAAAAATTATTGAATTTCTGAGAACGATTTTATTATTTACAAAAATAATTGAATTTTTGAGAAGGATTTTATTATTTACAAAAATAATTGAATTTCTGAGAAGGATTTTATTATTATATTTATAAAAATAATTGAATTCTTGAAATTAATTTTATTAAAATTTTTAAAAATAATTGAATTTTTGTAAATAATTTTGTTATTTTTGAAAATAATTAATTTCTTCATAAGAATTTTATTATTTATAAAAATAATTGAATTCTTGCGAAAAATTTTATTAAAATATTTGAAAAGAATTGAATTTCTGTGAAAATTTTTGTTATTTCTGAAAATAATTGAATTCTTCATAAGAATCTTATCAACAAATTTTTTAAAAAATTGAATTTCCATGAAAAATATTATTATTGAAAATAATTGAAAAAAAAATTTATCAAGGAGAGAAAATCAAGGTGTAGAACAATAGGCAAAATGTGATTAGTTTACAATGATGACTTTTTAATTAAAAACTTCCTTCACTTTTGTCTATTGCTGAGAAAAAAACGTTTTTTGCAAAAACAATAATTTTTACTGCAAATCTCTTTTTAAATGGAAGTGCAACAGCGAAAATTAACTTGAATTAATTATTGTAGAATAATGAGAGCCAAGTTAAGTGCCATATAAATTCATATCACTGGCTTCACGATAAGAATTGTTAAAACACATGGACGGTTCCCATCAGTTAAAAGTTTTAAAATAGAATTCACTTTGAAACGACTCACTTCCTTTAAAAACTGAAAACCTTTCAGCCTTATTGATATAAAAATAGCAACAATTTTGTCGATAATGTAGTCCATAAGCTTCAAATTCTCCAAAAAAAATTCCCTTATTCAACAAAATGCAAACAAAAAAAAATTCATTATTATTTAATTGAAAAGTTGAACGTATTTTTATCTCGCAATTATTCTCAATAAAACTATAACAATAATATAATAATAAACTAATAACAATAGTAATGATAATGATAATAATAATAGTAATAAAAATAATAAAAATAGACAATTATTTATTTATTTTCCTATCTCTCTTTAAAAAAAATTAACGAATAAAATACGAACGATAAGTGATCGATATTCCTTGACAATGTTTTTGTTGAATAAAATGCATAATCGTTATAAAATATTGAACTTGAAATTTTATTTGTTAATGATTTTCTCCTCACAATAATAAATAAGATACTAAAATACGTTCTCATGGAATAAAATTATAGAATCAGAAATTTATGGAAAAAACTGTTAGAGCTTTTGTAAATAAATTCTTAATTTTTATTACAAAAAATAAAATATTAAAATTACGCAAAATTTTTTAGATTTTAACTTCCAGTGTTAGAATTTTAGTGAAAAAACAACTTCACCGAAAACAATTTTTGCAGAAAATGTGTCAATAATTGCGATTAATGAAAATAAGACGTTATTTAATAATTTCTCACTTATTTTTCAGGTATTTTAGACGAAAAAAGAAATAATTAGAAAATCAGATATAGAGAACGGTTTGTTTACAATTAGAAATGTCAAATACACGTGAATACTTACTTGTGACTAAAGTTCCGGGAAACTTTTTTAAAGTTGAAAGCAAAACGTTTTTATTTCGTCTGAAAGGAATAGGCGTCAGTATAATATTGATGTGTCAACAATAATTTCTCCAAAGCCAACGATAAATGTGTTCGAAGGAATGGACGAACATTTTTTGCTATATATATATATGTAAATATTCTAAACGGTAAACACTGAACCGGAGAGTATACACACACACACACTGCGAGAATATTTTGACTTTGAATGCTTATAGGTTATGAAAATTTTCCAACTGTAAAGCCGTAAAGCGAAATCAGTCCCTCATGCCTCGATAGACGGCTAAAGACTGGGTTTACACTTTGCTTTTACTGGACAGAACAGAATGCCGACAATATGTATTGTACTCACTCTACATACACAACTACCGGCTTGGCTTGGCGACTTTCGAGTCTCTTCGAGTTTGACTTGGATTTTGACTTGACTCGACTCTTCCTTGTTTTTACACCTTCACAACTTTGGGAGTTAAATTTACAGGTTAGCCAATATTGTCCTGTTATTATAAACTTTTAATTGATAATTAAAGAACACAATTTTTTTGTACTCTTTTATTTAAATTTGCTTAACAAAATCTTAGATCAAAATGACATTAAATTGCAATGATTGAAATAAATTAAAAGTTCGGATTTTATTAGACTATTTTTATTATTATTTCTAAAAAAAAGTGGCACACCTGGTGATCACGTGGTTCCACGGATTTGAATTTTCGAATTATTTATAAATCTTCTTTTGTGATTGCGTAAAAAATATTTTTTTTATTCCTTTTTTTGTCTGCAATTTAGAGAGACAGTAAAATAAAGATGACATTGAAATATTAGATAATAATAAATAAACATCAGTGACTGAGGGAAAAATAGAAAATTTTCATAACCTAGAAACTAGTGCTCATTAATTTTAATAATAGTGATAATAACCGTCATAACGTTTGGCAATCAATTTTGAATGCAAAACAAATAATAATAATCAATGTTATGCTCGCCCTTTAAATAGATGCAAATATTTTTCATTGAAAGTTGAATTAAAAATTTTTTTGGAATTTTTAAATTTATTTTTAAAATTATATATTTTTTATAATTTAATTTATTTCTTTTGTATTTATTTAAATGAAAAAAAAATTAAATTTGAAACTCGTTTTGTTGGAATTTTTTTATTTGAAAATTCATTTGTTTATTTTTCTAACTAATTTCAAGTCATTATTTTATCATAGTTTTTAATTATATATTTCTTATTTTTTATTTGAAAAAATTATGATTTGAAATTCGTTAGAAAAACAAACAAATGAATTTTCAAATAAAAAAACTCAATAACAATGGTATTTCTTTTAGCTTTTTTAACATAAAAACAATGTTTTAAAAAAAATGCTTCAAAAATAGTAAAAATCAATTTTTTTATTAAGTAATTTTTTTGTAGATACAAAAAAATATTTTCTACAACATTACGGATGGATTTTAAAATCTATCAATTTTGAACAAAAATAAAAATTCAAAAAGGATTAGAATATTTTCTGACCATTTATTTTCTCTCAAAAAATTACTATAAAAATAATTTTATTCAAGATTTAAATTATTTTCTTGATATAGTTAAAAATGTTTCCGAAGGATATTTTTCTCCAAAATTCAATTATTATCTTTAATAAAATTTTTATTCCATTTCTCGAGAAATTGGATTAAAATTGAATTAAAAATAATTGAAAAATTCTGCAATGAGTTTCATTATTTTATAGAAAATACATAATTGAATTTCTACTAAGAATTTTTTTAATTTTGAAAATAATTGAATTTTGTAATAAATTTTTTTTATTTTCGGAAATAATTGAATTTCTTAAAGGAATTTTTAAATTTATGAAAATAATTAAATCCCTGTAAAAAATGTGATTATTTATGAAAATGATTGAATTATTGCGAAGAAATATTACAAAAAAAATTTATAAATAATTGGATTCCTGTGAAATTTTTATTATTTATGAAAATAATTAAATGTTTGCGTAGAATTTTATTAAAATTTTTTTTAAATAATTGAATTCTTTTGGAAAATTTTATTAAAATAGTAGAATATTTGAAAATAATTGAAATTTTTCCATGATTTTTTTTTTTAATGTCTGCAAATAATTATCAGAGAAGAATTTTATTATTTATAAAAATAATTGAAATTTTAACAAGAATTTAAAAAAATTTTAACATAAATAAATTTTTGTGAAGAATTTTATTACTTTTCATCAAAATAGTTCAATTCTTGAGACGAATTTTATTAAGATTTTTAAAAATAATTCAATTCTTGAGTACTTGTGAAAATAATTGAATTTTGTCGAAGAGTTTTGCTATTCATTTATAAAAATAATTGAAATGTTGACAATTTTTTTTTTAGAATATTTGATCTTGTGATGAATATTGTTATTTATGAAAATAATTGACTTCCTCCGAATAATTTTATTATTTATGAAAATAATTAAATTCCTTGAAAAAAATTTTTAAATTTATGAAAATAATTGAATTACTGCGAAGAACTTAATGTAAAATTATAAAACATTTTTTGTTTTCGAAAAAATTTATACAAATTCCATTTTAAATAATTGAATTTCTGTGGAATTTTTTTTTGTTGGAAAAGAATTGAATATTCGTGTAAAAATTTAATAAAAAATTTTGTTTACCTATTGAATTCTTTTGGGAAATTTTATTAAATTAGTAGAATATTTGAAAATCATTGAATTAAGAAAGTTTTTTGATAATAATTAAAATTTTCCCATGATTTTTTTTTTATTAAAATTTCTGCAAATAATTGAATATCAGAGAAGAATTTTATTGTTTATAAAGATAATTGAAATTTTAACGAGAATTTTTAAAATTTTTTAACATAAATAAATTTTTCTGAAGAATTTTATTCTTTTTTTGAAAATAATTCAATTTTTGAGAAGAATTTTATTAAAATTTATTTTTACTTGTGAAGATAATTCAATTTTTGAGACGAATTTTAAAAAAAAATTTTGAAAATAAATCATTTCTTGAATACTTGTGAAAATAATTGAATTTTGTCGAAAAATTTCGCTATTCATTTATAAAGATAATTGAAATGTTGACAATTTTTTTTAGATTTTTTGAAAATAATTGAATTTCTACGAAGAATGTTATTACTTTTAAAAATAATTCAACTCTTGAGTACTTGTGAAAATAATTGAATTTCTACGAAGAATTTTTTTTTTAAACTTTTTGAAAATAATTGAATTACTGGAAAGAATTTTGATATTTATTAAGATAGTTGAGTTCTTTCAAAGAATTTCGTTAAAATTTAAAAAATTGAAACTAATTTCAAAAGAATTGAAATTAGAATTTAAAAAAAAAATATTTTATTATATGATTTATCAGTGATAACTTTATGTCAATTCTTCAATAGTATTAAGTTAATTAAAATAAATAATTGTCGCAGAAATAGAAAAAATTGAAAGTTTTCTAGAATTCATGGTACATAATTTCATAGTTTTTCACCGCAAGAAAATTTTGAACAGGATTTTGAAATAAACAGTAGAAGTCGTCTCTCGTAAAAAATGTACATTACGTTTATTGATAACTGTCTCGATCTGTGCGACTTTTTTTTTCTCGTAAATATCAAGTTGATTACAAACGTGTGTCTATTTATATGCATGTATGTTTTGTATATGTATATGTATGCGTACGTACATATGAAAAATGGATTGTATGCGGTGTTAATATAGTCGAGAATGTAACTCGAGGCGACGTATGTATAAATTCTAATAACATTAGAAAAAGCGAAACAGTAAAATTTAAGAGACAATTTATTTATTTTTTTTTTCGGTGGTGTTACCTCGATTTACTTCTCGAGAGATTTCGAACAGGATTACGGATTGAAATGCGAAGAAATTTGAACGATACACGTTCTAAAAGTATAATTATTAGTCTGGCGATATTAACACCATGCGCAATATTGGCTGTGACAGTAATAATAATCATATACCATATCAATACCTAACGTACAAATACAAACTAGAAACGTATTTCAAAATCTCTGATAATGGAGATTTCCTCAAGTTTTTCTTTTTTTTTACTTTTTCTATTTCTTTATATACACGGCACTAGACTCTCCTCCAATTCTAGTCGTTGGGTTGAACAAAAAAAAAATCTCAAGATTCATTTGTCGATTTTACAATCAATATTCCACATTCCTACTACTAATATCAACATTTATACATTATACAACCAAATATCCCCGACACTAATTCATAAACGATAACGATTTCTTTTCTATTTTAAACATTCTGTGTCACTCTTTCCTATTTTTGTCAATTTCCGCAGATTCAGATTTTTAATCTGAATTTAATTTTCAAAATCAACATTTTTTTTGTTGAATAAACTTTTAAAATTCTTATCTAAATACACAAATTTTATGTATATAAATACTTTAATAAATGTAATACAGAAATTCTCCATTTTTCCAATATTCGAATATTCGAATATTTGAAAATCTTTATTTTTTTAAATACAAAACAATTTTTAACCCTGAAATTTATTCAATTTATACAAAAAATAACTTTTTTATTACAGAATGAAATTTTCTCCTATAGTCTTCTGCAAAAAATTCTTAAACGAAGAAAAAATACTCCATGAGTGGTAAAGCAAGGGTTAAAAATTCTTGAATTTTTATTGCCAGATTAAAAAAAAATATCATTAAAATATAAAAAAAATCAACAAATTTGATTAAATTTCTTAAAAATTTGTATTTTTAATTAAATAACTAGATTCAAAAGATTGTTATTATAAATAGTATAATAGTTATGTTTAATAAATGTCTTTAAGTCTAGATAATTTTTTAATCTAAAAGTTTAGCTGTCTTTTTTATAAAAAGTTTTTTTTTAGCTGCAACAATTGAAAGTGATATAAAATAGAAAAGTAATGTTTATCATGGAGTGTAAGAAGCTCCCTTAAAACATTCGCAATCAGCCCCACGGGTAGGTTTGTGCAAAAGGGCAAAAAGTGAGGCAGAGTCTTGTGTCACGTTTTAAACTACAAAAGAGAGACCCTGATTTACAATTAGCAGCCTTTTTTTAAAATTTTATTTCCAAACAATACTGTTCTTTCTCTATTAACTACTAAAGAGCTGTCATGATTAAATATTACTTTCACTCGTCCCTTTACATTAGACGATCGCCATCCTTTTTTTTAACAATATAAATTTCATCAATCTCAGTTTCTACCAAAAATATTGTTTTTTTTATTTTTTATATAAAAGACTGCCTACTCAAAATGGAAAAAAAATCCCCTGAGATTATTTGGTAGTTTCTAAATTTTGTCTACTTTTTTATGTTAACATTTTATGAGTACTACGATTTTTGGTAATAAAAATTTATTTAAAAAAATATTTAGAAAATGTTTTGTTTCAAAGAATTTGGATTTTAAATCTTTGAAAATCTTTGAGTCTTTGAAAGTACATTGTATTTTAATATTATTCTTTTATCGTTAAGTTTATTTAAAAATTAGACTGAAGTCCGCAATGTTTTTAAAAAAAAAGAAAATCAAAAAAATATTAAGCAATTCCACTTGGAACTAAATCAAGTAAAAATTTCTATTTTTTGGTGACGGCTTAAAACTCTGGTAAATTGTTGTTCTATATAAAAATAATAGTGTCCTAAAATATTAACTTTTTCAAAAATTAATTTATGTCATTTATAGGAATTTCAGTTTTGCAGTTTTAAGCGAAATTGTAAATTTCAAATCAGTATAATTTCGACAAAATTTGACAGATTTTAATTTTTATATAGTGAATTCTAAAGCATTTTTGTGTACTTTTCAATTCCGAAACTCTTTTTTTAAAAAAAAATTATTTAACCCCTCTTTTTTCAAAAATAAACCTTATTTTTAAATTTATACAAAAACTACCTCTGTATTTATTTTTTTTTATCATTTTCATTGGAAATTTGAGATTTTTTCCAACAATTTTTGTAAAGTTTAAAAACGGGACAGCATTGTATTTTCAATAACTCAAATAAACAAACTTTTCAACTCCTTTTTTTATCTATTTTATTGAAAACTCATTATTTTTCTTCAATTTTTTATGATTTTCATTGGAAAGCTGAGATTTTCTCCAATAAATTACATAAAGTTTGAAAATGGGACAACAATGGATTTTCAATAATACGAAGAAAAATTTTTTTTTATTCTCGAAAATATATTGATATCTCACTATAATTTTTACATATTTCATTGAGACAAATTTCTTTTTTTTTTTGAAATAATAGAAAAATGAGATTTAATTTTGTAAAAAGAAGTTAAAATTTCTTTTTCTAAATTTTTTGGCACTAAAAAATACACAAAATATGCTTTGAAATTCACTATATCAAAATTTATTTCTTCTATTAGATCATTTCACGTGAAGTTACTCTATTTTTAGATAATTAAATGCTGAAAAATTTTTTTAAAAATAATTGATTTAGAGATGAATTTTAGTTAAAATTTCTAGAAAATAATCAAATAATTTTAATGACAAATTTACTGCGGTAAATTTTTGTTCCATATAAAAGTAATAAAATCCTGAAATATTAACTTTATCAAAAATTAATTTGTGTAATTTATGGGAATTTCAGTTTTGCAGTTTTAAGCGAAATTGTGAATTTCAATTCAGTAAAATTTCGACAAAACTTTTGACAGTTTTCAATTCTTTTATAGTGAATTTTAAACATTATCAATTATCAATTATTCGAAAATTTTTTATTTGAAACCTAAAATTTAATTGTCTCTAAAAATTACTCTTTGCGAAAATTAAATTATTTTCTAGAAAATTATATTAAAATTATTTTCTAAATTAACTATTTTTGCTGAATTTTGAAAAAGCCCTTCAAGAGAGTTTAATTATTTAAAAAAAAAATTCACTGATATTATATGAATTTCAATTCATATAAAATTCAATTATTTTAATTCAATATTACGAAATTTTAATCATTCGACTGTTTTTTAATTGTATAAAAATAAAAAATTTTAATTAACATTTTCCAAAAAATACAAAGTTCTTTAGAATTTTTAATTAAATTTACTTAAAATTCAAATTTTTAAGAATTTTCAATTTCAAAACTTTTTTTTTCAAAAAAAGATTGTTAAGTCTTTTTTCAAAAATAAACCTCATTTTCAATTTTTAAAATGAATTTTAAAGCATCTTTTGTGTACTTTTCAATTCCAAAATTTTTATTTAAAAAAAAAAATTTATCAACTCTTCTTTTTTCAAAAATAAACCTTATTTTCAATTTTTACAGAAATTTTTTATTTTTAATTTTCTATCATATTCATTGGAAAGCTGAGATTGTTTACAACAAATTATGTAAAGTTTACAAATGGGACAATGGGTGTTCAAGAAAATAAAAAAGAAAACTAACTTTATAAACATTTTTTGTTTATTTTTTGAAAAGTCCCATTGTTGTCCCATTTTTAAATTTTACATAATTGGAAAAAATCTCAAATTTCCAATAAAAATGATAAAAAAAAATAAATACAGAGGTAGTTTTTGTATAAATTTAAAAATAAGGTTTATTTTTGAAAAAGAAGGGTTAAATAATTTTTTTTGAAAAAAGAGTTTCGTAATTAAAAAGTAGTCAACAAATTAAAAATTCAAAAAATTGAAAATTCAAAACTTTGAAAATTCACTACACAAAAATTAAAATTTCTTAATTAGAAGTTATGTTAATTTGAATATAACAATGTCCCTTAAAATATTTTTTTATTGGATCCATTCAAGTCGAATTGCTCTAAGAAAATATTTATTTTAGTTTCAAATTTTAATTATATTTGTAGGTAACATTCTTTTAGGAAAATGTTAGTTTCTTAATTTTTCATATTAAAATTTGAGATGAACTAAAAAAAACTTTATAAAATTTTTCGTTTTTAAAAACGTTGCGGACTTTCAGCTTCATAGAACTTTTTCTATTAAATTTTTCCAAGAGTTGGAAAAAACATTTCCATTTGAAAGCGATGTACAAAAATAAATTATACAATAGAAATTAGAAATTCATGTAAAAGAGAATGTGATTTACAAATCCAGACCTCTTTAAAAATTAGTAAAGATAATTTTCCACTGAGCAGACATTCCTGTTGAAATCGCGAGTCTAAAATGTTTATTCGAGATTGATGAAATGAGATGGAGTGCACACGAAGGTTTCAAAAGGGAAATAACAGTTCTCTTGTAAAATGATGCATTTCGAAGAATAGTTTAGCATTCGAGAATTTCTTGCAACCAGCAATCAGATGAGAGATGCATTTGAGTATTAACCCCGGAGTCTCAGGATAAAGGGTCATGCTATTTTTTTTTCTTTTCTCAGGGATGTTCTACCGTGTAATTACTATCGTACGAGCTAAGAGATCGACGTGATCTTGCGTTCGAATTTTCCTACATTGCACAAGCCTACATTCAAGTCGGGGGCGCTATGAAAAAAAAAGAATTTGTTCAACGAAAAACAAATTACAAAAAAAGAAAACTTGCTGAACGGAATGGCACGGTTCCTTAAAATCGACAAGAGAGGAGACAATTGTGCAGACTACGAAACAAAATCCGTCAGTCAAAAGAATTCTAATTTACTCTTAAATTATTTTTTTTTTTTTCCTATTTACAAATTGTTTGCTAGTGGCGATTCGGATTTTCGAATCATCACTATCATAATGGCCGCTTTTAATCGCTCGATCACGAGAGTCGTACAAAATCGATGATAAATAGTACAATTCTGTGAGCACGATCACACCCTCGTGCCGCGTCTCAATTTAACGCTTAAAATAATTTTGGGTTATATAGGCATATATATATTTTTTTATGTATATATAAAATTATAAAAGTATCAACAAATGTACATTATGGGTTAAAAACAAATTGAGAGGTTTTCAAAGAAGTGATTGCCATCGGAAACAATCAAAAAAAAAAATTGATTGAATCGATGATTGAGCGGTTTCCTCACGATTCCAATTCTTCTTTTTTTCTTATCTTATAGAAGATAAAATATTTCACTTAAAAAGCTGTGCGTGACGAATACGTCAATTAAAAAAAAAACATTGTTTAAAATTTAAGGGCAAAAGAAAAAACGACAGCAGTCAATCGACGATCATAAATTCGAGCCATTATTATCACACATATAACTTAATAAACGCGACTCGTCTACATAACAAAAATAATATTCAAATCGCTTAAAAGGCGTAAATCGAATAACAAACAAATTTCAAAAAAGTCCTTTTTTGAAAATAAATTGACAAAAACTCTTAAATCGGTTAAAAGTTAAAAATTTGACGAAATAAAATAGATTGGGAATTTTTGTTCAAAAATTTGCCAATTACTAAAGGCGTTGATGCGTTAACGCTTCGTAATGAATTTCTATGGGGGGAAAGAACCCTGATTTCCTCGTGATACGTTTTTTCTCATGCGATGATAAGGAGGAGAAAAAAAATGAAGAAGAGAGAATGAGAGAGAGAGAGAGAGAGAAAAGCAGGGTCACGAAGCGATGAGAAACGAGAGCGACTTGTGTATTATAGAAAAATTGTGCGACGATACTCGAGGAGGGGCCTTCTTACATATTGTACGCGACGTAAATTGGATCGAGTTGATCGGCGAGGAAGCCGTCGCGCAAGTGCATTCTCTGTTTTTCACCACGCGAATTGATGGGCACTACACCTGGATCGACGACCACGACCACACCGACAACGAGATGATGTTCCTCCAAAACGGCGCTTGTCACCAGAGCCACAAGATCCAATGCCTCGCTCTCACTTCCGTCTAATTCCACCACCACCACGAGAAGATTGGTCCACGTGAAAACGGCACTGAAACATTTTCATCACATTAATTCACAGAAAAAAATATTCTCTTTTATATATATTTATTTATTTAAATGAATTGCTGGAAAAATGTAATTATTTTCAAAATATTTTTGCAAGAATTCAATCACATTTCACAAATAATGAAATTCTTCGCTGAAATTCAAATATTTTCAAAATCTACTATTTTAATAAAATTGCTGAAAAAAATTCAATTCAAAAAAAGAAAAATATAAAAATTGTTGCAAGAATTGAATTATTTTCATGAATAATAAAATTCTTCACAGGATTTCAATTATTGAAACAAAATATAACAAAATTTGTTGCAAGAATTCAATTATTTTTAATTATTTTTATTTTTTATAAAATTCTTTACAGACTTTTAATTATTTGATTAAAAAATTTTGAAAATATTTTAATTTTACTACTTTTAAAAATAATTGAATTCTTGTGATGAATATTGTTATTTATGAAAATAATCTACTTCCTCCGAATGATTTTATTATTTATGAAAATAATTAAATCCCTGAAAAGAATTTTTAAATTTATGAAAATAATTGAATTACTGCAAAGAATTTAATATCAAATTATAAAATATTTTTTTTTTCGAAAAAATTTGTGCAAATTCTATTTTAAATAATTAAATTTCTGTAAAATTTTATTTTTTCCAAAAAGGAAACTTATATTTTTGTGAAAAATGTTGTTATTTGGAAACAGAAAATACGCAAAATATTTTCCATTTCTTAATAATAAGTTTTTAATAATTTTCTAATATTTCTTATTAAAAAAAGTTGATTTAAAAATTAAAATTTTATGTATTTCGAAGAATGCTTAATCATTTTTTTTCCTTTCTGGAAAAAAATTATAATGGTTATCAAGTGGTTTACAATTCATAAACATTATAATCCCTAAAATGCCCGTGCAATTAAGTTAATTCTTCAGAATCCTTAGAAAACTTTTTTTCAAAGAGTTTCAGAGGAAAAAAATTTAATTATTACACTTTATGAAAATAAAAAATAAAGTACAATTTAAGCTTCTCTTTGACATAAAATGTGATAAAAATTTGATAAACTTTGCTTTAAGGGGATGTCAATGTCGATTGAATTTTTACAATGGAAAAATCGCATAGACTTTGGCATCCCTGTAAGATGATCAAAAATTAAAATTTGAAATAAAAAATATTTTAACAGGGTGTCTAGCGAATTATGATTTTCAAATTCCCGGCAAAATCCCGGATTTCCCGGACCTAAAACTAAATTATTCCCGGATTTATTTTTAAGACATTAATGACTATATACGATTAAAATTTCATAATTTTTTAAATACAGTGAAAACTGAATTATCCGAACTAATTCAGGCAGGATTTGGTTCAGATAATCAAAAGTTCGAATAATAGAAATTGCAATTATTTTCGTTTATATAAATGATCGTTTCGGAATTATTTTGCAACATCCAATGGCATTTATGTATTCTTTTAGATATTTACATTAAAAGTCACTGAGGTTCAACTGCAATAAGTTAAAAACATTAGGATTTATATTTAAACTTTCAATTTAAGTTTTCTAAATTCAATAGTTTTAGAGTTGTAGATAATTGAAAACAAGTCTACTTTTAAAAATCCAAACATTTCGTTACCTATAAAAAATGAAAAAATAGATTTACAATAATATATTTTCATCCTAATTGAAAATGTGAACTGAAATTTAACGTGAAATTGACTATTACCTATAATATATCTTTTTAAAATTTTTGAAAAATATAAGACTGAAGGTAGTTCTCCGGCTTCTATACACTTGTAAAAATTTATTTTCTTCAAATTTTGAGGAAAAATGTTTCTTCGGGTGCCCTTTAAATGTGGTAAAAATTTCAAAACCCTTTGCGATGCTAAATTTTGACTTATTCAAGTTCAAACTTTTACTTTTCCATGCGATTATGTTAAAAATAAAAAATCTCAACCACAATATCTCGTTTTTTGACATGGCAAAAGGTTTTGAAATTTTTACCACATTTAAAGGGTACCCGAAGAAATATTTTCTCAAAATATGAAGAAAATCTATCGAAAATTAATTTTTAAAAGAGTAGCTGCCAGAGAACTATATCTTAAATTGAATTTTTTTATAGATTTTAATGAATTAGCGAAACTTTCCAAAAATTCCCGGATATTTTTTTCAATTCCCGGCAATTTCCCGGGTTTTTCCCGGTCGAACTAAATTCCCGGCAAATTCCCAGTTTTCCCGTTTTTCCCGGACGCTAGACACCCTGTTTTAATAAATAATCGATAAATTAACTAAACTAAATAATGCCAGTTACTACCAATAAAATGTATTTAAATTTGTTACATAAATTTGTTCAAAAATTTTTGTGAATTGAAAAATAAGCAATAGTTATGAAAAACTCGAATGAACTATAATTACGTGTATTCATGCTTTAATTCAGAAGATTTTAAAAGAAATAAAGAAATAAAAAAATTTTTGAAGGTTCCTTCGAATAAAGAATTTTGCAGTACGACCATGAAAAGCGAGTTTTACCTGATTATGTAAAAGATTCGATTTCAAGTTTCAGAGCAAGTGTCAAGGGCATCAATGAGACTCACCACAAGAAAATGTAAGAAAATAGCATTAACATAACATTCTCATATCTCGCACTCGCAAATTATGTATTTATAAGTGAGCGGAGATACGAATGAAATGCAATTAGATTAACGGTCATTGAATATCACTTTACGCTCTTGATTTGCATGGTTAATTTTCAAGCACTCGATAAATAAGAATATATCCTATGATAAAGTTGACAAATTACTACATAATAATGATAAACTCCAGGAATTGAATAATAAACTTTGGGAAATAAAATATTCATTGAGACATTTTTTTTTACAATTCTAGTAAAAGACATGTTCTCAATTATTACCTACAAAATGTGTAAAATTGTATTAATAAAGTTCATTAATTAATTAAGTTATTATTATGTTATTGGATTTTATTTAGATTTTTAGAAAATAATTAAATTCTTTTTAGAAGTTTATTACAATTTTTAAAAATAATTTTATTCATCATTCAAGAAATTTTATTCAAATATAGAAAATAATTTAAATTCTTTCGAAGAATAGATACTATTAAAAGTTTTGATAATAATCGAATTCTTTAAAAAAAGCCTTTAATTTTTTTAATAATTGTAATCAATAATAATTTAACTACTCAAATTTTATTGAATATATTGATAGAAAATTAGACTCTTTTGAACAATTTTATCAGAGCTTTTGTAAATAATTAAACTGATTTGAAAAATTTCTTTAAGTTTTTTCAAATAATTTTACTTGGAAATTTTCCAAATAATTGAAATTAAACAAAGAGTTTTTTTTATATTTTTTAAAATAATGTCTGTTAATAATTATAATTAAATACTCGAAAAATTTTATTAAAATTTAAAAAATTGAATAGTTTCGAAGAATTTATTAAAATTTTAGAAAATAATTGGATTCTTTCGAAAAATTTCAGTTAAAATTAAAGTATTGAATTGTTACAAAGAATTTATTACAATTTAAAAAAATAATTGAATTTTTGCAAGAAATTTTAATATTTATAAAAATAATTGAATTCTTTCGAAGGATTTATTAAAATTTTAGAAAATAATAGGATTCTTTCGAAAATTTTTTTCAAAATTATAAAATTGAATTATTTTGAAGGATTTAATAAAATTTAGAAAATAATTGAATTTTTTCGAAAAATGTTATTAAAAATTTTTTTTAAATTGAATTTTTTCATGAAATTTAGTTAAAATTGAATTATAAATAATTGAAATTTTGCAAAAAAATGTTACTATTTATAAAAATAATTGAATTGTTTCAAAGGATTTATTTAAATTTTTAAAAATAATTGTATTCTTTAGAAAAATTTTATGAAAAATTAAATAATTGAATTGTTTTGAAGAATTTATTAAAATTTTAGAAAATAAATTGTATTTTTTCGAGAAATTTTATTAAAAATTAAAAAATTGAATTGTTTTGAAGAATTTATTGAAATTTTAGAAAATAATTGGATTCTTTCGAAATTTTTTTTTTTTAAATTAAAAAATTGAATTCTTTTGAAGAATTTTTAAAAATTTTAGAAAATAATTGTATTCTTTCGAAAAATTTCAGTTAAAATTAAAGTATTGAATTATTACAAAGGATTTATTAGAATTTTAAAAAATAATTGAATTTTTTCGAAAATTGTTATTAAAAATTTTAAACAAAATAAATTCTTTCATGAAATTTGATTAAAATTGCATTTTAAATAATTGAATTTTTGCAAGAAATTTTAATATTTTTTATAAAAATA
This sequence comes from Leptopilina heterotoma, assembly GCF_015476425.1. NCBI lineage: Eukaryota > Metazoa > Arthropoda > Insecta > Hymenoptera > Figitidae > Leptopilina > Leptopilina heterotoma. The sequence continues at coordinate 367,772 of NW_025110949.1, read as the reverse complement.
ATTGAATTGTTTCAAAGGATTTATTACAATTTTTAAAAATATTTGGAATCTTTCGAAAAATTTTATTAAAAATTAAAAAATTGAATTATTTTGAAGGATTTAATAAAATTTTAGAAAATAATTGAATTTTTTCGAAAAATGTTATTAAAATTTTGTTAAAAATTGCATTTTTTCATGAAATTTAGTTAAAATTGAATTATAAATAAATTGAATGTTTCCAAAAAACTTCTTTTATTTGCCTACAATTTAATAAATATTGATATTAAAGACTTACCATTCAGCGATTTTCTTATGGCACCTCATCACACTATTCTCAATATCGATGGGATGATATCTCATGCCTCTGAGTAAAATGGCTTCATCGAGAGCTCCAACGACGAAGACAGCGTCATGAAGTTCCGCATCTCCAGTCGGAGCATCAGCCTCAGAAGCTGAACTGTCGTTTATTGGATCACCGGCGACTGACTGCTGCACCGATTCTGTGCGTCTCAAGAAGCCCAAGTACCCAGTTCTAGCGTACACTTCATTCGTATTTCCGGTAACGAGTCGCGCATTAAAGTGATCAGCGTAGTCGCTCTCATCGCCGTAAATAGTGAAGTAACCACTCGCGTTATGTGACGACTGAACCCAAATTTCACCCAAATGCGAATCTCCGCACTGTCCTTTTGTCTCGGGATTGGCAATTATTACTTTCACACCTGGCAAGAGTTTCCCCGACTCCATCAAACATAAAGAATGAGGACTTCCTCGTTCGACCAGCGAAACCCGATCGTTTCTCAAAGCTCGAAGATCTACGTACACTGTTGACGGTTCTGGACTGGAAGCACCCTGGAAAGAGAAAAAAAATTTCATTCAATTGCGATTCGATTGTATTTTCAAAATTAATTATCAATAAAAGGAAAGGAAATATTTAAAAACATACCTGTAAACAAATGGCGGTGTTAACTCTGCAACCGAAGGACGTAGACACGGCACGAGGACTTAATCCAAGAGCAGAGAATAGTTTGCTAAAACTGGTGGTGAGAGCGATTCGCGGCCTTTCTTCGGCGACTACAACGCAGGTTCGAACGCACGCTAAACTCACTCCTCTTGCTTTGAGAGCGTGAACCGAGGAGCCCAAACCTTTCGTGCAAAGTTCCATCACTCCATAAGAGCAGAAAGTGTCTCTTACTCTGGAATGACTCACGGCTGATAACCAGAGAGCTGGGTTTGCTTCAACCTGGTCAAAGGAAGAAAAAGAAGAGGAATCAGTTTATATTCTTTTAATCGCTTATTGCATTCAAATGAAACACTATTTCACTTTGATGTGCAACGATTCAGGGTCGATTTTTGTAAATTCAACGAAAAAGTCGTTATTTTATTCAGATTTGTCACAAAAATTTCAGTTTCTATTTCCCTGCTCTCTAGAAAATTTGCCAACTTTTTCCTTTTCTCAACAATAACTTCTTTAGTTTTTGTAAAATTTTATTATTTTAAAATAACTTATTAAAACACCAAATTTGTTCAATAATAAAAGTTTAGTTATTTCTAAACTACCTACTGTAATTCTTTTAAAATTAAATTATTTTCCAGAATTTTTAACTAAATTTATTCAAAAGTTCAATAATTTAAAAAAAAGTACTTAAACATCGTTTTCTATTCCAAATAGGTACTGATTTCCAAATAAAAAACTTGTATAACTTTCCCTGAGAAGCTTGTTTGAAAATAAAACATCGCGATTTTTTTTTAGAAAAAATTTGGTTCACAAAGAATTAAATATTATCATTTATTCGAAAATTTTTTTATTTAAAACCTAAAATTTAATTGTCTCTAAAAATTGCTCTTTATGAAAATTAAATTATTTTCTAGAATTTTATATTAAAATTTAAAATTATTTTCTAAATTAATTATTTTTACTAAATTGTGAAAGAGCCCTTCTAGAGAGTTTAATTATTTAAAAAAAAATTGTTCACTAATATTATATGAATTTTAATTCATATAAAATCCAATTATTTCAATTCAATATTGTGAAATTTTAATCATTCGAATGTTTTTTAATTAAATTGTTTAATAGTCCAAAATTCAACTAATTTCAAAATAAAATTTTAATTACCATTTTCCAAAAAATACAAAGTTCTTTAGAATTTTTAATTAAAGTTACTCAAAAGTCAAATTTTTAAGAATCTTGATAAGAAACCTTTGCAAGTTTTTACTTTATTTTTTATTTATTAATTACTTATTTAATTAATTTCCAATTATTTTCTAAGATTTTTAAGTGAAAATTTACTGTAAATCTAATTTTTTAACATTTTTCAAAAAGTTATTTGAAAATTCAATTACTTAATTACAATTTCATAAATAATAAAATTTTTTATAGGATTTCAATTATTTTTAATACAATTATTTAAAATAAATTCCTCGAAAAATATAATTACTTTCAAATATCAATTATTTTTTATAATTTAAAAAAAAAATTCCTTGAGAATTTTCAAATCCATTTGTTTACAATTTAATTTAATAAAATTTCGATTCTTCGGAAATTCTTGAATTAAATATTTAGAAAAAAAAACTTATGAAATAATTTCAGAAAAAAATTCAATTATACTTCAAAAAAATTTATGATTATCTAAAATTTTAACTGAAATTAATTTTTAAATCAATTTTTATTAGAAAATTCTACGTGAATTCAATTATTTAATTATAAAAATTAATAATTTATTAAACAAATGAATTTTTCTGAAAATTGAATTCTTATAAAGAATTTTATCAACAAATTTGAAAATAATTGAATTTTCGACGAATTTCAATGAAATTTTCAAGAATAATTACATTTTTCGAGGAATTCGATTAAAATTTTATTAAAAATAGTTGAAATTCTGCGATAAGTTTTATTATTCATGAAAATAATTAAATATGTGTAAAAAAAATTTGAAAATAATTGAATTCCTGTGAAATTTTTATTATTTATGAAAATAATTGAATTATTTCGAAAAAATTTGTAAATCATTAAATTCTTTTGGAAAAATTTATTAAAATAGTAGACATTGAAAATCATTGAATTGAGGAAGATTTTTGAAAATAATGGAAGTTTTAACAAGAAAATTGTTGAAAATAATTGAAATTTTGCCAAGAATTTTATTATTTTTAAAAACAATTGAATTTCTGCAATCATTTGTAACTTCTTCAAAATTCAATTTTTTCCAGAATTAAATTTTTCTTCATAAATTATTTTCATAAATAATAAAATTCTTCACAATATTTCAATTATTAAAAAAAATGTAAAAAAATTCATTGCAAGAATTCAATTATTCTCCTAAATAATAAAATTCCTCACAGGATTTCAATTATTTTTAATGCAATTTTAAGTAAATTCTTCGAAAAATTTGGAAATTCGAAAATAATTGAATTCTTGCGAAATTTTTATTATTTATGAAAATAATTGAATTATTGCGAAAAAATTTGTAAATCATTAAATTCTTTTGGAAAAATTTATTAAAATAGTAGACATTGAAAATCATTGAATTTCAAGAAAATTTTTGAAAATAATTGTAATTTTGCCAAGAATTTTATTATTTTTGAAAATAATTGAATTTCTGCAATCATTTTTAACTTCTCCAAAATTCAAGTTTTTCCAATACTTTAATAAAAATCCCTGCCTTTTCCCTGACCTGTGGCAACTCTGTTTATCCCTCTTCCAATAATAACCGGTTAAAAAATTGTAAAGAAATAAGGAAATAGACGCACCTCTGACGGAGGTATGAGAATAGAATGATGCCCGCTGTAGATACTGCTAAGGCACCAGAGAGCGAATCCCAATCCGGAATAGGGGTCCAGACAGAGAGCGATATGACGAGAGGGATAAAGTTCGCAGGACAATTTCATGGCCCGACAGAGGGACGTGACGGCTGCGTGAGACATTTTTATTCCAGCCAGCATTCCCGTTGTCGAGACGCTGAAGTCGAGATAGGCCAACATTTCGGCTGTCGGGGCACGATACATGACTGGCAACTTTTTCTTTGGCATGTCGTCCATGTCGAGGATCGTCGGCCAGCTTTTGATCTCCACGACATTGTTAGCTTCCTGCAATATAATTTAATAATTTCCAATAATTTTCAATCATTACCTCGCATCAAAGAGGAAAATTGTGGAAATAAACGCACCTTAGACTTGAGTAACTTTAAAAGATTCTGATTCGTGAGTATCATCACGGATTTACTGACGTCCACGATCATCTTGACGGTTGGAAGCGTTGTCTGGAGATTCTGCGGATGTGGAGGCCTGATTGTAACGGGAACAGCGCCGACGTACAGACAGCCATAGAAGGCACAAATTAAATCAGTGCCAGGTGGGAAGATAAGAGCCACATGATCTCCAGTATTGATTCTTCCGCGATCGAGAAGTAGATTTCCAATTCGTTCGGCTTTCTTGTGCAGCTGGGAACAAGAGAGTGAGGCGGCGACCGCTCCCTTCGAATTCAAGGACGTAAATATCACATGGTCTGAGGTGCCGACCGCTCGCCATCGCAGAATTTCCGAAATAAATTGATACTGCAACAAATTACAACAAATTTTACATTTTCTACTAATTTTTAACAAGTCAAATAGATCATAATTATAATTAAGATTCAATAACTTTGTTAAATAAATATTTAAATACATATTGATAACTATTTATCTACATGATTTAAAACTTTTAAGCATTTCAATTTCAAACCTGAAATTTTTATTTCTTTTAATTTTAATTATTCTTAAGAATGTTTAATTGAAATAATTTGAAATTCAAATTTACAAAAAAATCCAATTAGAGTCCTTTTGAAATTTAATCATTTATCCCTAATTTCTACTATAATTCTCGTGGAGAATTTTGTTTAAATTTTTGAAAATTCTAATTAAATTTTTTTTGAAGAATTACTTTGATTTTTTTTTTAAAATAATGGAGTTTCTTTAATAATTTTAATAAGAAATTTTGAAAATAATTGAATTTTATCAACAATTTCTTTCTAGTTTTTAAAATAATCGTGTTTGTTTATTATTGAAATTAAACATTTAAATATTAAATTTTATTAAAATTTTAGAAAATAATTCAATTCTTTTGAAAAATTTTATAACGAATTAAATAAAAATTGAATTCTTTCGTAAAATTTTTTGGAAAATAATGAAATTTTTTGCAAAGAATTTTACTATTTATAAATATAATTGAAACGAATTAAGAAAAAAATTCAATTCTCTCGTGAAATTTTTTTGAAAATAATTGAATTTTTGCAAAAATTTTACTATTTAAAAAAATAATTGAATTGTTTCGAAGAATTTATCAAAATTTTAGAAAATAATTGCATTCTTGCGAAGAATTTTATTTTATTTATTTAGTAATTTGCATAATAATAGCTTATTATTATAACAATAACTTTACTTTTTATTTTGAATTTTAAAATTAATGTATTCAAAATCATCGAATTGTTGCAAAGAATTTAATAAAAAAACTTGATAATAATAGAATTCCGTCGAAAATTGAAAATTGAATTCTCGCGAAGAATTTTGTTAAAAATTTTAAAATCCTAATTAAATTCTTTTTGAAGAATAACTTTGAATTTTTTTTTTAAATAATGGAGTTTCTTTAATAATTTTAATTAGAAATTTTGAAAATAATCGAATTTAATTAATATTTTTAGAAATAATTTTATTCTTTCGAGAAATTTAATAAAATGTGACTCATGATAATTTGGCGCTGTCACCTTTTTGGCACTGTCGCTGTCCTCGTCTAGGACTCCCATGTCTCTGCCCTGGGCCGAGGCGAGCCTGTTCCCCTGGACGATGTTGCCGACCATGACGCTGGCTGGACCCACGTCTGCAACAGAATCCCCCGCTACACGCCCCCGTATATTTCGTTAGTAAACCAACGCAAAAGCTCAACTCAGAAATGAGTAACTCTCTCGAACTCTCCCCTGACTGAGGCCGGAAAGCATAATTGAGACTTGTCCAATAAACAACGTACAAAAAACACGAGGAATTACAAAACGTTCTGAACTCAGCCAAAAGAAAGAAAGGAAAACCGAAATAAGGGAATAAAAAAAAAACATTCTCTGGGGGTGGGGTGGTGGTAATTATGACCAAAAGGGCAATTAAACAAGGTCAGTGCCATTTCTTTTGTTTACTCACGATTCTTATTCAATCTGCGACGGGCCTTTAAGCGCGCGGCTCTCTCCCTCTTTTTTCCAGCTATTTTATCTATTAAATCTACTCATCTAATGCTGAATCGAGCCAAGCCTTGATAATCACTTACCGGAATGTACTTCACGAGGTTTTGGTAAATTTGTCACGCAAGTATGAGGACAGAGGAGGACATTTGCCGGGTGGAGTGTGCCCTCCAGGAAGCGTCTCTTCGTCTCGGAGAGGTGGATTCCACCCAGGGGCGTCTTGGGCAAGTAGTTCGGCGGCACCAGCGCGAGGCAGTAAATTCCCACGGCGTGGATCGAGTCCACGGCCTGCAGCACTCTCGACATCCACTGGAAGCTCTGCAAGTTTACAAATTTTATTATCATATTATTATCATATTAAAAATCATTCATTTATAATTATTACCTTGTACAAAAAAATTTCTTCTATTTCTAAAAAATTCTGAAAGAATAGCAAAAAAAAGAGTTTTAAGTCCATTTTTTTCGAATGAGCTAAAAAATTTTCTAACTTACAAATACAAAGGACATTTTTTGTAATCTTTTTTTAAAAGCCTATAAGAGAGAAAATGTACGATTTTAGGTATTTTAGGAAATGTTATTAATTTAATGAAATAAAGGAGATTATATAAAAAGAGGAGAATTTTGATCAATTAAAGTTCAAGGAAAGAAATAATTTTTTGAAAACAAACCTCTTCTTCACTGCAATCGGGTCGTTGTTCAGCGACAACACATATCCTCTCGTCCCGCAAGACCCGGACACTAAACACAGCAATTCTGCCTCGATAAATAAACTTGGTTGGTTCGACAGCTAAAACAGTGGCAATTATATCGTCCGCATTGTGCTTCCTGCCGGTGACAGTCATGAGTCCGTCACGCGAGCCACAGACGAAAACAAGTCCTCCAGGTCCCAGGAATCCGAGGAGACCCGAACGTGTGTACTCCTCATTGCCCAGGGCGGTTCCTTCTGCTTGCAAAGGTGCCACTTTAAAAGTATTATTAGTCAGTCCTTGCAATCCCCAATATTGATTTCCAGTCGTTTGATTATGCACACATATCTCTCCAACTTCGTCTGTTTTGCAAATGTTTGCTGGTCCTTCCATTTTTATCACGACTACGACACCTGAAAACAAAATTTTTTTTTTCTAATCAATCTTGCTTTTTTCCTCACAGTAAATGAAAGAAGAAAGGAAAAATTTTAAGTCAGGTCTTCACTTGACAAATTTGCAAAATAGAAATTACCTATCAGGTAATTATCAGGTAAATTACCTATCACAAAATAGGTAATTACCTATCAGTACAATTTCCAATTTTGTTTTCAAATTTCTTTAAATATTTAATTTAAATTATAAATTTAATTATTTCAACGAAATAATATTCTTGGAATAGAAATAAATGATTTACACTTTGCACCGAAACACAGTTCCCTAATTGGAAAATACCCGCTTTCTATCAAAACAATAAAAACGCTTGCACTTGAATAAATTTTCTTTTTATGTATTTGATTCAATATTGAATGTTAGGCAGCGAATTTAATGCACATATTCCAAGAAATTATTTCCATACTTTCTATGAAATAACTTATTTAATGTTTTCTAATAATAAATTTTAGGGTGCAAGAATAAGAGAAAATAACGACAATTTAGTAAAGTTCATAAAAAAAAAATTCCCGGTCATAAAGAAAAACTCTCAAAAATTATTTTTAAGATTCCAATTTAATTATTTTCTAGAAATTTTAACTAAAATTCTTCTTTAATTCAATTATTTTTAATATTTTGAGAATTTTAATTTTAATATTTGAGAAATCTCCTTAAAAATTCAATTATTTCCAAAAAAAAGTTTCACAAAAACTAAAATATTTATAAAATCCACTTTGTTTACAAGATTATAAAATTTCGAATAATTTGGAAATTTTCCAATCAAATGTATATTTAAAAATATAAACAATTTCAAAAAAAAAAAAGTGTGAATAAAAATGTTTCAAGAAACTAACTTATTCATAATTTTTAATTAAAATTTTTTACAGTTCTACTTTCCTAAAACTTTAATTTTAAAAACTTTTTGAAATTCAATCTGTATTAATAATATTAGTAATATTTATCTTACATTCTAAAATATAAAAATAGTTACTTAAAAATTATTGCAGAAAAAAAATTGACATTAATGCAAAATACGGGTTTTAAAAAATTTATTTTCTAAAAAAACAGAATTTTATTTATTTTAATCTTTAATGTCTCGTCCAACTTAGAATTCAAAAATTAATTTTTACAAATTTCGCATCACTTTATTTCTTCTAATTAGTTCAAATATTTACTAATTCAAATTTAGGAAATGAGTTTTGTGACAATATTATTGTAAAAAAATTTATAAATTTATTTATTTTTCACTATTTTATAATGTGACATTTTTTCTATTTTAAAATATAACATTTTATATTAATTTTTGTAATTTTTTGTATCTTTTTATAGTTTTGAATCTAAAATAAGTTAAATTTTTGCTTAGAATTTTATTAAAATTTTTGAAAATAATTTAATTCATTTTGAAGAATTTTATGGAAATTTTGTCAAAACATTCAATATTTCAATTTAAACAAAATTTTAATTAAAATCCTCTCTTTTATCTAATATTACACGAGGAAGCAATAAATCTTAACATTTAGATATTTTTAAATTTAGCTCTACTTGACTTTTATTATTAAAATAAAGTTACAAGTAAATCTAATTTCTCTTTAAACGAAAGTTTTGACATTCACTTTAACAACAGGGTTCCTTCAAAATATGCAATTTCATGTCCTGGAAGTTTAAATCACTTTTAAGCTTCACTGAAACTGTTGGAAAAAGATATTTAAATTAAATAATATTAAGCCATGAAATTTTAATAAAATAAAAAAAAATGTCTTATAATTTCATTTAAATTTTAGTATTTTTAATATAAAAATTGTAAAATAGGATTTAATATTTCTTTTTTTCCTCGTGTTTACAGTTTAAATTCTATTTGTTTTTGTTGAAACATTGAAATTTCTTGATTCACGGTTCGTATTTACAAAGACAAAGTACTTTTTATAAAACAATGAAAAGAAGAATATGTATCTATGCAGGAAATTAAAATTTAAAATTTTTAGAGTCATACAATAAAAATAAAATTGAGAGTAGTAAACTGAAAAAAAATGGGAGTCATTGATGGCGTGTAGAGAGTTTCCAAGATTCAAAGAAGATCATTTATTTACACGCTATATTGTTTGTAATACCTTTTAAGAACGGTATATATAATTTTTTATTTTTAGAAATTTGTGAATATAATTTATGAAACGTTAAGAATAAAGTACTGACATAAAGAGTTAACTACTCGATTTACTCTTGCATTTTACGCATTTCACTGCACATCTAGGACTAAGAACAAACCTCACAGTGAAACTGCGAGCGGAAAGTTGACAAATACCATGTAATGTAATTCAAGCACGTGAAACTAAATCTTGTGTTTGTGCATTGTACTTGAGTTGCACTGATAACTAATTGAGAAAAGTTTGCTTCTAGTTGCAAAACAACAATAAACATTTGTCTTATGGTTTAGAATTTTTATTTTTTATTATATTCCCTTTTTTAATCAATTTTAAATTCTTTTTCAAAATTCATGAGAATAACAAGAATGAGAATTACAGAATTTTTTATTTTCAAATATCAACTTCAATTTTTCAATTATTTTAGATTCAAAATTTTTAAAAAATCCTCTCTTTAATCAATTACTCAAATTATTATCAAAAAAATAATCAAATACTCAAATTTCTTAAATTTTTGGATTATTTGATAGAAAATAACATTTATTTACGAATCTCATTAATTGCAAAATTATTCGAAAACATCAAATAGTTTTATTTAAAATAAATATTTAATCATTATTATCTTAATCCATAGGAATTAAAATGTTCAAAAATTTAAAAATTCAAATCTTATGAAATTCAACAACTTATAATAATTATAGATGACCGAGTGATAAAATCATTATTTTATATTATAAGAATATTGTTACTCCAACTTATTTAAAATTATTTTCATCGTTTCAATTCAATTAACATTTTCTAGAATTTTTAACTAAGATTCTTCTTCAAATCAATTATTTTTAATATTTTTTGAAATTGATAAAATTGGATTTTTTTAAAAATTAAAAAAAAACTTTTTTTATTTTTGATTGTTAACTTCTTCCACATTTGAATTTTTGAAAAAGTTATTCGAGAATTTTCAAATCCATTTGTTATTTATAAAAAGATAATTGATTCTTTGCAAGAACTTTATTTGAGAGTTTTGAAAATAATTTAATTTCTGCGAAGAATTTTATGAAATTTTTGAAAATAATTGAATTCCTGCTAAAAATTTTGTTATTTTGGAAAATAATTGAATTTCTGCGAAGAATTTTGTTATTTATTATGAGAATTGAATTTTTGCCAAGAATTTTATTACATTTTTCAATAATAATTGAATATCGGTAAAAAAAATTATGAAAAGTTTAGAAAGTAATAATTGAATTTCTACGAAGAAGTTTATAATCGAATTTCTGCAAAAATTTTTTATATTTATAATGATAATTGAATTTTTGACACGAATTGTATTAAAATTCTTAAAAATAATGGAATTTCTTCGAAGAATTTTGTAAAAAAATTTTCAAATAGTTTAATTCCTACTAAGAATTTTGTTCTTTATGAAAATAATTGAATTCTTGCGAAGAATTTTTTTATTTACAAAGATAATTGAATTCTTGTCAAGAACTTTATTAAAAGTTTTAAAAAGAATGGAATTTTTGCGAAGAATTTTATGATAATTTTTGAAAATAATTGAATTCCTGCAAAAAATTTCGTTATTTTTGAAAATAATTGAATTTAGGAAAAGAATATTATTATTTATATAAAGATAATTAGAATTTTGAAGAGAATTTTTAAATAGTATATTTAATATAATTGAATTTCTGTGAAGATTTTTATTACTTTTGAAAATAATTGAATTTCTGCAATCATTTGTAATTTCTCTAAAATTCTCCAAATTATATCGTATAATTTACGAACGTTTCGTCCTTTTTCAATGAAATTACGGTTCTTTTTCCCAAAAAACTGACTTTTACGGACTTCAAGCAAATTTACGGATCTGATTCGAGCCCTGTAATAATAAAAGGTAAAAAAAATTTTTACACGAATACATTCGGACAAGTGGTTTTTTAATATAAAAATTACTCCAATTAAAATCAACTCTGAGGACGTAAAAGTTTATTCAATAAAAAGGTGACAAAAGGAGAAAAAGGGACTTTCTGTGATGCCTACATAAGATTTAACAAATTTCAATATGACAAAAGAAAAATTGAGAAGAAAGTAAAATCTGACAGAGTATTGGTGAAATGAATATAAAAATTTATTAGTTGTATTATTACTATTATTTTGAAAGTAGAGAATAAAAAAAATGAAGTATTGGAAACTATCTAAAACGTGGGAAGCAATAAATCCGAGGAAAGGATATAATTATGAGTACTCACTGCCGGGCATGACTTGACCGCAATCCTGGAGAGTCAGTGACGTAAGTGAATTCTCCTGGTCGACGCGAACGACGCCGTAGCTGAGGCCCGACATGGACAAGACGCCCCTGCCCGTGGCGTTGACACCCGCGCGACCGGGCCGCCGAATGGAGACCGTGAGAGCCTCGCTGGACGAGGCGCAGGGGCACACGGCGTCCGGGCGCAGGCCCTTCGACTGGAACACCGAGAGGAACTGGTCGCACGAGGACAGCGACCAGGGGTTCGCGCCGTCGGCCACGAGCAACAGCCGGAGGGACGACAGCGTGATGTCCTTGTGGTCCTTGGTGGCCAGCAGGCCCCAGTGCAGGTCCCGGGACTTGACCACGGCCACGCTGGCGCGGTGCTTGGTGATCATCTGCATCCAGCTGGCCGGGTTCACCTTCATCAGCGCGTAGGGGATGAAGATGACGTGCATGCCGTTGAGGATGCTGGTGAGGGTCGCGTGCCACAGGCCCACCTCGCGCTTGAAGTCGAGCACGCAGACGGCGATCTCGCCCTCGGTGTAGCCGCAGGCCTGCGTCAGGGCGCGGCAGTGCGAGAGCATCGCCGCCCGGGTCACCGTCACGCCCATCACGGAGCCGTCCCTGTCGGTGGTGTACTCGATGTAGGCGGGCGTGTCGTCCGTGAGGCGCGGCGGCGGCAGCCAGTCCTTGGGCGTCTTCGCCAGGTGCTCGGTGACGAACCAGTGCAGCTTCGGCCAGCCCTTGAATGCCACCACCTCGCCCGCCGTCGTCTTCGGAAGACCTTTCAGGCATGCTTCACTTGTCAACGCCACCTGTCGAATCATCACAATATTTTCAGTCCAAAAATAAAAAATATTCAAACGAAAATAATTTTTTATCACATTTTCATTTAATTTCATTAATTATCGCACTTGATAATTAATTTTAAAAAAAGTATATCGAAAAGTACCTTTAAAACTTAGAAAAATAGTAAAAAAAAAAGCAGCTATCAAAAAATTAAACTTGAAGACCAAAAAAACTCACGTTAGACACTTAACAAAACTGACAAAAATTCCCTTCTTTATTTTATTTTCCTGACTTTTTCCTAATTTTCATCAAAAATATTTACTTCTTTCTTATCCTGATAATAAATTGAATTCCTGCAACGAATTTTATTATTCATGAAACAATTAAAACATTAGAAAAATAATTTAATTCTTGCAAAGAATTTTATAAAAATTTCTAAATAATTCATTTCTTTCGACTAATTTAATGAAAATTCTAATTTAAATAATTGAATACCTGAGAAATTTTTATAATTCATGAAAAGAATTGAATTCTTATGAAAATTTCTACAAATAATTTTTTAAATAATTCAGGGTTCGAACCAGTGAAAGTATTTAAAAATACGGATATAACGGACCAAAAATGAAAAATTATGGACCATTTACGGACCAATTTCTGACAAAATTAAAATCAGTCTGAGTCAAACAAAAGAACATTTTACTTAACATGAAGATATCGATAACTCCGAGTGATCAATTTCTTCATGTTTTATAATAATTAAAGATGACCAAGTGATAAAATCATTATTTAAATTTAATTTTAATAAATCCTTCGAAAAAATTCATTTATTTTTAGAAATATTAAAATTTTTCGCGAGAATTCAATTAATTTTAAAAAATAGAAAAATTCTTTGCAGGAAGTCAATTATTTTCAAAAAATAATAAAATTTTTTAAAAAAATTCAATTATTTTCGAAACAACTTTAATTGAATTTCTCGAAAAAATTTCATTATTATCAAATATTTCTATAAAATTCTTCATAACAATTTAATTATTTCTTAAAATTTTTAAAAATTCTTTCGAAACATTTCAATTATTTTTATAAATAGTAAAATTCTTCGCAAGAATTAAATTGTTTTCAATTCAATTTTAATAAAAATCTTTTTCATAAAATTTAATTGCTTTCGAAATTTTCAATTAAAATTATTAAAGAAATTCCATTAGTTCAAAAAAAAAATTAAAAGAATTTTTTCAAAAGAATTAGAAAATTTTTTGAAAATAATTGAAATTAGGACAAGAATTTTTTTGACATTTATGAACATAATTGAATTTTGGAGATGAATTTTATTATTTATAAAGATAATTGGGATTTTTACGAGAATTTTTTTTCAAATTTTGAACATCAATGAATTTTATAAGAAGAATTTTATTTTTTTTTTTAAATAATTGAATTTCTGCAATTATTATTTGTAATTTCTCCAAAATTGAATTTTTCTAGTGTTTTCAACAAAAATTTAAATTAGCAAATTTTTAAATTCAATTATTTTTATAAATAATAAAATGCTCTTTATGAATTCAATTGTCTTTAAAAATATTAAAATTCTACTCCAAAATTTAATTATTTTCAAAAATTTTAATACAATTCTTGACAAAACTTTAATTATTTTCAAAACAATTTCTCAATTAATTGATTTTTATTATTTATTATTTTAGTAAAATTTTCCAAAGGAATTCAATTATTTAAATACAAAAAAAAAAACAATTTATTGAACAATTGCATGTTTCTTAAAATTGAATTCTCATAAAAAATTGTATCAATAAACTTTTAAATAATTAAATTCTTTTGACGAATTTTAATAAAAATTTTAAAAATAATTACATTTTTACGAGGAATTTTAAAAGAATTTTATTATTTACCAAAATAATTGAATCCCTGTAAAAATTTTATTATTTATGAAAATAATTGAATGATTGCGAAGAAATTTATAACAAAATTTGGAAATAATGAAATTCCTGTGAAATTTTTATTATTTTTAAAAAATAATTAACGGTTTGTGTAGAATTATATTAAATTTTTTTTTTAAATTATTTAATTCTTTTGGAAAAATTTATTATAATAGTAGATACCTATTAAAAATTATTGAATTGAGGAAAATTTTTGAAAATATTTGAAATTTTGCCAAGAATTTTATTAAAATAAAAATAATAATTATATTTTAATAATTATTTTTATTTTGCTCGGAAGACAAAAAAATCTTCGAAAGTATTCAGTTATTTTAAAATTTTTTTATAAATTTCTTCGCAAGAATTCAATTTTCATATTCAAGTTTTCATATAAATAATAAAATTCTCTATAGAAATTCAATTATTATTGAATACAATTTTAATAAAATTGCTCGAAATAATTACAAAAAAAATTCTTCGAAGGAATTGAATTATTTTGAAATTTTTTTGATAAAATTCTCCGGAAGAATTCAATTATTTTCAATGCATTAATTTTAAAATTGAAAAAATTTAAATAGGAAAATTATTTTAAAAAAAGGAAGACAAACATCAACTAAGTTGAAACTGCGAACAGATTACAGGAAAAGAACGATTATTAAAATAGAAGAATGATAGAAGATAGATGGAAGATAGGATTGACTTGTTGGTAATAAGTAGTGAGTAATAAATAAATACCTGAATGCCGCAGCTGCCTAGTAGGAAGCCGATTTGCTGGGAGCCAGCATCCCGGCGAGTCAGAGGGACCTCTATTGGAACAGGGACGATTCCAGCTTGAAGACACCCGTAGAAAGCACAAAGAAAGCTGATTGGGTCGTTGTTCGGATAAACTAGAGCGATTCTGTCGCCCGGCTTGAGGCAGCAGTCGCCGGCACGACTCAATGTTTTGTTTAATAAAGTGTAGGCTATCTTATGGGAGCGGCTTAGAAGTTTGCCATATGTCAAGGTTATGCAGAGTTTGCCATTCGGATCCAAAACCGTCGCAGCTGGTGCCTTGTATGTAGCTGAGCCGTACCTGAAACAAAAACAACAATATTTAATTTCCTATATAAAAATTTGAAAACCAATTTTCAAATTAGGTCTATTGTTGAGAGCCACAAATTTAAAAACATTAAATCAGGGTTGCCACAGATCAGGGAAATCAGGGAAAAGTCAGGGATTTTTATTAAAGCACTGGAAAAAATTTAATTTTTAGAATTTATAAGAAAATTCTCAATTTTTGTGTCCTTTTTGTTTGCCTCATAAACTATAAAATTAACACGAATGAAAATTAAAAAAATTTTATTTTTAAATATGAATTTTTGAAGAATTTCAAATTCAAATTTTAAAAAAATTCAAGACTGGATCCATTTCAAATCAGGCAGGACGACTAACTTCAAGAAATAATTATTAGGTAACTACTTTACTAATTCATTATTCTTGTTTATTAATTTCAAAAATTTTAATAACATTTCACGGACGAATCAAATTATTTTCTAAAATTTTAATAAATCCTTCGAAACAATTCAATTATATTCAAAACCAATTTCACGAAAGAATTCAATTTTTTTTTCTTAATTCGTTCTAATAAAAAATTTCAATAGAATTTAATTATTTTCTAAAATATTAATAAATTCTTCGAAAAAATTCAATTATATTTATAAACAGTAAAATTCTTTGCATTCAATTATATTCAAAATAATTTCACAAAAGAATTCAATTTTTTTAATTCGTTATAAAACTTTTACAAAAAATAGAATTATTTTCTAAAATTTTAATAAAATTCAATAATTATAAATGTTGAATTTCAATTATTAAGAAACACGATTATTTTAAAAACTTGAAAGAAATTGTTCATAAAATTCAATTATTTAAAAAAAAATTAAATTAAAACGATTAAAGAAACTCCATTATTTAAGAAAAATTTAGAGAAATTCTTCAAAAAGAATCTAATTAGATAAAATTCTACGCAAACATTAAATTATTTTCGTAAATAATAAAAATTTTACATTAATTCAATTATTTAAGAATTTTTTAAAAAAATTTCTTAGCAATAATTCAATTATTTTCATAAATAATATAATTATTCGCAGGAATTCAATTATTTTGTTCAATAAATAAAAATTCTTTTTAGGAATTAAATTTTTTTTATAAATAATGAAACTCATTGTAGAATTTCAATTATTGTTAATTCAATTTTAATGGAATATTGCTCAAAAAATATATTTATTGTTAAAAATTTTATTAAAATTCATCAAATTAAATTTTAATAAACATTTAATTATTCAAAAAATTATTTATTTTTGTATTTAAATAATTGAATTCTCGTAGAAGTTTTTAATAAAAATTGATTTAAAAATATATTTCAGATAAAATTGCAACAATAACATTTCTTTTGACGAATTTTAATAAAATTTTTTAAAACAAGTACATTTTTCGAAAAATTTATTTTAAATTGCATTAAAAAATAATAATTATTATTATTCATGAAAAAAATTGAATTCTTGCAAGGAAAATGATACTTTTTTTTTTTTAAAAAAATTGAATTCTTTAGAGCAATTTATTAAAATAGTAAGATTTTGAAAATATTTGAATTTTAGAGAAGAATTTCATTATTTGTAAAATGTTATTGAATTTTTGCAAAAAATTTTTGAAATTAATTACATTTTTCGAGGAATTTATTTAGAATTGTATTAAAAAAAATTGAAATTCTATGAAAATTTTTTATTATTCATGAAAATAATTGAATTATTGAAACGAATTTTGTTACATTCTTTTAAATAATTGTATTCTTTTAGAAAACTTTATTATTCATGAAAATAATTGAATTCTTTTGGAAAACTTTTGTTATTCATGAAAATAATTGAATTCTTGCAACGAACTTTATACCATTTTTTTTTTAAATTGAATTCTTTTGGGAAATTTTATTAAAATAGTAGATTTTGAAAATATTTGAATTTTAGGGAAGAATTTCATTATTTGTGAAATGTAATTGAATTCTTACAAAAAAATTTCAAAAACAATTATTATTTTTAAAGAATTTATTTAAAATTGTATTAAAAATAATTGAAATCTTATGAAAAATTTTATTATTTATGAAAATAATTTAATTCTTACCTACAACGAATTTTTTTACATTTTTTTAAAGAATTGAATTTCTGTGAAAAATTGTATTACTTGTAAAAATTTAATATTTAAATTATTTTAAGTTGTTGAACTACAAAAAAGTTTGAATTTGAAATTTTTTGAAAATCTCAATTCTTTTGGAATAATAATAATGATTAAATATTTATTTAGAAAAAAAGTTATTGTTTTCGAATAATTTTACAATTAAAGAAATTCGTAAATAAATGTAATAGAATATTTTTTTGAGTAGTTAATAATTTTTAGAGTAAATCAGAATATTTTTTAGATTCACGGAAAAAGTAAAAATTTTGTCTGGAAATCAGGGAAAAGTCAAGGAAAAACAAAATTTAATTTTTCCGGCAATCCTGATTAAATGAATCACAATACACAGTTGATTCTGAAGAATTTGATTCGTTACGGAATAATTCCAGTGAAATTGCCTTATAAGGAAATTAGGAAAGAAAAGTTAATTTTTAATGAGAGGAAAATTGGAAAGAATCTTGTGTTGCAGCCTTTTTGCAAGACGCGCGCTGTTACATCACCCAAAACAAGAATATTCATCTCGAATATTCACTTTCACCGTTCTACAGCCATATTTGGATAAAAGGTTCGAAATGAGAGATGTTAAAATATTCATGTTTTGTAAACACGTGGGTGTGTAGAATTTTTCTATTCTACTTGTGACTCTGGAGCGTGTGCTTTATCTAAACACGTTATGAAAACAATTTGTGCCATTATTATTATTATTATTCTTATACACACGCTGCGCTTGTGCTTGTGCTGGTGAGCGCGCTGAGAAATGTGGACAATCCAGTTTCTGCCTATCACGATGCACGATGAAGTTAAGTAAATTAGGGGGATCAAATTACTTTTACTGTTCTAGCATCAACTATACGCTTTTATTTCAAAATATCAGGTTCAATCGTTCGAAATTTTATTTTTCAATTTATTATATTTTCCCATTGCGCTATCTTTAAAGTTCATTTAATTCATTTAATTCATTTAATAATTATTATTATAATATGTAAATCCTTTCATTAAACTTCATAAGGATTTACTTTTTCCTTCAATTTCCGTTTCGGTCTTTTTCATTATTCTCTAAGTATTGGTATTTATTGCCAATTACAAGATTAAAAATTTCTACTATAATATAATTATTATCAAGGTTGTCACGCTTTTGCTAATTTCAAATTTTGACAAAATTTTGACTTTTTCCCTGAATCTAAAGAATATTCTGATTCACTCTTAAAATTATTAGATACTCAAATAAATGTTCTATTACATTTATTTACGAATTTTTTTAATTGTCAAATTATTCGAAAACATCAATAACTTCATTTTTAAATATAAATATTTAATCATTATTATTATTATTCCAAAAGAATTAAGATTTTCAAAAAATTTCAAATTCCCATTTTTTTTGAAATTCAACAACTTATAATAATTTAAATATTAAATTTTTACAAGCAATAAAATTTTTCACATGAATTCAATTATTTTCATAAATAATACAATTTTTTGCAAGAATTCAATTAGATTTCACAAATAATAAAATTCTTCCCTGAAATTCAAATATTTTCAAAATCTACTGTTTTAATAAAATTTCTCAAAAGGAATTCAATTTAAAAAAAAATATCATAAATTCGTTGCAAGAATTCAATTATTTTCATGAATAATAAAGTTTTCCAAAAGAATTCAATTTAAAAAAAAAAACTATCAAAATTCGTTTTAAGAATTCAATTAGGTATTTTCATAAATAATAAAATTTTTCATAAATTATTTTTAAAAAAAATGAAACAAAATTATTTGCAAGAATTCAATTATCTTCATAAATAATAATATTCTTCACAGGATTCCATGTATTTTTAAGACGAAAAATTTATTGAAAAAATTTATTAAAAAAATTATCAAAAATTTTATTGAAATTCTTTAAAAGAAATCAATTATCAACTATTTTTAATAATTGTTAAAAAAGTTCCTTGAGAAATTTCAATATTCAATTATAATCTAAAATTTTAACTGAAATACATTTTTAAATAAATATTTATTAGAAACTTCTACACGAGAATTCAATTATTGAAATACAAAAATAAATTATATATTTCGAATAATTGAATATTTCTCAAAAATAAATTCTCATAAAAAATTTTATTAACAAATTTTTAATTAATTGAATTCTCTTGACAAATTTTAATAAAATTTTTAAGAATAATTTCATTTTTCGAGAAACTTGATGAAAATTGTATTAAAAATAATTGAAATTTTGCCAAGAATTTTATTAAAATTTTAGAAAATAATTGAATTTTGGAGAAGAATTTTATTGCTTGTTAAAAAAATAATTGGCATTTTTATAAATTTTTGAACATAATTGAATTTCTGCGAAGAATTTTATTATTTTTAAAAATAATGGAATTCTTGAGACGAATTTTATTAAAATTTCTTTTTAAATAATTGAATTCTTTTGTGAAATTTTATTGAAATAGTAAACATTGAAAATAATTGAATTTTGACAAATTTTTGTAATTAATTAAATTTCTATGAAGAATTTTATTGAAATTTTTGAAAATACTTGAATTTTGTAAAAGAATTTTATTCTTTATAAAGATAATTGAAATTTTAACGAGAATTTAAAAAAAATTGTTAACATAATTTAACATAATTCATTATTTTTAATAATTAACCAGCAACAATTCACGCGCTAAAGCGCGCGGCTAACTTCTTACTACCTTTTTTAAATAAAATTAGTAATTTTAAAAATAATAGAATTTAAAAACTTTCAAATTTAAATTTTTGTTGAAAACACTAAAAAAATTACATTTTGGAGAAATTACAAATAATAATTGCAGAAATTCAATTATTTTCAAAAAAATAAAATTCTTCATTATAAAATTCATCTATGTTCAAAATTTGAAAAAAATTCTCGTAAAAATCTCAATTATCTTTATAAATAACAAAATTCTTCTCCAAAATTCAATTATTTTCATAAATGACAAAAAAATTCTTGTCCTAATTTCAATTATTTTCAAAAAATTTTCTAATTCTTTTGACGAATTTCTTTTAATTTTTTTTTTAAACTAATGGAGTTTCTTTAATAATTTTAATTGGAAATTTTGAAAGCAATTGAATTTTATGAAGAAGAATTTTATTGATAGTGAATTAAAAAAATAATTTAAATCTTGCGAAGAATTTTACTATTTATAAAAATAATTGAAATGTTTCGAAAGAATTTATTAAAATTTTAAGAAATAATTAAATTGTTATGAAGAATTTTATAGAAATATTTGATAGATAATAATGAAATTTTTTCGAGAAATTCAATTAAACTTGTTTAAAAAATAATTGAATTTCTTTAAAGAATTTTATTAAAATTAACTATATTCAAAATAATAGAATAAGAATTTTATTATTTTTTGAAAATAATTGAATTTTTTCCATTTTTTTCACAAATATATTTAAAAATTACATTGAAAGTAATTTAATTTTTATATATAGAATTTTTTAAAAATATTTTGAGAATAATTGAATAATTTTTTAGTGAATTTTAAATTCTTCTTAAATGTTGAATTTCATGGAAATTTTTGAAAATAATTAAATTCTTTCGTGTCATTTTATTGAAATTTGATTAAAAATAATTTAATTCCAGCAAAGAATTTTAGTATTTATAAAAATAGTTGAATATTGTTTCGAAGAATTTATTAAAATTTCAGGAAATAATTGAATTTTTTGGAAATATTTAAAAATATTTGAATTCATCCGAGGAATTCAATTAAAATCTATTTTGAAAATCATTGAATTTTTGTAAAGATTTTACTATTGAATTCCTGCAAAGAATTTTTCGATTTTTTAAAATTAATTGAATACTTGCGAAAAATTTTACTATTTATAAAAATAATTGAATTTTTTCGATGGATTTATTAAAATTTTAGAAAAAAAATTGAATTCTTCCGAGGAATTTAATTAAAATTTTGTTTTTGAAAATCATTTAATTTTTGTTAAGATTTTACTAGGATTTAAAAATAATAATCTAAGGATAACAAAAGTATAAACAAGACAACTTCAGAGTGTGAGGGACAAACAAAGTGAGTGAATAAAAAGCAATAAAAAGACATTCTATAGTTAATTATAGTTAATTATCAAAAGAAAAAATTACTACCGAAGTGAGGAATTATTAATTTAGTTGAAATTTCGTGATTTTCGAAAAATCCGTGAGAAGAAAATAACAAATTCTGTTTCCCCACGTTTTTTTTTATTTTAGGACTTTGGAGGGTTTGCTTGGGTTAAAAATAAACAAAAAAAAAATCTGTATCCTGAACTTTTAAAAGAAATTAAAAAAAAAAAAATTTTTCGTTGAATCAACTTTGGTAACTTCAGTTTCATCTGGTTTCATAATAAAATTGATAAAAACGTACATATGTGGCCACTCTTGTTGAGAGCGAAAGGATGTAAATATTTGGAAGAAAAATAAAAAGTAGAAGAGCGAGTTTTTTAAAGGCTAATCTTACCTTAGAATCGCGGCCTCGAGCGACCTTGGCAGTCCGGAGGCCACGGACATCTGCTCGCCGACCGCAGAGGTCATCGACCCGCCCTCGGGTTTGGGTGCGTTGGGGTCCTTGGGGTTGGCGGCGATCTCGAGCTCGATGTCGTCGTCCTCGTAGAACTCGGGCAGCGGTCGGCGCTTGGGCCGCTTGAGCGTGTTGAGTAGCTGCTGAATTTTAGCGGACACTTTCCAGCGGCCGGTGGTGCCGGTGTTGTTGTCCTCGACCGCGTGGTAGCGGTTGACGTGGTCGGCGATGACGGGCCGCCGATTCTGCGTGGTGTGCGTGACGTCGGGCGGCTGCACCAGGTTGCAGTAGGCGTGCGGCGAGTACTCGGCGATGTCGGTGATGTCGGCGGGCGGGCGCCTGGCCGGCGGTCTCGGCGGCGGCGGAGTGTCGCGCGCCGACCCCGTGCTGCTGGTGTCGGAGAGGCCCGTGCCGCTGGGGCCGCCCGCGCCCGGACTCTCCTCCGTCACGACGCTGTCCTCGTCGCTGCTCGAGTCGCCGACCCCTCCGCCGTCGCGGCGCTCACGCTCCGGACTCCGCGCCATCACGGACGTCCTCTTCGATGGCATCGGCAGCGAGGGCTTCGGTCGGCTCTGCATCGCCGCCAGCGCCTGCTGCACAGCTTCCTGGCGCACCTCTGAGGCAAAACATTATACTTTTATAATCAAAACAAATATTTGTAGCTTGTACCCTTCACTCAGGAGTTTCACATCATCATCATCGTCATTATCATCAACAACAACAGAAGTATCTAATACTTTCAAGAATTACGGGGACTCTTCAAAAAGAACTGGAACAATAGTTATATTTTTCTTGAACATTCCAATCATACCCACGTGAAAAAATACCTCTGGTTTTCTACAAACAATGACTAAAGATCTGTGCAGATAAGAAATTTTTTCAAAAAGGTTTGGAGGCGCATCAGTATAAATATATTCCATTTAAATAACTTCTCGTTTTATATGATACCATTAGTTCGAATATTTATTTCCGACAATTTCCATATAGCTGAATTTAAAATTTCCGAAATTAAATGAATCCCTATTTTTACACGCAGCAACAACGAATTTCAATTTCAATTTCAATTCAAAAGTTTTTATTTAAGAAATAATCTAATCGAATCTTAATTTAAGGAGGTTCTGCAGCTGCTACTTTTGAAAAAATCGATTTTCGATAAATTTTCATCGAGAAAATGTTTCTTTTAAATCTAAAAATTTCAGAACCTTTTGCCATGTCTAAAAACGAGAATTCAGGGTTGCCACAAAAATTTAACTTTTCCCTGATTTCCAGACAGAATTTTGACTTTTACCCTGACCCTAAAGAATATTCTGATTCACTCTAAAAATTATTAGATGCTCAAAAAAATTTTCTATTACATTTATTTACAAATTTCTTCAATAGTCAAATTATTTGAAAACATTAATAACTTCTTTTTTAAATAAATATTTAATTTTTATTTTTCCATAGGAATTAATATTCTTCAAAACATTCAAATTCAAACCTTTTTGAAATTCAACAACTTATAAGAATATTATTACAAAACATGAAGAAATGGATCACTCCGAGTCTTTGACTCGGAGTGCTCCATTTCTTTATGTTTTATAATAATTAAAATTGACCGAGTGACAAAATCATTATTTTATTATTATAAGAATATTGTTACTGTAACTTCTTCAAAATTATTTTCATCATTTCAATTCAATTGAGGAGTCAGTTTTCAAAACCTGATAAATCAAAATTTTTTCATTTCGAGAAATTTAAACAAATGACAATTCTCACATAACCATTAAAATTAACTTAAATGCATAAAAATTGTAACAAATTATTCATTTTTGAATATTTTTTCTGTTTACAACGCTCTGTTTGTAATTAAAGTTTATTGTAATAAGAGAATTTAAAGGTTGTGGTTAATTTTTTTAAATAAAAAAATTAAACATCATAAAGGTTAGGAAAATATATTTTTTAAATTGTAAATTCTTTGGTAATAATTTTTTTATTAAATTGAACAGTGTTAAATTGATTTTTAAGGGCATTTGAACCATGATGACGTCACAGATTTAAAACTAATGCTTTGCACAAACTGTGACGTCATCAAGGTTCAAATCCCCTTAAGGATTTTAATATTTTCAATTTGTGTTTATTTAAATTTATTTGATAAATGAATTTATTAACTGTTGAAAAATTACTCCTCAATTATTATTTTCTATAATTTTCAAATAAAATTCTTCTTTAAATCAATTACATCAATTATACAATTAAACTTTTTCAAAAAAAAAAAAATTAATTCTACAGAATTATTAATTAAACGTACGAAAAAATAATAATTGAATTCTACGAGAATTCAATTATTTAAATACAAAAATAAATAATTTATTCAATAATTGAATGTTTCTTAAAATTTAATATTTTCGTATTAATAACTTTTGAAAATATTTAATTTCTTTTAAGGAATTTAATTAAAATTTTAATGAAATTTATTATATTAAAGAATGGTGTATAACAATTTTTGAAAATAATTAAAAACTTATTGAAGAATTCTATTAAAATTTTTAAAAATAATTGAATTCATGAGAAGAATTTTATTAAATTTTGTTCAAATAATTGAAATTTTGCAAGGAATTTTATTAAAATTTTTGACAATAATTTGATTCTTGAAAAGAATTTCGCTATCTATTTATAAAGATAATTTAATTCTTGACAAGAATTTTTTTAAAATTTTGAAAATAATTTAATTTCTGCAAAGTATTTTATTATTTTTCAAAAGAATTGAATTCTTGTAATTAATTTTTGATATTTATTAAAATAATTGAATTTTGAAAAAGAATTTTATTAAAATTCCTTCGAATAATTGATTTTACGGGAAGAATTTAAGCGATTTTGTTGTTCACCAATTGCAAAAAAAATTTTGCTATTATAAAAATAATTGAATTCTTGACGAGATATTCATTAAAATTTATAAAAATAATTGAATTCGTGCAATTTTATTAAATTTTGTTTAAACAATTGAAATTTTGCCAAGAATTTAATTAAAATTTTTGACAATAATTGAATTTTTGAGAAGAATTTTGATATTTATCAAAATAATTGAATTTTGGAAAAGAGTTTCATTAAAGATCCATAAAATAATTGATTTTATGGGGAGAATTTTTTTGGTTATCAAGATAATTTAATTCGTTTGCAAAATTACATAAAAATTTTTGGAAATAATTGATTTTCTGCGACGAATTAAATGTTATTTATGTAATTATTTGAATTATTATTGCAACGAATTTTATTATTTTATTGAATTATTGAATGTTTCTTAAAATCGAATTCTTTCGTCAAGTTTTAATAAAATTTTTAATAATAATTGCATTTTTCAAGGAATTTATTTAAAATTGAATTTAAAATATTTGAAATTCTGCAATGAAAATAATTGAATTCGTAAATGAAATTTTATTATTTATGAAAATAATTGAATATTTTCGTAGAATTGTATCAACAAGTTTTTTCTATAATTAAATCTGTTGATAAATTTTATGAAAATAGTAAATATTGAAAATTATTAAATTGCGAAAAACTTTAGAAAGTAATTGAACTTTTGCAAAGATTTTTATTTAAATTTTTGAAAATAATTGAATTTTTTTTATTTATTTGAAAATAATTGAATTCTTGGGATGAATATTTTTATTCATGAAAATAATTGAATTTTGTAAAGAATTTTATTAAAATTCCTAAAAACTTATTGAATTTTTGTGAAGAATTTTGTTATTTATCAAAATAATAAATTGCATTAAAACTTTTGTGATAATTAAATAATATTCAGAAAAATTCATTCTTGACATAAATAGAAATTTTTATTTGAAGGTTTTGTATTAGAATTAGTGGTAATTCCATAGTTTACGAGGCAAACAAAAAGGACACCAAAAATTCTGAATTTTCTTATGAATTCTAAAAATTTAATTTTCTCCAGTTTTATTTAAAATAAATATTTAATCCTTTGGTATTTAATTTACAATAGGAATTAAAATTTTAAAAATTTAAAATTCAAACCTCGTTTAAATTCAACAATATTTAAGATTTATTATTATGAAACATGAAGATATCGTTGACTCCGAGTCGAGATTATTTGTCAAACATTATTGAACTGCTTGTAATACTTGACAAGTATGACATTGTTTGCATATTTTTTTAAAAAAAAACTTGATCAGAGTTATATTTTTCAACGTGGGTATATTCTTGTAGAAAATTGGAGGATTATTGTAAAAGAATTCTCGCAGAACATTGAAAAAAGATTTTTATCAGGTGTTCAAAAAATTTGACGCATTACGAAGCAATGAACCTAAACAAACATAAAATTGTAAGTTATGCATAAAAAGGATTAACTCTCATAAAAACAACTTGTATTTTACAAGTTTAATTTGTAATGTTTTTTTTTTTGTTTTTGTTGTTGTTGTTGTTTTTGTTTAGGTGCCTATTTTTCGTAGCGCGACACAAATATTTTTTGAGTACTGCAAACATTACTACATTTTGCTTTTGATACTTTTTGATGGATATCCCTCCAAGAAGGAACACTAAAAAAATGTGTCAGTTTAGAGCCGATTTTGGGTATTAAATGGGTTAAATTTGGGTATTAAATTATATTAAATATTTGGTTCAATTGTAATACCTGAAGTCGGCTCCAAATTGACACTTTCCTTACAGTAAGAAGATAATGATTCAATGTCCAAGAGAATACCTTTACAAACCTATATACATCTGGAAAGAAGATTTCAGAGAAATACTGAAAATTTGAGAGTAGAGAGAAAGAAAAAATCATTCTGTTTAAAATTAAGAGTGGAGGGGGGCATGAAATATAACCCCCCTGGCATGATATCGACCAGATTGGAAACCCCTGAGTGAGAGTGTTAAGAATGCAAGAACACATAAAACGCTCACACGTACAAGATTATGTAGCATAAACTATAAAACGAGCACACCTCTGACCTTTCTCTTGCATTCCGGCTTTCGCTGTGATACCTACGTGCAGCTTTGTTCTATTTCATTAAGAGCTAATCGCTGGCGCTAGATGTGAATATTCTTATCAAACGTTACGCACATTGTGTCAATTTTAATCTCTATTGTTCAATATTCGCTTTTCAGCGTGCATTCTTTAAGTCTTTTCAATATATTATACGTGTCTTCGTTATTCAGACTGATGAGTCATGTCGCTGACAAATAATGCGCATATTAAGAACAATGGTTTCTATAAGAGGAGACAATAAAAATATTACGGAATAATTACCGTTCAATATACGTGTAGATTAACGCACAATTAGGATAAAATTAGAAAAAAAAGTCGTGCAACATCGAAATGCAATTATACACTTACATAATGCAAGAAAAAAGTGATAAAATGAGCATGCGGTATAAATATATATCTAAAAACAATGAATTACGTGTGGGAGATAAAGGAAAGAATGATCGAGGTGATATTGTCAATATTTCTTTTATTATACTTTCTTCCAATATCAATATATACTTTTTTCAAGGTATATAAGTTTAATAAATAGAAGTGTCGTAATGATTTGCAATTTATTTCTTGTTAAAGTTGTAACAATAAAACTAAATAGATCTGACATTCTTTTTCCTCAGGTTCGATTATGTTGCTTGATTTTATGTATATAATCACGGTACTTGAGCGGAAAAAAAACGGAACGTGATCGTGGTAGATGTTTATTACTAAACCGATCTAGTTTCATTACCATGAAATCTCAGAATGGACTTCAAATTCAAATTTACCTAATTTAACGGCAATGACATCATTTTTTTTTTCATCTTTATTGACCCACTAATGTTGCTCTTAAAATTTTTATTATTGCCTTCAACAATATTAAAGTCAACATAAAATTAAAAGCATTAAAAATTTAAAATATAATAATTCAAGTCCTACCTGAAATACTTGTTTCTTGTTTTATAAAATATATTCCAGATATGTGTAAAAAATAGAAACAAATGAGAGGTAATAATAAAAATACTCAGTTGATTCTTAAATAATTTTTAATTCTTTCTATTATTAAGGATCATCAACGCTAAAAATAATTTTCCCAGAAATACGATTTACCTTAACACCTATTCATTTTTTTCGATATCAGTTAACAGGAATAAGTTAAATTTTCCTTTTTATTCTTTTCATATATGTAAAAGTGAGAATATGAATTAAAGGGTAACACAGGCTTCGCAGTGCCCCTAAAAAGTATTTTAGGAGAAATAGGGGATTGCAAATTAAAAAATAGGGGACTTTTAGAGGACCATAAAAATTGGTTAAATAAAGATAAAAATATAATTTATTTATACAGGGTTGCCACAAAAATTTAACTTTCTTTTTCCCTGACTTTTCCCTCATTTCTAAACACAACTTTGACTTATATTTTTCCCTGACCCTAAAGAATATTCTGATTCACTCTAAAAATTATTAGATACTCAAAAAAATGTTTTATTAAATTTATTTACAAATTTCTTCAAAAGTCAAATTATTCGAAAACATCAATAGTTTTATTTAAAATAAATATTTAATCATTTTTTTTCATTAGAATTAGGATATTCAAAAATTTCAAATTCAAACATTTTCAAATTGAACAACTCATAAGAATAATATTATAAAACGTAAAGAAATGGATAACTCCGAGTCTTCTACTTGGATTGATCCATTTCTTTATGTTTTATAATAATTAAAGATGACCGACTGACAAAATCATTAGTTTATTATTATAAGAATATTGTTACTGTAATTTCTTCAAAATTATTTGTATCATTTCAATTTAATTAACATTTTCTAGAATTTTTAACTAAAATTCTACTTTCAATCAATAACATCAATTATTATAATTCAATTAAACTTTTTCAAAAAAATTAATTCTACAGAATTGTTAGTTAAAAGTACGAAAAACAATAATTTAATTCGAGAAATCAATTATTTAAATAAAAAAATTAAATAATATTGAATGTTTCTTAAAATATAATTTTTACGAAGAATTGTATTAACAACTTTTGAAAATATTTAATTTCTTTTAAGGAATTAAATTAAAATTTTAATGAAATTTATTATATTAAAGAATTTTATAACAATTTTTGAAAATAATTGAAAACTTTTTGAAGAATTTTATTAAATTTTTGAAAAATAATTGAATTCCTGAGAAGAATTTAAATAATAATTTTTGAAAACAATTGAATTGATGAAAAGAATTTTATTAAAATTTTTGAAAATAATTGACTTCTTGAGAAGAATTTAAAAAAAATTGTTGACAATAATTTAATTCTTGAGAAGAATTTCTCTATCTATTTATAAAGATAATTTAATTCCCGACGGGAATTTTTAAAAAATTTTGAAAATAATTTAATTTCTGCAAAGTATTTTATTTTTTAAGAATTGAATTCTTTTAATGAATATTGATATTTGTCAAAATAATTGAAATTTGGAAATGTTTCTTAAAATTGAATTCTTTCCTCAAGTTTTAATAATAATTGCATTTTTCAAGGAATTCATTTAAAATTGTATTAAAAATATTTGAAATTCTGCGATGAAAATAATTGACTTCGTAAATGAAATTTTACAATTTATGAAAATAATTGAATCTTTTCGTTTTTTTTTGTTTTTAAAAATAATTGAATTCTTGTTATTCCTGAAAATTTTTAAAAATAATTAAATTTCTTTGAAGAATTTCTTTACTTATGAAAATAATTGAATTCTTGGGATAAATATTGTAACTTATTAAAATAATTAAATTTTGTAAAGAATTTTATTAAAATTCTTTAAAATTTCAAAATAGGGTACGTTTAGGGGCAAAGAATTTTATTTAAATATTTGAAAATAATTGAATTTTCGGCTGAAAATTTTGCTATTTATAAAAATAATTGAATTCTTGACGAGATATTCGTGAAAATTTTTTAAAATAATTGAATTTCTTTGAAGAATTTCATTACTTCTGAAAATAATTGAATTCTTGGGATGAATATTGTAACTTATAAAAATAATTAAATTTTTGACGAGATATTCATTAAAATTTCTAAAAATAATTGAATTCGTGCAAAGTATTTTATTAAATTTTGTTTAAATAATTGAAAGTTTGTGAAGAATTTAATTAAAATTTTTGACAATAATATTGAATTCTTGAGAAGAATTTTGATTTTTATCAAAATAATTGAATTTTGGAAAAGAATTTTATGAAAAGTCCTTAAAATAATTGATTTTATGGGGAGAATTTTGTTGGTTATCAAGATAATTGAATTCGTTTGCAAAATTACTTAAAAATTATTGAAAATAATTGATTTCCTGCAACGAAAAAAATAGGGAAAATTTAGGGTAAATTTTCAAAATAGGGTACGTTTAGGGGCCAAAATTAAAAAAAAGGTATTTTCAGGGAAATAGGGGACAGACTGTGAAGCCTGAGTAACATAAAATTTACAATATTCTTATGTACCAAAATTGCTTTCAAAAATTTGCAAATAGGCCTCAATTATTTTCTCAAATAATGGCAACTATGCTATGATTGTGCTCTTAAAATGTTTTTATGATTTGTATTTATATTTGTTCTTTTACTAACATTAATATTCATAAAAAAATATACTTAATTTTATAAATGACTTTATAATTTGAAACTTTTTTTTAGCACAGATTGTTGTAGTTGCGCCTTCAACTACCTTCACCTACCTTCAACGTAACCATACCTCATGAAACTATATCAAAAGCGAAGCACATTCCATTTAGTTGCGCGGTTTTTGTTTCGTTTAAATAGATTTTATAATTGAACCCCTTGATGCAAGAACCAGACGCAGCACATTGAAATTCAATAATCTATGCCTGGGTCTTGCATCATAGGCGTTCAATTTTAATATAAGTATAACAACCAATTTTCCAAAAAAATATTTTATAAAAATCACACTTATTTATGGTGATATGGCAACATAACACTTATTTATGGGTTAATCTTCAAACTTTTATGCGACTAAGGAATGTTTCTCAAGTTGGACCCACATAAAAATGATATCTTAAATATTGTACTTTACAAAGAATTGAATTATTTGTTAAAAACCGATGTAAAAATGCAACAAGTTTATATACCGCAGACATGCAATGATGCAATATCTACTAACATTCTTTTCCCTTGAATGCCCTCTTTTATGATTAACTATATCGGAAGTATTCCATTTGTATCAACTGTTGCAGTTAGTCTCCCCTACAGCTTGTCAAACGGAGAATAGTGGTTTTCAGAAAATTCCATTCTCATTCCCGTTAACTGATCGAAACAAAAGAGAAAATAGGGGTTGGTGCTACGTAATCATTTCGTTCAATATTCCTATACTTGAAATATCCCACAAGTCTTTTCCATATTCTAAAAGGAAACAATCGCAAGGCTTTTAAATTTCTATTATCAAATATGTAATATTTCTTCCTATTTTCTATTTTGAGATTCTTTCTATTTTGAGATTTTGGTGAAATTTAGAAACAGTCGCAAAACAAAAAGTAACTCTCTATTCAAGAAAATTAATCAGTAGGTTGAGAAACTTCAATCTTCTGATTCTGTTTGTTCACTGAGTGAGAAATAGAGATAAAAAGATGGGTACAAGAAAAGTTTTTCTTGCTTACGCCGAGAAAAAGAGTAGCTATGATGGGACGTAGAGCATTTTCTCTTGATAACCAGTGATCGTTATACTCACCAGAGTGATAGCGGCTTTCATTCCGCGTGAGTCTGCGATTCCCACGTCTGATGGCTGCCGAATTCGTGTTCCCGATGTTCCCCGTGGAGCCGCCAGTTCCTGGGGGACTGACGATCCCTCCAGGAATCATCCGGCCTCCTGCATGCAACAACAACACAGCGACACATAGACAACAGCTATTCGTAGTTATGGCAAATCAAATGTTGAAGCGATTTTATTTTCAATTGTATTTCATTTTTTCTACCAAATCACCAGATGAAGCTTGCAGCATTTCACCAAGACATTCATTCATTTCTTTAGTTTTTATAATGATTCTATTAATCCCCTCATGCAAAGTATACAAGCCGTTAAATATGAATGTTATGGAGAACTTCAACATTTTCTTTTCTCGAAATAATTTCCACTTAAGGAAAAAGACACGCGACCCAAACATATTATACAATTACATATACTCATTGACAGCTAACATTTGCATCATCCGTAATTCTAAAATCAAATACGAAGGTCTATAAAATTATGACTTGCGTAAAGTAATAATCATTCATTTATTATTTATTAATGAATTATTAAGGTATGATTAAGAGTAATGATTCTTGGAATTGTATAGAATCAGTTAGAACGATTTTATAAGATCGTTTTGAAACAAGTTTAGCTTTAATGGCACATCATGAAAATCCAGAAGTAAAGTTAATTACTACATCCTACTTAAAGTAAGTGTGTTTTATTTTTATTTCCCTCAACTTCTCTCTTTCTTCGTTGAGTTAAAACCGCAATGCCAAGTACGTGGTGTGTATTATGGAGAAAAAAAGGTAAAATGGAACCCGAGGACAAGGTGAGACGTTAAGTATTTAACAATGACAACAACTCTCGTACAACTCAGACGAGAATGGCTCTCTCGAATATGAGAGCCTATACGTATTTTCAGTTCCTGGAATATTTCCTCATAAATTCCACCTGAGGAAGAAAGTTATTCAAAACTTAAAGCAAAAATTATCGATAAGTTTGGTAACAAAAAGACAATTTTTTAAAAACGAACAGGAGTAAAAACAGGAGTACAAACAGGAGTAATCCAGTTAAAAGAAAACTAAAGGGGAATCAAAAAATAAGGAGTTATGAAGACTAGACACATAAACATTACTTCAAAACAAACATAATTATGTATTTTATAAGCATTTTATGAGTAAAACTCATTTCATATCACACTAATTTTCACTTTTAAATATGTTCGTGACGTAAGTGGGTAAAGGTTTAAATAAAATTTCTACGGATCAAAAGCAAAAATGTGAAAATCTAATAGCGGGTATTGTATAATAGTAAGCGGTTTTCGAATTTGTGGAAAAAAAACGAAAAACACAAAAAAAAACTTCTACACACTAACACAACACAAAGGGCAAACAGAAGAAGATACTTTGATTCTTTCTGGGACAAAATAATATGAGTCGTTTTCATACAGTTTTATGTAAAAATTTATTCAAAATTCATCTACTAAAGGCTGATAGTGTCAAAATGTGAACAGTGTTTAAAAAATCTCAAGAACACTTCCATTGATATAAAAAAATAGTTGGAAAAAGTTTGAAAACTACAGAAGAATATATTCTCTGAAAGTCACGTTTCTGATAAACGAATTGAGAGCAATTCCCACCATAAAATTTTTTAACTCATATTACATTGTGGAATAATTTATCAGAAGAAAAATATTTTCTGAAGATACAAAAAAGCAGTACTTTTGAGTTAATAATTTAAAAAATACATATAATTTATTCATTATTTGAAGATTAGGAAATAAGAAAATATTCTATTCGCTTTGACATTCAGCTTTGATTTACTTAAAACAAATTAATTTTGTTTTAATCAAATTTTAATCGTAGCAATAATTTCTGTAGTTCAAACACAAATAATATTTACTTAATTGACACTGTAAAAAGAAAGGTACTAATTTAGTACGAATTTTGGTGCTAAATCGTAATTTGGTTCTACTTTAATACCAAAATCACACAGAAAAAAATGTGTTAAATTTGTTGCGTGTACTTTTCAGATGGTGTTGTTTTAACACAATTTTTGTGTTATTTTAACCCCATTTAAAATGTATATTAATTTAACACCTTCTAGTGTTAATTTAACACACTCTAGTGTTATTTTAACACCAATGTAGTGTTACAATCACACAGTGTCGGTTAAAAATTTTGCGTGTTGTTTTAACACTACTTTTAGTGTTAAAATAACATTTCTTTTTTCCTGTGCAGCTCTAATTTAGAACCTTTTTTTTACAGTGATATATTGTAATTTTTTAAATATTATTTACTATTTGTTAATTATTTTATTTATTTAAAAAGAAGATTTTAAATAAAAAAATAAATTTCAGTGTAAAAAGCATTTACATAATAACAATCGTAGGTAATGAACAAAAAAAAAAAAAAAAGAAAAGAGGTCTCTTACCTGGAACTACCGCATTGACAGATAGGCACAAAACATGACTTAATTTGAGTTAATTTAGAGCTAAATGTCACAAGTACAGTACCGCTGGAAATTTATTGTGCGAACGCTCCATTTTTAATCCTCAATTTATTATGAAGGCAATTTTACATGAAATTATCATTTCCAAATTCAATTTTTATTCTAAATGGTAGAAATCCTTCTATAGTGAATCTACTTTTTAAGCACATTTTATTTAAAACTATAAATTAAATTTTTCATAACTATAAAATATGAATATATCAATAACTCCGAGTCTTTGACTCGGAGTCATCGATTTCTTCATGTTTTATAATAATTTTCGAAAAAGTTCTTTGACAATTTTCAAATTTAATTTTAGGAAATTTCAATTATTCGTAAATTCTTCAATTAAATTTATATTAAAAATAAAAACTTCAAATAATATAAAAAAATCCGCAATTAAAATTTCTGTAAAAAAATTAATTCCACAGAATTGTTAGTTAAAAATATGAAAAATTCAAATTTTCCAAGATTTTCCTCTAAAACTTTTTCAAAATTCAATAATTTCTGAAAATTTATGCTCTAATGTTTTTAATATTTAATTATAATCTAAAATTTTAACTGCAATAAATTTTTTTAAAATTTAATTCTTATAAAGAATTTTATTAATAAATTTTTAAATAATTAAATTCTTCTGACGAATTTTAATAAAATTTTTAAAAATAATTGCATTTTTCAAAACCTTTGATGAAATTTGTATTAAAAAAATAATTGAAATTCTGCAATAAGTTTAATTATTTATGAAAATAATTGAATTCCTAAAAAGAATTTTATTAAAATTAATGAAAATAATTAAATCTCTGTAAAAAATTTTATTATTTATGAAAATAATTGAATTACTGCGAAGAAATTTATAGAAAACATTATTTGTAAATAATCTAATTCCTGTAAAATTTTTATTATTTATGAAAATAATTAAATATTTGTCTAGAATTTTATCAAATTTTTTTTTAAATAATTGTATTCTTTCGGAAAATTTTACTAAAATAATAAATATTGAAAATCATTTAATTGAGAAATTGTTTTGAAAATAATTGAAGTTTTGTCAAAAATTGTATTAAAATTTTTCAAAATAATTGAATTTCGGAGAAGAATTTTAATATTTCTGAAGATAATTGAATTTCTAAAAAGCATTTTATTATTTATGAAAATAATTGAATTCTTGCGAACGATTTTATTAGAATTTTTTCAAATAATTGAATTTCCAAGAAGAACTTTATTACTTTTAAAAATAATTGAATTTTAGTGAAATTTTTATTATTTTATGAAAATTAGGTTTGCGTAGAAATATTATTAAATTTTCTTTAAATAATTGAATTCTTTTGAAATTTTTTTTAAAAATTGTATATATTAAAAATCATTGAATTGAGGAAAGTTTTTGAAAATAATTGAAATTTTGCCAAGAAATTTATTAAAATTTTTGAAAATAATTGAATTTTGGAGAAGAATTTAGTTATTTATAAAGATAATTGAAATTTTCACGAGAATTTAAGAAAATTTTTGAAAACAATTGGATTTCTTAGAAGAATTTTATTATTTGAATAGATAATAATTGAAATTTTGACGAGAATTTTTTAAAAAAATTTAATTTTACAGAATTGTTAGTTGAAAAGTATGAAAAATTCAGATTTTCAAAAATTTTAATTTGAAACCTATTCAAAATTCAATTTTTTCTAAAAATTTACGCTCTAATGCTTTTAATATTCAATTATGGCTAAGAAATTTGTATAAAATTTGTAAATAATTGAATTTCTGTGAAATTATTATTATTTTGTGAAAATAATTAAAGGTTTGTGTAGAATTTTATTAAATTTTTTTAAATAATTGAATTCTTTTGAAAATTTTTTTTAAAATTGTAGATATTAAAAATCATTGAATTGAGGAAAGTTTTTTGAAAATAATTGAAATTTTGACAAGAATTTTATTAAAATTTTTGAAAATAATTGAATTTCGAAGATGAATTTAATTATTTCTAAAGATAATTGAAATTTTTACGAGAATTTAAAAAATTTTTGAAAATAATTGAATTTCTTAGAAGAATTTTATTACTTTTGAAAATAATTGAATTTCTACAATTATTTGTAATTTCTCTAAAATTATCCAAATTATAGAAGAATCATTCATTTGAACTTTTAAAATTTTAGGACAATAATTTGTTTATTTATTATTTTTTTAAAATACACCCTATCTTCTTCTAAAATTACTGTTTTATATAGAAAAGTCAGAATTGAAGTTGTGCAAAATTAATTCTTAAAAATATTAGTTACAGCTTAAACCATTTAAAAGATATCAGCATTTTAATAATTTTGAGCTATTGTTGTATCTTAAAAATATACTAATTGTTTTTGTTGTATCTTACAAATAGACTAATTGTTTTGGATAAAAAATTTGATTTTCTGAAACTATATACCAAAAAAATACTAAGTTTCATTTAAATCGATAAGGGTGCTCCGAAAAAGTTTAATTTTATTATGAAAAGGCACATAAAAGGGTACTTCAAAAAAATTCTGGAAAAATGAAAACTTTTTGCTCTTATAACAAGTTGAATTAAGCATTACTATCAAAATGTTTTTTTTGTAAGAAAATGTTATGAATTTTCATATGTAGTCAATTGAGAGCACATCATTAACACTAAATTCCTATTGTATAAATGTAAGAGAACACTTAATTGACATAAATTTCCTATGAATGCAGGAAATTTTTGTGATTATTAGCTGTTATTAGTTATGAACCTAATAGAGTTATGAGTTTTTCTGAAACTGTACCATGTGTCTCACAAATAATACTAAAGAATACTGCACTCCAAAAAAAAGTAATCTCATATTTAGAGGAAAAATCCTCTGCTAATATTCTCTCAATTTTTCCTCTTAAAACAAAAAGTATTCCATTTGAATTTAGAATATTTTTATTCTTTGGTTAATAATAAAACAAAACAATTTTTTTGAGGTTCTGACTAGAAAATTTCTCAAAATTAATAGAAAAAATTTTTGCCCTAATATAGTGGGATAATTAGCTGATAATGGCAATTGTTTTGTGTCATCTGTCATTGCTGTAATCCAGAAATTAAAAGTCCAGGAAGAAAAAATTTGACAGTTTGGTTTTGTCAAATTTATTCAACTATTTGAGATCTGCTATTATATCCATATTAAGGTCATGTTCTTTAGTGGTCACGTGTCCCCTATGCTTTGGAGCACGTTGTGATTGATTAACATAAACTGAAGTCAAACCAGTAAACTGTAAAAGTAATGAAAAGAAAATTTTACAACAGATTATAAAGTTCTCTTGCTGTGACATTTTACTAGCTACACAATAAATATCTAGTTCGATAAATTAATACCAATTCAAGGAAAATAAAAATTCTCTTGAATAACCAATTCTACAGTTAAGAAGTGTACCAATTTACTTGAGAAGTAAATTATATGACTATGTAATGAATTTGAAAAATTTCCCTCTTTTTACTGCTTTTTATCTTGAGAAATTGAAATTTCACTAATAAAACAAAACTGAAATATTTAGATTATTCTTTTTTTTTTAATAATTAGGAGAAATTCTTGTGAAAAAAGGGTCACTGACTCATAGAATTTTGCTTTTTGATTGAACCCAGAAAGAGGGGCTCGAAACACGCTACCTGAGTGATAGCGTTTCTCGGAGTGAGTGACACGACGTTGCGTACGCCGTGCACGTGGTTGCGGGCGTCCAGCACCACCACCTCCACCGCTCCCGAAACCCGTTCTATCCGCCTCACAACTTCCACCACTTCCAACGTTTCCACTCCCTGTGGGTGGCATGCATGCACAGCCAGAAGAACAAAAAAATACATTATTTCTTTTTTTTTTACTCTTTTTTGTCACGTAAACATCCCCCCCCCCCTCTCATATAATAAAATAAAAATAAACATTAAGTAGAGTGCTTATGGATATTCATAAAAAAAGGGTGGAAAAAAACTTCCGACTCATTATATGTATAGGTACGCATAGCACTCAACAATATTCTGTATACTTGCTCGCAGGCATATTAAATCATGTCTGTTATTTTTAAAGCTAAGCCTTACAAAATAATATAAAGAAAAGAGTATGATTATTAGATGCAGTAGACGTCGTTTCATATATTACTAAGCCACTGTATGTTCTTTTTTTTGCGACAGTTTTTCTATTTTTTAGTTGAAAATCAACTATCAACACGTCATTAAATAAATTTTATGATTACAGCAGGGTTCGAATGGTCTTTAAGATTAAAAACAAAAGTCACAACAAAAGTCACGAAAAGTCGCATAAATGTTCCGAAAAAGTCGCACGAAATTTTAGAAAAAACGCCAAAAAGGAAACACGAAATTGTCAAAATTGTTTTAAAAAAATCACTTTTCTCGACAACACATACTTTAATATCAAACAATCCAGAATACTTTAATAAAATTTAATAAAATTCATAGCCAAATTTTAATTAGGTATTTTTAACATTTTTTAAAAAAATTCTCATTAAAATGTCAATTATTTTTTTAGATAATAAAATTCTTCTGTAAAATTCAATTATTTACAAAAAATTTTAATAAAATTCTTGTCCAAATTTCAATTATCGATATAAATAATAAAATTCTTTTCTGAAATTCATTTATTTTCAAAAGTAATAAAATTCTTCGCAGAAATTCAATTATTTTCAAAAAATTTAATAAAATTCGTTACAACAATTCAATTATTTTTATAAATAATAAAATCCTTCTCAGAAATTCAATTATTTACAAAAATAACAAAATTTCTTACAGAAATTCAATTATTTTTTATAAATAATAAAATCCTTCTTAGGAGTTCAATGATTTTTAAAAATTTTAATAAAATTCGTTGCAAGAATTCAATTATTTTTATAAATAATAAAATCCTTCTCAGAAATTCAATTATTTTTAAAAATGTTAATAAAATTCGTTGCAACAATTAAATTATTTTTAAAAATTTTAATAAAATTCGTTGCAAGAATTTAATTATTTTTATAAATAATAAAATCCTTCTCAGAAATTCAATTATTTTTAAAAATTTTTATAAAATTCTTATGAAGAATTCAATTATTTTAAAAAATAACAAAATTTTTTACAGAAATTCAATTATTTTTAATGATTTTAATAAAATTCGTTGCAAGAATTCAATTATTTTTATAAATAATAAAATCCTTCTCAGAAATTCAATTATTTTAAAAAATAACAAAATTTTTTACAGAAATTTAATTATTTTTAATGATTTTAATAAAATTCGTTGCAAGAATTCAATTAGTTTTATAAATAATAAAATCCTTCTCAGAAATTCAATTTTTTTCAAAAGTAAGAAAATTCTTCGCAGAAATTCAATTATTAAAAAATTTTTTTTTAATTCTTCTTGTAATTTCAATTATCTTTATAAATATCAAAATTCTTAGGCAAAATTCAATTATTTTTAAGCATTTTTTAAAAAAAATCTGTTCAAAATTTCAATTATCTTTATTAATAATAAAATTTTTGTGAAAATTTCAATTATTTTTATAAATAATAAAATTCATCCTAGAAATTTAATTATTTTCAATTTTTTTTAAATTTCTCGTCAAAATTTTAATTACCTTTACAAATAATAAAATTCATCCTGGAAATTTAATTACTTTTTAAAAGTTGTGATAAAATTTGTGCAAAATTAATTATCTTCAAAAGTAAAAAAATTCTTCGCAGAAAGTCAATAATTTTCAAAATTTTTTTTTGAATTCTCCTCACAATTTTAAGTATTTATAAAAATTTTAATAAAATTCTTGTCAAAATTTCAATTATCTTTATAATTAATAAAATTCATCCTAGAAATTCAATTATTCTCAAAAGTAACAAAATTCTTCGCAGAAGTTCAATTATATTTAAAATTTTTTTTTTAATTTCTCGTCTAAATTTTATAAATAATAAAATTTATCAGGGAAATTTAATTATTTTCAGAAGTTCTGATAAAGTTCTTTGCAAAATTCAATTATCTTCAAAAGTAAGAAAATTCTTCGCAGAAATTCAATTATTTCCAAAATTTTTTTTTTAAATTCTCATCCAAATTTCAATTAATATCTATGTAAATTTCAATATTCTTCTGCAAAATTCAATTACTAATGTTTTATAAATTTCTTTCCAATAATTCAATTATTTTCATAAAAAATAATTAAAAAAATTTTTTTTTTATAAAGTCTTATAATATAAAATAATAATTTATAAGTTGTTAAATTTCAAAAAAGTTTGAATTCGAATGTTTTAAAGAATTTTAGTTCCTATGGAAAAATAATAATGAAATATTTATTTAAAAACGAAGTTATTGATGTTTTCGAAAAATTTGAAAGAAATTTGTAAATAAATGTAACACAACATTTTTTTGACTAAAACTTTTTCCTTTAATTTTCTAAAAATTTAAAAACTTTCAGTCGCATTTTACTAAAAAAAATCTCGAAAAAGTCGATTAGTCGTATTTTTTTTTACAAAAAAGTCGAGAAAAATTCACATTTCCTTAGAAAATTCGAAAAAAAAGTCGAAAAAGTCGCAAAATGCAAATTTGCTAATTAAGAGTGAATTTGAGTTTGATTCGAGTGCAAAACTCGACTGGAATTTTGAGCAACTGATGTGACATTTTTTTATAATACTTATACAATGTACTGAAATTGGACAGTTGCTCAAGAATCTTAAGGTAATCCAATTTAAACGCATCGTTGACTAATGAACATTTAATGAGATTAATTAGAAAAAAATTCTTTACTCGTCTTACATGACAAGAATTCAGATTAAATTCTTTAATTTACATTTCTTT
Organism: Leptopilina heterotoma; assembly: GCF_015476425.1. NCBI lineage: Eukaryota > Metazoa > Arthropoda > Insecta > Hymenoptera > Figitidae > Leptopilina > Leptopilina heterotoma. The sequence continues at coordinate 326,747 of NW_025110949.1, read as the reverse complement.
CATTTAATTTTATGCAATTTCTAGAAAAATTTGTAAAACCATACCTAAATTAGATAGTTTATCGTGAACAACACTCAAGATTTCATTCAAAGAACTATTTGTCGTATAAATTTTTCTACATGCTAAAAAATGGTTGAATAATAAATTCAGCTCATTAACCTCGAGTGGTTAATTAATTTAATTAAACATTAACTTGATAAATTTTGGTCGGAGCAGCTATTTCTATTGAACAACGTAACTAAGTGGTAAACTTGTAACAAATCTACATGTTGAATGGCTTTTTCGATAAGTTTATTATTTATTCATTAATTCATTAATTCATTAATATTTCAATCCGGAAATTTTTGATGATTCAGGAATAATCTTTTCCACGTACAGTTTGAAAATATGTTTCTGGGAAAAGAATTTGCGACTGCAGAATACTGCGACGCAATTATTATTTTCTTTTCTTTACCAAAAAAATCTTATAAACAATCAACTGTACGTGAAAGAATTTCAATATAAAATTTTAATTTCTTTCTTAATTTCATTCTTTATGAAATCGAATCGACCTTTTTTGGAAAACCTGAAGAAGATTAATTTTTTTTAAACAAACGCTGTAGAGAAAATGTTGAACAAACAATCGAAAACAAAACAAAACAATCGAAAATCGAAAACTAAATAATCTAAAAAATAAAATTAGGTACAGGAGAAAATGAATTTGATCTCGAATTTGATGTAGAAACTATTTTTGAATGGAAAGAGTACAATTTTTTTCCATCACCTAATGAATAGAAAGGCAGCAAAAAGTTTATTGGTTCGAGAAAATTGTTCTCTCAATGATTTTTAATGACCTCTTGTCGATTGAAAATCCAAGAAGGACAATAATAAAAGGCCAGCAACAAACAATTTAACTTGATCGCGATTTCCGTTTCTCAGCAAAAGTAAAGCAAAGCAAAAGCAAAGCAAAGCGTCGTGAAGGTTTCGTGTCGAGCCACCCAGAAAATTGTCTCATTCGCCTCGCTTCTTGGACAATGGCAGATGCAGCGCAAAGTAACGAGGAATAGAGCAGGACTCTAGCTCTAGGATACCCGGAAGCAACTCTTCCGCGTCGATGTGCAGTTACCTGCCGTCAGATATACTTACAGTATTTGAGAGAGGAGAGAAGCAAAAGCCAGTCAGTCTTAATGCAGCAGCAAACATGAAGCTGACCGGTTTCATATAAAGCATTCCATATGCTTATAGCCAATACATATAAATTTCTGATATTTGCCTGATATCAGCTTCTATTCACATAATCCGAATGATCACCCCGAGGGACACTGCGCACGATACGCCGCTATATTCTCGCAGCGGAAACAATGTTGCCATAACGCACAGAAACCGTTTCTCATTCTCTTCATGCTATTGCCATTATACTTTTTCATCTTTTTCATGTTTGTGCAAATTACCGAATAAAAATCGTACCGTTAGCGATTAAATATTACTCAATCGTCGTCACACTGTAAAAAGAAAGGTACCAATTTAGCATTTTGGTACTAAATCGTAATTTGGTTCTATTTTAATACCGAAATCAGGTTCTAATTTAGAACCTTTATTTTATAGTGCATCATTTATTTAGCAAACAACAATTTCAATAAATAATCTTTTATTATTGTCGAGATCTATATACTAGCTTCTCAACTTTATTCAAGGCACGATTTCCACGGGTTTGTTGAATTTCATGAAAATTAATGTTAGAAAGCGAAAAAGCGAAAGGATGTCTATTCTCTCTGTAATTCCCGACAAACTCAACTTTTAAATGAACAGACAAAAACCAAAATACATTTGGTCGAAATCGACAAATCCTCGTGATTTAAAGATACAAATATAAACATTTCTAAATTGTAAACAACACCTTCTTTTATTGAATATTTCCCCACAATTTTCCTTGTAGAATTCTAAGACTTTTTCGACTTTTTTCACATTTCAAATTCCCTGACTTTTCCAGGTTTTCCAGGTTAAAAAGCGGAATTTTTCCAGGTTTCTAAAACTACATATTTATATTTTACAAAATTAAATAATTCGAATAAATTTTTACAAATACATGAAACTTTTATATATAATACTGTATTCCGCATTGTTATATTTATTTTCTTTAACGTTTAGAGGGCCGGTAAATTTACACAAATTTTAGTAGTTTTTTATTTGAAAAAATGTCAATTTGATAAAAAAAAAGTTCGTCTAAATCTTCTTGAAATTAAACAACTTATAAAAAATTGTTATAAAACATGTAGAAATCGACCACTTCGAGTCTTCGACTCGGAGCAATCGATGTCTTCATGTTTTATAATAATTAAGGATGACCGATTGATAAAATCATTATTTTATATTATAAGAATATATTGTAACTGTAACTTATTCAAAATTACTTTCATTACTTTCATTACTTTAATCACTTCAATTCAATTATTGTTTTCCAGAATTTTTAACTAAAATTCTTCTTTAAATTAACTATTTTTAAACCCATTGAAGAATTTTAATTAATTTTAATACTATTTTAAAGAATTTAATCGGAAAAATTCAATCATTTTCACAAATAAAGTTTTTCACAAGAATTCCATTATTTAAAATAAAATTTTCTTAATATTCATTATATTTCGAAAAAATTTAATTATTTAAAACAATGTTCATAAAATTCTTTGGAAGAATTCAATTATTTTCAAAAATAACAAAATTTTTCACAGAAATTCAATTATTCTTTTTAAACATTTTAATAAAAATTTTCCCAATAATTCAATTATTTTCATAAATAAGAAAATTCTGAGGAATTTAATTATTTTTTTCAAATATTTTAATAAAATTGTTGGATAGAAATCAATTATTTTAAAAACAATGTTAATTGAAATTTTTTTGAAATAATTCAATTATTCTTTTAGATTTTAATAAAATTCTTACCAAGAATTCAAATATTTTCAAAAATAACAAATTTTTGTACAGAAATTCAATTATTTTTAAAAGTTTTAATAAAATTTGTTGCAAGAATGCAATTATTTTTAAAAATAATAAAATCCTTCTTATAAATTGAATTATTTTCAAAAATAACAAAATTTTTTTTTCAGAAATTCAATTATTTTTATAAATAATAAAATGCTTCTCAGAAATTCAATTATTTTAAAAATTTCAAAATTGTTTACAGAAATTCATTTATTTTAAAAAAATTTTAATAAAATTCTTATAAAGAATTAAATTATTTTCAAAAATAACAAAATTTTTTGCAGAAATTCAATTATTTTAAAAATTTTTAATAAAATTCGTTGCAAGAATTCAATTATTTTTATAAATAATAAAATCTTTCTCAGAAATTCAATTATTTTTAAAAATAACAAAATTGTTTACGGAAATTCAATTATTTTTATAAGTAATAAAATCCTTCTCAGAAATTCAATTATTTTTAAAAATAACAAAATTGTTTACGGAAATTCAATTATTTTTATAAATAATAAAATCCTTCTCAGAAATTTAATTATTTTAAAAATTTTTTAATAAAATTCGTTGCAAGAATCCAATTATTATTTTCAAAAGAACAAAATTTTTTACAGAAATTCAATTATTTAAAAATTTTTTAATAAAATTCGTTACAAAAATTCAATTATTTTTATAAATAATAAAATTGTTTACGGAAATTCAATTATTTTTATAAATAATAAAATCCTTCTCAGAAATTTAATTATTTTAAAATTTTTTAATAAAATTCGTTGCAAGAATTCAATTATTATTTTCAAAAGAACAAAATTTTTTACAGAAATTCAATTATTTAAAAATTTTTTAATAAAATTGGTTACAAAAATTCAATTATTTTTATAAATAATAAAATCCTTTGCAGGAATTTAGTTATTCTTAAACATTTCAATAAAATTTTTATGAAGAAGTCAATTATTGTCAAAAATAACAAATATTTTTACAGAAATTCAATTATTTTTAAAAATTTTTAATAAAATTCGTTGCAAGAATTCAATTATTTTCAAAAGAACAAAATTTTTTACAGAAATTCAATTATTTCAAAAAATTCTTATAAAATCGTTCGCAAGATTTCAATTATATTCATAAATAATAAAATGCTTTTTAGGAATTCAATTATTTTCAAAAAATTTTAATAAAATGACACACAGACATTCAATTATTGTCAAAAATTGAAATAGAATTCTTTGTAAAATTTAATTATGTTTCAAAAGTTTTTGTAATTCAATGATTCTTAATGTCTACTATTTTCGTAAAATCTCCAAACAGAATTTAATTAGGTATTTAAAAAATTGTTTGTAAAAATCTTTGTAAGAAATTAAGAATTAAATTCTTTTCATGAATAATAAAAATTTCTCAGGAATTCAATTATTTAAATTAGAATTTGCTTAAAATTAGTTGAAAAAAAATCAATTATTTAAAAATTTTTATAAAATTCTTTGAAAGAATTGAATTATTTTTATAAATTTTTGAATTATTTGATTAATTATAAAATTCGTTGTAAGAATTTAATTTATTTGGAGGATAAGAAAGAAGTAAATATTTTCGATGAAAATTAGGAAAAAGTCATGAAAATAAAATATAGAATATTATAGTCAGCTAATTTTTTACTACTTTTTTTAGTTTGAAAGCTACTTTTTGATAATATTTTAAAATTAATTATCGAGTGCGAAGTCTGTTATCACGTTAAATCATTCAGTTCCAGAGATATTTGCTAATTTATTGTTCAATGAATTCCTTTGTAATAAAAAAAGTACTTGTTTTTGAATATACAGTCTAAAGAGGTTGGTGAACCAACGAAACAATAAAACATTCACCTTTCTTAAACCACTTATTTTACTTCGAATACAAGAAGAGAAAAAATTACACAGTAATCAACTGTTTGGTGAAACACGATATTTTTATCAAAACTTATAAGCAAAAGAAAGCAACAGTCTCTCAAACCTAACGAACCTAACAAAACAAACTTGAAGTTCTCTTTTCAAAATCTCAATTACGATATACACTTACCAGTAATAATGGTAAAAAAATCTAGTAACCTGAAGAGCATCTGTAAATGTAAAATGAAAAACCACACAGAATGTTTCGATTACATGAGAATTTTTGTAAAAGACATCAGCTGCTAAGTAATTTGAGAGGGAAATTTTGCAAGCAAAGTGCTAAGTGAGGTTGATTTACGCGTGGCTGATTTTCCATCCGATAGTTGTGCCGAGGCAAGTCAATGATTTGTTGGCTTTTCCGATAAAATACAAACGACATTGGCTTGTGCCACTGCTAATGTCATTTTACCGTAGGGAGCGATAAGGCAACTCGGATGTTGAGGCAAAAGTTTTTCCATGGTTTGTGCGTTGCTTACGGCATGGCAGATGCTCTCTGAAGCGTAACGGGGTTTTCTTGAATGTATATTGTACCTACGCACCATGCAAAAGCACGCTCTCGATATTTTTCTCTAAACCGCCAAGTTTTGCGCTATACTCGGCGCTATATAAAAGCGTGCGTGTGGTTTCTTGTTACAGATGCATGAAAGCAGGCGTTAATAATATCGACGATATAACATCGAGATATCAAAGTCCAAATGCATATAATGTTCTAGAATTTCAAATTCAATTTTCATATTCAATTACACATTTAACGCTCTCTTTCATTCAGTTAAACAGATAGTCAATTTCATAATCAAGATGAATATTTCGAGACATTGGAAAAATACAAGAATTTTGCAACAAGAAATTAAACCACAATCAGTACTGTGTAACATCATCATCATTACAAATACACGTGTCAACTTTTTGAACCGAACACAAATATATGTATTTTCCACTAGACTAATACACTAAAAAGAATTTATTTGATTCAAATAACCGATTAATTGACTATTATCAATTAAATATTTAATTGAATTAAATAATATTTATTGGAGTCAATTAATTCAATTCATATTTGCTTCAAATACTGAAATTATTGTTTCAAATACCATTTAATTATGACTCTAATAAATATTATTTGATTCAATTATTAAATATTTAATTGATAATAGTCAAGGAATCGGTTAATTGAACCAAATAAATTTTTTTAAGTGTATAACAATAACAGGCTTCGTACTCGATAATTAATTTTAAAAAAAGTAGCAAAAAGTAAACAAAGACTGAAAAAATATTAAAAAATAGATATCGAAAAATTAAACTTGACTCAATTCTCTTCCATAATTTCTAAATGAAATTACATTTAAAAATAGAACATTTCTTTTCAAATAAATATTTAAAATACCTATAAAATTATCCACGAGAATTAAAATATTTTAAATGATGTAAATATAAATGCTTTTTTTGAAATTTAAGAATTTAACTATTTCTAAAAATTACAACTGTAATTCTTCTAAAATTTAATCATTTTTTTCTTGACATTTTTACATAAAATTATTCAAAACTTTATCAATCAAATATAAAAAAAAAACTTAAATATTATTAGTTTTACAACAATTAAAATTACAAAGTTCTTCGAGAAATCAATTATTTAAATAGGTATACAAAAATAAATACTTTACTGAAAAAATTGAATATTTGTCAAATTTTATTAAAAATAATTGAAATTAAATTAAATTAAGTTAATTTAGTAATTGAATCCCTCTGTGAAAACTATATTTCTGAAAGTAATAAATAAAAATGAAAAAATAAATTTTTTAAAAATACAAATTCAATTGCTTAGAAGAAAATTTAAGTTCGTACGTGGAATTGAACAATTTATTTATTATTTATAAAAATAATTAAATTCTTGCAACGAATTTTATTAAAATTTTTAAAAATAATTGAAGTTCTGTGCAAAAATTTGTTATTTTTAAAAATAATTGAATTTCTGAGAAGGATTTTATTAATTATAAAAATACTTGAATTCTTGCAATAAATGTTATTAAAATTTTTGAAAATAATTGAATTTCTGTAAAAAATGTTGATATTTTTGAAAATAATTGAATTCTTGCAACGAATTTTATTAAAATCTTTAAAAATAATTGAATTTCTGTAAAGAATTTTTTTTTTTTATTTTTGAAAATAATTGAATTTGTTGAGAAGGATTTTATTATTTATAAAAATAATTGAATTTCTGAGAAGGATTTAATTATTTATAAAAATAAATTAATTCTTGCAACGAATTTTATTAAACTGTTTAAAAATAATTGAATTTCTGTAAAAAATTTTGTTATTTTTGAAAATAATTGAATTTCTGATAAAGAATTTTATTATTTATAAAAATAATGAAATTCTTGCAACGAATTTTATTAAAATCTTTAAAAAATAATTGAATTTCTTTAAAAAATGTTGTTTTTTTTTAAATAATTGAATTTCTTAGAAGGATTTTATTATTTTTTATAAAAATAATTGAATTCTTGCAACGAATTTTATTAAAATTTTTAAAAATAATTAAATTTCTGTAAAGAAATTTTTTTTTATTTTTGAAAATAATAATTGAATTTGTGAAAAGGATTTTATTATTTATAAAAATAATTGAATTCTTGCAACGAATTTTATTAAAATCTTTAAAAATAATTGAATTTCTTTCAAAAATTTTGTTATTTTTGAAAATAATTGAATTTCTAAGAAGGATTTTATTATTTATAAAAATAATTGAATTCTTGCCTTCGAATTTTATTTAAATTTTTAAAAATAATGAAATTTCTGAGAAGGATTTTATTATTCATAAAAAAAAATTTAACTCTTGCAAAGAATTTTAATAAAAATCTTTTTAGATAGTTGAATATCCGTGAAAATTTTATTCCTTATGAAAATAATTGAATGTTTGCAAGGAATTTTATAAAGATTTTTTTTTAAATAATTGATTTCTTTTGGGAAATTTTTTTTGAAATAGTAAATATTTGAAAATAATTATTCAATAGTTTGAAAGAATATTATTAAAATCTGTTGAATTGTTTCTAACAATTTTATTAAAATTTTTTAGAGTAGTTTTTTTATTCCATTTATTAGTGAATTTAAATTACTGCAAATTTTCAAACAGAAAAAAGTTGTTTATAGTGTCACAAGTCTAAAAAAAAGTATCCAAATAGAAGCAGATGGTAAAAAAAATTATAGTAAATAGTAGTAGTATTATAGAAAATAGTTTTATTAGATGAGTACGAAGCCTGTTATAAAATTATTACCTACAGTATATTAAACATTTAAAAACTTATTTACGTATATTTTTAAAATCAAATTATTAGCTTACGATATTCAAGAAATGTTTGAGGAAATGAAAGCTATTTAGCCATAAATTACTTTGCATAAGATATATATATATATTGACACATAAACAAAGTTGTTGGCTGCTTGGAACGTAGATTTCGTTAAATTGATCGCTAGTTAATAATAAATTTAGTACATAAGTATTCCAAGCTATGATCAACTTTATAGAATTTTAAAAAAATACAATTTTTCTCACTTTCAGTTTTAAACTAATTTATCCTACATAGTAGTCCTAAAAGGAAATTTTAAAATAAAACTAGAGAAGCTATTTCTCAATGGATGCAACGTTGACCACAAATGGGTTAATTTAATTAAATTTTCCGAATACATATTATATAGTTTTCAAACTAAATTTCCTTGATGCGGAGAACTTTGAAAACTCAATGAACCTTTTCATTTAGTTGAAATTTACATTTTGAAAGAAATTACATTAAATTAGGTAGGTAATGTACAGTCAATGCATTTCAAACGCAATTTCATACTAAATATGTAATTATAAATTTTTTGTGTAAGAATTACTAATCATAGAGCGCAAGATTAATTAATCCGCTTTTATGTTATGCAGAAGAAGAAAAAACAGCACACAAACTGAAGGACTCGAAATGATTAATAAAAACAAAAGGCAAGGCCTCTTTCCCTGACCTATATTCACAAAATCATCTACTAGCGATGAACAATGTTCCGAATTTGCTTAAGGTGAATATGTAATTAAATTAGAATTACGTAAAGTAATCTCGGCAACGACAACAAACGCATTGCCGCAAGAGGATAATTAAGTGACATTGCATTACTTATTATGGTCGTGCCTCCTCTACGAACCAAGAACGGTTCATAATAATTATTTGACTAACGATAGTTTAAAAATTGCACGGCAATTAGTTTTGAATCCCCCTTCGCTCATTATGATTGTAATTTAACTGCAATTTACACATCGTTGGTCTTCAGGTGTGTACGGACCGTTTTTCTCCTGTATTTTGCCAACTTTGATGATATCGTCAAAAAATAATCCGCGATTTACAGTTAGTGTAGCAAGTGAGTGTGCCTTTTTTTCCTGGCGGATAATAATTGTGGAAAAAGAAATACACGCCTCGGAATTCTGTTAGATGATTTCATGGTTCACAGACAAGATAAATCTCATTCAGAGACTCTTTAGTGTCCATAAAGTTCAGTCACGCTATATGCATACATTAAAATTGAAAACTCCACGACGCTTATGCTTTTTTCACGAATACGTCAAGTTGATAATTGTATTTTCTCTTAACCCCTATTGTTTTTAGGAAAATGCAATTCCGGCTCGTCAATTTTAGTGCATATACTAAATTGTAGGATTTTTGATGTCAAAACCGTACTTGAAAATCATATTTGAGTATGAAGTCTGCTTATGTTAGCTCAGGGCTCGAACCAGTGAAAGTATTTAAAAATTTTAAATACACGGAGAAACTTTTTCTTCTAATATTGAATATATTTGGTTATCTTTATTCTAAAAGTACGTTAGAATGTGAGGATTTTTCATGCGTTGTGCTAATAATTTCAACATTAATACGAAAATATGATAAGTTCGTTATATATTAAGCAACCTTCGGTGTACAAAAATTACTATCTGCATTAGAAATAGTCTTATTTTTCTTTAGAAAAGAATAAAATGCTAGTTTTTGTTTGTGAAATAATACGGTAATTCTAACCTTTTTTCCACATATAGATAGAATATATAACAGACATTCTAACGTAACATACCAATTTTGGAAGGACTGCGGGCGGACTTAACCGATTTCGCCCGAGCATCACCGAGTCCATCACCTGACGTCGCGAACTAACCCTAATGTTTTCGAAGTTGAAATTCACACGTGTATGAAAGAAAAAAACCTTTTATTAATAAACGTGAATGTCTCCTCATGCCAAATTAAATTCAAGAACTGTTCCTCAATATAACATAATTTTTTTCACGACTTTTACTTATTTACATAATTTGATTAGTAAGTTATTTTAAAAAATGCTCTCTCTCGAAGGCACATATTTTTCCACTCGTTTAATATATAAGGACGATTCAGCTGTGTACTTCTAACGAATCGTGCGATCTTTCGGTTTCCGTGACCAATCGTCGTGTCTTTACTTGCGTGTGCGTGTGTGCGTTAATAATATAGGTTAGGTTCTTACGTCGTGTTAAATATATTTACCTACAGTTACAGTGACATACACTAATGCCATCTACCATCAGATCCAAGTATCACTATCGTCTCTATGAGTATCTATAGACAATTAATTTGTTGTGTTTCTTTTTAATTCATGGCTTTCCCAACTTTGCAAAAATTATTATTTTCTTTCTAAAACAACATACTAATTTTCGTTAGTTTCCTTATGAAGAACTGTAAAATATATACTGAATGAGTGTTTTTGATAGTCTCAATAGCAATTTCTATAACCTATGTCGTTTTTCCCTTGAATCTAACCTAACATACTAAAATGTCTCACCAGTTTTAAGAATTAGTGGTATTAAAAGTTTCTCCGTGTACGGACTTACGGACCAAAAATGAAAAATTACGGACCAATTACTGACAAAACTATAAACATTCCGATTCACATAAGACAGCATTTTACATAAAACTATAAAATCTATTTTTTATATTGAATTTTTTGAATTTTAATATAAAACATGAAGAAATCGATCACTCCGAGTCTTCGACTCGGAGTGATCGATTTCTTCATGTTTTATAATAGTTAATAATAACTCAAGAAATTTTAACTGAAAATTATTAAATATAATCAATTTAAAGAAGAATTTCTTTAAATCGATTATATTTAATAATTTTCGAAAAAGTTCTTTGACAATTTTCAAATTCATTTCTTTATAATATTCAATTTTACCAAATTTCACTTATTCACTAATATACTTCAACTTTAAATAATAAAAAAAAAATTAAATTAAACTTTTTCAAAAAATTAATTGCAAAATTCAATTATATTTCTAAAAAATTCATGGTATGATTTAAATATTCAATTATTATCTAAAATTTTAACTGAAATTTATTTTAAAATAAACTTTTAATAAAAAATTTACAAGAAATAAATTATTTAAATACAAACATAGATAATTTATTGAATAATTGAATGTTTCTTAAAATTCAATTACGACAAAAAATTTTATCAAGAATTTTTAAATAATTAAATTCTTTCGACAAATTTTAATAACATTTTTAAGTATAATTACTACATTTTTCGAGAAAATTGGATTAAAATTGTATTAAAAATAAATAAAATTCTGCGATAAGTTTTATTCTCTATGAAAATGATTGTATTTTTTCATCGAATTTTATTAAAATTTTTTTAAAAAATTTATTTATTATTCATAAAAATAATTGAAATGTTGCAACGAATTTTATTAAAAATTTTCAAAATAATTGAATTTCTGAGATGGATTGTATTATTTATTAAAATAATTGACTTTTTGCAACGAATTTCATTAAAATTTTTAAAAAATTAAATTTCTAAGAAGGATTTTATACTTTATAAAAATAATTGAATTCTTGCAACGAATTTTATTAAAATTTTTAAAAATAATTGAATTTCTGAGATGGATTTTATTATTTTTAAAAATAATTGAAATATTGCAACGAATTTTATTAAAATTTTTGAAAATAATTGAATTTCTGTAAAAAATTTTGTTATTTTTGTAAATAATTGAATTTTTGCAACGAATTTTATTAAAATTTTTAAAAAAATTAAATTTCTAAGAAGAACTTTATTATTTATTAAAATAATAATTTTTTGCAACGAATTTTATTAAAATTTTTAAAAAAATTAAATTTCTAAGAAGGATTCTATTATTTATAAAAATAATTAAATTTCTGAGATGGATTTTATTATTTTTAAAAATAATTGAAATGTTGCAACGAATTTTATTAAAATTTTTCAAAATAATTGAATTTCTTTGATGGTTTTTATTATTTTTAAAAATAATTGAATTTCTGTAAAAATTTTTGTTATTTTTGTAAATAATTGAATTTCTGAGATGGATTTTGTTATTTATAAAAATAATTAAATATTGCAACGAATTTTATTAAAATTTTTAAAAATAATTGAATTTCTGTAAAAAATTTTGTTATTTTTGTAAATAATTGAATTTTTGCAACGAATTTCATTAAAATTTTTAAAAAAATTAAATTTCTAAGAAGGATTTTATTATTTATATAAAAAATAATTGAATTCTTGAAACGAATTTTATTAAAATTTTTAAATAATTAAATTTTTGTAAAAAATTTTGTTATTTTTGTAAATAATTGAATTTCTAAAATGGATTTTATTATTTATTAAAATAATTGAATTTCTACATAGAATTTTATTAAAATTTTTAAAAATGATTGTATTTCTGTAAAAAATTTTGTTATTTATAAAAATAATTGAATTCTTGCATAGAAATTTATTAAAATTTTTAAAAATAATTGAATTCTTGCAACAAATTTTTTAAGAATAATTGCATTTTTCGAGGAATTTATTTAAAATTGTATTAAAAATATTTGAAATTCTGCGATAGAAATAATTGAATTCCTAAAAAAAAATATTTTTGAATATAATTGAATGTTTGCGTAGAATTGTATCAACAAATTTTGTTTAATGATAAAATTTTGTGATAAATTTTATGAAAATAGTAAATATTGAAAATCATTGAATTGTGAAAAACTTTTGAAAATAATTGAAATGTAGCAATGAATTTTTATTTAAATTTTTGAAAATAATTGAATTTTTGGTGAAAACTTTTGCTATTTATATAATAAAGATAATTGAATTCTTGACGTGATATTTGTTAAAATTTTTGAAAATAATTGAATTCCTACGAAGAATTTTATTACTTTTGAAAATAATAACTGAATTCTTGTGATGAATCAATATTCATCAGAAGAATTCAGTTATTATTTTAAAATAATTGAATTTTGGAAAGAATTTTGTTAAAATATTCATTCTTGTCAGAAATAGAAAAAAATGGTAGGTTTTTATTAAAATTCGTGGTAACTTTATAGTTTATTGGACAAACAAAAAAGAACCCAAAAATTCAGAATTTTTTTTGAAATCCTTAATTTTTCCCTGATTTTACTGACCAATTCAACTTTTCCTGACTTTTTCCTGAATTCCCTGACCTATGCCAACCCTGTGCATAATTATGGATAATAAAGATTGTTTTTCTTTTTTAATAACGTTACGAACTTCTGCTTCATTATTTAAAATAAATTAGAAACCGACATTGATTTTACATACCATCAATTTTCTTTGAGTAACAAAAAACAAAGCCTTACATGAGAAGAAGTTCAAAGCAGCATTTATCAATTTCTCTGATTTATAACAAAGTATATAAGAAAATTCTCATCGGAAACTATAAATTTTATTCTATTAAAATGAAATAATTTTCAGGAAATTCTGAAAGAAAATTGTACCGATTAATTAAATTTCTGCAGTATACATAATGATGATAGTGAATTTTGAACTGTAGTCTGTACGTTCTCTTTTTTTTTTAATACTACCCAGTGAGAAATTGCCAATAGACTTTAATCGGTCCAATATCGGTCCAATATTGGTTGCCGTGCTGGGCGCCGATTGACTCCCAATATTGGACCAATATGGGCTGATGCTTGGGATGTAACGGCATCGCCAATCATCGGTTGTCAATATTGGTCCAATATTGGCCGAATATTGGCAACCAAGAGAAAAAAAATTTTTTAAATAAATTTTTTTTAATTAAATAATAATAATAAAAAATTAATGTTTATAATTTTTGTTTAATATATTTATTTGTTTAATTATTTATTTTTAATAATTCATGTAAATAATAAATAATTTATTATTTATAAATTATAATTATTTAAAAATGCAGCAGCTATTAGAAAATAGCATTCTGCAAAAAAATTCTATCATTGAAAAATCAATGATAGGCGAGATAAATCCGCGTCTTTAAATAGATTCGCAGATGATAGACAAGAGATATCCGCGTCATTAAACGGATTCGCAGATATACTCTGGTCTCGTGACGAATCTCTCGATACTTATATACACTGGAGTCGCCGTGTCAGTTGCGAGAACGGTTACAGCGTCCCTCTTGCGGCAGAGATAAGAATTGTCACGTAAACTGCGGGTATAATAAGGCGGTCGGTAAAGCGATTTAGCAGTTTACGTGACAATTCTTATCTCTGCCGCAAGAGGGACGCTGTAACCGTTCTCGCAACTGACACGGCGACTCCAGTGTATATAAGTATCGAGAGATTCGTCGCGAGACCAGAGTATATCTGCGAATCCGTTTAATGACGCGGATATCTCTTGTCTATCATCTGCGAATCTATTTAAAGACGCGGATTTCTCTCGCCTATCATTGATTTTTCAATGATAGAATTTTTTTGCAGAATGCTATTTTCTAATAGCTGCTGCATTTTTAAATAATTATAATTTATAAATAATAAATTATTTATTATTTACATGAATTATTAAAAATAAATAATTAAACAAATAAATATATTAAACAAAAATTATAAACATTAATTTTTTGTTATTATTATTTAATTAAAAAAAAATTTATTTAAAAAATTTTTTTTCTCTTGGTTGCCAATATTCGGCCAATATTGGACCAATATTGAAAACCGATGATTGGCGATGCCGTTACATCTCAAGCATCAGCCCATATTGGTCCAATATTGGGAGCCTTTATTGGACCGATGATCGGTCTCTTGGCTCCCAATATTGGACCGATATTGGACCGGTGAGAAATTTCTCACTGGGTAAAAGGTGTAATCAACTTTCGAGAAAAGTGAGGTAAAAGAGACTTGTCAACTTGTTAGAATTTCAAAAGTCTGTCTAATAGCTTCGGAAGACATACGAGTGTCTTCTTTCCCATTTAGATTGAATCTGCATTGTTCACAAGAGGACTTCCGCTGAGAATCGGAACGCGACTTGCGATTGATATTAGCGTTGAAAGTGTTGCGAGTAACCATTGCATCATTTTAATGCGTATAGAGCCTTGTTGTTCCAAAAGCAGTTAACGACGTACTCCATGTCTGCCTGCGTGATGGCATGAAAGAAAATATTTGCAAGAGCAGTGAATGGCTGGGTCCACATTCTATCTCGAGATCCTTTCACGCAACGCATTTTCCAATCAAGTCCTCGCTTAACGAACCATCGTCTTCGACAACAAAAATTTTAGTTTCTTTATAATCTTCAAATCATCATCATCATCATCATTATATCAAACTGTCAATTTTTACAGCTAAGGCAAACTATATCATGTAAATATTCTAGCATTTATTTCGATTTCAATAAAATTTTTATACAATTTTATTAAAGTTTAAAATAAATTCTTAAACATGAATTATAACTGACAAAAATTCCATTCTATAATTTATTTTCCTCACTTTTTCCTAATTTTCATCAAAAATATTAACTTCTTTCTTATCCTACTCCTAATAAATTGAATTCCTACAAACGAATTTTATTATTCATGAAAGAATTTAAATATTTATAAAAATAATTTAATTCTTGGGAAGATTTTCATAAAATTTTTTAAATAATTCATTTCTTTCGACTAATCTTATGCATATTCTAATTTAAATAATTGAATTCCTGACAAATTTTTATTATTCACGAAAAGAATTGAATTTTTACAAAGATTTTTACAAAAAATTTTATGAAAATAATTGAATTTTGCAAAGAATTTTATTAAAATAACTCTAAATAATTGAATTTTCGGAAATAATTTTTTTATTCATCGACAAAATTGAATTCTTTAGAAGAATTATTTAAATGTATAAATAATTGAATTGTCGGGAAGAATTTTATTAAAATGTAAAAGAATAATTGAATTATTTCAAAAAAATTTAATTAAAATTCTATTTAAAATAATTGATTTCGTTCGAACAATTTCATTAAAATATTTGAAAATAATTGAATTCCTGTGAAAAATTCTAATATTTATGAAAAAAATTGAATTCTTCCAGAAAATTTTAATTAAACATTTTTTTCAATAATTGATGTTTTCCAGGACTTGAAATTAAATTTTTAAGAATAATTCCATTTTTTAAACAATTCCTGTAAAATTGTATTAAAAATAATTGAATTCCTACGAACGATTTTCAAAGAATTTTTAAAAATAATTGAATTTTTGCGTGATAATTTTGTTATTTGTAAAAAGAATTGAATTTTGCGAAAACTTTTATTAAAATTCCTAAAAATAATTGAATTTTCAAGAATAATTTTGTTTTGTTAAATAATTGAATTCTTCTAATAAATTTTAAAGAATCATTTATTTAAATAATTGATTTTTTCAAGGAATTTAAATTCAATTTTTAAGAATAATAAATTACATTTTGTTAGAAATTCCTGTAAAAATTGTATTATTTATGAAAATAATTGAAAACTTGCAAAGAATTTTATTATTTACGAAAATAATTGAATTCTTGCGAACGATTTTATTAGAACTTCAAAAATAATTAAATTTCCACAAAACATTTGTAAGTTTTAAAAATAATTAAAATCTTGTGATGAATATTGTTATTTATGAAAATAATTAAATTTTTCAAAGAAGTTTATTCAAATTTTTAAGAATAATTGAATTTCAGAGACAGATTTTATTATTTATAAAAATAATTGAATTTCTATAAACTATTTTGTTACTTTTGAAAATAATTGAATTCCTGAGAAGGATTTTATTATTTATAAAAATAATTGAATTCTTGCATCGAATTTTATTAAAATTTTTAAAAATAATTAAATTTCTATAAACAATTTTGTTACTTTTGAAAATAATTGAATTTCTGAGAAGGATTTTATTATTTATAAAAATAATTGAATTCTTGCAACAAATTTTTTTTAAAACTTTTAAAAATAATTGAATTTCTTTAAAAAATTTTGTTATTTTTAAAAATAATTTAATTTATTCTTTGGTAAGAATTTTATTAAAATCTAAAAGAATAATTGAATTATTGCACAAAAATTTTAATTAAAATTGTTTTTAAAATAATTGATTTCTATCGAACAATTTTATTAAAATATTTTAAAATAATTGAATTCCTGTAAAAAAATTCGAATACTTTTGTAAATAATTGAATTCTTCTAATGAATTTTAAAGAATCAATTATTTAAATAATTGATTTTTTCAAGGAATTGAAATTAAATTTTTAAGAATAATTAAATTTTTTAAGCAATTCCTGTAAAATTGTATTAAAAATAATTGAAATCATGCGATGAATTTGAAAATAATTGAATCGTTGCTAAGAATTTTATTAAAATTTTCAAAAACAATTTAATGCCTTAGAATTTTCTTATTTATGAAAATAATTGAATTTCTGTGAAAAATTTTGTTATTTTTGAAAATAATTGAATTCTTCAGAAGAATTTTATAAAAATTGTTTTAAATAATTTTTTTTTTGAATTATAATACATATATGAAAATTTTATTATAATTAATTGAATTCTTGTGAAAAACTTTATTTGTAAAAATAATTAAATTTTTCGATTAATTAATTTAAAATAGTATTAAAAATAATTGAAATTTTTCGATGAGTTTTATTATTTATGAAAGTAATTTAATTCTTGCCAAGAATTTTAGAAAAATATAAAAAAAATTTCTATGAAAAATGTTATTTAAAGAATTTGATTATAATTTTTGAAAATACTTTTTTGATTTCTAGTATTATCGAATTTAATGTAGTGGAAATTAAAAAAAAACAAAAATAATAGCTTTTAGTGTCTGAAACCTAAAAAAAAGTACCCAAATAGTAGCATAACACAAAAAAGTAATAAATAGTAGGTTTTAGTAGATGAGTTGTCACAAAAATTTAATTTTGTTTTTCTCTGATTTCCAGACAAAATTTTGATTTTTCCTGTGACCCAAAAAAAATATTTCCATTCACTCTAAAAATTATTAGATACTAAAAAAATGCTCAAAAAAAAAATGTTAAAATGTTACATTTATTTACAATACTCTTTAATTGTAGAATTATTCAAAAACATCAGTAACTTCTGTTTTAATGAAATATTTAATCATTATTATTTTTCCATAAGTCATAAAAAATTCCAAAACATACAGTGGCTTCAGTAAACCTCTATAACGTATACTCATTATTATTTTTTCATAAGTCACAAAAAATGTGAAACATACAGTGGCTTCAGTAAACCTCTAACGTATGCACGAAGCTAGAATCGATCGGTACACGAGGCAGTGTAAGAAATGATAAGAGAAGAGAATGGTGAGTGACAAAACAAAAAAAATTGCTCACCCAACTGCTTTGACGCATATTGCTGCAGCAGACGCGTCCGTTTCTTCTCATAACCCTTTTGCGTTATGTCCCCTGAAACACATAAAGACAAAAATGAGAATGCTGTGTACTCTCAAAAACTCGGATCATCAAGAAACTTTTGAATATTAAGCATAGTGACAAACTGCAATAAAAAAGGGAATTATTAATGGGAGGAAAAAAAGTTTTCCAGTGCACATGTGAAATTAATGAGATCGTCGCATATGAAAAACAAGGCACTTGTTCAGCTTCCTTCACGTATACACTAGAAAAGCTGCCATCTCAAGGCAATCAAGGAATTCACACCCAGCTATTACACAGCAATTTTATTTTTTATGATGCTTTGCATTTGAAAATATTATAGCAAACAAATATGTAAAATAACAAAACGTAATCAAGATGACATAAAATATTCTGTAAATTTAAATCAGGTAAAAATGACTCATTTAGAAACAAAACGTTAATCAATAATTCGAGTACAGTTATGTTTATGTATTTCTTTTTCTACTCATTATTTTGTAAAAAATAATTTATTTTCAGTTAAAAAAACAATCAGGGTTCCTACATAAATCCGAATTTAAAATTCCATACCTTTTCCATGATTTCCAGGTTAAATTTTTAGGAAATTCCAGTGGAATTTTAAATTTAATTTCCACGTCGTGTAATAAAAATATATTATATCTTAAAATTTCTAATTGAATTTCTATTCAAGAGAAAAAATGGAAAGCAGGAAAAAAAATATTTAATAATCTCCACCCTTTGGTAAAAAATTAAGAATTTTTAAAAATTATCAAAAATTCAAAAAACCGAATTTCTTAAAATTCAACATTTTCTCTTCTGTTTTATGGCATTTAGCTTCAACATTTTTGGGCTTTTCAAAAACACTTTACTTATTTAATTTTCTTCGCACTTTGGTAGAAAATGAAAAAATTTTAAACTATCAAAACTTCAAAAAACTGAATTTCTTAAAATTTAACATTTTTTCTTCTGTTTTATGGCATTTAGCTTCAATATTTTTGTGCTCTTCAAAAACACTTCACTTATTTAATTTACTCCCACCTTTGGTAAAAAATCTAAAATCCCGTGTAGAAATCACCATGCTATGCCTAAAATGATTATTGGCCCTAGCTTGGACCTAACTTGGCAACCCCTTTTTATATACCCTGGGCTGGTCCTAACTTGGTACTAGCTAGGAGATCCAGTTATGACTTAGAAAAATTTTTAGGAAAATAAAGTGTCAAAATTGATACATGAAAAACATGTAAAAATTGATAAATATTCTCAATTAATATTTATAAAATTAATTGATAATCATATTTGTTTAAACAATTTATTGTTTGACATAAATCAGAAAATTATACAAATACTATAAAATAAAGTTAATTTATTAATTTATTAATTCAGCAATTGTTTAAACAAATAATTGTTATTTACTAACTTTTTACACAATCAACCTAGAAACTAGCAGTTTTTTCTAATTTTGCAATAAGTAAATACTCAGATTAGTTAATTGCAAAGTTTTAAAAGACTACAAGTGTCTAGACGCTTTATTGTCTTAAGAATTAATAAATAACAACAATTTTTTGTTTAAACAAATGCTGAATTGTTAAAATTATAAATTATCTTCATATTTCACTACTCAAGTGTAATAATCGCGAAGTTAAATAAAAAACTGCAAATTTTTAAGTAATTTGTTACAAAAGTTAATAAAACAGCAAAATTTATTTATTTATTTAAACAGATACAGACTGTAATATAATTATCATTAGTAAAATATATTTCTAATTTCGTTCGCTGATTTTAAGTTTCGTTTAAGTTGCTGCTAAACACTAAGAGATATTGCAATTCGAATGTGGGCTGACCCACCCAGGTCCAACCCAGGACCTACCTGGGTTTCCTAGTTTCATTAGCAAAAATTTCTAAGTCCAAGTCTAAAAAATTTTTTGCAACAAAAAATTAATGCTTAAAATGATTTAGAATAATGAAAGACGTGTTTTTAACATAAATTTTTTTGACATTTTTTTAAAAAGTGGATTACCCGCTTAATTAATTAGGAAAAATTTCCAAGTCCAAAAGAGGAATATTTTTTTTAGACCAAGAAATTAATGTTAAAAATGATTGAGAACAATCAAAAACCTGTTTTTAACGAAAATGTACAGATATTTTTTTTCTTGATATAATATAAAAATATTAATTTTTGATTTTTTATATTTGGATATTATTTTATTATTATTGTTGTTTTTAAACTATTTTTTTTATTTATTATCGTGTATTAGTGTCAATAATTACTATATTGAATCATCAAAAGCAAGTCAACAAGTCACTGACAATAAAAATTTTAATCTCAACTAGTTTCATTAGCATAGTGGTTAGGGCGTTAGTCTCGTAGTCCGTAGGTCGTAGGTTCGATTCCCGCGTGCGCTAGATTTTATTTACTTCTTAGGTTTGCGTTTATTCCGATTTTTCTGCATTGTATTCGTATAAGTATGCAATTTAATGATTATATATACTGTAAAATAATTTAATTAACAAATTTCTAATTTTTTTCAAATTTTTAATGTATATATTAGAGGAATATATATTAATCTCTGCATATACTAACATTATTTATGAATTAGCTTTTGGTCATCATTTAATTGAAAAAAATAATAATTAATTAAAACTAATACTTATTATTAATAATTAAGGTTATTTCTTTAACAAATATTATAAACTAATTAAAATTATAATGAAATAGAAAATACTGTCTGAGATGGTCCTTTCTAGGTCCTAAAATGGACCCATAAACTGGTCCTAACTAGGCTCCCAAGTTAGGACCAGGCTAGAATCGAATCACCAGCCATTGTTGGTCCAACCTACACTGCCAACCTAGGACCAAGCTATTAACAGGGCAAAATAGGTAGGACCTGGCTAGGACCAATTTTCATTTTCCACACGGGATTTCTTAAAATTATCAACAATTCAAAAAACCGAATTTCTTAAAATTCAACATTTTTTCTTCATTTTTATGGCATTTAGCTTCAATATTTTTGTGCTCTTCAAAAACACTTCACTTATTTAATTTTCTTAACCCTTTTGTAAAAAATTAAAAATTTTTAAAAATTATCAAAAATTCAAAAACCCGAATTTCTTAAAATTCAACATTTTCTCTTCTTTTTTAATGGTATTTAGCTTCACTATTTTTGGGCTCTTGAAAAAAACTTTACTTATTTAATAGTCTCCACTTTTTGGTAAAAAATCTGAAATTGTCAAAAATTATCAAAAATTCGAAAAACCGAATTTCTTAAAATTCAACATTTTTTCTTCTGCTGTATGGCATTTAGCTTCAATATTTTTGTGCTCTTAAAAAATACTTTACTCATTTAAATTTCTCCACCCTTTGTTAAAAAACTAAAAATTTGTAAAAATTTTCAAAAATTCAAAAAACCGAATTTCTTAAAATTTAACATTTTTTCTTCTGTTTTATGGCATTTAGCTTCAATATTTTTGTGTTCTTCAAAAACACTTCACTTATTTAATTTACTCCCACCTTTGGTAAAAAATCTAAAATTTCTTAAAATTATCAACAATTCAAAAAACCGAATTTCTTAAAATTCAACATTTTTTCTTCATTTTTATTGCATTTAGCTTCAATATTTTTGGGCTTTTCAAAATCACTTTACTTATTTAATAGTCTTCACTTTTTGGTAAAAAATCTGAAATTGTCAAAAATTATCAAAAATTCGAAAAACCGAATTTCTCAAAATTCAACATTTTTTCTTCATTTTTATGGCATTTAGCTTTAATATTTTTGTGCTCTTAAAAAATACTTTACTCATTTAAATTTCTCCCACCTTTGGTAAAAAATTTAAAATTTCTTAAAATTATCAAAAATTCAAAAAACCGAATTTCTTAAAATTCAACATTTTTTCTTCATTTTTATGGCATTTAGCTTCAATATTTTTGGGCTCTTCAAAAACACTTTACTTATTTAATAGTCTCCACTTTTTGGTAAAAAATCTGAAATTGTCAAAAATTATCAAAAATTCGAAAAACCGAATTTCTTAAAATTCAACATTTTTTCTTCTGCTGTATGGTATTTAGCTTCAATATTTTTGTGCTCTTAAAAAATACTTTACTCATTTAAATTTCTCCACCCTTTGTTAAAAAACTAAAAATTTGTAAAAATTTTCAAAAATTCAAAAAACCGAATTTCTTAAAATTTAACATTTTTTCTTCTGTTTTATGGCATTTAGCTTCAATATTTTTGTGCTCTTCAAAAACACTTCACTTATTTAATTTACTCCCACCTTTGGTAAAAAATCTAAAATTTCTTAAAATTATCAACAATTCAAAAAACCGAATTTCTTAAAATTCAACATTTTTTCTTCATTTTTATGGCATTTAGCTTCAATATTTTTGGGCTTTTCAAAAACACTTTACTTATTTAATAGTCTCCACTTTTTGGTAAAAAATTTAAAATTTCTTAAAATTATCAAAAATTCAAAAACCCGAATTTCTTAAAATTCAACATTTTCTCTTCTTTTTTAATGGTATTTAGCTTTATTGTTTTTAAACTCTTCAAAAACACTTTACTTATTTAATAGTCTTCAACCCTTGGTATAAAATTTAAAATAATTAAAAATTATCAAAAATTCGAAAAACCGTTTTTTTTTAAATTCAACAATAATTGAATTTTGCAAAATAATTGAATTTCTAGAATGAATTTTATTATTTATAAAGATAATTGAAATTTTGACAAGAATGTTATTAAAATTCTTTGCAAATAATTGAATTTCTGCGAAGAATTTTATTACTTTTGAAAATAATTGAATTTTTAGGATGAATTTTAATAAAATTTTTTAGAATAATTACATTTTTCGAAAAATTCCATTAAAATTTGTATTAAAAATAATTGAAATTTTACGATGAGTTTTATTATTTATGAAAATAAATGAAAACCTATAAAGTATTTTATTATTTATGACAATAATTGAATCACTGTAAAAAAAATTTGATTATTTATGAAAATAAATGAAAACCTATAAAGCATTTTATTATTTATGAAAATAATTGAATCACTGTAAAAAAAATTTGATTATTTATGAAAATAATTGAATTATTGCGAAGAAATTTATAAAAAATTGGTAAATAATAGAATTCCTGTGAAATTTTTATTTTTTTAATTAATTGATTCAATATTGAAATTTTACAAAATTGAAAATTATAATTTTATGAAAATTGCAAACTCAACTCTTTTAAAATTCAATTAATTTTGAAATATTTATAAAAAAAATCAGGTGTTTATGAATAAGCACATAGAAAACAATAATTTCCCAGGAATCCGATAAAAATTCTCTGACTTTTCCAGGTTTTTTCAAGGTTTAAAAAATTCCCTCACATTTCCAAGTTTACCAAATTACGTGGCAACCCTGGTAATCAGTAAGGTTTTACTGAATGCTAGTAAGATTATTTTACTGATTTCACTGTAAAAAGAAAGGTACGAATGTAGTACCAATTTTGGCACTAAATCATAATTTGTTTTAGTTTTAATACCGAAATCAGCTCTAATTTAGAACCTTTTTTTTACAGTGTTATTTAGTTGGCGATTTTTCATCATTTTTTTTATCATTATCAACTTTCTCTAATTCAAATTTATGGAGAGCATATATCCATATGGAAAGAATTCCGAAAAATTGCATAAACAATTCCGGAAATTTTCACAGAATTTTTCCTCTTGGGTTATATACATATTATAAGAAGGTAAAAGTGGTTAAAGAAATGCAGTTACTAGACAAACAGAATACTGTCTCTGTAACAAAATTCCTGGTTTTACGGTTCAAACCTTATCAGGAAGGTGCAAAGAGAAAAAAAAATTCTTACCTATTTGGTACCTACTCGAATTGTTAAAACAGAATTAACAAAATTTTATTAAATCGAAAAGCTAACTGTTCGAATGCCCATTTGCCATTTTATAGAGAAACTGAAAATTCGAATGCTCATTTCATCGAAAAACTATAAGTTCGAATGTTTATTTAAATAATAACTAAATATGTCCAAAGTGCTACACCCTTTTCTGTCAACCAGGTCAATCAGAAATTTAGCTTTTCCAAATTATGACATAAAACTTTTACGATCTTCTTATCCCAGAAAGAAATATGTAATAGAACATAAGACGAATATCTTATTTCCTATATGTATAGTAATTTATATTAGTCTCCAAATTGGAGCACAGTATAGAAACATCTATGAAAACTGTTGCAAACTTTGCAAACTTTGCAAAACTTGGCATTATCGCCAAATGTATAAAAATATTAAAAATACAGTTTTAAGAACTCTATTCCTGAATTATTAAAATATAGAGAAAAGATAAAATTCATTTCCGTTGAAACGCATCCAAAGAAAGCAGGCAATAAAGCATAACAAGAAATTGTAACGTTGAAAATAGTAGTTATGTATACGGTTAAATATTAAAATTGAATAAAGATTTAATGATGAAGTGGTAAAGTGTTGAAACTATAATTTCATTGCCGTTTTGATGAACAAGTAATAACGAGGAATGTTCCTGAGGAACACGAGCTATAAATTCGACGAGACGGTCACTTATCATTTACTTTTTAGCCGCACATATTATAAGCTTTTAGTTTGCTTTCCAATCTCACGATCGGCTCATCCTTACTCCGATACGTCGGTTTCTAAGATTGTAACAACCAGCACTGATTCGAGACACTGCCAGAGTTAGCAACCATAACTCAAACACGCGATCATTTACAAGTTACAGTTACAGTTACCTATCTCTCATACATGCAGAATGTATACACACAGAATGTACTCGGGAGGTTCGTCGATCCATCTATTGATAACTTTAAGTGCCAGTTACGTGCAAGTAGTAATGAATCCGTTGTAATAATCAAAAGCATACTTCTCCTTCTTCTATTTACATCAAACTTGCGACTTTTTCTCCTTTCTTCCTTAAATCATTGATATTCATCAAATATCGGTTTCAAATTACATGTTTCATTCAAAACTAAAGTTATACGGTTGTATTCAAGTGTTGATCAAAATTAATTCTAACTGTAAAACATCTCCAAGGGTATAGCTAAGGTTTCAAGATTTTTAAATTCCATGACTTTTCCAGATAATTATTTTTATTCCAAATATAAAAAATGGTAAAAAAAATTTATAAAATTGTTTTAATTCATCTTTATCTTATATTAGGTTAAAAATGAGATAATTCAATTTGATTAATAATAATCAGTTTAACCAATTAATTACTAATCATTTCTAATTATAGCTCAGATAAAATAGAAGAAACTGCATGAATACAGAGTTTCTATTTTATTTACACAGATAAAAGAGAAATATATAATTATGTAATATTAATTTTACAACAAGATTTTACGGTAATATTTACAAGATTCAGGTAAATTTTCAGGCAAGTTGTTCCAGGCCTCAAATCGACATTAACGAACCAAAAAAGTCGATTAAAAATAGAAAAAATGTCGTTTATTTAATTCAGTGTTGTCACAAAAAATTTTATTTTGTATTTCCCTGATTCTTCACTGATTTCAAATTCAATTAATCACAGCTCAAATAATTTTGCCAAATACAAATTTAAATACTATTCTTATGTCTTTATTAACAGGAAATAAAATAAAAAAAATTTCAACTATAAACCTTCCAAAATTCAATTATTTTTTATAATTTTGAACTAAACTTCATCTCTAAATCAATTATTTTATATTCATTTTTAATAATTTTTCGAAAGTTCTTCGAGAATTCAATTATTTTAATACAAAAATTCAATTTTTTATAATAATTGAAAATGTTCATTTTTATTTTTAAAGATAGGTAGATTATTTTCAAAAATTTTAATAAAGAAATTATTAAAATTAATTTTTTTTTTTAATATTTCTAAACAATCTCCAAAAAATTGAAATTTGGTAAAATCTTTCAAAAAATAATTGAAATTTGGTCAAATCTTTTTAAAAAAAAAGATTAAAATCTAACATTTTTAATCAAAATTTAAAAAAAAAAAGATAAAATTTTTAATTAAAATTTTAAAAAGAAGATAAAATTCAATTACTTTCTACAATTTTGAACTAAACTTTGGTAAAAAAAAATTTGGTAAAATCTTTTAAAAAATAATTGAAATTTGGTAAAATCTTTGAAAAAAAGATTAAAATCTAAAATTTTTAATTAAAATTTAAAAAAAAGATAAAATTCAATTATTTTCTAAAATTTTGAACTAAACTTTGGTAAAAAAAATTTGGTAAAATCTTTGAAAAAAAGATTAAAATCTAAAATTTTTAATCAAAATTAAAAAAAAAAAAAGATAAAATTTTTAATTAAAATTTTAAAAAGAAGATAAAATTCAATTATTTTCTACAATTTTGAACTAAAATTTGGTAAAAAAATTTGGTAAAATCTTTGAAAAAATAATTGAAATTTGGTAAAATCTTTGAAAAAAGATTAAAATCTAAAATTTTTAATTAAAATTTAAAAAAAAGATAAAATTTAATTATTTTCTACAATTTTGAACTAAACTTCATCTCTAAATTAATTATCAATATTAATTTTTAATAATTTTTCGAAACTTCTTCGAGAATTCAATTATTTTAATACAAAAATTCAATTTTTTATAATAATTGAAAATGTCCAATTTTTATTTAATGATATTAGGTAGAATATTTTCAAAAATTTTAATTAAGAAATTCTTAAAATTAATTTTTTATAAATTTTTTAAAATAATGTCCAAAAAATTGAAATTTGGTAAAATCTCTGAATAATAATTGAGTTTTTAAAAAATATAAAAAAAAAATAATCAATTTTTGAAGAATTTTAATAACAAATGATTTCTGAAAAATTACTTTTTTCAAAACTATTTTAATATTATTTTTAGAACGTAATTTTCATTAATTTTCATTTTTATTAAATTTAAATTGAAGATTATTCATTAAAATTTTTGAGAATTCAATTACATTTTCAAAATTTTCAACTAAAATCTTTTAAAAGTTAATTTTCAAAAATTGTAATAAAATACTTGGAAAAATGATTTATTGTCAATTAAATTTTACAAAAATTTCAATTATTCGAAATCTTTTTAATTGTACATATCAAAAATTTAATTAGAAAAATTATTTAAAAATAAATTATCAAAGATGTTTTTATAGTTATGCTGTTCACACTATAAAAATCGAAATAAGTTCCATTTTATACTAAAAAATATGGTATTTTGTCGCAAAATTTGGAAGAAAAGTCGAAAAAGTGCAATTTTTTAATATAGGTCAGTAAAAGTCGAGTTATTTGAAAATAGTCGAAAAAAGTCGAAAATAATATTCGAGGCCTGCAGACTGATTAAAAACTTAAAATTCAAAATTTATAAAAAAAATCGACTGTTATTCAAAACTAATGTATTTCCTGCGGGGTCCCTTTGTTATTAAAAATTGTTATTTCTAGAATAATTTTTACTATTTCGAAAGAAAATTTCTTTATGAAAATTAGAAAAATTTCCTTAAGAAGTAGTAAAACTTACTTTGGAAAAATAACAATTTTCAATAGCGAATTCGAAAAATTCGAAAATAATTCATTCAAGTTCAAGAGATAATTTTAAAAATCATTTAATATAATTCTCTGATTTTTCCAGATTTTTTTTTTTGTTTTTATATAACTGAAAAGTTTAATAAAAAAAATTTCATAACAATTACAGGTTTTTTCAGGACTTTAACAGCCCTGAAAGTTTACTTTTCTACATAGTTTTCTACAAACTATATATATTCAACATACGTTTTATGTAATTTTATGTAATTACAAAATTGCATTCATTAAAACAATATAAAAATAACTATTTTAAAATATTTTAAAAACTTTTCATATTCTTTACGAAATATCTTGAAAGAGTTATTTTACGTGGGTGAAGTTCACAACGTTCACGATTCAAAGATTGGAAAACTTTGCGTGATAGAAAGTTTATTAAAGTGAATTTGAACAGTGAGTTTTAGAATTTAGAATATTCAAAGGTTTACGTAACCGGCAAGTCTTAGGAAGTACAATCTTTTTACATTAATTTATTAAAAATAGCAGGATAATCGTGAATGAATGTACAAAAATTTCTGCACGTTAATCAACATTATTATTGACTCCTGTAATAATTGAAAATGCTTTATAAAATGTATCGTAAATGAAGAAAATGCTACTAAATAATATTCTACAAAAAGATAATAAAAAAAATAGGTTCTATTGAATATTTTCGTAATAGAGTGTTTACAGTATATTTTTAAAAGATTTAAAATAAAAAAATGTTCGTCTTATTGTCAGATTTCTGAAGTCTAAAATTGATAAGAATATAAGATTATCTTTTCAACCAACTTAGTGATTTATTTTCGACTTTTCAGTACCTTTATAGAAACTTTAAAAAAAAATTTTTTTTTATTCATTCATACAATGAAATTAAAAAGTGAGTAAAGTATACCGTGCGCTAACTAACAGTTGAAAAAATGGTACTTGTCATGTAAATAGACTTTGTTTTATGGTGGAGGTTTTAATATTATATGTTCAACCTTTGGGAGGCTTTCAAGTGAAATCTAGAGCAAGATTCTGCTCTACATTCACAAAACTTTTATTTTCTTTTTATTATGTTTCTAATACATATTTAATAAAATTAAGATGTCTGAGTGAAATCCTTCGAAGGAACAAAAAAAAGGGAGATTTCTCTTTGATTAGCAAATTCATCTTTAAGCATAAGGCAATAAAACATGCCTCCAAGAAATATTTATTTTTATTCAAATAAACGATTACCGGTCTATTATATTAAATATGCAAATATTTATTTCTATCAAATAATTTTTAAAAGGCAATTAAATGTCATTTGCTCCAAATACTGAAAACTATTATTTCAATTTAATTGATTTAAATAAAAATTATTTAAACAAAGTATAAATATTTAATTTAGGCAAGTAATCGGTTATTCGAATGAAATATTTAATAGGGTATTGATTGTATTTGAAAAACATTAACTGCCATTTGTGGACCAGTAACAAATTTTTCCCCATCGCTAATCACTGACGATTTTGTTTTTATGGAATAGAAGAATTTTGAAAAGTGGTCTGTAATAAAGACATGAACTTTAAAGACAATTTTACTCAAGTTTGCCTTTCAGTTCGATTAGCATTATAATGTTATAAAATTACCGGACATGTTGGCATTTTATAAAATGTCGAGATGAATTAAGTAAGTTTATAAATACGTTTAATGTTCTTAGGGGATAAACTAAAGAAGGCGGAAATTCAATAATCCAATACACTATGCAAATACATTGACAAAAATAAATTATTTACTTTTATAAATTATTACTGAAGTTTCTAATAAGACACAGCTGAACGAGTTTCCCTGTACGTAACCTTCGAGATATATGAGAAAAGGGATTCCTTTGATAACTATATTTATTGTAAAAACAAAGCTAGGTGGAGTGTACAGATTATTTTATCATTTCCGTCAATTCTGTCCACACCTGAAATTAGTCATTTATGGGTAAGTTTAATTTGTTGCATAATTTTTATTTATCGTTCTTAAAATTATATTTATTCTTGTCTTAATTCTTTACAATTTTTTTTTAAATTAAAAATGGAATTTTGAAATTTAATTAAAATATTGAACAAACTTTTATGTCCGAGTTGATTTTATTGGAAAAGTTAAAATGAAAACCAATTGAAAATCTTTTCTTGAATAAAGAATAAAAGTGTTTATTTAGTAGGTAGAATAAAATCGGAAGACGAAAAGAACTCGTGTATTTTAAAGGCCAGTATTATGCAAGCAATGCATTCTGAAGTTGAGCAATTGTATTTACTCTTTCTATGCGTCAAGAAGGTTTGGTACCAAGGTTAAAAACATTTTTTTTTATAATATATAATACAAATTCTGTTACGAATATCTCACGCCAATCAGAACAATTCTCTTTTTGCCATTAAGATTAAAAAAATAAAACTGTAAATTCTTTTACGTTGAATCGCGGTATAATGAGGATATTCATGTCAGTGGATTGAATATCATCATGTAGATTTTAATTTCGTTTAAAATTCGTAAAGTTGCAAATTTTATAATTTTATATCTTTCTTCCTGAGAAAGTTTTGACTAATTTGAAATTGTTTTTAATTTTCAGAAACCGTAATAAAATATTTAAAACAGAATAAGCCATGCATTCCAGGAAGCAGAACGATCGTCATGGCTGGTGGACCACAGAAAAACTGTACTTTTGTATTTGTTAAAAATCATCTAAAACTCAAAATATTTGAAATAAAAAAAAATTGTTTCGGAGGAAAATAATTCTTACTGCAGGGTCGTCTTCTGAGGGATGAACGTTTCCTAGCTAGATAAACAGGTTGTCCCCTGCAGTTGGCCCTTCTCAATTGGGACTTCCTCCTCAACGGTCGTCTTCTGGGTCCTGCGACTACCTCCGACCTCCTCACACTCGACCTTTGTCCCTCCAATATCAAAACAACAGATCGACTTCTATAACTTTCACTGCTCTCACAATCCACATCTCTTGAGCTGTTTTCTTTCTTATCCACAAAAAGCACCACTTCGGTTTCGCTCTCACTCGACGACAAACATCGATACCTCGATCCAGCACTATTTTTAAACGGAACTTCCACCTCTTTTTTCGAGAGAAAACCCAAAAATTGACTACTCGCAAAATAATTCCCCCCTCGACTAGTCACTGCCATCTCACCACGAAATTCCTCGCAGAATATTTTATCCTCATTAAAATCACTGATTTTCGGTGGCACTCTCTGATCGTCGTCACTCGATATCAGCGAAGTGGTCGAGGACTGTAAGGAAGAATCAACACTTTTCGAATTAAGTTCATTTCTTTTATTCTCCTTCTGATAATTCGTTTTTTCATCTTCTTCGTTTCTCACTCGCTCGTCAAAGTCACCGGACAGAAGTAACTTCCGGTCGTCGAACTCATCGGAGAGATTCGATGACCAGTCGTTGGTTCTCTCCTCGAGGTCACGTCTCTTGAGAAGATCCTCCCCCTGCACGTGATCCTCGGGAAAATATCTGACCTCTCGCCAAACCCTGCCCTTCTGCCTCGCGGAGCGACGCCTCTCAGGAGGCACGAACCACACCGGACTCCCAGGAACCTTGGGCTTCAAGGGACTGGTGGTCACTATTTTCCTCCTTCTCGAGCAGTAGGTTCGTCTTCGCGAGCAGTTCGTCCTCCCTGATCGCCGCATTGATGACGCCGCCGCTGTTCTTTCGAAATAACCCTCCGCACTGACACTCGGCGATGGTTTCGACCCTTTTTTCCGTCTAAACAATCCGTTCCTGGTAGTGACCGCAGCGGCTCGCAAGTCAGTTGTCAATCTAGAGATGGACAGAGAAAAACTAAAACCAGATCTGCTCCCATCTCGGGAAGAATCGCTCTTTGTCTTCTCTGAAAGAGAAGCTTGCCGTGGTTTCTCATCCCTAGAGGACACTTCCGTCCCATGGCCTGATGAGAACGATTGGGTCCAAACTCGTCCCAAAGAAACATTATTCTCCTCCTCGTTTTCTTGGGGAAGTTCAATCAAAACGGGCGACAACTCAATATTCCTAGGTGGTGGCGGTGGAGGAGCTTTTCTCCGTTCGGGATTCCTCTTTGGGGGTACTCTCTTCTTCTTCGAACCGAAAGAATTCGAATTCGACTCCGACTCCTTCCTAGAATTCTTCGAGTCCTTTCTTGGATCGAATTCCCTCGAATTCGAGTGAATCGAATCAATGGAGCAAGAATCGACTTTCTTGGCGTACGCCGAATGAATCCAGTCGTCATAAACAATAGTCCCGTCCGGAGAGTCGATTCTCTTCTCGTCCTCAGTGTTCTCCTCCTCATTGCATCGCAGAAGAATCTTAGACCTTAGTCTCGACTCCTCGGGATCGACCACCTTCTGCAATCGGTGTCTTCTCTTGCCACGATCCAAGTAACTCTTCCTAATGGAAATCCGCTTGAAGGACTCGCTGCGTTCGAAGGAAGGCTCATCGCGATCCTTCCTCCGACCGACGAGCCTCCTTAGGTTCTCGAACGAAAGGGCTCTCATGGGATCCTTGGCTCGCACAACGAAAGATTCAAACTTCGCTTTATTTCCCAAGAGAACGCTCTAGGGCTGTCCTTCGAAATTAAAACTGTCCTTCGAATCGCGACCCTGAAGACTCTCGCCTCAAATTAACCTCGTTCATCCTTAGACGCTTCGTCTTCGTGCCAACTCTCCTCCTCTTCTTCTTCTTCTTCTTCTTCTTCTTTACAACTCTTCTTCCTCCTTTTCTCCCGCATATCTCGACCTACTCTTTTTCCCGACAAGGTTTTTCCTCACTCCTCGAGAGATTGAAATCAACTCCGATTTCCTCAGGTTTTCGGGTAAAGCTTGTGGGCGAAGCACCGCATTCCATTCAGAGACACTTGTTGCGACCGACGACGCCACATCGGTGCCTGGGTGATTTCGCGAGCACGCACCGACTCGTCCTGAGTGCGCGCACGTAGCAGGTTCGGAACACTGACTGCACCACCACCAGGGCCGACTGTGCAGGTCGAACGCGGGGAAGGCGGCCTGCGGCAAATAAAAGTCGTGACACGGGAGTAAAGGAGCTCTCAAGGAGTGGTGGCATGCCGTCCGTCCACTCTCGCCCGCGAGTCTCTCCGGCTCCGCTCTCAGCATCCCACTCTCGCTCTCGCTCTCTCCTCGCGCCTCTCCTCGTACCCACCCATAGACCTCCTCATCACACGCGTCTACCTGTCCTTTTCCCTCCGACAAGGCTTTATTATTTTCCTCTCCTCCTTCAACTCGTTTACTCGGCATCAACCTCAACTCTCTTTCCCTCTGCCTATAGAGGCTGTGCATGCTTCGATGAGGAGTTTATTCTTTAAATTCTCCGCATGCACAACAAACTCTAAAATCCAGGAAATGTTATTATATTATCAGGATTTGGACCAGTATTTAAAAATTTACATTGCCGGACCAAAAATGAAAAACTTACGGACCAATTCCTGACAAAAATATAACCAATCCTGGTCAAATAAAAACATTTTACTTAAAACTAAAAATTAAATTTCTTCATAACTATAAAACATGAAGATATCGATCACTCCGAGTCTTCGACTCGAAGCGATCGACTTCTTCATGTTTTATAATAAGGGAACGTTCATAAACTACGTAGACCAATTTTTTGGAAATTTTCACCCCACCTCCCCCCACGTGGACGCAGTTACATGTATTAGCGCCATTTTTTCCTCTTATGGTAGACAATTGCTTGACCCCCCCCCTCCCCCTAGACGTGCTACGTAGTTTATGAACGTTCCCTAAAATATAAAAGATGGCAATTATTTAAAAAATTTTTTTAAATTCTTATGAATAATTCAATTATTTTCAAATATAAAAAAATTTTTTACGTAAATTCAATTATTTTTATAATTAGATGTAGTTTTTTAGTTTCGACTTGTGACTGAATATATCATATGTAAGGTGTAAGCAATAGTTTCTTATCAAGTAAATTTCATTGTCTATTTATTTTTATAAATAATAAAATCCTATTCAGACATTCAATTACTTTCAAAAATAATAAAATTCTTATAAAGAATTCAATTATTTTCAAAAATAACAAAGGTTTTTACAGAAATTCAATTATTTTTATAAATAACAACATTTTTTTCCAGAAATTCAATTATTCTTATAAATAATAAAATCCTTCTCAGAAATTCAATTATTTGAAAATTTTTTTTAAAAATTCTTATGATGAATTCAATTATTTTTATTACGAATAAAATCTTTCCCAGAAAATTAATTATTTTTATAAATAATAAAATCATTTTCAGAAATTCAATTATTTAAAAAAATTTTTTAAAAGTGCTTATGAAGAATTTAATTATTTTCAAAAATAACAAAATTTTTTTGCAGAAATTCAATTATTTTTAAAAATTTTAATAAAATTCCTTGCAAGAATTCAATTATTTTTATAAATAATAAAATCCTTCCCAGAAATTCAATTATTTTGAAAAATTTTAATAAAATTCTTATGAAAAATTTTCAATTATTTTCAAAAATAACAATTGAATTTTTACAATTATTTCAAACTTCTCCAAAATTCAAATTTTTGTAATTAAACTATTTTAAATGATGTAAATATAAAGCCTTTTTGAAATTTAACTATTTCTAAAAATTACAGCTGTAGTTCTTCTACAATTTAATCATTTTTTTCTTTTTTTTTTTTGGTTAAATTCCCCTGTGAAAATTTTATTTATGAAAATAATAAATAAAAATAAAAATACAAAATTTGTAAAAAAACAAATCACAATTTTGAAAAATAAAGGAATTCTGTTAAAAAATTTTATTAAAATTTTTAACAATAAATAATATTCTATCAAGAAGTTGTATTCAAATTGAATTAAAAATAATTGAACTTTCCCGAAGAATTTCATTAAATTTTAATAATTTTTTTTTAAATGGTAATTGAATTCTTTTAAAGAATTTTAATAAAATATTTAAAAATAATTGCAATTTTCGTGAAATTTATTTGAAATTGTGTTAAAAACAATTAAAATCCTGCGATAAGTTTTATTTTTTAGGAAAATGATTGTAATTTTACATCGAATTTTATTAAAATTTTTAAAAACAATTTATTTATTTATAAAACTCATTGAATTCTTGCAACGAATTTCATTAAAATTTTTAAAAATAATTGAATTTCTGTAAGACGTTTCATTATTTATAAAAAAAAATTGAATTCTTGCAACGAATTTTATTAAAAAATTTATAAATAATTGAATTTCTGTAAGAAATTTTGATATTTTTGAAAATAATTGAATTCTTTATAAGAATTTTATTAAAGTTTTAAAAAATAATTATATTTCTGAGAAGGATTTTATTATTTATAAAAATAATTGAATTCTTGCATCGAATTTTATTAAAAGGTTTAAAAAATAATTGAATTTCTGTAGAAAATTTTGTTATTTTTAAAAATAATTGAATTCTTCAACGAATTTTATTAAAATTTTAAAAAATAATTGAATTTCCAGGAAGAATTTTATTATTTTTGAAAATAATTGAATTTCTGAAAAGGATTTTATTATTTATAAAAATAATTGAATTTCTGTAAAAAATGTTGTGATTTTTGAAAATAATAATTGAATTCTTCATAAGAATTTTATTTAAATTTTTAAAAATAATTTAATTTCTGGGAAGGATTTTATTATTTATAGAAATAATTGAATTCTTGCAACGAATTTTATTAAAATTTTTAAAAATCATTGAACTGTCGCAACGAATTTTATTTTTGAACAATTGATGATATAATAATTGACATAAAGTACATAGTTAATTTTTTTTTATTTTTCAAAAGAAACTTAAAAGAGATGTTTTGCAAACATAAGAAATCAGTTGTAGATTCTACGGAGCAAAGCGTAGAAACGAATTATGAACGCTGGATCCAATAAGAAAACTAAACATCAGTACTCTCTCCAATCTCGAACCGTCGATGTTTCCCATGGTGGAATTCCTCTCATCCGGAGCACGCCTTCACGGATGACCTTTACGGGACCCTGTCTGCCGGCGCTCAACAGAGAAGGACACTGAATCCTATTTCTTTTTCGCGATAAAAAGTTTACTCTCGCATGGAAATGAAAAAATGATTTAAAAAGAAAAAAAATGCCCCTTGATTGGAGGAGGGTATTTGATAGCGGAACTGTTTACTCTGAGATTAAAGGATAATAAAGAGAATCTGCTTCGTCGCAGGAAATCGAGTGAGAAGGAAGATTACTGACTCTCAGTCGCAACGGTTAGAGTAGTCAAGATGTCGACTTCTAAGCCAAGATAACATTACCGCGTTGCGCTGAAACTTCTATTCGCTGATTGTGAGAACGAGAAAGTTGCCAGAATTTACTGTCTCGTGATATTTAACAATATTTTCTAATCGTTTTTTAATTCATTAACATGAATATATATTTCTCAACAATTTGAATAATAACACATCGACATCTTTTATGGTGCTAAAGTCATTATCTTTATATGAAAATATTGACATTTCTATTTTGAGAAATTTTAAAGACCTTTGAAAAGCTCGCATCCTTGACGCATTCAGTTTTTAATAATCTTTTGAAATTTTGTTATTTGAATTAGTAATCGATACTAAAAAAACTGTTTAGAAATCTGCTTTTAGCACTTTTGACATATTTTCGATTAATACGTCGCAAAACTGATAAATTCAAGGCTTATTATTACAAGGAAGTGAATTATAAACAATTGTCGAATTTTAGTTTATTTTCAAAAAAAATTTTCGTTTTTGGAAAAGAGGATAAAAAATATTAATTAAGATAATGATTCTCCGTAAAATTTAAACGATTATTAAGTACAAATCTAAAGACAATGAATACGTCACGCTTTCTGGTTGATATTCCACAAGAGATTTAACTGCGACGTTTAAACGAGGTTGAATATCGTTTTCAATTTAAAATCTATCAAACTGATTCACTTGAAAGTACTGTGTCTAGAAATAAAAACTAAAAATAGAATTTCTTCCTGAGAATTATCTCCTATTATAAGTTATTGTGCGGCCGAATTTTGTTTCTGAATTTTTAAAAAATTTTATTTTCTTTTCCCAAATTTCAAAATTGGAACTGATTATTATATAATAAACTGCAATAGTCTTCTGAGACTCATGTTAGTATGTATTAAAAAATAGAGACGAAAATATAATTAAACAATGTATATTATTTTGCTTCAGAATTTAGATTTTTAGTTAACTTTAAAATCATTACGAGAACATAAAGAAAGATTTATAATTACGAAAATAGTAAACATTGCCAGAAATACGAAGAAGTTTTAGACCGTTTAGGTTTTACTTTGTAAATGTCCACACAGCACCGAAACTTTCCTAAAAATTTATTAAAGATTTACTTGCAAACTTCAAAGTATTTACTTGAAAAGTTTAGTGAAAATTTTGTAAAGATTTAATTAAATGTCCCACTTCAATAAATGTTTAGCGTGAAACTTTCCTGAAAAATTAATTTAAATTTTCAGGAAAGGTTTAAATTACATGTTTGCTTATAAGAGAGAAGATGAAATTTAAATTTAAATGTTCAGGAAATTTTTAAGTATTTAAGTTAAATTTTTAGAAAAATTTGACGATAAACATTTATTTAAGTGGGGACATTTAAATCTTTACACAATTTTCACTAAACTTTAAAATTTTTTAAAATAATCGAACTCCTGAGAAGGATTTTAATATTTATAAAAATAATTAAATTCTTGCAAAGAATTTTATTAAAAATTTTTAAAATAATTGAATTTCTGTAAAAAATTTTGTTATTCCTGAAAATAATTGAATTCTTACAAGGAATTTTATTAAAATTCTTAAAAATAATTGAATTTCTGTTAAAAATTTTGTTATTTTTAAAAATAATTAAATTCTTTATAAGAATTTTATTAGAAGAATTGAATTTCTAAAAAGGAATTTTATTTAAATTTTTAAAAACAATTGAATTTCTGTAAAAAATGTTATTTTTGAAAAAAATTGAATCTTCATAAAAATTTTTAAAAAAAATTTTTAAATAATTGAATTTCTGTAAAAAATTTTGTTATTTCTGAAAATAATTGAATTATTCTTCATAAGAATTTTATTAAAATTTTAAAAAATAATTGAATTTCTGGGAAGGATTTTATTTATTATAAAAATAATTAAATTTTTGCAACGAATTTTATTAAAAATTTTTAAAATAATTGAATTTCTGTAAAAAATTTTGTTACTTTTGAAAATAATTGAATTCTTCATAATAATTTAATAAAAAATTTTTAAAATAATTGAATCCTTCATAAAAATTTTATTAAAATTTTTAAAAATAATTGAATTTGTGAGAAGGATTTTATTATTTATAAAAGTATTTGAATTCTTGCAACGAATTTTATTAAAATTTTAAAAAATAAATGAATTTCTGGTAAGGATTTTATTGTTTATAAAAATAATTGAATTCTTGCAAATAATTTTATTAAAATTTTTTAAAATAATTGAATTTCTATAAAAAATGTTGTTATTTTTGAAAAGAATTGAATTCTTCAGAAGAATTTTTAAAAAATTTTTTAAAATAATTGAATTTCTGAAAAGGATTTTATTATTTATAAAAATAATTGAATTTCTGTAAAAAATTTTGTTATTTTTAAAAATAATTGAATTCTTCATAAGAATTTTATAGAAATTTTTAAAAATCAACTGAATTTCTAAGAAAGATTTTATTATTTATAAAAAAAATTGAATTCTTGCAACGAATTTTATTAAAATTTTTAAAAATAATTTAATTTTTCATAACAATTTAATAAAAAATTTTAAAAATAATTGAATCCTTCATAAGAATTTTATTAAAATTTTTAAAAATAATTGAATTCTTCATGAGAATTTTATTAAAATTGTTAAAAATAATTGAATTTCTGAGAAGCATTTTATTATTTATAAAAATAATTGAATTTCTGTAAAAAATTTTGTTATTTTTGAAAATAATTTAATTCTTTATAAGAATTTTATTAAAACTTTCAAAAATAATTGAATTTCTGTAAAAAATGTTGTTATTTTTGAAAAGAATTGAATTTTTCATAAGAATTTTTAAACAAAATCTTTAAATAATTGAATTTCTGAGAAGGATTTTATTTATTATAAAAATAATTAAATTTTTGCATCGAATTTTATCAAAATTTTTAAAAATAATTGAATTCTTCATAAGAATTTTATTAAAATTTTTAAAAATAATTGAATTTTGGTGAAGCATTTTATTATTTATAAAAATAATTGAAATCTTGCAACGAATTTTATTAAATTTTATAAAAATAATTCGCTTATAAGAGAGAAGTTGAAAATTTAAATTGAAATGTTTAGGAAAGTTTTAAGTATTTAAGTTAAATTTTTAGGAAAATTCGACGATAAACATTTTTTTATTTAAGTGGGGATATTTAAATCTTTACTAAATTTTCACTAAACTTTGCAAGTAAATAAATCTTTAATAAATTTTCAAGAAAGTTTCGGTGCTGTGTGGGTGTAGTAAAAAATAACTTTTTTTTCGTGTTTGCTTAGCCATTCTTTCTCAAAATTAAATGCTAGGAAATTATTAACTCATTCAGTACTGATGCATATAATATAAACCTAAAAGGTAATGTGCATAAATACAAATATAGTATGCTATAAATAATGGGTTCCAAATATTAGTATAATTAAGAAACCTAATCTAGAATAAATAAGCAAAAAATAAGAATTGATAGAGTGTAATACTGTAATTGCCGATACTGTATCATTTTCAGTGTGATTGCGCCAGTGGTAAGCGTGGGCTGGCATAACAGGGTAATTTCTAGTTGGGTAGTTATAAATTACTTATTACTTTAAATAGAATTCATTTGTGCTTGCTACGTTATAAGAAAAACTAGTCGACAACGAGGACTGCATGATAGCTATATACTGAGATAAAAATATTTGTTTCAATGTTTATTAAAGGGACATCAATTATTATCTCTATTATGAAGATTAAAAATTTTAATTTAGTTTGTAATTGTCTGGTATATTATTTCTCTTTTTGTAACCATGCCCCACACTAATGAACACCTCCTTCAATCTGCTTTTTGCTTGTTACGCAACCAGTAAATTTGAATATCTGATTTGCCGATTGTCATCTATTGACCAACTTGTTAGAGATGGCTGACCATCGTGACACGAACCAGTCTGACGTTGAACGGATTAATATCAAGGTCACGTGTTTCGTGAGCAAAGAGCAAACGTCCTCGAGTTACCTTGAGGTGTGAGGCTCCTTTATAACTATAAACTCAAGTTAATACCTTTTGTGGTTGAATACAAGTCTGTATTTTGTATTGTGTGCTGACTTTGTGGCGAAAATCTTCTCGAGAGAAACTCTCAGGTGCATTCAATGCAATTTCATGCAATTTCATGTTTTCAAGTAAAAGAAGATGAGAGAAGCAATTTTTTTGTTGCAATAGTCTAGATGACAAATACTTGGCTGGTTTATAGAAATTTGTGCATCGAACAAATTATTACGGAATAGGTAACCATTAACAGGGTTACAAAGATTACATAATCAAATTGTTGCTGAATAAAAACTCAAACTGCCAATACAGATTTTACTCAGTGTCTAAATTACGATGTTTGTTTTATAAATTTACGTGTTGCAGAAATAAAATAATTCAAAGACATAGAAAAAACAGATCCAAATTTACATTTTCGGATTGAAGAAACATTAATATAAGAACACATTCGATAAAAAGAATGTGAATGGAGAATGAGTTTGAATCCTTTCGATTTGAAAAGTTTGTATAATAATAAATTAAGACTTTGATGAGGTATTATATAAAATATCAACAATGTGTTTTTTTATGGGAACACCATACACTCGGTGAATGCAATCTGCTTTTCTGCCATGTGTCATGTAACTTGATCCCGATGTATTTTCAAGCACTGTAATTAAATGATTCTGTTAACCTGATATTCTTTAAATATAGAATATCTATTTTGCAAAATAAGTTCTTAGACATCGAGAAACATCGATATTTTTGAATAAACAAGTCCTAATGTCTTGGTTATGCGGACGCGTGACACCGGCATAGTGACATGTCCGAAATTTTTTGCGGGAATAGGGATCTGAAATTATGACGTCACTAACAAAAGTGTCGGTCGACAACGGGGACAAATTTTAACGAACATTTAAAGTGAAATAATGCTTTAAAAAATAAAGTATATATATAACTGTAGAACCATATCATGAAGTTGGCGAAGATGATAATTCAGCTTAAGTTTCGCTTTAGTAACTTGAGGAAACGAATAAAATTAAGTAAGGAAGAGGAAATTGGAGAAAGGAATTACTTGAACATTATACTTACGTTTCATGAATAGCTAAAATAGATATAGATAATTCATATATAAATATTAATGTTTATAGTATAATCACCGCCGAGGAAAACTTTTAATCAATTTGTTCAATCAGTTTGTTCTCTTTTTCCATTTTTTAAATTTCGTGTATTGTAATTTTTAAGGTAAACCGGTGTGATGGTGAATATTATGGTCGCCAACAGAGAAAAAATTGACATGAAAATGCGATATTTATTATAAAAACAAAATTTTAAAATGTTTGTGAAAGTGAATTATAATTTTATAATAATGAGAATTATTTATTTTGTGAATAAACAATGGAATTTGAACCCAAATTCCAAAAGTCTCCTAATAATTGAATTTTTTGTACGGAGTAGCTTTAATGAATAAAAATAAACTATTTAACCTTAAAACTAAGATACTTGCAATCGTAACAACACTTGTGAAACAAAATTTTATTGTAAAACCAAATACGATTCCACTTATTTACATTGCATTTTTTTAATAAACTCTCTGTCAGCGGACAATATTTTTTGTTTTTAACATAATAGTGTCGCCTCACTGCCCTCGGTGGTAGTTTGCTTTGCCAATATAAAGTTAAAATAAATCATTTAATAAAGTATTTTTTAAATTTCAATTTCAATTTTGTTGAAATTAGTTTCAATTTTTAAAATTTTAACGCAATTTGAAAGAATTCAACTATCTTAATAAATACTAAAATTCATTCCAGAAATTCAATTATTTTCAAAAATTAAAAAAAAAATTCTCGTCAACAATTTAATTACCAATCTTTATAAATAGCAAAATTTTTCGTTGAAATTAAATTATATTCAGGAATTTTTATAAAATTCATTGAAAAATTCAATTATTTTCATAAATAACAATATTCATCAGAAGAATTCAATTATTTTCAAAAATTTTTCTTTATTTAATGATTTTTAATATTCTACTATTGAATATTTGATTAATATTTTAGAAATTTAATCATTTTTAAAAATTAAAACTATAACCCTTCAAAAAACTGAATTATTTTCTACAATTTTTAACTAAACTTCATCACTAAATCAATTACCTATACTAATTTTTAATCATTTTTCAAAAATTCTTCGAGAATTCAATTATTTCAATAGAAAAATTCAATTTTTTATAATAATTGAAACAGTCTATTTTTCTTAAGAAAATATGAAGGTAGAATATTTTCAAAAATTGGAATAAAGGAATTCGTAAAATTAACGAAAGAAGGTATTTAAAAATATTTCTAAATAATTTTCGAAAGAAAATAAATTTTTTTGATAATTATACAATTACAAAATGTTCAAAAAATTGAAATTTGTTAAAATCTTTTAAAAAATAATTGAAATTTATGGTAAAATCTGTTACAAAATAATTTAAATTTGATAAAATCTTTTAAAAATTATTAAGTTTTTAAAAAATATAAATAAAATAATCAAATGTTTAAAGAATTTTAATTATAAATAATTTCTCAAAAATTCTAAAATAGTAATAAATTTTTAAAAATTTTAATTTACTTTGTTCGAAGATTAAAATTAAATTAAAATTAAAAATTAATTAAATTTAAAAATAAATTAATTAAAACAATTCTAAAAGTTTCGAAAATAATTGAAGAATTATTGTATAATTTAAAAAAAATAATTTTTTGAAGAATTTTAATTAAAAATTTGTAATATGATTATTTTCTTCAAAAATTTTAAAAATTGTAAAAAATTTTAATGTTATTATTTGGTGCATGTATTTGAATTTTCGGAAATATTAAAAATATTGAATATTGAAAATTTGGATTTTAAAAAATTAGAACAAAACAATTCAGAGAATTACTTTTTTCCAAACTGTTTCAATATTATTTTTAGAACCTAATTTTCATTAATTATCATTTTTATTGAATTTACACTTGAAGAATATTCATTAAAATTTTTGAGAATTCAATTATTTCCAAAATTTTCAATTAAAATCTTTTTAATTCTTATATTTCAAAAATTTACTCAGGAAAATTGTTCAAAAATAAATTTTTAAAGATTTGTCTACTCTCTAAATCTGAATTAGTAATTTTCTACTAATGAAATAGTGCGGATTCGTTTACCAATTGAATTAGTAACTGTTTTTACTAATTTTTAGTAGTTTTTTACTAATTATTAGTAGAAAATTTACTAATTTGAAATAGTAAAAAATACGTTCTACTAATTGAATTAGTAATTTTCTACTAGCAATTAGTAAAAAACTACTAAAAATTAGTAAAAACTGTTACTAATTCAAATTGGTAAACGAATCCGCACTAATTCAGATTTAGAGAGTATAGTTATACTTTTCATACTATAAAAATTGAAGTGAGTTTGCATTTTATATTTACATATTTTAAATATGGTGTTTGGACGTAAAATTTAGAAAAAAGACGAAAAAATCACGTCGGTGAAGTTCACAACGTTTATGATCAACGATTGAAAAAAAAATTATTTTCCTAATACGAAAAAGAATAAAATTTTTTGTTCACAAATATTTCTTTTGTAAATCATTATTCAAAAAACTAACCAAAATATTTTCTATACAAAAATTAATAAAAATTTGATTAAAAAAATATTTTTCTTAGGAAATCGTTGATTATAAACGTTGTGAACTTCACCAACGTAAAAAATCAAAAAGTAAATTTTCTGCTTTTTTTGCATTGATTGGTTATGACGCAAATCATTGCTGAAAGATTGCAATCAAAATCTAAATGCATAGGAGAAGAAATCAATGACGTTAAATTGTCTACTAATCAACGCGGCTTCTTTTATCGTTGTGCTCTCTAAATTTGAATCAGCCGAAAAGTCAATGATTGGGCAGCTGCGAAAGTTTTGAAGAAATCTTTTTCAAAAATAAACTATTGCAGCATTTTCAATTTCCCTTAGACGTCAACATACGAAGCATTAAATCTCTAAAAGAATTTCTTTTGATCTTGAAATTCGAATTTTACAATAATGACCTTTAAAATATAAGAATGGCAAATTTTTGAAATCATGAATGAAAACTCACAGTGTATCCCTGTTATTGTTTTTAAGTCTTGCTACGTAAGAATGGAAGACCGTTACTTCCGGTCCACCTGGCACTTGAATGAAATCTATACACCTATAGACCACGAGACCCTGCGAATTTTATGAACCCTAACAACTCATTCGTCTCCGATGTTGTGGTAAAGATTTGGTATGTTAATTAATCACAATAT
This sequence comes from Leptopilina heterotoma, assembly GCF_015476425.1. Taxonomy (NCBI): domain Eukaryota; kingdom Metazoa; phylum Arthropoda; class Insecta; order Hymenoptera; family Figitidae; genus Leptopilina; species Leptopilina heterotoma. The sequence goes on along the minus strand of NW_025110949.1, from coordinate 282,201 downwards.
TTCAATTATATGTTAGAATAATAAGCTAACATTTCAAACACTCAAGAAATTAACATTTCAAGATTAATAATTTATTCTTTAAGAGGTATTTTTTAAAACACAATATTAATATGCTGTCAAGTGTTACGTCAGATTCCTTTCATTTTTCCACAAATAATATTTTAAAAACTGCAAAATTAAAGCTGAAATTTTTTTATGTTCATTTCATCAATACTTTGCTTACTCATGAAGATTTTTATTTTATGAATTTATAAATTGCAGTATTACTATACACTACTGCAGTATTGTACCAAAAAATACTTTTTTTTAATTTTCTAATTTTTGTCAGTTTTGTGAAGTGTCTAAATCTAAAACGAGTTTTTTTGGTCGTCAAGTTTAATTTTTCGATAGCTACTTTTTTACTACTTTCTTTCTGCCCTTAGGTAAGCTACTTTTTCCTACTTTTTTAAAATTAATTATCGAGTGCAAAGTCTGTATTTCTTTTCCAAATAGAATTGTTTTACATTGACGTTTAATTTAGAATTTTATGAAAAGGAGACTTACAAATATGCTTAAAAATGAAAAAAAGCCTTTTTAAGTTGACATGAACTATAAAGGATAAAATTTTATTCTAAATAAATGCTCAGATGTATTGCCAAATTAAATAAAGAACTTTGTTTCTCAACAGTTTCTATTACATAAGACGCATCGTGACCAAATGAGAAATAATAGATGTTGACAGAATATAATTGAAAAGAAATGCAGTGGAACGAAAGAGGAAAGAATGTCTTGAGTATTTTTTCAAGATACATTTATACAATAAAGCGATTTAACATCTTTTGTCATGTTAACGAAACTTCAAACTTTATATATACCATTCACTCCTTTACGATTCTGATCATTTATATATATATATACATATATGATCCGAAAGCAATACTAAAACATCCTGCCATATGAACTAGCTGTTATTCTCTTTTAATACAGTCTCCCTCACAAAAGGAATACATTTACATAATTTATTTTTATCAATTTCGATTAATCTCGAAACAATACTATAATTCAAGGAAAATATATGGTCCACCTTTTTATTCCAATAAATAATGATTATTTTGTTTCATAAAAAAGATTTAAAAAGAACATTAATTTCAATTCCAAAATACTTTAACTATTTACTTGAAATCACATTACAAATACCGAAAAAAGGGAAAATAATCCATTATTAATACAGGCTTCACAGTGCCCCTAAAATTTTAGGGGAAATAGCGGACTGAAAATTAAAAAATAGGGGACTTTTAGGGGACCATAAAAATTTGTTAAATAAAGATAAAAATATAATTTTTATACAGGGTTGCCACAAAAATTTAACTTTATTTGATATTTTTAAAAATAATTGAATTCTTGTAACGAATTTTATTAAAAAATTTTAAAATAATTAAATTTATGTAAAGAATTTTATTTTTAAAAATAATTGAATTTCTGTAAAAAATTTTGTTATTTTTAAAAAAAATTGAATTTCTATAAAGGATTTTATTATTTATAAAAATAATTGAATTCTTTATAAGAATTTTATTAAAATTTTCAAAAAGTAATTGAACTTTTGCAAACGAATTTTATTAAGATTTTCAAAAATAAATATTGAATTTCTGTAAAAAAAATGTTGATATTTCTGAAAATAATTGAGTTTCTGTAAAAAATGTTGTTATTTCTGAAAATAATTGAATTCTTCATAAGAATTTTATTAAAAAATTTTTTAAAATAATTGAATTCTTGCAAAGAATTTTATTAAAATTTTTAAAAATAATTAAATTTCTGTAAAAAATTTTGTTATTTTTGTCGTTTTTTGTTATTTTTTAAAATAATTGAATTCTTTATTAGAATTTTCAGAAAATAATTGAATTCTTGCAACAAATTTTATTAAAATTTTCAAAAATAATTGAATTTCTTTAAAAAAAATGATGTTATTTTTTTAAAAAATTGAATTCTTTATATGGAATTTCTTAAAATTCTTAAAAATAATTGAATTTCTGATAAGAATTTCATTGAAATTTTTGAAAATAATTGAATTCTTGAGAAGAATTTCCCTATATATTTATAAAGATGATTTAATTCTTGACGAGAATTTTTTTAGAATTTTGAAAATAATCTATTTTTTGCAAAGTATTTTATTACATTTCAAAAGAATTGAATTCTTCTGCTGAATATTGATATTTATCAAAATAATTGAATTTTGGAAAAGAATTTTATTAAAATTCCTTAGAATAATTGTTTTTATTGGAAAAATTTATGCGATTTTATATGAACAAAAAGTTTTGAACGTTCAAATGAACGAAATATTTTTTGTTAAAAATATTTTCATAGATTATTGATTACAATTAAAATTAAAAACTCAAATTTTACATTTAGAAACATTATATAATTAATTTGCTTAATAGTGACGCAAAATTATAGTAATAAAAATTTAATTTGAAGAAGAAATAAATAAATTTCGTTCATTTGAACGTTCAAAACTTTAACCTCCTGATTTTATTGTTTATCAAGCTAATTGAATTCGTTTGTAAAATTACTTAAAAATTCTTGAAAATTATTGATTTTCTCCGACGAATTAAGTGTTACTTTTTAAAATATTTGAATTATTGCAACGAATTTTCTTGTTTTATTGAATAATTGAATGTTTCTTAAAATTGAATTCTTTCCTCAAGTTTTAATAAAATTTTTATTAATAAGTAATTGCATTTTTCAAGGAATTTATTTAAAATTGTATTAAAAATATTTGCAATTCTGCGATGAAAATAATTGAATTCGTAAATGAAACTTTATTATTCATGAAAATAATTGAATCGTTTCGTAGAATTGTATCAACAAGTTTTTTATAATTAAATTTGTTGATAAATGTTACGAAGATAGTAAATATTTAAAAACATTGAATTGCGAAAAACTTTTAAAAATAATTGAAATGTTGCAGAGAATTTTATTTAAATTTTTAAAAATAATTGAATTTCTTCGAAGAATTTTATTACTTTTGAAAATAATTGAATTCTTGGAAAGAATATTGTAACTTATGAAAATAATTGAATTTTGTAAAGAATTTTATCAAAATTCCTAAAAATTATTGAATTTCTGTGAAGAATTTTGTTATTTATTAAGATAATTACATTAAAACTTTTGTAATAATTAAATAATATTAAAAAAATCATTCTTGTCAGAAATAGAAAAAATTTTTGAAAGTTTTTTTATTAGAATTAGAGCCTGTTAATAAAATAAAAACAATACCAAATAAATAATTTAAATTAGTAAATTGTTAACTGAGCAATAACTATATTGAAAAAATAAACCATCATTTATGTAAATTGAAATGTCAAATTGTCAAGATTAAAACTTTCCTTCCATGACTCAGATGTTAATGATTGATTTAATATTTATATTTGAATTTAGTCGAGTAACTAAAGAAAACATTTTTTTCGGTACATTATTAATCTTTTGTTATTCAGTCCGTGTGTATAGAAAAAAGTAGTGCATTGTATGTATTTCAAGTTGTCCTATTACGAAAACTTGTCCATTATTTAGTTTGCCGAGGGTGTGGACTCTTTTATCTTTTATTGTTATAGTCGAATAGTTTCGATAAAGGAAAGATAATTTCTCTCATGTGATGTAAATGGCGCGACAAAATTGGTTTTACTAAATGACGACATTTAAAGATGCCGCATTAAGTAATTGCTCCAGTGACATCCATGGCAATAATTAATGCCTCGACCTGTACTTGCAGTCAAGTGTCATTTCTCTATATACATATTATTGCTCGTCGTCATAAATAATAAATGTTTTTTTAAGGAAATCAATTATTTAAAAAAAAATTAATTGCAGAAAATAATAATTGAATTAAAATTTTATCACTCGGTCATGTTTTATAACAATTTTTTATAAGTTGTTTAATTTCAAAAAAGTTTGAATTTGAAATTTTTGATCTTAATTCCTATGGAACAATAATAATATTAAATAAAATTATTTACGTTAATTTGCACATATTATTAAATTAAGAAAGAAAAGATTTTTTTGATTAAAAAGAAAAAAAACCTGGGTGATGTAAACATCTGTTTTATTAATCTAAATAAATCACAAAATTGTTTTCGTTGTGCATTCCCGAATCTATTCCAATTTATATTACATCAGTCTTGAGTCTCCTCGTTTCGAAATGTCAAACGGAATCTGATAAGTTAACGTTTATTGACTTTGTAAACAAATCGAATAATTTTTTTTTCACTGTGTATATATAAAAAGAGAAATATTTAAATGAAACCAAATAAAGTAAATAATGAGATTTGAAATAATTTATAAAACGAGATTAATTCTTTAAGAGAGAAAGAGAATAAAGTTGCATTCCTTCCCTCCCACGACAAATTGAGGCAGTGACCGTCTTGGACCGTCTGAGTCGATTATTTTTACTCAGCCACCTGCCAACCTAGTTCTGTCAACGCACAAAATAGTGCATTTAAATCCCCGGATATTTAACTTGACGTTGAACGTGAAAACGATCAACACTTCCAAAGGCACTCGTCGTCACACTGTGTATATATAGATGTAAACTCGATTACGGCGTGAGAGACGGAATAGGGATAAAATATAGGGGTAGAGAATATCTGCAATCACGACATTTGTCTAATCCTTTCATAACCTCAAAATCAATACTGCAAAAAGCGCGTCACTTTCGCAAATAAATGTTGAAACGATCAAAGTAGGCAGGTGGTACACGTTTATTCAAGAATGACAGCAGGTGGATGTTGAAAAGTAAGAGAAAAAAAATAAGAAAGGAACAATCGACTGACAACAAAGGACTTCGGGTCTTGTACTCTATTTCCCAGCTAGATTTTTCTCGCTATCGGGAAATGGAATTTTCACTAATATTGCCAAGTATTTCAAAGTGAAGAATGGTGAGAGAAATCACGAACAAGTATTCGGAACACTTTGGAATTGGTGACAAGAACCATAGAGGCGCGGTCACAGAGAGGACCTGTTAAAAGAGAATTGAGAAAATCGGTATTGTTCTCCCTGTGACAGTGACAAAAGAAAATTTACAATTGACAATAATTGTCGCCCACGCGAAAGCGTGCCGGCGTCAATTCGCGCGAATTATAAAAACGGCAACAGTGAGAAATTATCGATTATATCAACTGCCCGTGACAGGATTCGTTCAAACGGGGTGAGTCAGAAAGGAGGTGAATATACTCGCGATTGAATATTTTTTGACTAACCTTCGAAAAGTTCAAGGGCTAATTCCGTAAGTTTCTCCCTCACGTCCTCTGGAAGCTTGTCGACGTCGATGTCGTTGAGCTCGGCCATCGCTAAGCCATTCGCGATGCACTAAAATCACAATTTTCACAGCCGGACATTCCACCACTAAGTCATCACTGTCCAGCCATCTTGTCTGCCACTGTACTTCTTGTTCCGTCAGTCGCCACCAGTTGGCGGTAGCCGCTCATCAAAAGGAGTGCGCGGAGTGGGGAGAAAATATCGACCGGAAGTTCTATACACAAAACCGGTTTTATATCCTGGTGCGGGTTTTTTAAACTCTTCAATTTATAACTTTTCTACTTCTCGCTCTAGCGACTAAACCTCGAGAGAGAGACGAACTAACACAGCATTTACTCGCATACTAAACACTTTTATTTTCCTCTCTTTTTTTCTCCTGACAATTTTATATTCTTCTTTTCAAATACTCTACAAGTATCTTATCTATAAGTACTAGTAGTGTGCTGAAGTTCTTATTTTAAACTAATAATTTTTCCCCTCAATCACATGTTAACTATTTTGAATTTTCCCGCCAGACGGAAGCTGGAAGAACTACTAAAAACACTCAATTTTCAAAGGAGAGAATTTCTTTAGTAGTAAATAAACAAAAATAAGTTAAATATCTTTGATCGGACTGTAGCAAAAATTTTCAATAACCACGAGATGAGTAAAATTATTGTTTCTGAAAAATCGGAAAACTCGGACATGCGCAGAACGGAATGTCACTTTTAGGCGGGACTTTAACCTAGCAGACGATGCGATCTCAGCGACTTCGGTTGACACTCTAGTCTTTTAACGGGCATAAGGAAAGTAATTTCTTGTCAGATGCATTTTTCATAATAACATCATCCATTTCTAATATTATACAATATTAGAAATTTTTAATTATTTCCAATTAACTAATGTGACGTATTCAAATAATTTGAAGGAAGTTTAAATTTCAAAAAAATCAAAAAACATTCGATATAATGAAAAATTTGTGACGAGCTTGTTGTGACAAATAATCTTTTTGACTTCTGCAATCTCATAAATTATGGAGCTTTTTGATGATCCAAAAGTTAAACGGACTTATCTTAAAAGTAAAATTCGAGTGAAACAATGGGAGAGTAATTTTATGGAAAAATATGGACGTAAACCAAATAAGGTATTTATTACATTCTCATTTTTTTAAGTTTCATCAGTAGAGGCACATTTTTTTGACGCTTTTAATAAATGTAGATTTCTCCTTTAAATTCCTTACTGTACTTTAACAGTCACTTTTATTTCTGAAGGTGTTTTTTTTACAATTAAAAATATTCTTTATTGTTACTAAAATATAAATCGTATAATATTGAACACATTGTTTTCACAAGTCGATAAGTTTCGCAATTGTTATTATTAAAGTTTATGAAGTAATCGGAATGAATGTATTACTCCAATTTCTTAAAATTATCAGTGGAAATATGGATTTTTTATTTTCTTTTTATAATAAAAACAAAGTTTTTGTCATATTTTATTAACACATAACCTAAAAACTGGCAATTTTCTTTGGAATATAAAAGAGTTATTTTCATTTGAAAAATTTAATTAAAATTTTTTTTGACTCATTTTATTAAAGGTAAATAATATAGCAGAGATAGAAATATTTTGTTTTCTGAATTAAAAAAATAATTTTACAGTGGGTTTGTCCTAATTTTACTTCTTTAAATAGTTTACTTAAATAAAATAGTAAATTAAAAAGTGTTGTATTATTAATTTATTATGGAAAAGGAAATACTGTTCATTTAAAAATACTGACATTATGTTCCTAATTTTGCAATATTTCGATTCTGTTTAATATTTTTGATTGCGTCAATTTAATTTGTATTTAGGAAATTTATAAATAATCGTAAAATAAAATATAATATAAAATAAATATAAAAAAGAAAAATAATATATAAAATATTGAGACTTTCTAGCGAAACGACCGTGACCTTATAAATTCATTATTTTGCAAAAAAAAAAAAAATTTCATTCAGATTCTTAATTTAATAAATTATGTATATTTTTTTTAATTTTTAGAAAAATTTATTGTAAACGAAATATTTTTGAAAATCTTAAAAAAACCTTGAATTTAAAGACAATTTAATTATTTTTACAAATAGTAGAATTCCTTGCAAAAATTCAATTATTTTTTATACAATTTTAATAAAATTTCATAAAAGAATTCAATTTTTTTTGAAAATTTAATATTTTTCGAATAAATTCAAATATTTTCTAAAGATTTAATAAATTCTTCGAAATAATTCAATTTTTCATAAGTAGTAAAATTCATCGCAAAAATTAAATTAACTACTTTTTTTAAATTAATAAAATTTATCTCAGAAATTCAATTATTTTCAATATAATTTTTAAAAAAACTTCAATAAATTAAAGAAATTTTTTGAAAGAATTCAATTTTTGTCAAAACCTTTAATAGCATTTATTCTTCGCAACAATTCAATTATTTTTATAAATAATAAAATTCTTGTAAGGAATACAATTATTTTTATAAATAATAAAATTCTTGTAAGGAATTCAATTATTTTAAAATTTTTTTATAAAATTCTTATGAAGAATTCAATTAGTTTCAAAAATAACAAAAGTTTTTACAGAAATTCAATTATTTTTAAAAATTTTAATAAAATTCGTTGCAAGAATTCAATTATTTTTATAAATAATAAAATCCTTATCAGAAATTCAATTATTTAAACAAATTATTTAACATTTCTTATGAACAATTTAATTTTTTTCAAAAATAACATTTTTTACAGAAATTCAATTATTTTTAAAAGTTTTAATAAAATTTTTATGAAATATTCAATTATTTTCAAAAATAACAAAATTTTTATACAGAAAATCCAATTATTTTTGTAAATAATAAAATCCTTCTCAGAAATTAAATTATTTTAAAAAATCATTTAACATTTCTTATGAATAATTTAATTCTTTTCAAAAATAACATTTTTTACAGAAATTCTGAAAAATTTGTTTTTTAATATATTTAAGGTTTTTCAATTATTGAATTATTGAAATTTGTTGAAGTAATTGTCATTTTCTGAAATTCTATTAAAATTATTTAATTGATTCTTAAAATTTATCCTTTTTTTATTGTAAATAATTAAATTTGAGAATAAATTTTTTCAAATTATTAAAATTATAATTTATAATTAACTGAAAAAGGATTATAGTTAAATTTTCATAATTAGTTTAATTTCAGAAGCTTATAAACTAAAATTTTTGAAAATCTTTAGTGTCGTGGAAAAATTAATGATTAATTTATTATTTTCAATGTTTATAAGAAATTTTAATTCAAATTTTTTAAGTGACTTGAATTTTTAACAAAATGTATTAATGAATTATTAAATTTAATGGAAATTTTGTTAAAGAAATATCAAATAAATAGAAATTTTCTAAAATGAATTGAATTCAAAATAATTAAATTTGTTAAAAAATTTTTTTAGAGATATTCAAAAAGAATATCGAATTTTTCAATGAATTTCAATTTAATAATTTGTAAATAATTGAATTTCACAAAAAATAAAATACAATTAAAATTATTATTGTTTAATTTCAAAAAGATCTGAATTTCATTTTAAAAAAATTGTAGTTTCAAAAAGTTTTATTTAAATTTCTGAGAAATTAGATTTTTCAAAGATTTCGATTTAATTTTTTGGAGGTAATTGAATTTTTATAAACTTGTAATTAAAAATTTCTGAAATAATAGATTTTTTCTCTATTAAAAATTGTAAAATAATTGAATTTTTAAAAAATGTATTAAAATTTTTGAAGATAACTGAAGAAAGTTAACTACAGAAATTATTTTTTTTTAAATCAAGGTAAACACTCATTAGAATTTTTAATTTGCTTCTAAAAAATTTTTTTTTTTTTTGATTGAACTCTCTTTCAAATTTTTTAAGAGATCAGAAAAAATTAAAATTCTGCCTTGAAATCAGGAAAAAACAAAATAAAATTTTTGCGTGAACTCTGATTGTCGAAGTTTTTGTTTTTTAATTAAAACTTTTTTAAACTGATGTAATTAATTATAAGAATTTAAAATAAGTGTTTTTATTTTTAGAACGATATTAGGGAAGCGGACATCAAGATTCGACATTCATACAAAACTTATTGGAATTTAAAGACCCAAGCTCTAGACGAAACACTGACCGACATCACATTCGATGAGGAATCAAACACTTCAATGACTTCAGCTTTCAGTTCGCCAAACACAAAAGAAGTCGTCAATGACATAACAAATCTGACTCTAAATTCTTCAACTCAAGAGGTGGAAAATTCTGTTTTAGAAACTTCCGTTACGGACACAACTTTCTCCGAAATTTGCCTAGCGGAAAAGACAATAACCGAATCTCCTCCAGACAATACAAATGTCAAAGGTGTCTGGGGTGATCATCTTTCGAATAAAAATCTTCCCAAACGTGGCAAGGGTCTTTCAATCGGAAAATACCCCTCGTTTCAGCTGTCGCAAAAAATGTTCAAAAGTTCCAGTTTCTCGAAGAAAAATCCCCGAAAGTCCCTGTCGATGTCGAGGATAAAATCGAAGGATAAAATCGAGGATAATTTACTGAGTAAGCCAGTGGAATCAACGAATGACGGATTTGACACGCCGGAAATAACGGAAGCACTACTCGGCGAGAAAATGAAAATTATTCACGAGGAAACGAAAATTTCGACTCAGTCTTTGAATACAATTCAGCAGTTGATCGAGGGCCGCACTCTCACGAGCAGGACAATTAATCAAGGCTGGCTGGAGAGATGTGGAATGAAAAATCAAACTCAAACTCCCGAAGTGTCGCCAATTGAACCACGAAGACTGTCCGGAGTGAGTGACTCGGGAGTCGAATCAATGGAGAGCAGTATTCACTCGCTGAAGGAATCCGTTCAGAGTCATTCGACGAATGTCGACACTCAATCGACACACGATTCCGACGAAGACTTTGTACTCAACAGCGATTCCGAGGAGGAGCGACGTAGCAAACGAATTCGAAATTTCAACAAATTCTCCTGTGATATTGAGAATTTAGCGAAACGACCTTGCTTTTTCGAGCAACCCTCGAAGTCTTCTCAAAGTCTCCTTGATTATACACCTTGTACACCTCGAGAGAGTGAAGCCGAAAATTCGAAAATGGAAATAGTAAGTCGTCACGAGAATTTAATCGAGGAAACACCGACTGAAAGAATTGAGAAAAAAGAGACTGAAGAATTACCAAAAACTAAACGTACTCACACCAAACGAAAGGGTCGTAGGAAAATGATAGAATCAGACGAGGACAGCGATCCGGAGTATTCGCAAGAGTCGAAGAAGAAAATGCCAAAAAGAACCACAAAAGTCCCGAGGGCGAAGAAGAGCGTCCCTAACGAACCAACGACGAAAACTCGAGCAACAAGAAAATCGACGAAACAAAAGGAGAATGTCGACCAAGAAACTGTCGTCGTCGACGAGAATGATGTCACTTTTGGCATAGAATCCCTGGATGTAGTTCCACGTTTACCAATGAAAGGCTACGGCACCGGAGATTTAATCACCGATTTCTCCAAAGTTCTGGCAGGAAAGAATGAAAAGGAAAATGACACCGGTTCGAATGAATCGAAACTTGGGAATAAGTTAACAGCCAAGGACAAACTGGAACAGAAGATGAAGCGAGGGGAATTAAATGATAATTACGTGAGAGTGAATTTGAAGAAGAAAGTCTTTGTCCGGGGGAAGAAATCATTCAATTTTTCGAAATTCAAAAAGGGTCAGTGGAAGCAGAGGAAAAAGGATTTGTCCTCGAGTGCTGCGAGTTTGGACGCGGCGGATTTCGCCGAGAAAACAGGAGGCGCTTGTCATCTGTGTGGTGAAATGGGCCATTTTGCAAGGCAGTGCAAAAATCGTAAGGGCGAGGAACTGCTTCCACTAGAACAAGTTAATGATAAATCAGAGTTTCCAACATTGGAGGAGGCTGAGGAAATGGCGAGAAGAAACGCTCTTATCGCTCACTCTTCGAGAATGGATCGACTTCCGAAAACTTTGCCTAAAACAGTTGAAGGCAGCACGGAAGTTGATGAGGAACTCGAGTTTTCAGATTGGGAAGACGAAGCACCTGAAGAAGAGGTAATTTCAGTCTTTTATATTTTCAAATCCAAAAAGGTTAATTATTAAATAATCTTATACTCAGAACTACGAAATTAAGTCTTTTTTAACATTGTGAAAATAATTTTTAGTAAGAAAATTTATTTTTTTTTTTTATTTTTCTTTTTGCTTTGAAAAAATCATTATCAATGAAATCAGGAAAAGTAAAATTGATTTTTTTTTATTACTATTCAAGGATTATTATTATTATTCACAGCAAATTCAAACTGGATGCAGAATTCCAAAGGAGTTGATAGAAAAACTTTTGCCACCTGAAATTTGTCAAGTGAAACCAGTTTATCCTCTTGGACCAGACAATTCTCTCATAAGTAAGTATCATAATTTTAATAACTTTTTTTGCATTAGATGAATTAAATTATTATTTTTTCTGTTATGAAGGGAAAATTATTTTCATTAACGATTCTCGTGATTTTTTTTCCAGAAACACCAGATGAAGTTTTTAAAGCATTGAAGGACTTTGGTCATGACTCGTTCCGTCCGGGGCAAGAAAAAGCCGTGATGAGAATTCTCTCCGGACAATCGACCCTCTTGACACTGTCGACAGGATCGGGAAAGTCACTTTGCTACCAACTTCCGGCCTACATCTATGCAAAGAAGTCCAATTGCATAACCTTAGTCATTTCGCCCCTTGTGTCCTTGATGGATGACCAGGTGACGGGAATTCCATCTTTCCTGTCGGCGGCGTGCTTGCACACAAATCAGTCGGAGAAGGTTCGCGGGAAGGTCATGGATTCGGTGAGGAATGGAAAGTTGAGTATTCTCCTTGTCTCTCCGGAAGCAGTGGTCGCTGGCGAAAAGTCAACTGGATTCGGTGCCCTTTTTAGACAGTTGCCACCAATTGCCTTCGCCTGCATCGACGAGGCCCATTGTATCTCTCAGTGGTCGCACAATTTCAGACCCTCGTATCTCATGGTGTCTCGCGTCCTGAAGGAAAAATTGGGAGTGAAAACAATTCTCGGTCTAACTGCGACTGCGACGAATTCAACGGCCGAGAGTATTGTGAATCATTTAAATATTCAGGACAAACTGGAAGGAATTATCAGCGATGTTCCAATGCCGTCGAATTTAATTCTCACTATTTCCAGAGACGAGAATAGAAATGTGGCGCTTATAGATCTTTTGAAGAGTGAACGATTTGAGAAATGCGACTCGATCATTGTTTACTGCACGAGGCGCGAGGAATGTGTAAGAATCGCTGGACTTATCCGAGTTTCACTTCAGGTAAATTTCACTTTAGTTTTACATCTCAAGTTTTTAATCACACGAACAAAAATTAATTAATTACATTTGTTTTCTTAGGTCCACGGAAATCGAGAGAGTGGCAATGTGAAAGTGTCAAAAATTGCAGAAGCATATCACGCAGGATTGTCTGCTTACCGTAGGAAAATAGTGCAAAAGTCCTTTATGAGCGGGGAAACTCGAATAGTCGTCGCCACCGTGGCCTTTGGAATGGGAATAAACAAATCGAACATTCGATCAGTAATTCATTTCAACATGCCGGCGAGTTTCGAGAATTACGTTCAAGAAATAGGAAGAGCTGGACGAGACGGACTTCCTGCTCACTGTCATCTCTTTATTGACCCCGGGGTAAAAATTACTTGAATTCATCTAAAATTAATCTTTTAACGATCTTATTAATTAAGGGCGTTAAAAACAATGCAAAATTAATTGATATTTTTGCCAAATTACAGAATGATGTTGATAAATGGGAACTGCGACGACACATCTTTTCAAATGGAGTAGACAGACGAACGATAAGACTTTTGCTTCAGAAAATTTTCGTCCCATGTTCCTGTGTAGCGAAGAACGCCCGGGAAAATGGTCTACGATGTCCAGGACACGAAGTCGCGATTCCAATTGATGAAACGGTTCAAGCGCTCGACATCACCGAAGAAACAATTTCTACTCTTTTGTGCTACTTGGAACTCCATCCGAAAAGATTTATTACAGTCTTATCCTCGGCTTACTGCACCGCTCGAGTTTCGAGTTACGGAGGTACCAACGATTTGAAATTCGCTGCACAAACTGTAAGTTTTTTCTTAACAATCAGAATCTTTATGCAATTCTTCACAATAATTTAATTACTTTTTTCATGTAAATTCAATTTTCTAAAACGTTCTTGATAAAATTCTAAGCAAGAATTCAATTATTTTCATAAATAATAAAACTCATCGAAGAATTTCAATTATTTTTAATACTATTTTAAATTAATTATTTTAAAAATTCAATTATTTTCACAAATATATTTTTCCTCAAGAATTCAGTTATTTAAAATGAAATTTTCATAATATTTATTATATTTTGAAAAAAATTAATTATTTAAAACAGTGTTTATAAAATTATTATAAAGAATACAATTATTTTCAAAAATAACAAAATTCTTCTCAGAAAATGAATTATTTTTGAAAATTTTAATAAAATTCTTAGCAACTATTCAATTATTTTCATAAATAATGAAATTTTTCTCAGAAAGTCAATTATTTTTAAAAATTTTAATTAAATTCTTAACAACTATTCAATTATTTTGATAAATAACAAAATTCATTGGAATTGTTAAAAATTGTATTTTTTATTAAAAATTTAATTTCAATTCCTAGAAAGAATCAATTATAAAAAAAATGTTTTTCTAAATTCTTTGGAATAATTAATTTATTTACAAAAATATTAGAATTTTTCACAGGAATTGAATTATTTTCGTAAATAATGAAATTCTTCTCAGGAATTCAATTATTTTTGGAAATTTTAATAAAATTCTCAGCAATAATTCAATTATTTTTAATTTCTTATTTTTAATACAATTTTACAAGAATAGTTCAAAAATTTAATTTCAATTCCTAAAAAAATGTTTTGTTTTAATTCTTTGGAAGAATTCAATTTTCTTTTAAATTATTAGAATTTTTCACAGGAATTTAATTATTTTCAAATATTTTTATACAATTGTTCGAAAGAAAACAATTATTTTATAGAATTTTAATTAAATTTTTTTGAAATAATTCAATTATTCTTTTAGATTTTAATGAAATTCTTCCTAAGAATTCAATTCTGTCGATAAATAACAAAATTATTCACGAAAATTCAATTATTTTGAGACATTTTAATAAAATTCTTTGCGAAATTCAATTGTTTTCGAAAATAACAATATTCATCACAAGAATTGAATTATTTTTAAAAATAATAAAATTCTTTTTTGGAAATTCAATTATTTACAAACATTGTAATAAAATCTTTGACAAGAATTCAATTTTTTTTATAAATAATAAAATACGTTTCAGGAATTAAATTATTTTCAAAAAAATGTAATAAAATACCACACAGACATTAAATTATTGTCAAAAATTTTAATAGAATTCTTCGTTAAAATTAATTATTTTTAAAATCTTTGCGCAATTTAATGATTTTTAATATTTACTATTTTCATAAAATTTCCAAACAGAATTGAATTATATTTAAAAACAATTTTCTAAAAATCTTTGTAAGAAATCAATTCTTTTCATGATTAATTAAAATTTTTCTGGAATTCAATTATTTAAATTAGAATTTGCATAAAATTAGTCGATAGAAATCAATTATTTAAAAAAATTAATTATATAATTCTTCACAAGAATTAAATTATTTTTATAAATATTTAAAATTCTTTGCAGAATAATAAAATTCGTTGCAGTTATTGAATTTATTACCAGGATAAGAAAGGAGTAAATATTTTTTATGAAAATTAGGAAAAAGTCAGGAATATAAAATTTAGAATGGAATTTTTGGCAGTTTTGTGAAGTGTTTAAAACGAGTTTTTTGGGTCGTCAAGTTTAATTTTTTGATAGCTACTATTTACTACTTTTTTCAATCTTAAAATCTACTTTTTTCTACTTTTTTAAATATAATTATCGAGCGCGAGGTCTGAATTCACTATTATATTATTTTAAATTTATTTTCTTTTTATTGATTCTAATTTAGTTTATTATTTGAAAATCATATTAACATTACTTGTATTTTTCAGTCACCACCTCTTGCAATGGCAATAGCTCAAGATATGAAGAAAGGAAAGAATCATGAGAACAGTGGATTTATCGAATTTCCTGTTATCGATGTAGCCGCGACAATTGGATGGGACAGTGGAATTGTCAAGAATCATTTGAAAAATTTGGAATGGACAACAGGTGATTTTTAATAATTTGATTCTCTAATAATATATTTCTTTTTGGGTATTCGTTACTTGAGGGTTGTCAAGATTGTAAATTTCAAATCTGTCATAAGCTTTTCTAAATGACAAATATTAAATTATTTATTATTGAGCACTTATTTAAATGAAATATTATATTAAATAAGAAAATTTTGTTTAGTTGATGGAAAATCGAAACGTTCGTCGATATCTGTAAGATACTCTACTCTGGGTCTTAGAGTTAGAACACCGGGAGATCTGACTGAGGAGGAACTTGATACAGCGCTCAACGCGCTCGTTGAGAGAACCAGTTCTCAGGAAACTATGGGTCTTAAGCAAATTGAAGCAATTCATACGGCTGTGCAAAAATATAGCGTTCCATCAATCAAAAAGTGCCTTCAACTCGATGAAGAAATTCAAAAGAAGTCAGAAGATCTTAAGGAAATTATACGATCTTATTTTAAATC
The DNA here is from genome assembly GCF_015476425.1 of Leptopilina heterotoma. NCBI lineage: Eukaryota > Metazoa > Arthropoda > Insecta > Hymenoptera > Figitidae > Leptopilina > Leptopilina heterotoma. The sequence goes on along the minus strand of NW_025110949.1, from coordinate 266,168 downwards.
TGATTCTTCTTTAGAACATATTGACGTGAATCCTAAGGTATTTATCTTTTATTATTATTATTATTATTATTATTATTATTATTATTATTATTATTATTTTCAAACAATTTGCATTAATGTATCTAATGATAATACTCAATTGATGTAATTTTTAATTTTTTCCAGACGAAATTGTCCAACGAGACGGAAGTGATAAACGACATACGAATCTTGATTTCCAGCTATCGTGATACAAATTTCTCGGCGAGAGCCATAGCAAGAATCTTTCACGGGATACAAAGTCCAAATTATCCAGCTGTAACTTGGGGACGTTGTAGATTTTGGCGATCGCACTTAAATTGTGATTTTAATTTGATTTGCCAATTAGCAGTTCAAGAAATTCTTGCAATGCACGTGGGAAGCTAGTTTTCGGTATTCTCTCTATTTTTAATTTTTTGTTTCTTAGAAAACTATTTTTACCAGTTTTTTCTCAGTGTTTCATAATTTTATAGTTGCAGAAGACATAGAAAAATATAGAGAGTGAACTCATATTAATTTAATATGAAACCTAAAAAAATATCTAAATTTTTCAATTTTAACATTTCATATTTTTAATGAAGAAAAAAGAAATTATTTTAAATGTTATTAATTTTACGTGGAGAAACAGATTTTAATAATATTACATTTATTTACACTGAAATATGAAAAGTAACAAAATATTAATTTGGTTTGTGGTTGTAATGTTCATTGTATTCTGAAAATATTCGAAACGAAAATCGACGAAAGTTGGGCTTTTATTCGTTTCTAGTCCATTTAATGATTGTTTTTAATCGTGACTAAACTTCTTATAGAATAATTGTGATAATTTACAATAATTGTAAGTTTAAGCGCCTTTAGTTAAATTAAGTAGTTAATTTGTGTGTTCCTTGGCGTCCATACCGAAAAAATAAAGCGATGTTCTAATATTTTCAAGATAATATAAAATGAGGTAAAATATCACAATGCTTTGTTAATTTTTAAACTTTGTGCGTTGGAGAAAATTAAAAGACCTCGTAAAAAATATTAGAAAAATAGTTTTTTTTAATTTTAATTTCTAAATTTTTTGAGAATTTCCAATTTAGCTAAATTTTATCTTTTTACGAAATCTTTTAATTTGTCAATTAAAAAAAAAAGTAGAAATCTTTTTTTTTCGATCACGTGACAACCCTTTTCATATAATTGCATTGCTTTAAAAATCGATGCATTCTTGCTTGTTGCATTTTATCAACTCGATTCATACAAGTTTCACTTTGACAGAGAGCGCAAAATTCTGACGAGATTCCATGAAATGGAGATTGATAGTAAACGTTGGAGTCCTTGAGACTTTTGTTTTTGCGATGTGAATAAACATGAAGAATAACTTCCATCAAAAAGAGTACGGCAACAAACCATCTGAAGTATATTATTGCTGGTAAAAAGAGGCAAACAGGATTTATCCTGCAGAAAGTTTCACCGTCCGGAATGCTATCAATGTCTTTGAATTTATCATATTTTTTCTTTGAAATCGATTTTTGAATGTCTTTAGGAATCTGAAAAATTAAAATTTGTTTTATTTAACTTTTTAAAAATTTTCAGAATTTAATTTAGTTTTTTTGTTTCATGAATTTGAATTTCAATTATTTTTAATAAAAAATTTTAAATTTAAAAATAAACAATTTAAAATTGTAGATAATAATTGAATATTAGAAGCATTATAGGAGGAATTTTTAGAAATAATTGAATTTCGAAAAGGTTTAGTTAAAAAATCAGGAAAATAATTGAATTTTCGAGGAATTACAATTATAATTTTTTTAAATAATAAAGTTTGTATTATTGAAATGAATTTTTTATTCAAAAAATATCATATTACCATATTTTCAAAAGCAATCATATTTTTTGAAGAAAAAAGTTAATAAAATTGATTGAAAATAATTGAATTTTGCAAAAACTTAGAATTGAAGTTATTATTGGGATGAGATATTTATAATTCACAATATAAAAAACTAGTAGTTGAAAAAGGAACTAAAATTGCGCCTCAAATATATACTTACAGGTATAAAAATGGTAAACAATTAAAAGTTAAATTCTTCGAAACAATAAAGTTACCGGAATTTCTCTTATTTCTTAAATTTTCGAGAACTTAATTTTAATGAATAAGAAATAAATAGAAAAAATAATTAACTTAAGAAAAACAGAATAAAAATAAGAGGAAAATTTACTTGAAAGGGAACTTTTCGACGTATTCGTCTAAAGTCAACGTTGGTCTCAGGCTCTCCTGTCTCAACATTGTTTGACACATGCAGATGATCGTCATTAATGTCAAAACACTCTCCAGTTTCTTCGTCAATGAAAATTGATCTCCTCATGGCCAACGCAGCCTCTCTTGTCATTTAATTTGCCGAAAGAGAGCCACCAGCTAGGCTACACTTGACACTACTGACTGTTCAGGTCACCTGGGTCACTTCCCGGATGCTAAAGTCCTGTTGATTTTAATTAAATGCAACAAATACAACTAAAACTTTTAGAGGTTATGCTAAAAAAGAGGAGCGGAAATAATTATTGACAATAATTTCTATTTGATAATTTTATTTCAAGTATTGGCACAACATTTTTCATCAAGTTTGTACGTCAAATTTACAGCAAACTTATTATGACAAATAACAAAATGTCCCCCTGGATGGAAAATTTGCATTGCAAATTCGCAGATAATTTGCATGTCAACGTGAATATTAATTCCATGCGCAATTTTCTGTCTTTTATTTCTTATAGGTATAGACTTACGCACAACGTATTCTGGTATTAGTCACATTTTTCTAATATAAACGCAATAATAAAAGAATCTTTGATGACAATCGCAATAATGTAGAACTGTGCATATTAATACAAAAAGTTTTGTTGATCGAATACGATCTTAACAAAAAAAAAAACTTTTGTTGATCGTTTGAACGAATTTGAATTTCCCGCCATGAGCCATCTGGCGGTTAAATTTGAAATTACAAATACACCGGCGGCCGATATTCATAACCTCACTTTTTTTTTCTTTCACGTGCAATGCGACACGAGTCTTGTTTTTGTTTGCAAACTATTTACTTATGTTTTGCACGTATAAAAAGATTCATATTTGCAGCAAATTAGATGTGGAAAAATGCCAGGAAATTCTGTAAATAATAAAAAAATATCCTGGAAGATAGTTAAAAACTGTGTCTCGGATCGTATGATAAATAATTCTTTATCTCACGCACTCGATGACAGGAAAAGTATAGAATATAATAAATTGCTTAACAATGAATTAGGAAAGTATTCACGTTTCAAGAATTATGCTCATTATACGAAAATTAAAAGTGCTATTTTGAAGAAAGTAACAGTGAATAAAGATGCCGATTGTGATGTAAGTTTTACGAGAAATAATAGTGATAAGCCGATTAGCAATTCTTCTGATTTTTCTTCACATTCTGACGACGAGAAAAATGAAGACAGTACTCAAATTGAAAATTCAAACACTGATGGATATATTAAAAATACTTTGGAAGATTCGAATAAGAATAATTCAATTAACACCAAGAGGAAAAGAATTTCAGGTTTGAATATATTTTGTTTTTAATTCCTTCCTATTTTATTTTTATTCTATTTCGAATACGGTTGTATTTCTTATAAAGATATGTGCAGAAATAGTTATTTTTAAAAATTGTTGGAACATTATTATTAATTTTTAACTATTATTAATTATTAATACATTATAATAATCGTAAGTTTCCTTTCCGTTAGCAAATTATCTACATTCATTTGTTTGTTTTGAAAATTAAATTTTGTGGGTTAAGTATTGGCATTTTTTATATTTTTTAATGTCAAACTTTTTAATGTGTTTTGATGTGTTTCAATGGTTATGTTTTATATTATTATGCGTTTAATTCAATTTTTAACTTTTCAACTATCATTCATTCTGAAGGTAAATACTTTTTTATAATTTAATTTAATGTATATAATTTAATGTTAACATTACTTCAATATTATTAAAAAAAGTTATTTGATATAACATTCAATTGAATTTTATTTTCATAAATTGCTTAATTACAGAATATTTAGTTTTTTAACTTTTTAAAAATTTTTTAACTTGCAAAACTCTAAATACTGTAATTATTAAAAATATAATATTTATTTTTCATAATTTTTGACAGATATAATTATTATTAGAAATAATTACTATATTATTAAAGACTACAACATAAATTTAAATTATCAAAGTATATTTTACAAAATAGTAATTTAATACAATTTTTATTTCTTATAATTTTTATTACATAAAAATATTGTTAAATATAATGTTAATTTTATAAACTTTCAACATTTTTTTATGTTTTAAATTAATACGTGATTCATAGAATATTCAATTAATCAATGAAAATATATTGTCAATTTTTTCAATTAAAAATATATTACATCAAATATCTATTCCCAATATTAAAATAATGTTGTCATTAAATTATGGACACATACCTGCCGAGTAAATAATAATTATAAAGTTAAAAATTCAATTAAACAACCAATGTATGGAATTAAAATTTTGGGGCTATGGTACGCCTAAAATTCACCTGGCATTTTTTTTCGTTGTTTCTAAAAACGAATTTAGAATATTTTTTAATTTGATGCTTCATTATATTATATAACATCTTGTAATTAAATAATTAATGCAAGTTATAATTAGTATTTTTACTACAGATTTTTTGTTTTCCAAAGAAATTAGAATTAAAAGTTGTTTAACTTTATTATTTTCAATTAATTTAATATTTTGCAGTTATGATAGATTCGAAAGAAACGGAATTCTTTGTTTAAAAAGCTAAATGAATAATTATTTTTTAATTTTTAGAATAATTAAAAGTTTCGTTATCAAAATTATTTTTAATTTTTAAATTATTTTGAAAATAAAAGTATAAAATATGTAACAATTTTTGCGATATTCAATTTTCTTCGTACAACAAGAAAGTTTAACAGCAGTAATAGCATTTTAACAAAATTTATCGGATTCACTTGTAATTCATTTCTAATGCATTTAATTTGACATTAAATTTTAGAAATTCAAAATAGAACTTCCTTTTCAGGATTCCTACAGAAATCCGAATTTAAAATTCCATACCTTTTCGATGATTTCCAGGTCAAATTTTTACGAAATTCCAGTGGAATTTTAAATCTAATTTCAATATTTTTGGGCTCTTTAAAAACACTTTACTTATTTAATAGTCTCCCTCCTTTGGTAAAAATTCTAAAATTATCAAAAATTCAAAAATCCGAATTTCTTAAAATTCAACATTTTTTCCTCTCTTTTATAGGATTTAGCTTTATTATTTTTGTGCTTTTAGAAAATACTTTACTTATTTAATACTCTCAACTCTTTGGTAAAAAATCTAAAATTATCAAAAATTCGAAAAAATTCAAAAATCCGATTTTCTTAAAAATCAACATTTTTTCTTCTCTTTTATGGGATTTAGCTTCATTATTTTTGTGCTTTTGTAAAATACTTTACTTATTTAATAGTCTCGACTCTTTGGTAAAAAATCTAAAATTATCAAAAATACGAAAAATTTCAAAAATCCGTTTTTCTTAAAATTCAACATTTTTTCCTCTCTTTTATAGGATTTAACTTCATTATTTTTGTGCTTTCGGAAAATACTTTACTTATGAAATTGTCTCGCCTCTTTGGTAAAAAATCTAAAATTATCAAAAATTCGAAAAAATTCAAAAATCCGAATTTCTTAAAATTCAACATTTTTTCCTCTCTTTTATAGGATTTAGCTTCATTATTTTTGTGCTTTTGGAAAATACTTTACTTATTAAATTGTCTCGACTCTTTGGTAAAAAATCTAAAATTATCAAAAATTCGAAAAAATTCAAAAATTTGATTTTCTTAAATTTCAACATTTTTTCTTCCCTTTTATGGGATTTAGCTTCATTATTTTTGTGCTTTTGGAAAATACTTTTCTTATTAAATTGTCTCGACTCTTCGGTAAAAAATCTGTAAAAAATCTAAAATTATCAAAAATTCGAAAAAATTCAAAAATTTGATTTTCTTAAAATTCAACATTTTTTCCTCTCTTTTATAGGATTTAGCTTCATTATTTTTGTGCTTTTCCAAAATACTTTACTTATTTAATACTCTCGACTCTTTGGTAAAAAATCTAAAATTATCAAAAATTCGAAAAATTTCAAAAATCCGTTTTTCTTCAAATTTAACATTTTTTCCTCTCCTTAATGGGATTTAGCTTCATTATTTTTGTGCTTTTGGAAAATACTTTACTTATTTAATAGTTCGACTCTTTAGTAAAAAATCTAAAATTATCAAAAATTCGAAAAAATTCAAAAATCCGATTTTCTTAAAATTCAACATTTTTTCTTCTCTTTTATGGGATTTAGCTTCATTATTTTTGTGCTTTTGGAAAATCCTTTACTTATTTAATACTCTCGACTCTTTGGTAAAAAATCTAAAATTATCGAAAATTATCAAAAATTCAAAAAACCGAATTTCTTAAAATTCAACATTTTTTCCTCTCTTTTATAGGATTTAGCTTCATTATTTTTGTGCTTTTGGAAAATACTTTACTTATTAAATTGTCTCGACTCTTTGGTAAAAAATCTAAAATTATCAAAAATTCGAAAAAATTCAAAAATCCAATTTTCTTAAATTTCAACATTTTTTCTTCCCTTTTATAAGATTTAGCTTCATTATTTTTGTGCTTTCGGAAAATACTTTACTTATTAAATTGTCTCGACTCTTTGGTAAAAAATCTAAAATTATCAAAAATTCGAAAAATTTCAAAAATCCGTTTTTCTTCAAATTTAACATTTTTTCCTCTCCTTAATGGGATTTAGCTTCATAATTTTTGTGCTTTTGGAAAATACTTTACTTATTTAATAGTCTCGACTCTTTGGTAAAAAATCTAAAATTATCAAAAATTCGAAAAATTTCAAAAATCCGTTGTTCTTAAAATTCAACATTTTTTCTTCTCTTTTATGGGATTTAGCTTCATTATTTTTGTGCTTTTGGGAAATACTGTACTTATTAAATTGTCTCGACTCTTTGGTAAAAAATCTAAAATTATCAAAAATTCGAAAAAATTCAAAAATTTGATTTTTTTAAATTTCTAAATTTTTTCTTCCCTTTTATGGGATTTAGCTTCATTATTTTTGTGCTTTTGTAAAATACTTTACTTATTAAATTGTCTCGACTCTTTGGTAAAAAATCTAACATTATCAAAAATTCGAAAAAATTCAAAAATTTGATTTTCTTAAATTTCTAAATTTTTTCTTCCCTTTTATGGGATTTAGCTTCATTATTTTTGTGCTTTTGTAAAATACTTTACTTATTAAATTGTCTCGACTCTTTGGTAAAAAATGTAAAATTATCGAAAATTATCAAAAATTCAAAAATCCGATTTTCTTAAAATTCAACATTTTTTCTTCTCTTTTATGGGATTTAGCTTCATTATTTTTGTGCTTTTGTAAAATACTTTACTTATTAAATTGTCTCGACTCTTTGGTAAAAAATGTAAAATTATCGAAAATTATCAAAAATTCAAAAATCCGATTTTCTTAAAATTCAACATTTTTTCTTCTCTTTTATGGGATTTAGCTTCATTATTTTTGTGCTTTCGGAAAATACTTTACTTATTAAATTGTCTCGACTCTTTGGTAAAAAATGTAAAATTATCGAAAATTATCAAAAATTCAAAAATCCGAATTTCTTAAAATTTAACATTTTTTCCTCTCTTTTATAGGATTTAGCTTCATTATTTTTGTGCTTTTGGAAAATACTTTACTTATTAAATTGTCTCGACTCTTTGGTAAAAAATCTAAAATTATCAAAAATTCGAAAAAATTCAAAAATTTGATTTTCTTAAATTTCAACATTTTTTCTTCCCTTTTATGGGATTTAGCTTCATTATTTTTGTGCTTTTGGAAAATACTCTTCTTATTAAATTGTCTCGACTCTTCGGTAAAAAATCTGTAAAAAATCTAAAATTATCGAAAATTCGAAAAAATTCAAAAATTTGATTTTCTTAAAATTCAACATTTTTTCCTCTCTTTTATAGGATTTAGCTTCATTATTTTTGTGCTTTTCGAAAATACTTTACTTATTTAATACTCTCGACTCTTTGGTAAAAAATCTAAAATTATCAAAAATTCGAAAAATTTCAAAAATCCGTTTTTCTTAAAATTTAACATTTTTTCCTCTCCTTAATGGGATTTAGCTTCATTATTTTTGTGCTTTTAGAAAATACTTTACTTATTTAATAGTTCGACTCTTTAGTAAAAAATCTAAAATTATCAAAAATTCGAAAAAATTCAAAAATCCGATTTTCTTAAAATTCAACATTTTTTCTTCTCTTTTATGGGATTTAGCTTCATTATTTTTGTGCTTTTGGAAAATACTTTACATATTAAATTGTCTCGACTCTTTGGTAAAAAATCTAAAATTATCAAAAATTCGAAAAATTTCAAAAATCCGATTTTCTTAAAAATCAACATTTTTTCTTCTCTTTTATGGGATTTAACTTCATTATTTTTGTGCTTTTGGAAAATACTATACTTATTTAATAGCCTCTACTCTTTGGTAAAAAATCTAAAATTATCAAAAATTCAAAAAACTGAATTTCCTAAAATTCAACATTTTTTCTTCTCTTTTATGAGATTTAGCTTTATTATTATTTGAATTTTTATTCAAGAGGAAAAATGGAAAACAGAAAAAATTTAGAAAGTTTTAATAATTCCAGACCTTTTCCATGATTTCCCTGATTTCCAGAAGCCTTTTAAAAATTTTATACTATTTCCAGATTCTGTAGGAACCCTGCTTTTGTCTGACTTTCTTCTAAATTATCGAATTCAGTGATTTCTGGGGTGAATTTGGTTAAGTTGTAAAATGATTAATTTCTATTTGAATTCGTTTTTTTTGAATGTACAAAATCTGATGTTAATTTAATTTTTTTTTCTTTATGCACGGCAAAAAATATTTAGCTGGATAAACTACAGATTTTACATTAGTAGCGAAATTTTTCAGTGCTTTAATTAATACTTTCGTTATTCTAGAGAAACTTATCGCTATTTCAAGTAAAACTTTTTTCAGTGTGTAATAATTATTATTTCTTAAAAAAGTATTTAAATTAAAATGGGTTTATAAAATAAGCAATGCAAAAGATGACCCAGATACTAATTGGAATTGTTCTATCCATAGTTTAAGTCTAGTAATGTAAATTCTATTTAAATTGAGACCATTGAGTGAAATTATTTGAATTTTAGTTAGTTAAATCTCTTTGTTAGGTAATAATAATTATTTCTTTAAAATTTTTTAAATTGTTTAAAATAAGCAGTTCCATACAACATTCCCGCGCGCTTGCGCGCGGATAGTGTTGCTAGTTAAAGGCGCTAGCACAGCTCCTACTGCCTGCCTGCCTGCCTGCAGGTTGACATGGTAACACATAAGAGTAAGAGAGTCAGAAAATTCAAATTAAATGTTTTTTCTCTCTCACTCTTATGGCGCCTGCCTGCGCAGGCAGGCAGGCAGTAGAGGTGAGAGTGTACCTTGACAATAATAGTCTTCGTATTCTTTCTTTTTTTCTGTCCCGCACACTGAAGTTAGTCATATTACAAAAATTTTCTATTTTCAAATATGAATTTTTGAATAATTTCCGATTCAAAATTTTAAAACATTCAATTATTAACTAATTAACTAATTAACAAAATTTTAATAACATTTTACGAACGAATACAATTATTTTCTAAAATTTTAATAAATTCTTCGAAAAAATTCAATTATATTTATAAATAGTAAAATTCTTTGCAAAAATTCAATTATTGCTTCCTCGTAGAGGAAGGATTGTATTAGCAAAATTTTCGATTGTGATTGTTTGACATATTTATAAATTTTGTTTCATTACACCTAATCTTTTAGTACTTTATGTTCGAATGGGCACTGCTCGTATAAATGTTTTAAATAAATAAAAAAAAATTTCTACGTATTTTGACCTCCGAAGTCCAAAAAACGGATTTTAAAAATTTGTCCCGATGTGTGTGTGTACAAACATTACATTTGCCTCAATATCTCAGAACGAGAAAGAGTTAAAGGCCTCAATTTTTTTTAAATTGTAGGTCTCCCCGGGGGACATAAAATAAGAGTATTTTCAGCCCGATTCATAAAGTTTAACTATATTTTTTTTGCATTTTTCATTTTGTAAAAAAACGTTTTTTGGCCATAACTTAAAACAAATGTTAGGACACCTATAAATGTTTTTCTTTAGTTTTGTAGAGTTTTTTCAGACGCATCTTTTAAGCCTTCATTGATCATTTTTCGTCTATATTATCCAGAGATATTAAAGTTTTAAAATTCTAAATTTTTTAAAAATAACACTTTTTGAAAATTTTGTTGAAAAATATAAAAGAAACTTTAAAAGTTTCATTACCAACCTGTAGAGCATTAAAAACGGCTTCGATTGACCTATTTTTGAACCTGATTCGGTCAAAAATTATCAAATTATTGGTATTTGAAAAATCAAAAATTGTGGAAAATATCATTTTTTCAACATTCATGTTTATTAACTTATGTGTAGGGGGAAGTCCCCTAGTACCGGACACCTAAGGTTTTCATGAAATAAAATTAAAACTACTTCAAAAAATATGACTTCATTTATGAGTTAATTAACTCTACAATATATAACACCAAAATCAATTAACAAAAATAGAATATTTTGATAAACTTTTTTTTAAGTTCAATTTAGTTATGGTATCGAAATACTACAAATTTTGAAATTGTGCCCTAGTACCGGACAGTCTAAAACTTTTAATTTTACGCGCAAGATATTATTGAGAAATGATGCAGCGACCAAAGACTGTATTCTTGCTGTATTAAATGAAGTGTTATTGCCAAAGATATTGTAAAAAAAAGTCACCAACTTTAGAAAAAAAATTTTTTCCTTTTTTTTATTTTTTATTTAAATTTTACAGTGCATCTTACCAAAAACACATTCACATTAAGTGTATGATTGGTTCAACGAATATTCCCGTCTAATATATTCAAATAAAACAAAAGTGACTTAACAATTCACTTATTGGCTGACTTTACCTACAAAAACCAATTTTTTAACTGTCCGGTACTAGGGGAATTCCTTGTGTCCGGTACTAGGGGACAAGCAATCCTCAAAATTATGTTATTTTATACAAACACCGTTAAGAAATTAAAAAAAAACTGTTACAGTCTTGGAATTATAGTTAAACCCTCTCTTTAATGCAAGTTGAAATAAACACGTAAGCACAAAACTATAGTAGTAATCGCACTTTGAAATTTATACGATACAACGCCATCTCGCTAAAAAAAACAATTTAGTGCTCTCATCGTGGTCATTCGCGTTATTGACAAACCGAGCACTCTGATTCTTTATTATTACGTTCTTCCGCGACTTTTTTGACAATTTTTTAATCCGATGATTTGTCATTTGTTGAAGAACTAGAAGTGTCCGGCGCTAGGTGCCGTCCGGCGTTAGGGGACTTCCCTCTAATTATTAAACTATTATAATGATCTTATAGAATATATAACAACATATTTTTTGGACCAAGATTTAATGATTTTTAACTCTTTTATAAAAATTAAATCTTATATTTCAATTACTATTATTTCTATGAGGAAGCAAAATGTTCATGAAATGAACACCAAAATTATAAAAATGTACAACTTGGTTTATTATCTAATTGATTGTAATTATTTATAATTAATAGTATATTAGTATTCATTAATACTTAATATTAAAAAAACGGCCTGACGAAGATTGACTTGTACTACTGAAATTTTGGAATTTGTAGGAATCACACATATTGTTTTTTTAAATAAATTATTAGTGAATTATTTCCTCCTTTATGGTTTATATTTTAAAAGGAGAAATTAAATAGTCTGACTGACATTGACTCGTACTATTTAGACTTTAAAAAGCAAAAAATGTACTACTGTAATTATTTTTCAAAAAAAATATAAAATTTTATGTTCTATTCCGCGTCACCCAAGAGGTTGAACATCAGACGCGCTTTTGTATGGTTTCCCCATTACACACAGTTCTTCCAATTACAAAATTTATAGCAAACCACGTTATAATTTTAACGCATTTGAATTTGTAATTGGGCTAATTGTCATAGGCCTACTCCACTCCTCCCTTCAACGAGAGAAAAGTTTTTATTTCAATCAAGAATAATTTCTTTGAATCAAATAAAAATAAATATTTGTCTTAGTAATTCAATATTTATGTTTATAAAATAAATATTGAAAACTTTGATAAAAAAAGTTTTTTCTCAGATTAAACACAATAAAAGCAAAGTCTTTAAAATTCAATTGAGTTTGAATCTATGATGTAAATAATTACAAATTCACACTTACAGATTATTTGCAGATTTTTAGTATTATTAAATTAAAATAATTACAAATTCTAATTTTTTTCGAGTTCGAAAAATAAAACTTTTTTTTAGACTTTGTTTTTAATGTGGAGCACAATTTATTTGCGACAATATTAATAACATTGACAGAAATATATTGTGTTCCGAAGGACCGCTGAAAAAAATATAATAATTTATATGTATTGAATAATAATTTTCAGGAATTACTGGATAATCATATATATTTATTTGAATAATTAGTCACTCACGACGTTTCGATATCAACGTTGATATCGTCATCAGGTGAAAAACATAGTCGTGAGTGATAAATTAAAATTATTCAAATAAATATGAATATCCAGCAATTCCTCAAAATTATTATTCAATATATATCTGACTATATTAAAAAAATATATCAACTGTCGCCGCTATTTTAAGAATCGAACATAACCTCAAAATTATGTCAAAATAATAGGTCACAAAGCAAAAACAACCTCAAAATTAGGACAGAATGATAGGTTAGAGGGCAAACATATCCTTAATATTAAGTCAAAGGGCAGAGGGCAAACATCTCTTCAATATTAGGTCAAAGGGCAGAGGGCAAACATAACATCAAAATTAGGTTAAAGGACAGAGGATAAACATAACTTCAAAATTAGGTCAAGATGATAGGGCAGAAAGCAAACATATCCTTAATATTAGGTCAAATAACAGAGTTTAAAAAAATAGAGGTAAGGGGTTGGCGTGCGTACATCACTGCATGTACAAATGTTTAAATTTAAGTAATATATAATAAATATATAATGTATTTTTACACAGAGATGAAAAAATATTGCATCTTGAAACGACAAACAATAATTTGAAACAGAGAAAAAATATTAACATGAAAAAGCAAAACACATTGTACAAAAGAAAAAGATATTGACATGAAGCAGCAGAAAATCTGAATAAAAAAAGGCATAAAATGAAAAAAGCATCAGAAACAGAAATCAAATTTTGTTAAAACAGAACAAATAATTATGTTGACCTAAAACAAAACAAATATTTTGTCAAACATAAGAAAAAGATTTTAAGATGGAAAAGTATATATTGATTTTTTAAATTTATTTGCAACATGAAATAAAACATCAAATAAAACATAAAACGAACAAAAAACTTAATACAGAAAAATAAACATTAATCAAAAATATTTTCTTGGCAAAACATAAAAGAAACATGTTGACCTGAAACAGAAACAAATATTTTCACAAACATAAGAAAATTATTTTAAAATAGTAAAGTATATAAATAATTTTTCTAAATTGTTTGCAACATCTTGCAACCTGAAATAAAAAATAAAACGGAGAAAAATCAAATTACAAAAAAATAAACATTAAATAGACTAAAAAAACACATTAATCAAAAATAGAAGAAACAAAATTTATCAAAACAACATGAAAAAAAATATTTTACACATAAAAGAATTAAGTATGTTAAACAGCAACTGAAAAGCGTTTACCTAAAACAGAAAGCATACTTTAATTAGAAAACAGTGAAAAAATTGGAAAAGAAAAATTGTATACCTCAGAAAAAATGGAATTTGCGAATATTGATTCAAAACTAACATGGAATTTTCACTAAAAGCAGGCCTCGGATTGACTTTTAAAGGACAACCAATGTTTTTGTAAAATTTAATTTTAATTCATTTTAATTTTAATTCATTTCAATTTTAAATCATTTAAATTTTAATTCATTTTAATTTTAATTCATTTTAATTTTAATTCTTTTAAAAGATAAAAAAAGTTAAATAATTCTTTGCGTTTAATGAAGCAAAAAAAAATTTTTTTAAGGACATTCCTTCTGTGAACTTAGGTATAAAAAAAGCGTGAAATTTGAAAGTAATGACATTTAATTAAATTTACGGTTGTATGAAATTTTCTAAAGTTTTAAACGGTCAAAAAATTATTAGATTGAATCTACAAATATTGAATAATTTATATGATAATCTTTTAAAACATCAAATTATTATTTGTTCGAATTTTCAAAACGTCGAATGTTAATTTAAACGAATTTTAAGAACATCGAATGCTTATTTAAATTGAATTACAAAACATCGAATAACAATTTGATCAAAAATGTTGCAGTAGTTCTATACTTTCGAAAAATTCACTTTTTTACATAATGATAAACATTGATAATTTCAGTCTCAATAATAATGTAAAAATTAATGTAAATAGTATATACTTATTTATCAAAATTATTTATACTTTTATAGTATTTTTTCTTGTTTTATTTGAATGTTGAAAAAAAATGATTTTGTATGCTACTGACAAGCATAGAGGCAACTTTGTATGCATATCTACTATTAAGTAATAAAACGTTAATGAAAAAAGTTTACATTGACAAGTAAAAAGAAAAATGTAAGATATAAATATGGAAAGTATTTTTCTTAGTATGAATACAATTTTGAATTTCAAAATAGAATTTTTTCTAACAGAAATAAGTAATTAAGCGTGTGGAAAGATTCACTATTGTTATTGTTTCTTTGTTATTGTCATGACAAAAATGTAAAATATACAAATATGAATAAATATACAGTTAAGAAGCAGTAGATGATTATTTTTTTCCTGCTTCTTATTAGAAAATTTCTTTCTCAAGAGAAAGAAGATAAAAGAGTCAACCGGAATTAGTTTACAAAAACGACATTAATTCTTGTCAAAAGAACGTAACCTCTTCAAGTACTCGTCAGTGTATACTATTCTCTACCGAATGTGAATTGATACCATCGCTTCACATCTTTGCAGTGCATCACCGTCAAAAAACTCATTATGTCATTTCTTGTTTTAGACATTTTGTTAACAAATGAATTGTCGTACACAAGTTAACAAGAATATCATTAGATGAAGAGAGTCAAACAATCATCATCAAACGTATGGCATTGCGTGAGCCCCCTGGGGTGGCTAGACCTAGCCACGCAGAGTCCGCTTTTTCCTTTTTTCGGAAATCATTCTTTTGACCAGGAAAAATGCCGTTTATTTTTTATCAATCTTTTGTTTAGTGTAATTTTGAAATAAACGTATATTTACATATAATGTATGAATATAATAAAGTTTGTTGATATAAGATAATAAAACCAATGCATTGTTGGTTATAAATATTATACTTCTTTTTTCTTGTCAATGTAAACTATTTTTTATAAATATTTCATTGTTTAATAGTAGAAGAGACTGAGGCTGAATGTTAAATTTAGAATAACTGTTTTTTTAGACAACAAAGAAAGCCAAAAGTCATTTGCTTAAAACCAATTTCTAGCACAAACTACTTCTGCAAGGGTTACATGCCAATATGACCTGTATATCTCCTTCGATGGTTTACATGCTATAATGTATTTTTGGTCCTTAGCAAAGACAAATATGGTTTCTTATGAACGTTCGCGCTCTGCAACAATATTTCTCATTATTTTCTTAGTGTGAATATAATTTTTAATTTCAAAACAAAACTTCTTCTAACTGGAATATTTTTTTTAATTTTTATGATTTAGCACTAGATACGCGCTTTAAAGCGCATGTGCCCATTGAGTTTTAATTCTTAATAATAGAATAAAATTAATCATAAAATAAAACATTACAATGTTCTTAAAACTGTAAATTTATTTTAAAATCGTGTTAAAAAACTACGAAATTATAAAAAATTTTAAATATTCTTTATAAAGTAAAAATATTTAAATTTTGAAAAATGAAAATAAAATTATTCAAAATTTGAACAAATGGAAAAAAATTCTTTTTAAATTTAGAAAAAAGTAGTTATTTAAATTTTGAAAAATGAAAATAAAATTATTTAAAATTTAAGAAAAAAGTATAGTTATTTAAAATTTGATAAAATAAAAATAAAATTATTTAAAAGTTTATAAAATTTTTTTTTGAAAATTAAAAATAATGAAGGTAAAATAATTAAAATTTAAAAAAATATAATTAATTAAAATTTTAAAAAAGAAAATTAATAAAAATTTTGATAAAAAAAAATTATTTAAATTTGGAAAAATAATATTATTTGAAGTTTATAAAATTTTTTTTAAATGTAAAGTAATGAAAAGTTTAATAATTAAAATTTTTAAAAATAAATTTAATTAATATTTGAAAAAATAAATTAAAATTGTAATTTGAATAAAATAAAAATTAATTAAACTTTAAAAAAAATAAAATTAATTATAAATTTAAAAAATAAAAAAATTTAAATTTTTGAGAAATGAAAATAAAATTATTTAAAATTTGAAAAAATGAAAATAAAATGAATTAAAATAAAATTTTTGAAAAGTTTTAAATAATTTTTTAAATCTTTCGCAGGTAATAAAAGGGAGAAAAGCTCCCAGAAAATATACAGGACAATAGCAATGACGTTGAGGAGATTATGACGTCATTTTGAAAAAATAATATTATTTAAAGTTTATGAAATTTTTTCAAAATGTAAAATAATGAAAGTAAAATAATTAAAATTTTTGAAAATAAATTTAATTAATATTTGAAAAAATAAATTAAAATTGTAATTTTAAAAAAAATTCATTCAACTTTAAAAAACATTAAATTAATAATAAATTTGAAAAATAAAAAAAATTAAATTTTTGAGAAATGAAAATAAAATGAATTAAAATTTGAAAAAATTAAAATAAAATTTTTGAAAAGTTTTAAATAATTATTTAGATCTTTCGCAAGTCCCAGGAAATATACAGTACAAAAGCAATGAGGTTGAGGAGATTATGACGTCATTTTGGAAAAATAATATTATTTAAATTTTATAAAATTTTTTCAAAATGTAAAATAATGAAAGTAGAATAATTAAAAAATTAAAAACATTTTTTTACACTTACTGCGGACTATCACACTCTATGTCTGACCTTTATTCTGGAGTGGTACTCGTTGATGTCATCTTTGGGCACTAAAAAGCACTATCTCACGTGGTTTCAGCCCCAACCACAATTTCCAAACGTTGAGGTGTTACTCGGCCCAAGGTTCATTTCCAACTGAAGAAACGTCTCTCACTTCGTTGTCAATTACCGTTAATTGATTATTAATGACTTTTAAATTTCTTGGAAATTTAGTCATTTTTCGCACTTATGAGCAAAAATAAAATTTTCAAAATTTTCGCGTGTAAGAAAAGGGACAAAAGAGATGACGTAGAGAGGGTAATGACGTAAATTTTTTTTAATTTACTCCTTCTCTCTCTCACTCTTATTGATAAAATAAAATTTTTCAAAAATAATACAATATTTGAAAAATTATTTCCACTTTTCACCGGAAATAAAAAGGACAATGAAAATGACGTAGAGGAGTTAGTGACGTCACATTTCTTGTAAATTTTTTCCTTTTCTTTCTCTCTCACACTTATGGAGAAAAAAAAATTTCTCAAATGTTACTATTTTTTTCTTTAATTTTTTTAGAAAATAATCAGGACAATGGCTATGACGTAGAGGAGATAATGACGATTAATTTCTTTGAAATTTAATTATCATTTGTCTCTCTCACTCTTAGGGAAAAATTTGACTTTTCAATCAAGTTTTCAAAAATTTGAATTTTTGTTTTTTATAAACGGGACAAAAAAATGTAAAAAAAATTATTTCAATTTTGGAAAAATGTAAATAAAATTATTAAAAATTTAGAAAAATGTAAATAAAATTATTTAAATTTTGGAAAAATGTAAATAAAATTATTTAAATTTTGGAAAAATGTTAATAAAATTATTTAAGCTTTGCAAAAATTAAAATAAAATTATTTAAATTTTGGAAAAATGTAAATAAATTATTTAAATTTAGGAAAAATTAATTCATAAAATTATTTAAAGTTGGAAAAAATAAAGTTAATTAAAATACAAATAATTTAACATTTGAAAAAATTAAATCACTGAGAATTTTTAAAAAACCTTTCAAATTTATAAATTTCAATTTAAAAAAATAAAAAAAATTTTAACTCACTGCGATGTCTCAGCCCATTCTCGAGATCATCCCTGAAGCTGCTCTCGTTCGATGATGCACTTCCCAAGTTAGCACTCACAAAAAAAGTGTCAGCGACACTTTCCAATGTTTTTGAAAAAATACACTGTTTTTTGGAAGATATCCAAAAACGTCCAATAGAATGAAATTTACTCAAAAATGTCAAGTGTTTCCAAACTTTTCAAAACGTATCCAAAAATATCACCAAAGATATCCAGAAATATCCAGATTATCCAAACGGATCCACACGGCCCGAAAATAATCCGACAGCGAGATGTTACACGGCCCGAGGTTCATTAATAACTGAAGAAATGGCAGTCCTGTCGACTGATTATCAGTGATTCTCTTCTCGCGAGTTGAATCAGTGACATTTCATTGACGATCTATAAAAAATGATTGAAATTTCAGTCATTTTTCACAAAAAAATAACAATAAAAAATAATTACTATAAAATAGCCATAATTAAATAATAACTGAAATTTTCAATATTCGTGACAGAAATTTTTTAATTGGCTAATCAGTGAAAAATCACTGATAAAAATGACTGAAAAAGTCTGATTACAATTTACTTAGTCTCTAAATTTGAATTAGTAAAAATGTTTACTAATTTAAATTAGTGACTGACTTTTTGTTTTTGAATTAGTAAATTTTACTAATAAATAGTCATTTTTGCTGAATTTTTAGTAAAATTTACTAATTCAAAAGCAAAAAGTCAGTCACTAATTTTCATCTCTTTTAATTAGAAAATAAGTAGTAGATGTCAACATCAGTCAGGCAGGCGTTTTTATTCTATAATATTTTAAACTTCAGGGAGTAAAATAATTTTTTAGACCGGAAAAATTTTGTTCAACTGATCTGTGAGTTTTTAGGCCGGATTTGCTTTTTTTTCGCTTTGTATTTTCAAATTAGTAGTACATGTCATTTTTAGTCAGACATAAAATACGTTGTTTTAAGGGCATTTGAACCATGATGACGTCACAGATTTAAAACTAATGCTTTGCACAAACTGTGACGTCATCAAGGTTCAAATCCCCTTAAAATTCTTAACTACTTGAGTTTTAAGTAGTACAGGTATTTTCTAGTCAGACAAAACTGATCAAGACTCGTTCGACATGCAACACTAAAATATTCGAGAAAAATTGGTAATTGCTACTTTTCTCAGTAGTAAAAAATTTTTATGTCAGACGGAATGTTTTTAACCTGTGGACATCAAATGAGAGTACTTTCTGATAGATTAATAAAGTTTAAATAAATTATTTTTGGAATTTTAATTTTGCAAAAAAAAAGTTTTTTGCCCATAACTTTAAAAAAATGTTAGGACACCTATAAATGTTTTTCCATAATTTTGTAGAGTTTTTTTAGACGCATCTTTTGAGCCCTAATTGAACTTTTTTCGTCTATATTAACCGGAGTTATTAAACTTTTAAAAATTTTGATTTTTAAAATTTTGGAAAATAAGACTTTTTTGAAAATTTCGTTGAAAAACGTAGAAGTTTATTCAAGAAACAATTCAATTTTTTATCTGAATTTGTTATAAAATTTTTGAAATTTTTCGAAAGAATTCAATTATTTTCTAAAATTTTTATAAAATTCAATAATTAAATGTTTAATTTCAATTATTAACAAACGATTATTTTAAAAAATTTCAACGATCACTAATACAACAATTATTAATGTTGATTTTCTAATTAATTTAAAATAATTATTTGCAATTAATTCAAAAAATGTTTATTAATTTTTTGAAATTTAGTACTTTTATTTAGTATTATTTATTTTTTTATTTCAATTTTAACGGTCAGAAATTAAATTACGCCTAATTACACAAAGTAGGTACTGTAATACAATAACTATTTCAGTTAATTTAATTTTTTTTTAAAAATGTCATTGAGAAAAAAAAATTTTGCAAACTTCTTTTCTTTTTCTAAAAAATATTTGCATAATTTCCATTTTTAATTAAATTTTAGACAAAATTCTGTTTTTTTTAAAAGAAAATAATTTGTACTATTTTTTTCTCAGTATAAGAATAAATAGAGATATTTATTACATTTTTTAAATTATGAATCTAAAAAATGTAATAAATCTGGTTTCTATTTTGATTTATTCTTTTATTTTTTTGCATTGACGGTTTAAACTTTGAAATAAGAAACATGATGTCGTTACAAGTTATTAATTAAAATTTTAAAAATTATAAATATTCATAAAATTAAAATTCAAGAAATTAAAGAAAACTTGGAATATTGTTAATAAGTTGTCTTTAAATATATATTAATATTAAAATTAGAAACTACACACGCGTTTTTTAGCTAGTAAATAAAATAATTTTTAACATGTTTCAGAAATATCAAATTCACCTTTCTCTCGGCGTTCTTCAATTCGCAGCAAGTCCACAACTCAAAGCAAACTCACAACTTTTCTTAAGAAAAAAGACGTCGAAAATAATAAACAAAGTGAATTGAAAGAAAAAGAAGAAGAAGAAGAAGTGATAAACTCAAAAGAAAATTCAACAGTGACAAGGAATTCCAGCCGAAAGTCTTCGAAAAGTTGTACTGAAATTTCCCAACCACCGCCGACGATCACCGCTCATCATACAGGCGAGCAAGAAAATCAAAAAACCAAAACTCTAAAAACTCGAGAAGATGTAAAGAAAAATTTATCATCAATCATAAGTAATGTCGAGAGGAAAGATGTGACTGAGGACAATGACGATAGAAGCAATTTTAACGAGAGTCACTTCGATTCGGAATTAAATCTCTCAAATGTGTTGGCAGTGGCGCAAAGTACACAGTATCCAGTCGACATTTCCTATGAAAGTGCCGAAAACGATGATTGTCGCCAATCGAAAGATTCTGGCGTTTCTAACGCAAACAGTGTTTGCAATGGTTCCAGTAATGAAGCACTCTCTGAAAAAAATAAAGATCCATATTCGAGTGAAAATGAAACATTGAAATACAGTGATATTGAACAAAATTCTAACAAAAGAAAAGCGAAACCGGTGAAAATAACAAATACTCAAATTGTTAACAATAGAGTTAAAATTGTCGATAATCAACAACTTTCTTATAATTTTGACAAAAGAGAGTCGAGAAGTTTGGAGAGTAGTGACAGTTCTAGCAAGAGAAATTCATTGACAATTTGCTTCACAGAAAATCCAGTTAATGAAGAAAATTCTGATAGAAATGAAACGTTACGGGAAAAATCGCCGAAAGGAAAAAAAGAGTTCGAGGAGGTCGAAGAAATCGAAGAAATCGAAGAGAAGCAAAAGAGTTCAAAGTCGGTGAACAAAGATAGTGAAAAGGTCCTAGAAGACGAGAAAATTGAGTCAAAAGATGTCGTTGGAGAAAGTGAATCGAAATTCGACGGAGAAATAAATAGTGAACTTGACGTTGAGGAAATAACAACGGACGGGAAAAAAAACAATGGACATAAAAGAGCCAGAAAAATTGCAAGTAAAATTGCCATGGAAGAAGAAAGGGAAATTAGGGAAGAAAAGAAGAAAGTGAAAGAATTTGACGCTAGAGATCAAAAGCTTAGGGAAAATATTAGGAAAACTCCAAAAAAAGAAATGAAAAACCGGATACAAAGTTCGGCGAAGAAACTCAATAAAAATGAAGATTCTGAACTCAAAAAAGAAGATTCTGATGAGATGATTGAAATGACTCAAGTCGATAAGGAAAATTTAGAATTAACGCAAAAAATTGATAGGGAAATTGTAGAAGATGAAAATGTCGATAAAGATGAAGAAGTTGGTAAAGTTATGAATGAAGATTTCGATAAAATTGAAAATGAAGATGACGATAAAAATGAGGATGAAGTTGACCATGAAATTGAAAATGAAGATGACGATAAAAATGAGGATGAAGTTATCCATGAAATTGAGAATGAAGATGACGATAAAAATGAGGATGAAGTTGACGATAACGATGAGGATGAAAATAACGATGAAGACGAAGATGAAAATAATGACAAAGACGAGGAAGATGAAGATGTAAATGTAGACGTGGATGACGACGAAAATGTAAATGTAGATGTAAATAGCGATGAAAATGGTGATAATAACGTAATGTCCGAAAATGATTTTTCAGAAACGAACGAAAAGCAAAAATCTGTCGAAAAAAGACAAGAAAATGCATTCAGTGAAAAAGGGAGCAATTCAGAATCAAGTGACGAAAATCTAACCACCTCGAGTATTGCCGACAAGAACGACACCAAAAAACGAAAATCAGTCGAAAAATCCCCTGGAAATTTAAGCGAAGAAAATGAAAATTCGACAAGTCCTTCTCAATTTACAGACAAAAATAAAATGTCCGAAGAAGCTACGAGTAGTGACGAGGATAAGAAAGAATCCGTCTTCGATCCACAATCTCAAGATATATTTTGTTCTCAAAGCACAATCGCTGACGAGAATCACCAGAGAAATGTATTAACACAATTTAGAGTACGAGAAAATTCAATTTCCGACGACGAGGAGGAAATGCGACTAACTCTTGAAACCGAACTACAAAATGATGTCAGATTCGTGAATTTAGACGACAATAAAATAACAATTGACGAACATAAAATAACAATTCCCGAGGAATATTCCGAAGACACCGAAATGATGTCCGCTCAATCACTGGAAACCGTCAATCAAAAAAAGCGATTAGATTTATTCCATTCTAATGAAACAAGCTCTTCCGACGAGGAGGAGAAAAAAACACCTATTAAATTGAAATCTCCCGATTCGGACAGCGAGAGAGAAAAGAAAAAATCTAAAAAGAAAAAAAAGAGGAATGAAAAATCCCCCATGAAAGAAAAATTGGACGATTCGATAAAATCTGAAAGTGATAATCATGAAGAACGGACTAAAAAGAAGAAGAAAAAGAATAAATCGACAGAAATTGAAAATATTCAAAAAGATGACAATTTAGAGGTGAAAACGAAGAAGAAGAAAAATAAATCGACAGATATTGAAAATATTCAAGAGGTTGAAGACAATTTAGAGGAGAAAACGAAGAAGAAAAAGAATAAATCGACAGATATTGAAAATATTCAAGAGGTTGAAGACAATTTAGAGGAGAAAACGAAGAAGAAGAAGAATAAATCGACAGAAATTGAAAATATTCAAGAGGTTGAAGACAATTTAGAGGAGAAAACGAAAAAGAAAAAAAAGAAGAAGGAAAAAGAAAAGGAAAAGGAAACAGAGAACATTTCCAAGGATAATTCGAATCAAAATATAATTCACGATTCAACGGAAGAAGAGAAACGAGAAGAAATTGTCGACAAGACGACAGAATCAAAATCAAAGAAGAAGGAAAAGAAAAATTCGAAATCGGAAAATTCTGGTAATAATTCTGAAGAATGTGCCGCAAATCTTCAAGAGGAGAATGAAAAAAATGTCGAGGAGAAAAATTCTCGTGACAACAACAACGACGAAATTGATACTGATTTTGAAGCTTACTTAAATCAAGGAATTTCGTTTCTAAAACATATTGATGAAAAAACCACGCCTGTGAAGAAGAAGAAGAAATCGAAAAAAGAGAAAAATGAAATGCAAGAAGAGTCGAAAGATGTTGAGAGTGGAGAAATTTGTGAAAATAATAATAAAACGCTGGGACAAAATGATTCGGACAAAATTCTTTCTGAAGCAAATACTCAAATCCCGGTGGCGAATGATAGCAGAAAATCGAACAAAACAAAAGACGAGAATCTCAACTATGCTCTTTCGAGTTTGAAAAAGAGAAATTATCAACATTTAGAAAATATTGATGAAGGAGTTAAGAATCAATCAGTCGATAAAAGTGGGGTCGAAGAAAACAAACTCATAACGCAGGCAAGTAATTATTATTTTTGTCATTAATAATCTTGGTATTTGAATGAATACCAAGATTATTATTTTTTTTATGAATATAAAAAAAAAATTTTTAATTTAAAAATTTGTAAAATTTAAAAAATTTCAATTTGAAAATTTCAATTTTGAATAAATTTAATTAGATATTTTAAGGAATTTATTTTTTTTGAAAAATTTAAATTAAAAAATTTTAAAGAACTTGGATTTTTGAAAAATTTTAATAACTCAAATTCTTTTGAAATTAGTTAAATTTTTTAATACATATTTAATTAATTATTAAAAATTACAAAATTATAGAAGAATTTTAGTTAAAAACACTAAAAAAATATTGAATATTAGAGAAATTACAAATGATTGCAGAAATTCAATAATAATTTTCAAAGGAAATAAAATTCTTCACAGAAATTCAATTTTGTTCAAAAATATACAAAAATTCTCGTCAAAATTTCAATTATCTTTATAAATAATAAAATTCTTCTCCGACATTCTATTATTTAAAAAATTTTTTTTTTAATTTTTGGCAAAATTAAAAAAATTTTCCTCATTTCAATGATTTTGAATATCTACTATTTTAATAAAATTTTCTAAAAGAATTCAATTATTTACAAATTTTTTACAAATTTATTTTATTTTTTCAATTATTTTTTTAAGTAATAACATTTTTTACAGAAATTCAATTATTTTCATAAATAATAAAACTCATAGCAAAATTTCAATTATTTTTAATACAATTTTAATGGAATTCTGCGAAAAATGCAATTATTCAAAAAATTTTATTACAATTCGTGAAAAAAATGCAATCCAAAAACTAAATAAATTTTTGAGAAGTTACAAGCAATATTTTTAAAAATAATTGAATTTTGAAAAATTTTCTAATTCAATTAATAATTCTGTAGAATTAATTTTTTTTAATTTAATTTCAATTCTGTTGAAATTAATTGAATTTTTTTTTATAAAAATTTAATTATCTCGATAAATAACTAAATTCTTACCAAAAATTCAATTATTTTCAAAAGTAATAAAATTCTTCGCATAAATTCTATTATTTTCTTATTAAATAATAAAAATTTCACCGGAAATTCAATTATTTAAAACTTTTTTATAAAATTCTTAACAATAATTCAATTATTTTGATAAATAATAAAATTCTTCTCAGGGATTCAATTTTTTTGTAAATAATAAAATTCTTTTTGGGATTCAATTTTCAATTATTAATTTCAATTATTTAAAATTAAATTTTAATTAAATTCCTTGAAAAATGCAATTATTCTAAAAAATTTTATTAAAGTTCTTACAAAGAAATAAATTTTAAGAAACATTTAATTATTCAATAAATTATTTATTTTTGTATTTAAATCATTTTATTCCCGGAGAATTTAAACTTTGACACTCTCGATAGTGGAAATTAAAAATTCTACGTGCTAAGTTTCTAAATTTTAAATATAATTTTTAAATTTTTTTAACATTTTAAATTAAATTTTCAAGTTTCTCAACATTGTTTAAGTTAAATTTCTTCGAAGAACTTAAAATTTATGTTACAAAATATGTTTTTTTTCAGTTGGATGACCTAATTGAAATGGAAGACTTAGTTGAATGTGATTTACCTTCGCTTCTTACTGTAAACGATATTTCGGAAAATTCTGAAGTTTGGGTTTTCGAAATTCCAAAGAAGGTTTGTATCTCCTAATGATGTAAATGCTGAAATTTATTTTTGAAAAATATTTATTAATTTCAAAGCGTTCATGAGCAATAGTTTTACAAGTAGATTTTTTTCAACCTATTGTAATTTATAACGAAATGAAATTTTCAACAATCACGATTAATGATTATTGGAAATAATTTCTCGGTCGAAAAACTTTATACATTTTTGTCCAAAAGATAATTTTTTGCAATTTTCAACAAAATTTTAAAAAAGACATTTTTTTATACAAATTTTTGTATAAATAGATTTAATAGAATTTTAATAATTTATTTTTTACAGGAAGTGTCGATTGATTGGATAGGCAAAAAATTATGTTTAAATGGATCCGAATTAAAAATAGGCAAAAATAATTATCAAGTAACTGCTAAAAAATTAGACACTATGACTTGTATTTTAAATTCCAACAAAACCAAGACACCATATAAAGCAGGTAAATGAATTTTTTATTATCAATTATTATTTAATATTTCAGTTAAAATTTCTAGAAAATAATTTAATATTAGAAGAGTTATAATAAAAAATTTTAGAAATAATTAAATTTCAGAAGGTTTCAAATAAAAATTCTATTAATTTCGAGTAACTTTAATTTAAGTTTCTAAGAATATTAGTTTTTTGAAAAATTTTAGTTAAAATATATTAGAAATTAATCGAATTTTTAAATATTTATTATTATTATTATTTAATTAAAACACTTTAGAATAATTGAATTTTACAAAAATTTGGAATTGAATTTATTATTGAAATAAAGGAAAGAATTAAACAATTTTCTGGAAACGAGGGAACAGAATATTGAAAGAACTACATTTTTGTAACAATTCTAAATAAAATAAATTTCTTTTAAATCCGAAGCTTATGAAATCAATTTTCTAGTTTATTAAAAATCTGATCTAAAAATTCGAGTAAGATTATAGAGAATTTCGTTAATAGAATAAAATTTTAAAAAATATTTTCTGTTACAGTTCATTTTCGACCAATTTGTTCAATTTACGTGCGATCGAAAAATTCTGCAAATATTTCAAACGAGATGGATAACGAATCAGCGAAAGAAAATTCAGAACCAGCGAAAAAAACGGAAGTTATTAAAGAAACGAAGAAAAAGTGTTCTGCAGCAGATAATAAACCTAAAAGTATGAAAAATAACACTTCTCACAACGATGAAAAAACTTTAAAATCGGGACAAAAAAGAAAACACAGTTCTTCAACATCTGAAGATAATAAAGAAGATTCAAAACTGTGTATTAAGCGAAAGAAATTTATGGACATTAGTGAATTTCTCCTCGATGAAAAACCGCCTGTTATGCCACCGAAAGTTTCGAATAATAACAATCAAATTTATACCACAGATGACTCAGACGTTGAAATTACCGATGGCGAGACAAAAATGAAAAAGGAAAAACTCGAGACTCAAAGAAAAACTCCTCTTCTTATTACAAAAAAGAAAATGAAAAATTCCCCCAAAAAAGAGAATGACGAGGAAACCTTTAAATCTCCCCTAAAAAAAGAAAAAAGTAATATTTTAAAACTTGCGACAGAAAAAAATAAGAGTAAGAAAAAAGTCGATATGAAAATTAAAAAGAAAAATCAGGAAGAAGATTTAAATGTAAGTAAAAATTCTTTTAATTGGAGTGTTGAAAATATATCCGACCTGGAAGATGAAGAAGACAAGACGGAAATTTCTAAAAAATTGAAAAAAAAGAAAAGGGAAGATGGAAAAAAGTTGAAAAATACTTTGCAAGAATTTCAACCAAGTAAACACAAAGAAATTGTTACGACAGACACATCTGATATTGACGTCAAGGATAAAGAAAAAATGAAGAAAAAATTGAAGAAAAAACGACGATTGTCAGAGAGTTTAAATACAACAGAGAATTTTTCCGACGAGGATATTAAACCCAAAGAAGAAAAGTCGAAGAAAAATGCAAAAAAATTAGTTTCCTTTGATCACTGAATGTTGATCATAAAAAAAATACTATAATATGTTGATTATCTCAAAACTATCAAAAATTTTTTATATTTTTTATCTGTTTAATTAAATAAAAGTGAATTGTATACATTTGTAAATTATGAATTTACACTTTAAATTATATTTTTTCTATCAGTATCAAAAGAAGCTTTCTAACTTTATTTCAGTTTAATAAAATATTTAATATTATGTACTTAAGAAGTGAATAATTCTTAAGTAGATAATATTAAATATTCTTGTTTATTATTAATTCGAAAATTTTAATAAAATCTTTTGCAAGAATTTCATTATTCTCATAAAAAATAAAATTCTTTAGAGTCAATTAAATTACTTTCACTACAATTTTAATAAAATTTCTTGAAAGATTACAATTATTTTTTAAAATATTAATTAAATTCGATTATTTTCAAGAATTTTTAAAATAAATTCAAGTATTTTTGAAAATTTTGATGAAATTCTTTTTAAAAAAATCATTTTCAAAATTTTTAATAAAATTTCTTCAAAACAGAAAATTCAATTATTTTCAAGAATTTAAATATAAATTCAATTATTTTCGAAAATTTTGATGAAATTCTTTTTAAAAAAATCATTTTCACAATTTTTAATAAAATTCCTTTAAAACAGAAAATTAAATTATTTTCAAAAATTGAGATGAAATTCTTTAAAATAATTCAATTATTTTTATGAATTGTAAAATCCTCCGCAAGAATTAAATTATTTTCATAAATAATAAAATCTTTCGGAGGAATTCAATTATTTTCAAAAGTTTTAATAAAAATTCAATTATTTTCAACAATTCTGATAAAATTCATGGCAATTAATTCAATTATTTTTTTTTAAAAAAAAGGAATTTTAAGAATGTGTCAGAGAAGGACAAAGATATATGTTTCGTTTTCGTTCATAAAAAAGCTTATTGTGGACTTAGCTTTAGTAAGGCTGCGTCCATAATAATTGAAGAATAGGCTATTTTTATGTCCTAAACATTAACATAAAATACAATAGATTTTATAAATTTCTTTTGTACATATGATTTTTATATTATGTTTAACGTAAGCACATAAAAACAGCTTATTATAGACACAGTGTAATAATATTTTTGTTATGAATAAAAAATAAAAAAGAGCGAATTGTGAACGTAGCCTAAACACACGTGCGTTTTTTTATTGCATATAATAATAAAACACCCGGTATTTAAATATATCCTGTGACCGACAAATTTCTCAACAAAACAGAAAGACGATCTCAATAATATGGTTATTAAACATTGACAAGGTAAATATTATTAGAGAAAATTTAAAAAATACTTCATTTCTGATAATAATTAATACATTTAGATTGATTTAAAATTTCATGTGAGGCATGTCAGTTAAAATCGTTAAAATCCTACATAAATAAACAAATTTCTTCTCTCATGCTAAAAAGAGGTTATCTTGTTTTAAGTATTCAAAGTTTTCGTGTTAATATTGTTAATAATAATAGGTATTTGATTTATATTACATACTGAAAAAAGTTATAGAAAATTTTTGTTAAATTGATGATAATACGTGTAAAATACACCTACAAGTATATTTTTAATATATTTATATTTAAGTAAAATTATCAACTAATGTAATGTAATGAATTTTTTTAAAGAGATCATTAAGTATTCCTTAAAACAAATATATTTTTTAACATTTCAGAAAATGTACTTGACGAGTATAAATTAATTCTTAAATTAGAAAAAAGAATTGTTTCATTCTGTTCAGGAATGAGATATTAGAAATTAGAAATTAGGGAAATTAATTATAAAGAAAGAATGGAGCGGACGTTTTTTCCACAACCACCACAACCTCCATCGGCTGCGGTGAAAGAGAAGCCACCGGTGTCAGAATGGGATAAAATTATGCTAAATCTTATTGGAAATCAGCAGAGATTTCGTGAAAATATTGTCATTCCAAGGATACTTGGACAAATCCATATAAAATCAGTTGATGAAAAACGAGTTGAAATGGTAATGGAGAGCTGTGTTTTCAAAAGTTTTATGAGCTGCGTTATAGGTAAATTCATATTTTTCTCCTAGGTATGCATTTTTAAAATTTTAATAATCACCTTCAAATTTTTACAATTCGTCGCTTTTTAAATCAATTGCTATCAGAATTCAACGACGATAATTAAATTATTTAAATAGAATAGTTTTTGTAAATTTATAAAATAATGTATTTTCAAAAATCCAATTATTTAAGATAATTAATTTCTTTCAAGGAATTTAATTAAAATTGCACTGATAATAATTAAATCCTAAAGAATTTTACCCAAAATTTTTGAAAATAATTAAATTCTATTAAAAAATAAAATTAAAATTGTATTGTTTTATTATTTATGAATATAATTGAATACTTGCAAAGAGTTTTTAAAAAAAATTCATTTAAAATTCTATTCAAAGTAATGAAATTCTTTCGCTCACATTATTTTTGCTAATGGAAATATTAATAAATGAATGAAATTATTTTAGGATTTGGATTGGGAGCTGCGATAGGTTTATTTACATCGAGCGTGAATCCCAACGTAGCAGCAGTTGAGAAACAACAGACTGTTCGTGAAATTTTCCACGAGATGAAAACAACGACTATGGGTTATGCGAAAAACTTTGCAATGGTTGGTTGTGTATTCTCGGGAATTGAATGCGCAATTGAATCGGCAAGTATATTTCTTAAAAATAAGTTATATTTAATCATTTCAAATATTGATTTCACATTGTACAAAAGTTCACCATTAAAATGTAAACAATAACAATATCGCACGTTCAATCTTTAGATACATTGTAATTAAATGCGCGTAATATCTTTTTATTTCAATTTTAGTATCGAGGTAAATCGGACTGGAAGAATGGCACTTATGCTGGTGGAGTGACTGGAGGTCTCATTGGATTGAGAGGTTCTTATCCATTATTTCATTATTTTCTGTCAAATTCCTTTCATTATATCTTTTTTTTTGTTTGAAAAAACAAAGATTTAATTGAAATTTATTAAATTGATTTTAATTCAGAAGAAAATTTTCAAAATTATATTCATAAAACATTTTTTTAGAAAATTTTAAATATCTTTAGGAAAAAAATCCCTGTAATTTCTATTTGTTAATTACGATTTTTAACTAGATTATTTAAAAATTTAGTTAAAAAATTTGAAAAAATTTATATTTTTCCTTTTACAGTTTTTCAGCGAAATCTAAAGTATTTTTTTAAAGAATTAAAAAATGTTCATAAATTTTATTTTTTAATTATATACTTATTGATTGATAGTCATTACAAAAATTGAATATTGTTAGAAAAAAAATTTGATAATGATCTTTATTAGAAGATAGAAAATTAGAAAATTACCTCCATAAGAAAAAAGTTTTTTAGAAATTCACTTTTATTAGAAAAAAAAAGTTGTAGAAGATAAAAAATTAGAAAATACATTTTAGAAAAACTGCACCCAACCGAATATTTTATCTTTTAATTTAATTTTGATAAAATAAGAACCAAATTTTCGTTCTCAATTCATCAATTTTTAAACTTTTTTTCATTAATAATTACAAAAAGTTTCGTTTTGAATTAGAGTTTGTAAAATGTGAATTAAATAAAAAATTAATTCACATACTTTTTGTACTAAATATTCTATAGTAGAAAAAGTATTTCTAATTAAAAATACATTTTCTACGATTAGAAAATTGGCAAGATATTTAGAAAAAATGAAATTCGTCACACAGAAAAGGATATGTTTTATATTTGCCGATTGTCACGGACATTAATAAAATTTTTGTTTTCAGCGGGCGTGAAAGCTGGAATAGTTGGAGCTGCAGGTTTTGCAGCCTTCTCAACTGCAATAGATTACTATATGCATTCATTGTAAATTAAAAAATAGTCGCATGCAAAAAGAATTTTTAATCTTTTAAGATTAAAAATTCTTTCCGTACGTTTAATTTATTCCAGTCGTACCAAATATAAAAAAAACCACATACAAAATAAGTACATTACTAAATGAAGAAAAAAATCTGACCATCCAGATCGATAATCTCTATAATTCTTTGGATTCATCGTTTTTTTTCTTATTATATATAATATTGTATATAAATTTATGTATACGTAAAAAATGGAAATAGAAAAACGCAGATTTGCCTTCACAGTTATATCAACTAAATATATATATATAAAAATATTTTAAAAAATGATTTATTATAAAAACAAACTTATAAATTCGTATCAAACGTTTAGTCACGATTGTTTTGTGCAAAAACATAAAGTGCCTACAAAATTTATTTTTCTCGACTTTATCATGCTTAGAATAAGACAGCTTTTTTCAAAAATATGACATACTCTCATGTGTTAGTATATTAAAATGTAAAATATTCTTTATTCGTAACATTTCTTACAAAACATATAAAAATTACTTATTTGGAAGTAATTGGAAGAATTTTAGGCATTTGGAATTGATTCTTTTTGCATTCTAGTCATGAGAAATCTAAGAATGTGAAATTAAATTTCTTATTTACAATGCTATCTGGTTCGTTGATAGAAACTGGCACTTCAACATTAGATTTCTCAAGATTTTTTTTCACAGTCTTTAAAACGAAATAAATCCCTTTTTACGATTTAAAAAAAAATTGCTTTCACTATGTATATAAAAAAACCCCCTTATAACAAACATTCTGAACTTAAAAAAATAATAAAAAAAAAATAACGTAAATGGTGAATATTTTTCGACCCAAGGCTTAAAAAAGAAGATTGAAACGACATTAATCGAGAAAAGAGAATAAAATTGCAAGGCACTTTTCTGAAGAGTTTGTCGTTTCAATCGTCGCTTTTTTGTCATGTTTGTTGCGCGTTTTCTTTCCATGTTGTTTTAACAAATTACTGAGGTACAAAATTATCACCGACTTGAACGAGACAATTCTGATTATTTTTTTGCGCTTGAATTGTGTCGATTGTCAAAAGTGAAACGAGACATATTCTGATTGTGCGTAGAGAAAAAAAGAAACTCGCCTCAAAGTCGATGTGTATGCGAAGATCAGTTATTGGCACTTGGCAAGGCGGACATTCCTTCTTTTTTTAAAAAATAAATTATGGTTGTTGTTGCTGCATTTGGGCTTGCATAGCGGCGAGCATTTCCTGCATTCTTCGTAACTCTGCTTCCTTTTCTTGCAAGATTCGATCTTTCTCCGAGCCTCCGACCGTTTTTTCATTCTCAACAATGCTGTTAACAAAAAAATATTATTGATCAAAAATTAATTGGAAGATTAATATCATAATTATTATTATTTATTATTATTATTTTTAATATCATTTTTAGTATGCTTTAGTAACTCACTTCTGTCTTCGAGGAGGAACAGGAGCGCCTTTCGCTAATCTCTCGCTTCGATAATTTTCATAGTGAACTTCTTGAGTTACTTCCTGTAAATCTTGCATGTGAGTTCTGAAACATTTTTTAAATTAAAGAAATTAGTTTTATTTTTTATTGCCTTGACTTTTCCCTGATTTCCAGAAAAGTTTTTAACTTCTTTCCTTTATTTAGATAACAGACTTCGCACTCGATAATTAATTTTAAAAAGTATGTAACAAAAAGTAGCTTTCAAACTAAGAAAGTAGTAAAAAAGTATATATATCGAAAAATTAAACTTGACGAACAAAAAAACTCGTTTTAGACACTTCACAAAACTCACTAAAATTCCATTACATATTTTTTATTTTCCTGACTTTTTCCTAATATTCCTCAAAATTATTTATTAATTTCTTATCCTGCTAATAAATTGAATTCCTGCAACGGAATTAAAATATATTAAAAATATTTAAATTCATGAAAGAATTTAAATATTTATAAAAATAATTTCATTCTTGCAAAGAATTTTATAAAATTTTTAAATAATTAATTTCTTACAAAGATTTTTAAAAAAAATGTTTAAAATATAATTAAATCTGTTGATAAATTTTATGAAAATAGTAAATATTGAAAATCATTAAATTGCGAAAAGTTTTTAAAAATAATTGAATTTTACAAAGAATTCTATTAAAATTGTTGACAATAATTGAATGTCTGTGTGCTATTTTATTAAATTTTTTTGAGAATAATTGAAATAATGAAAAATAATGAACTTCCAAGAAAAAATGTATTGCTTTTAAAAATAATTGAATTCTTGTGACGAATATTGTAGTTTTTCATGGCTGAAAAGTAGCTAAATAATTTCAAATTAAAAATTAAAAAAATTCATTTATTAAATAATTGAATTATTTTTTTAAGTGGTAAACTGAATAAGTTACAAAGATACTCACATAAGCATTGTCCGGAGTTTGATGAAATCGCAGTGATCTGGATTTTCAACTTCGACAACTCCCCAGGGATACAGACGACCGCGAACTTTTTTGCCCTTAACTTCCAGAAGAGTATTTGCACCGCACACAGCAAATGGAACAGCTTCTTTCAACTGTCGCACTTGCTCCTTGTAATCTTCATCCTCGTCACTGTCGCAATCGGGCAGAGGGTAAATCTTTATTCCATTCGCTTCGATTTCCTCCATTACACGTTTCTTCAAACGCAAAACTTCCTTTTTGGTAAGTACATCAGCTTTCGCAATGACAGGAACAATATTCACTTTATTGTGCAATTGCTTCATGAATTCAATATCCAGTGGCTTCAATCTTAAACAAACGAAATGTTTCATTAAATTTCCAAAAAGATATATCCACGAAAAAAACAAAAAACGACGAACAGAAATATTTCAAGTTAAAGTTTTTAAGCTTTAATAACTCAAAAACTAAATGCAAATTAAATAAACTTTCTTTTTAATTTCATTAGACAACTATAAGGGTATCAAAAGGCGTTAATTCCAAACAGAATTAATAAGAATTTGTTAAATAATAATAAAAACAAACCCGTGTCCAAAAGGGGAGATAAAGTAAAAGCAGCAATGTATTCGATTGTCGACAATGTTCCTTCTGTTCAAACCACTTTCATCACGTAGAAATCTCTCAAACTGATCATCAATGTATTGAATGATTGCTCGGAAACTATCAGTATTATCGATAGCATCTCCATAGCCAGGAGTGTCGACAACAGTCAAGCGAAGTTTTACTCCCCTCTCTTCAATTTCAACCGTAGAAGCATCCAGTTTAACAGTTTGATTGGTTTTTTCTATGAAATCAGAAAAATTCCATAGTTAATACACCTATTTACAAAAATAAGTTACTTGTAAATTAAAAATCGTTTTAAAGTTAAATTTATATTTCAATGTTTTATGATAAATATCTCAAAATTTGCCTGTTCGGAAATTCATCAACTTTTAATTAACGAAAATTAAATTAAACAATAACAGGCCTCATTTACAGCCTCTTTTCTTCTCTTGGCTAAATATTTCTGATTTTTTTTTAAAAGTTGTTTTAAAAAACTCGTTTTAGTCACTTCACAAAACTGACAAAAATTCCATTCCATATTTTTTATTTTCCTGACTTTTTCCTAATTTTCATCAAAAATATTTACTTCTTTTATATCCAGCTAATAAATTGAATTCCAGCAATGAATTTTATTATTCATGAAAGAATTTAAATATTTTGAAGAATAATTTAATTCTTGCGAAGAATTTTATAAAAATTTTCAAAAATAATTAATTTCTTATTTGGACTAGTTTTATGTAAATTCTAATTTAACTAATTGAACTCCTGAGAAATTTTAATTATTTCTGAAAATAATTGAACTCTTAAGAAGATTTAAAAAAAATGTTTTAAATAGGTATAATTGAATTTTGTTTGGAAATTTTATGAAGATAATTAAATTTTTACAAAGAATTCTATTAAAATCTTTGACAATAATTGAATGTCTGTGATGTATTATATTAAATTTTTTTTAAAGTAATTGAATTCCTAAAAAGCATTTTGTTGTTTATCGACATAATTGAATTTTGCAAAGGATAGAGTTTTTTTAAATAATTGAATTTCCAAGAAAAAATGTATTGCTTTTAAAAATAATTGAATTCTTGAGACGAATATTGTTATTTATGAAAAGAATTAAATTTTGCAAAGAATTTTATTAAAATGACTCAAAATAATTGAATTTTTAGGAATAATTTTGTTATTTATCGGCATAATTGAATTCTTTCGAAGAATTATTTATGTAAATTATTGAATTCTTGGGAAAAATTTAATTAAAATCTAAAAGAATAATTGAATTATTTCAAAAAAATTTAATTAAAATTGTATTTAAAATAATTAGTTGCTTTGGAACAATTTTATTAAAATATTTGAAAATAATTGAATTGCTGTGAACAATTCTAATATTTTTGTAAATAATTGATTTTTTCGAGGAATGAAATTAATTTTTTAAGAGTAATTTCTTTTTTTGAGCAATTTCTGTAAAATTGTATTAAAAATAATTGAAATCCTGCGATGAATTTTATTATTTTTTAAAATAATTGAATTCTTGCGAAAAATGTTATTAAAATATTTAAAAAGAATTGAATTTCTGTGAAAAATTTTGTTATTTTTTAATATAATTGAATTCTTCATAAGAATTTTATAAACATTGTTTTAAATAATTGAATTCTTGTGGAAAATTTTATTTCTTTAAATAATTGAATTCTTTTGCAAAATTTGATTAAAAATGCTATAGATATTGAAAATAATTGAATTTCGAATATTTTAAAGAATAATTGAATCATTCTAAAGAATTTGATTATAATTCTTAAGAATAGTTTTTCGATTTCTAGTATTAGCGAATTTAAAGTAATGAAAATTCTAAAACAAACAGAAATAGTAGGTTTTAGTGGCTGAAATCTAAAAAAAAATAAACAAATAGTAGCAGAACGTAAAAAAAAGTAGTAAAAAGTAGGTTTTAGTAGATGAATGCAAAGACTGCGAAACTGTTCAAAAACTCAGGAATATTTGGAAGAAAAGTCACACATTTTGAAAATAACCGAGGCCTGTAATAATAATAATATATTTATAATTAAAAATTTTATTAACTCGTCATCTAATTTAAAATACAACTTACCAACAGCGTCAGGAATTATTCTTTCGGGATAAAGATCCGTGAGAAATAGACTGTTAACTAGAGTTGATTTTCCCAGGCCTGATTCACCGACTACCATAAGAGTGAATTCGAATCCTTTTTTCACGGACTTTCGATGAACTTGATTCGGCAAATTGGCAAAGCCTACATAACCAGGTGTTTCAAGACTCGCAAACTGTCAACACGCAAAAAAAGATAATAAAAAAATTATTAATATGAAACATGTTAAATTCTCTTAAATAAATCAATGCTAATTTAAAATCACTTAATTTTTCTCAAAATTACTTTTATTTATTTTTTATTTTCGGCAAATTTAGCAAAGTCGGCGTTTTCAATCTAGGGCGGGGTCCTACTATAAAATACTCTGTAAAAATATAAATAAAACAGTAAAAAAAATTTGAGAAATACAATTTCAAAATTAATTTTAAAATTTACCCTTAATTAAGATAACAACAAGATGAATCAATTTCTCTATTCTTAAGGTATTTTTAATTAAAAATTTCAATTTGATGTCAAAAATACACAAGAATAATGAAAATAATCAATCAATAGTATATTATTAAACATTTTCTAAACATAAAAATTTCAAAACAAAGAAATTACGTTAATAAGTTGTCAAACAAGTTTATAGGTTATTTTGAAAGTTTCATTGTCCATGTGATTCATACACCATTCATACATCTAGTATATTTACTATATGCAAGAATTTGGATCAATAATAAAAAAATCCAGGATATGGGTAAAACATTTGACACGACCGGGATTAAGGATTTGAAAAAAGCCGACACAAGTTTATATTTAAAGCACTTACCGTTTTAACACTTTCACTCGACATGTTTTAATGAATTTTTTCGCACAGGAAGATAAGAGATTTTGTTAAAGGGAAAATATTTAAACAAAGAAATTCTACAAACTAAGTATATACGCGAACAACACACAAAATTGCCAGACGCCAAAAACTGACAGGCGGAAATACCATAAAGGTGAAGTTGGCACAATAAATCCAAACGACCCCGCCCACAGAGATTTTCGCTTCTGCGCATGCGTTTTAGGACGAACTGTTACCTGATTGGTCTAAATAAGAAGCGGGATTTTTAAAATGCTTTAAGAGGCGAAACAGGCGAAATACAAAATATAAATTTGTTTGACATTCTGTCAACATTGCGACTGTATACTAATGAGTAATATTATTATAATATTAAGCTATGATGGGAAAAATAAGAAAAATGTATTAATTCGACCGTTTGAATAGAAAAAATGTGTATGACTGTTTGAAGAGGAAGCAAATAGTTATTCTATTGCTTCCCAACCCTGCGACCCCTGCAAATCCTGCGATGCATGTTTAAAGGTTATGTTAGGTCTAGTTGACAAAATTGTCAAGTGAAATTTTGTAAATAAATTAGGTAGACAGTTTATTCAATGCATATAGTTTATTTAGAATTTGTATCATAAATTGTAATTTATTAACAGTGACATATATGTTATAATGCTTCCAACTAAGGATAAAGTGAAACATAGAATATGGTATTTATTACTTTAAAGAAATATGAAATTCATTATTCTAAAATTGTTGATTATCATCTTTGATTTTCATGATATTTAAAAAGAGGATACGACGAAAAATTAATATTAATCAAAACTGTCACTCTGATAACTATAAAAAATTTTTTTCTAATATTTTTGAATTTTTTATTTATTTGTGTCAATACTCAGATTATTACAAAAAAAATTCTATTTTTTCTGCGATTTCCAACATTGACTTTTAAAGGAAAAGTAATTTATTTTTTCACTTATCCTCTCAATTTTTAGTGGGTGTTGACTGTTGAGTAATTGATAAGAATTTCATGTTTTGAACTCGAACCTTCCTTTGTGATTATGAAACAAAGTCTTGATAATCTTTTTAAATTTATTTTAAAAATGCACTAAGATAAATTTTTTTTACAATATAATATGATAGTATTTTTATTTATGTCTTTTTTAATTTTTGAAGTACAAAATTAATTAATTTTTTTACTTATTAATAAATATTTTATTAATTTTATTAATTTTTTACGTGATTTAGAAAAATTTCCACACTTTAATATTATCAACAAAAGATTTATTGAAATGATAAAATTGTCGTTTCTTTTGAAATTTTTTTGATAAAAAAATAGTGAAAAAAAAATGAATTTAATTTTAGAAGAGTTGCGTTTACAATTTTCACAAATAAATAAACTTTTACAGGTTTTAATTTTCAATTTTGGAAAATTAAAATTTTGAATGAATTTAATTAAAAATTTTAAAGAATTTAGATTTTTGAAAAAATTTAAAATATTCAAATTCTGAAATTAGTTAAATGTTTTAATAGATGATTAATTAATTATTAAAAATAATGGATTTTTTAGAAGAATTTTAGTTAAAAACACTAAAAAAAAATTGAATTTTCAAAAAGTTTTTAAATTATTGCAAAAATTCAATTATTTTTAGAAATTTAAAAAAATTGTCATCATAATTTCAATTATTTTTATAAATAAAAAAATTCTTCTCCGAAATACAATTATTTTTACAAATAATAAAATTCATTTCAGGAATTCAATTATTTTTATAAATAATAAAATTCAGTTTAGAAATTCAATTATTTTCATAAATAATAAAATTCAGCGCAGAATTTCAATTATTTTTAATGCAATTTTAATTGAATTTCTCTAGAAATGTAATTATTTGTTCAAAATTTTGATTATTATTTTTTGTATTTAAATAATTCAATTTTCGTAGAATTGTCGAATAAAAATTGATTTAAAAATGAATTTCAATCAAAATTTGAGATAATAATTGAATATCAAAAGCATTGTAGGATGAATTTTTAGAAATAATAGAATTTTGAAAAAGTTTCAAATTAAAATCTCTGCAAATTGGTATTTTTCATATTTTCAACTAACAATTCTGTAAAATTAATTTTTTTGAAAGAGTGTAATTAATTTTTTTTATATTATTTGAAGTTTTTATTTTAATATTATTTAATTTTTTTTTAATATTATTTAATTTTTTAATTATTTAATTGAAGAATTTCTGAATAATCAAACTGCCGTAAAATTGAATTATAAACAAATGGATTTGAAAATTCTCAAAGAACTTTGTCAATAATTCTAAAAAATTATTGATTTAAAGAAGAATTTTATTTAAAAATTCCAGAAAATAAGAATTATATTTAAATGAATTTTTAAAAAATTTTGAACTCAAAATTGCTTAAAAACTGAAATTGATGTTTGAAAATAAAAAGTGTTTTATAAATAATAATTTTTAATAATAAATTGAACACCGAGTTTGATAATAAAATATATTTTTGAAAAATGAATTTGTAAGACGTGTTCTTAAAAGTTAATTAATATTATTATTTTTTTTCAGTATGGTTTCTGACTTTTTTTATCCAAACATGGGAGGTGTAGAACAGCATATTTTCAACTTATCTCAATGTTTAATAGAAAGAGGTCACAAAGTTGTTGTTATGACACATGCCTATGATGATCGAGTAGGAATTCGCTACATGACGAATGGTTTAAAAGTAAGTATAAAATTAATTAATAATTCAAATTTTTTTTTTGGTAAAAATATATCAACAATGACAATATTTAATTTTTTTTAACAATATTTGCATTTTTCTTGTGAAATTGACACAATTTAATTATTTAATTTTTTATTGAGTAATAATGTAAAAAATTTATTAATGTTTCAGGTTTATTATTTACCTATTAAAGCATTTTACAATCAGTGTGTTTTACCAACAATGATTTGTTCCATTCCTTTGATACGATACATTTTTTTACGAGAGCAAATACAAATTATTCATGGACACTCGGCATTTTCTGCTTTGGCCCATGAGGGGATGTTAATTGGTCGATTATTAGGATTGAAGGTATATTAAATTTTTGAAACCAATAAAAACTGCATCCAAGTGATATTGGGCTCATTTTCAATGAAGGCGTAAATTTTAAACGTCGTCTTACTAATAAAAAAATTGAATTTTTCCATTTTCATTAAGTTATTTTTTTTTCGATTTTTAAGAGCTTAAGAAATCTAAATAAATGAACGTCGTGTTGGAGATATGACAACATTACTTTAGCCTTAATTATTCTTTTAAATAAAATTTCTTAATCTTTTTTCTATGTACTCAATAAATGCAAAATGTTTACTATAAAAATTGACAACAACTATTAATGAATAGATTTTATAAAATTGATTGGAACAACCAGAAGGACGCTTTCAAAAGAATCACCCACATGTTATTTAGAATTCAACTAGGCATTGTATTATTTAACTGGACGAGCGTGACTACTTAATAGTTAATGAAAAATTGAAAATTTTAATTTTTCACGTAGCTCGACCTTGTATTTATTTTCACTCTTTAAAAATAATTCTAAACTAATGCCAATCTCAATTTTTTGCCTATTTTGTTAAATACTGCCATTGAAAATTTTTACTTCTATTCACATTATCTGGTTTATGTTCAACAAATAAAAAATTTTGCATTTATCAAATTTAAAGGTTGTGCAAAATCATTTCTTTTTGAAAATTTTTTGCAAATATAATATACGCTTCTGTATCGACAAATAAAAATTTTCCATCTATTTTTCAGACTGTCTTTACTGATCATTCATTGTTCGGTTTCGCAGATGCCTCTGCAATATTAACAAACAAGTGTTTAGAAATCGCTCTAGCCGATTGCAATCATTGCATTTGTGTTTCGCACACTGGTAAAGAAAACACCGTCTTAAGAGCGAAGGTTCCCAAAGAGAGAGTTTCGGTTATTCCAAATGCCGTGGACACGGCGCATTTTACTCCTGATATTAGTAAAAGAAGTAAAGACTGCAGTAAGTATTTAATTTTGAATTTTTTTGCATTGAGAGTCATCCTTTTTATTTATAGAAAAATATGGTTGAGAATATTATATTAATTTTTTAATTATTATTCTTTTTCAGTTACGATTGTTGTGATTGCTAGATTAGTTTATCGAAAGGGTTTAGACCTTTTGGCGGAAGTGATACCAAAAATTTGTTCACGTTATTGTGATGTTCACTTTCTCATTGGAGGTGACGGACCAAAGAGATGGCTCATCGAGGAAATAAGGGAGAGAAATTTATTGCAACACAGAGTTACGCTTTTAGGAAGTTTAGAGCATTCGCAAGTGAAACATGTTTTAAATAAGGGCCACGTGTTTTTAAATACAAGTCTCACTGAAGCATTTTGTATGGCAATTGTCGAAGCCTCTTCTTGTGGGTAAGTTTTTTTTTCTTATGAAAATTATAGAACACTTTTTATTTTCATACATTAATTTCAATTTTTAAGAAATTGAAATTCTACGAATGAGTTTTATTATTTAAGAAAATAATTGAATTCCTAAAAATTATTTTATTATTTATGAAAATAATTGAATTATTGTGAAGAAATTTAAAAAAAAAATTGAATTTTGGAGAAGTTTCAAATAATTGCAAAAATTCAATTATATTTTCAAAAATAATAAAATTCTTTTTTGAAATTCAATTATTTTCAAAAATTTTAATAAAATTCTTGTCAAAATTTCAATTATTTGCAAAAATTTTCTTAAATTCAATGACATTCAATATCTACTATTTTAATACAATTTTTTAAAAGAATTCATTTATTTAAAAAATTTTTTATTAAAA
Source organism: Leptopilina heterotoma (assembly GCF_015476425.1). Classification (NCBI taxonomy): domain Eukaryota; kingdom Metazoa; phylum Arthropoda; class Insecta; order Hymenoptera; family Figitidae; genus Leptopilina; species Leptopilina heterotoma. Next base: position 223,647 of record NW_025110949.1, on the reverse strand, counting down.
TTCTACGCAAACTTTTAATTATTTTCATAAGTAATAAAACAATTTAACAAGAATTCTATTATTTTAACAAATTTTTTATAAATTTCTTCGCAATAATTCCATTATTTTCATAAATAGTCAAACTCATCGCAGAATTTCAATTATTTTTAGTACAATTTTAATCAAACACCTCGAAAAATGTAATTATTTCTAAAAATTTTATTAAAATTCGTCAAAAAATTTAATTATTTAAAAATTTGTGGGTGAAATTCTTTATGAGAATTGAATTTTAGGAAACATTGAATTTATAAATTATTTATTTTTGTATTTAAATAATTGAATTCTCGTAGAATTTGTTAATAAAAATTGAATTAGAAATTAATTACAGTTAAAGTTTTAGATAATAATTGAAATTTTGGAGAATGTACTAATAATTGAAATTTTTAGAAATAATTGAATTTTGAGAAAGTTTCAAATTGAAATCTTTGAAAATCTGAATTTTTCATATTTTTGACTAACAATTAAATTGTAAACAAATACATTTGAAAATTCTCACAATTTTTTATTAAATTATTGTAAATAATTGATTTAAAGAAGAATTTTATTTAATATTTTTTATTCTTCCCATAAAATCAATTATTTGAAGGAATTTTAATAAAATTCTTTTTCAAAATTCAATTATTTTGATAAATATGAAAATTCATCACAGGAATTCAATTCTTTTGAAAAGCAATAAAATACTTTGCAGAAATTAAATTATTTTCAAAATTTTTTAAAAATTCTCGTCAATAATTAAATTATCTTTATAAATAGATAGGGAAATTCTTCTCAAGAATTAAATTATTGTCAAAATTTGTTTTTAAATTCTTCTCAAGAAGTCAATTATTTTCAAAAATTTTAATAAAATTCTTCTCATAAATTCAATTGTTTTCATCAATTATTATTTAAATTCTTGTCAGGAATTTAATTATTTTAAAAAAATTTAATAAAATTCTTCAAGAAGTTTTCAATTATTTTCAAAAATTGTTATAAAATTCTTTAATATAATAAATTTCATTAAAATTTTAATTAAATTCCTTAAAAGAAATGGAATATTTTCAAAAGTTGTTAATATAATTCTTCGTAAAAATTAAATGTTAAGAAACATTCAATTATTATTTATTTTTGTATTTAAATAATTGATTTCTCGTAGAATTAAATTATTGTTTTTCGTACTTTTAACTAACAATTCTGTAGAATTAATTTTTTTTGAAAAAGTTTAATTGCATAATAATTGATGTTATTGATTTAATGTAGAATTTTAGTTAAAAATTCTAGAAAATGTTAATTGAACTGAAAGGATACAAATAATTTTGAAGAAATTACAGTAAAAAAAAAATATTGAATTTGATTATTTTGAAAATCTTGATTCCCAGGTAGTTAATTAATAATCTGAATAAAATTTTAAAATTACAGACTGCAAGTGGTGTCGACGAAGGTAGGAGGCATTCCTGAAGTTTTACCCTCCGAATTGATTTACCTCGTTGAGCCAACAGTACCTGCATTAATCGAAGGACTCGAGAAGGCGATAGCAGATTATAAACTGGGACTCAATATCAGTCCAGACAAGGTGCATAAAAAAATCGAGTCTTTCTACAATTGGTTCAACGTTACGAAACGAACGGAAGTCGTTTATGATTTAGTTCTTCAAGAAGAGGCGAAAAATTTGGGTCAACAATTAGCGAGTTATCTAGAAAGTAATGTACTCGCTTATCTTCTAGTTATTTCCATCTGCTACATAGTATTACAAGCTCTGGACTACTTCGTTCCAAGAACGGTAAAATTTATCAAAATTTATCATTTTACACTAAACTCCAAAAGTTTTTTTTTTACTTTATTAATCGCTTCTTTATCATTTCAGTACATTGACATTGCGGAAGATTACAAAAGAAGAAATTATAAAATTAAAAAATCACAATGAACGGGATTCGAAGTATAAAAATTGAGAACATTTGGAAATTAAAAGTATTCGTTTTTTATTCTAATTTATGATATTTACATTTTTACATTTTGTATAATATTGTACAATAGTTGTAAATATTTTACTGGGAAAATATTGTAAATTCTCCGAAGTTACCAAAGAAGTGGCAGAACGAAAGTACAACTTTGGAAAAAGATAAACAGGATAGTTTCTATTTATAGTTTTTATAATTTTATAAAGAGCAAGTAACATTACAATATTATTTGTACAAATTGTGTTCACATAGAAATGCTTTTTTGTAAATAATTTTAAATGTTTCGAAAATTATAATTAGTTACCAGTAATAAAGTGGGGAGGATTCACCAATGGTGGGTTAGCTGAGGGAAAAAGCTCAATTTTATTCTACTAACGCGATTGTAAATAAAAAAAACTGCTACTATCACTTACCATTTAAAGGATGGTATTATGGTTTTTAAAAAATTAAAAAAAAAAGAATTGGATAGTATAAAAGATCAAAAATTCGAAACGTATGAAACAAAGCATTTTTTAAAAAAGTGACAAAAACACACTTTCAGTTCTTTTATAATTACAATCGCATAAGCACAATTTGAGCTTTTTTCCTAAAGCTGATCCATCACCTACCCTATAAAGCGTATTATAGTATTAAATTATATTAGAACTAAATATATATTTTTATATAAAATTTTGCTATACAAAGTATTTTAAAGAAAATTGTATCGAAATTCCAGTATTCATTTGTATTAAAATTTAAGTAATTAGAAATATTTAAAAATTAATTTAATAAATTATATATATATGTAATTGCAACAAAAAAGTCATTTTCACTATAGATTGCAGGCTTCGCACTCATCTACTAAAACCTACTATTTACTACTTTTTTTACGTTATGCTACTATTTGGGTCTTTTTCAGATTTCAGCCACTAAAAACTATTATTTCTGTTTCTTTTAAAAATTTCACTACTTTAAATTCGCTAATACTAGAAATCAATAAACTATTCTCAAAAATTATCATCAAATTCTTTAAAACGATTCAATTATTTTCATAAAATTTCGCAAAAGAATTCAATTATTTAAAAAAGAATTGATAAAATTCATCCAAAATTCAATTATTTTTATAAATGTAATTTTCAAAGAAATTCAATTTATTTTAGAATAGCATTTTCGACAATATTTCAAAAAAATCAATTATTTTTAATACTATTTTAAATTAATTAATCCAGAAATTCAATTATTTTCACAAATAAAGTTTTCCAAAGGAATTGAATTATTTAAAATAAAATTTTCATAATATCTATTATATTTCGAAAAAATTAATTATTTAAAACAATGTTTATAAACTTCTTATGAAGAATTCAATTATTTTCAAAAATAACAACATTTTTCACAGAAAATCAATTTTTTTAAAACATTTTAAAAATATTTTTTGCAATAATTCAATTATTTTTATAAATAATAAAATTCATTGTTGGATTTCAATTATTTTTAATACAATTTTACAGGAATTGTTCAAATAATGTTTAAAAAAATTCTTAAAAATTGAAAATTCCTCGAATTTATTTAAAAAAATGTTTTTTTTCAATTCTTTGGAAGAATTCAAATATTTACAAAAATATTAGAGTTTTTAACAAAAATTCAAATATTTTCAAATATTTTTAAAAAGTTGTTCGAAAAATTTTTCTAAAATTGAATGTTTATATAAAGTATTTTATCAAAACTTAAATCAAATAATTTATTTTTTTTAAATTTAATAAAAATTGTATTTTAATAATCTGTGAAAATGTTATTATTTATGAAAATAATTGGAATTTTCGCAAAGAAATTTATTAGAACTTTTTTTTTAAATAATTGAATACTTTTGTGAAATTTTATTAAAGTAGTAGATAATGAAAAATAATTGAATTTTAGCGAAGAATTTCGTTATTTGGAAAACTGATTGAATTCTTGTCAAAAAAATTTTATTAAATTGTTCGAAAATAATTTAATCGTTTTAAAGATTTTTAATCGTTTTTTTAAAATTTTATTAAAATTGTTTATAATATTTCAAAGAATTCTATTAAAATTTTTGAGAATAATTTCTTTTACTTTATAAATTTTTCAAAACTCTTGGTATTTGAAAATATTCTTCAGTTGTAAAATTAAGAAAAATTTGTTAAAATATTGAAATAAAAAGCTAGACTATAAAAGTGAATGTAGAGGAAAAAGATGAAAAGTCAAGACATGTTGAAAATATAATAAGATTTATTTTACCAAGTTGTACGTTAGATACAATAATAATAATAATAATATTGATACAATATCAATCATTATTCTGTTTGTTTAATCATCACTGTATTAATGTACATTTTTTTCCTATTTATACATAAATCTTTCAATTAAGGGAAATAGTTCTTTCTCTGAACAGATGTGAAAACGATTGTTGCAGCGAAAAGACAACATCCCTTAGTTAACAACCTTTACAATATTATGAATGATCATATCTGACGGAACAAATCCAGTCCTGTATTTTTATCGTATCTATTTGCGCAGTAATAGCGATAATTTGCCAAAAATTAAAGTGTTAATTCAAGAATTCATTTAAAAAAAAGAACATCAAAGACTTCAATTTTTTTTCTTTTCTCTCATTCAAATCATTTTTTTGAAACATTTTTTAATTCAAAACAATTTTGCCAATATAAAAAAATAGGTACATTTGAATTTTTATTTTTGTCTTTTTCATTTTTCATTTTTTGCTTTTCAACTATCAACCAATATTTTTAATATATTTGATAAACATTCAAATAAACGAAAAGATAAGAATAACAAAATTATTCAATCATATTTTTTTTGAAAAATAAAAAATTAAATTTCTATTTCAACAACAATATGATTAAATCAATAAAAATTCATTTCAATCATAAATTTGTATTTTTATAATTAGATTCTAAATTTAAGAATCAAAATGGATTTTTTTCATATAATTATTTTAATTAATTTTAAAATCTTTAGAAATCTTTAGAATTCGAAATAGTTTTGCAATTTTTGAAAACAATTTTCAACAAGAATTATTTTTCAACTAAAAAGTGGAAAAATTATTTTTGGTAAAATTTGCAATATTATTTTCGAAAATTGCAATATTTCCAATAAGAAAAATTTAATATTGATACACTTTCAAACAAGGCATTCAAATTTTTCAATCATGCAAAAAATATGCTGCCAATTTCAACAGCAAAAATAAAAATAACAGAAAAAGACATATAAACTGCGCTATTTTTTTTTAAATTTATACGTATGTATAAGTAGGATCATCTATCACTGTACTTCAACTTGTTTAAGTATATAAAAATTGAATTAAAATTCATTAAAATCAACTTCTGCGTAAACTATGTGTTAAATATGAAAAATAATAAAATTTTTTTTTTTATTAACATTTCTTTAAACTATATAAATAATTTTTTTAAGAACTAAATCTAATTTAAAACTGTTGAGTTATTTCTTTTTTCAACAATAGTGCAGTCTAGATATAATTTTCCAAAATCTTTTACATTTTTCTTTTTAATACAAAAAAAAGAAAAATTGATGCTTCGTGTCAAAGATTCAATTATAATAATAATATAAAAAAAAAGAAAATACATGGCACTCGCAGAATGCGCAAATCGCTAGAGAATGAAATGAAGCGAATTTGAATTTCGATCAATGTGCTCTATATTGTGATCGTTTATAAAAATCACGAGCAATTATTTTCGACAAAAGAAACATGATCGAAATTTTTATTCTGAATACTGTTCAAGTCGAGGTGTAATTGGAACTTTATTTTCATCCCCAAACGAACTAATGTCACAAGTATGTAAAAGTTTTAAAATATAAAAAATACTTAAGTTTAAGAAATAAGTTTAGAAAAATACAAAAAGTTCAAGAAACTTTACACAACAGTCAAGAAATCTTCACAAATAAAAAAAAAAAAATTCGACATTATTTCTTTAACAGTGTACAAATTTCTTTCAATTAAAAAAGAAGAAGAAGAAAGAAAACTGTCATAATACAGTTTTCTTTTTTAAATATAACATTTAATCTCAATTAGTTCGCATAAGGACGAAAAAAAAACACATTTGAATTGAAATGATAAGAATGATAACAAAAAATTCGGTGGTTTGAATTTGTCTAATACGTTGAGAAGGACTGTACCTTTGAAAAGGTGTTCCTGTCAGAGAGGAAAGACTGCTGCGTCTACGCAGATTTCAAAGGTTCTCGTCGTCTTCGGATATCCTCCATAGCAATTTTCATAGAAAATTTTTTTAATAATAAACGCGGAGTGTGACCGACGAGTTCCCCTTGAATCCAGTTAGCTACAATAAATAAATAAGTAATCAACTGTCAAACTCCGCGCTGCTTCATTTCCTCGTTTAAACAATGATGAAGCAATTATGTGTGTTTTTCTTTTAGAATCCTTCTCCGTAATCGCGATCGCCAACATTAATACGATCCGGAGCTGATGTCACACTGAAGCCTAGAATTCTGTTGTCCACTTTGAACATTTTACCTTTCTTCGGCTTCTTTGATTTGCCCTAAAAAAAGAAAACAAAAATAAGTTCTATAATTTCCTAAATTCATAAAATAGCTGTATTAAAGTTATTTTCATTGTCGCAAACTTTGCACTCGATAATTAATTTAAAAAAAGTAGCAAATAGTAGCTTTTAAACTAAAAAAAGTAGTAAAAAAAGTTGCTATCGAAAAATTAAATTTGACGACCAAAAAAAACTCGTTTTTAGACACTTCACAAAACTATGACAAAAATTTCATTCTAAATTTTATTTTCCTGACTTTTTCCTAATATTCATCAAAATTATACATTTATTTCTTATCCTGTTAAAAAATTGAATTCTTGCAACAAATTTTATATTATTTATAAAAGAATTTAAATATTTATAAAAATAATTTAATTCCTGCGAAGAATTTTATAAAATTTTTTAAATAATTGATTTCTTTCGACTAATTTTATGCAAATTATAATTTAAATAATTGAATTCCTGACAAATTTTTATTATTCATGAAAAGAATTAAATTCTTACGAACATTTTACACAAAATTTTTTAAATAATTGAATTCAGTTTGGAAATATGAAAATAGTTGATGCTATTCTACATTAATTAAATTCCAGTGAAAATTTTATTTATGAAAATAATTGAATTCCTAAAAGAATTTTATTATTTACGAAAATAATTGAATCCCTGTAAAAATTTTATTATTTATGAAAATAATTGAATTATTGCGAAGAAATTTATTTAAAAAATTTGTTATTTTTCTTAATAATGGAATTCTTTTGGATAATTTTATTAAAATAGTAGATATTGAAAATTATTGAATTTGAGGAAAATTTTTGAAAAGAATTGAAATTTTGAGAAGAATTTTATTAAAATTTTGGAAAATAATTAAAGCTTAGAGAAGAATTTTATTATTTATAAAGATTATTGAAATTTTGACGAGAATTTAAAAAAAATTTTGAACACAATTGAATTTCTGCGAAGAATTTTATTACTTTTGAAAATAATTAAATTTCTGCAATCATTTGTAATTTTTATATAATTTTCCATATTATATCTTATACAATTAACGAACTTTACGTCCTTTTTCACTCAAATTACGATCTTTACGGACCATTTTTAGAAAAAAAACGGACTTTTTTGGACTTGAAGCAAATTTGGAATGTTTGAATTATTATTATTAAATTATTTGAATTATTCCAACCTAGTTGGAGCCCTGTTCACTCTATGGTTCATGCATTAATAGATAGAACTGAATACCTTAACTTCCTGGAATTCAGTAGATGTATTTGGATTGACGGCAGGAGCTGGTTTACAAAGGTCATCGGCTTGTGCCTGAGGACGTTGTGCTGATCGCCATTTGCTTCGTTTCTCTAGAAATTGTCTGGCGAAATCCATGCAGCATCTGTCGTCACCCAAATAGAGTCGCACGTATTCTTTAACTTCATATGCAGATTCAATGTCCCGCAAAAATCCAATGAACGTTGGAACTGTAAATTAAAAGTGCCACAAGAAATTAATTTCAGAGAATTTTACTACAAAAAAAAACAAGTAAAAAAAAGAAAACATTAAGGAAATAAAAATTGCGCCTACTATCAACGGAGACTTGTAGTCCACCGAGTGCTTTACTACACCACTGCGTAAAGTCGTCAGGCTTGGCAGTGTTCTGCTCAAAGAGCTTCTTCACGAGTTCCTCCTCCCGTTTGTTCTTATTCTTCGCGGGTTTATTATTGAGCTGCTGCGCTTGGGGCTGTGGTACAGGAATCACTTTGACGGGAGGTGCCGGTTTTGCGGGCTGCTTCGCTGGAGCATTCGACTTTGCGGGAGGAATGTCGTCCCAGAAGCCGCCAGTGTTGCTGGTCCAAGCTTGACTGCCGGCACTCGTCGAGTTCGCCCAGGTTAATGATTGCGAGGCAGTGCCCCAGATTCCGGCATTTTGCAGAGAAATCGCCGGCTCCTTAGGAACGGTTTTCTCCTGTCGCTCGCGCTCCTTGGCGACGCGTTCCTGCTCCTCGAGTTGGATTTGCGCGAGACTCTTGACCTGCGGCTGTTTGCTGGCAGAGGCCGTCTTCTCGGCCCACTTGAACTGTAGGCGCTTCGAAGAGTCCATCTGCACTGCCTCTTGCGCTGCCTCGAGTGCTTTTTGTTGTGCGACTTGCATCTGCAGAATTTGCTGGAATCGCTGCTGCTCTGCCTTCTTCTCCCGCTCGTGTTTTTGAATATCAGCGAGAGACGAGGCTTGAGCGACAGCCGCTGTGGATTGTGCCCACGGGGCTTTGCTGCGTTCCTGGAGTTTCCGCAGTGCCTCCTGTTCACGTCGTCTTTGCTCGGCTTTTCGCGCCTGTTCTTCCGCCTCGGCTTTACGTTGCGCTGCCTCTTCCTTCTTTCGGACCTCCTCCTCTAATCGCTTTTGCTCCTCTTCCAATTTCTTGCGTTTCTCCTCTTCCTTTCTCAATTTCTCCTCTTGCCTTCGAGCCTCTTCCTTTCGCTTCTTTTCCTCCTCCTGTCTTTTCTTATTCAATTCTTCATCCTGTCTTCGCTTCTCCTCTTTCTTTCGCTCCTCTTCTTTACGTTTCTTCTCCTCTCTCTTTCTCAATTCTTCCTCTTTGAATTTTTCCTCCTCAATACGCTTCCTCTCTTCCTCGATTCGCTTCTTCTTCTCATCCTCAATTCGCTTCTTCTCCTCCTCGAGTCGTTTTGCTTCTTCTGCTTTTTTCGCTCGCTCTTCTTGATGTTGTTTCAACACCTCCTCATTGTGTCGTTTTATCTCCTCTAACTTTTTCATTTCTTCTTTCTTATCATCTTGTAGCCTAAGTTTTTGCTCTTCCTGCAAATATTCATGAATTCATTAATTAAGTTTGATAACTTCACAAGTTCTTAGAAATTTAAAAAAAGCATGAATAATTTTTTATTTAATTTTTCTTTATTTCAAATTTATTTGAACTTTTAAACGTCATAATATTTTTAAATAGAAATATGTACGTAATAGGAATTCAATTTTTTTGGATTTTTGAGCAAATGCTTTGAGTAACAAATAATGCAAAATTCTAGATTAAGAATTTGTCACTTACTAATATTTGTTGCTCAGTCTTAATATCTTTGCCGTGCACATCCCACAATGAATTTGGTATTTGTCCAGGTGGCATTGCTGGTATTGGTCCAACCTAAACAATAAACATCACTTAATTTCAAAAAAAGAATTTTAACAAAAGCTGTAAAATTTGTATTTTCAATAAATATTTGTAAATAATTTTCAAAAAACTTTAAAAAAGTTCTTTGAGAATTTTTAATACCATTTGTTTACAATTGAATTTTATGAAATTCCGATTGTCGGAAATTCTTCAATTAAATATAATAGAAAATAAAAATACCAAATAATTTCAAAAAATTCCATTCAACTTTAAAAAAAAAAAAATTGTAATTCTACAGATCTGTTTTCAAAATTCAATTATTTCTAAAAATTCACGCTATAATGCTTTCAATATTGAATTATTATTTAAATACAAAAATAAATAATATATTGAATAAAAGTGATATTTGGTCAATGAAAAATTGACGAAACGTCGTAAAAATAAAGACTATTTGTCTTTTTAATTCATGTGTTTAGTGTTTTTTTTTGTTTTTTTATTCATACAAAAAACCTACACAACATTTGCTCCAAAACGGATCGACATAATAATCTTAATATATTGAATAATTTAATATTTCTTAAAATTGAATTCTCATAGAGAATTTCATCAACAAATTCTAATTGTTTTGAAAATTTTTATTAAAATAGTAAATATTGAAAATCATTGAATTTCCAAAAAGGATTTTATTATTTATAAAGATAATTTCATTTCATTTTACATATTTTTAAATCAATTTTCATTAAAAAGTTTTACCACAATTCAATTATTTATATATAAAAATAAATAATTTATTAAATTCTTACAAATGAAATCTCATAAAGAATTTTATCAGCAAATTTTTAGGTAATAGAATTGTTTCGACAAATTTAATAAAATTTTTAAGAAGAATTATATTTTTTTGAGAATAATACGATTAAAATTGTATTAAAAATAATTGAAATTCTGCAATGAGTTATATTATTTGTCAAAATAATTGAATTCCTAATAAGAATTTTATTATTTACGAAAATAATTGATTCCGAGTAAAAATTTTATTATTTATGAAAATAATTGAATGATTCCGAAGAAATTTATAAAAGAAATTTGTAAATAATGAAATTCCTGTGAAATTTTTGTTATTTTATGAAAATAATTAAATGTTTGCGTAGAATTTTATAACGATTTTTGAAAATAATTGAAAACTTCTTGAAGAATTTTATTAAATTTTTTAAAAATAATTGAATTCCTGGGAAGAATTTTAATAATAATTTTTCAAAACAATTGAATTGATGAGAAGAATTTTATTAAAATTTTTGAAAATAATGGACTTTTTGAGAAGAATTTTTAAAAAATTTTTGAGAAGAATTTTCCTATCTATTTATAAAGATAATTTAATTATTGATGAGAATTTTAAAAAAAATTTGAAAATAATTTAATTTCTGCAAAGTATTTTATTACTTTTCAAAAGAATTGAATTCTTGTTATGAATATTGATATTTATCAAAATATTTGAATTTTGGAAAAGAATTTTATTAAAATTCCTTAGAATAATTGATTTTACGGAAAGAATTTATGCAATTTTGTTATTTATCAAGCTAATTGAATTCTTTTGCAAAATTACTTAAAAATTTTTGAAAATAATTAATTTTCTGCGACGAAAGAAATAGGGGAAATTTAGGGAAAATTTTCAAAATAGGGTACGTTTAGGGGCCAAAATTAAAAAGAGAAGTTAAGAGAAAATATCATTGAATAATTAAAAGATAAAACGAACTAAGTATAAATATTTACCTGCGTGAGCCAATTTTGTGCATTAAACGGAGTGGCAATGTGAGGCGGCGGTTGGGGCCAAACAGAATCAACTGGAACTTGTGGATGTCCGTTCGCGTGAACATTCAACTGTCTCAGCAATGATTTAATAGCATTATTTTCTTGAGTCGGTGCGGGATTGACAACCATAGGCGAAGTTTGCATTCCCGGTAAATTTTGTGGATTATTTCTCTCTTGAATCATTTGCTGCAAAAATCCAAGTGGCGCTGAATGCGCCGCATTTGTTGGATGACCGCTTGCCGCCAAATGATTCTCCAACTGTGTTTTTGTCTAAAAAAAAAAGAGAAAGTCGAATATTTTCTTTTCCCCTATGAAAGCCATCATTCATTGGTTGAAGAAAAATTAATTTTCCCATCATTGAATTATTTTCATTTCTGGGATTCGACTTGAAAGAAAAAGAAAATTACCGACCTGCATTTGATTGAACAATTGCATCACAGGATTTGATGTCTGTGTTGCCAAAGGTGTCACAAATGGATTATGATTCATTTGCATGTCTGATAATTCCGACTCCTGAATGACATATTGTAATATTAATTGATTCTGTTCAATTGGACTCAACGACGCCCAATGCTCCGATTGTGAAAGTTTAGCGATCGCCATTTGCCGGAGGAACATTTGATTTTGCATTAGTTGAAGCCTCTGATATTGAAGTAACAACATTGGATCGTCGATCGCTGGTTTTGGTAAATTGCTGCCTGGCATTCCAGGTAACACTGGATTTGGAACACCGGGATTTTGACTTGACATCTGAAAAAAATTACAATTCATTTTTTTAACTGCTCATTATTTTTTTCACGAAGTATTCATTGAAAATTATATTTCGAAGATTATTAATATAGTGCCAGGCAAAAATTAACAAACCTGTGTTGAATTACAAAAATTACCAATTTTTAAAAAATAAATTGAAAGTAAAAAAAAATGTTCTTTGAAAAGAAACATTCCATCATCTTTTGATGATGGAATATTTCTTTTCGAAGAATATTTTTCTTTTTGAAAAGTAATTGAATTTCAGAAAAATATATTTTCTAGTAATATTTCTCGTAATAACAATTTCTGTTCATGATTTGTTTTAAATTTTGTTATTTTCCCTTTATTACTATTTTCAAATAATCCGACATGTCATTATATTTGATTGACATTTTCGTTATTATTGTCGATAAATTTACTTTGTAGAGAATTGTCTATTCATTGGTTTGATTATTAATTATTTTCGTTATGCGTCAATAAATTTTTCTTATAAATAACTCCATTAATTATCTTTCTACAATTAACTTTCAAAGTAAATTAAAATTGCTTTATTTCGTATTATTTATGTTAAAATATCAGTCTGTGTGATATTTAACAAATTTTATTAACCACAATAAATTAATTTTTGTTCCTATTAAAAGCTACTGAAACCTTAAAAATTGCATTTTATTATTTTCAATAAACTAAAAACAAAAGAAACTTAGTCTTGTCTTGTTTATTAAAACTGTGTTTCTATTGCTTCGCGCCGCATAGCCAAATATAATTCACAGTGGCTCAAATTTCTAAACAAAAATTGCAAACTCGCCTAAAACACATAGCGATAGTTTATCTGAAGAAGAATCTCCTTTCTTTGTGCTCAATTTTTTAAAAATAGTCGAATTCTTTAGAAAAATTTTATTAAAATTGTATTTGAAAATTATTCAATTACTGCGAAGAAATTTATCATTTATGAAAAGAATTCAATTGTTGAAAAGCAGTTTATTCAATTTTTAAAAAAATAATTGAATTCTTATAAAAAATGTTATAAAAACTTTTGATATAATAATTGAATTCTTGCGGAAAATATCATTGAAATTGTGTTAAATATAATTGAATTCCTGCGTAGAATTTCATTATTTATAAAAAATAATTGAATTCTTGCGAAGAAGTTTATTCAATATTTTTTACTAATAATTGAATTCTTTCGAAAAATTGTATTTTCAAAATGTATTGAAAGTAATTAATTCCTGCGAAGAAGTTTATTATTTACAAAATAAATAATTGAATTTTTTATAAGAATTTTATTAAAATTTAAAACAAATAATAAAATAATTTATTAGTTAAAAAGTGAATTTTATAAAATTTTGAATCTGAAATTAATCAAAGATTGAAAATTGATATTTGAAAATAATAATATTTGTAACCCTTCCAGAATTCAATTATTTTCTATAATTTTCAACTAAACTTCATCTCTAAATCAATTTAAAAAAAAATTTTGCAAAAGTTCATTAAAATTTTTTATAATTCAATTATTCAAATTCAATTCAAACTGTGCAATTAAAATTCTTAAAAAGTTGATTTTTAAAAATAGTAACAAAATACCTACTTGAATAAAATTAATTATTTTCAATTAAATTTTACAAAATTTCAATTATTCAAAAAGATTTTTATTACCTATTATAAATTCTTTGCAAGAATTCAATTATTTTTATAAATAATAAAATTTTTCACATAAATTCAATTATTTAAAAAAATGCAATAAAATTCGTTGTAAGAATTCAATTATTTTCATAAATAATAAAATTTTTCACAGGATAATAAAATTTTAAATAAATTTCTCGAATAATTAATAATGTAATTGCGTACAAAAAGTTTTGGAAAATTTTTTGCAAGAATTCAATTTTTCTTCACAAATAATGAAGTTCTTCGCTAAAATTCAAATATTTTTAAAATCTACTATTTTAATATAATTTCTCAAAAATTTTATTCTTTTTTTCACAAATTCAATTATTTTCTCAAACAATAAATCGATTATTCGAAAATTCTTCAATTTCAGAAAATGAAAACTTCCAATAATTTAAAAAAAACTCAAAAAAAGTTTTTCAGAAAAATTAATTCTACAGAATTGTTAATGAAAAATTTTGAAAAATTCAAATTTTTAAAGATTTTAATATGAAACCTTTTCAAAATTCAATTATTTCGAAAAATTCACGCTATAATGATTTTAATAATATAATTAGATAGATAATGATAGATAATAGTATTCAAATATTATCTAAAATTTTAACTGAAATTTATTTTTAAAACAATTTTTATTAGAAAATTCTACGAGAATTCAATTGTTTAAATAGAAAAATAAAAAAATTATTGAATAAATGAATGTTTCTCAAAATTGAATTCTCATAAAGAATTTTATCAAAAAAATTTTTAAATAATTGAATTTTTTAGAACGAATTTTAATAAAATTTTCAAGAATAATTGCATTTTTCGAGTATTTCGATTAAAATTTTATTAAAAATAATTAAAATCCTGCGATGAGTTTTATTATTCATGAAAATAATTGAATCTCTGTAAAAAATGGTTTATTTATTAAAATAATGAAATCATTGCTAAGAAATTTATAAAAAAAAATTTGTAAATAATTGCATTCCTGTGAAATTTTTATTTATTTAATGTTTGCGAAGAATTTTATTAAAATTTTGTTTAAATAATTAAATTTTTTTGGAAAATTTTATTAAAATAGTAGATATTGAAAATCATTGAATTGGAGGAAAATTTTTGAAAATAACTCAAATTTTGCCAAGAATTTTAATAAAATCTTTGAAATTTTGTAAAATTTTAAATTAAATCCATTTGAAGTTGATTTAATTATTCATTAAATAATTTATTTATTTTATGATAGTTGTTTAAGAATTAACTTATTTAAAACGAAATTATTGTAAGAAATAGAAAAAATTGAAAAAATTGTTTTTTATTAGAATTCGTGGTAATTTTATAATTTATGAGTCAAACAAAAAAGATACCAAAATTCAGAGTTTTCTTATGAATTTTAAATATTCAATTTTTTCCAATACTTTTACTTAAAATCCCTGACTTTTCCCTGACTTCTCTGATCTGTGGAAATCCTATTTATTTAAATATCTTTGTTTATACTGCTGCTAATTGATAAAAAAAAGGCGATAATACTTTGAATCTCTTGTAGGTGATCAAAGGTTATAATTTCCAAGCTGCATATGTTTTCTTTAAAAAATTTAAACTGAAATAATTACTGTTTGCCTCTTTCCCACCCGATGACCCTATTTGCTTTTAGTTCCTTTAATTTTGTAACTAAAGAACAAATGACAAAACTTACTTTGAGTGGAGGAATCAGAGGTCCGGGCTTAAACGGAACTCGTCCGTACATATTCATCAGATCTCCGAGGGAAGCGTATCTTTCGTCGCAAGTTCGCCTAACGAGTAGACTTGCCGAGAAGTAGCCTTGCTTCCACCACTCGGCCATTTCACTAGCCAAAAATGGACCCTGAACTTCACCCTGTGGATCGCGGTAAAACCACTTTTCCAAAACACTGGAATTATCCAAATTTTGAATTGAATTCGAATCGGGAGGATTGACCTGTTCGCCCCTATGGCCGCCGTCTTCCGACATCAATTTGGCAACCAGAGCGTCCGCCTCCTGATCCATTCTATCCAAATGCTCGTCCATTTTCTGATTCATTTGATTCATGACACTTGCAGTGTTGATGAAGCCCGTTTTCAATTGCGGAGGCTGTCGACTCATCAGTATCACAGCAGGATCTATATTTAAATTCTCCTCGTTGTTCTCCTTGAATTTACTGCTCTCAATGGGCTTCCTGTCGGCATCGTTTAATTTTTCACTGTGTGCCTGCTGCTCGGTAGGCAGTGCTTTTCTGGACGGGAAGTTTTCGTGATGAGCTTTAGATTCGGGAGTGGGTGGCGGAGCTTTCATTGGTGCGGTGCTGTTCCTCGATGTGGTGGTTCTTGGCGGTGAGAGACTTGGTCTCTCCTGATCGCCTTTATCCTCGAATGGGTGTAATGATTTGGCTCGCTCTTTATTTGCGGCGTTGATTGTCGTCGCTGTGGCCGTTGTCGCCGTCGCTGTCGTCGTCGTCGTTGACGTGTACGTTTGACGCTTTGTCAATTGGTCCTGCGCTGAATGTTTATTATTCTGCTTCGACGTGTTTCCCTCGGACACTTTACGCGTTTTTGGCTCGTGTGAAGCGTCACCGCCTTGGCCCCCATCCTCGTCATCGTCTGAATACATTCCACCATGGAAAGCGCCTGAAGCATCGAAACTACCTCCACTTTCACTTGGATTTTCAGTCGCCCTATTTACAAACAAAAAGAAACCATTTAAAACGATTTTTTTACATTCATTAAAAATATGAAATTCTATCAAAATAATTTTTCACAATCTCTGATAACGGTTCGCTCTCGGTTAAGTTTTTTTCATCGCACTCAAGGTAAAAAGGTCCTGAGATCAAGGGATCATCATTTCCTTCACCGAATGCTAATCTATAGCTAAAGTTCTTCATTGATTGTCTCTTTTCAAAACTTGTCTATTTCGTATTATTTTTCAGGATGTGCCACAAAAATTAGATTTTGTTTTCTTCTTAATTTTCCCTAATTTCCAAAATGAATTTTGACTTTTCAAGGTTGACACAAAAATTTAACTTTGTTTTCCCTGACTTTTCCCTGATTTCCAGACAAAATTTTAGTTTTTTCTCTGACCTTAAAGAATATTCTGATTCACTCTAAAAATTATTAGACACCCAAAATAATGTTCTATTACATTTCTTTACGAATTTCTTCAATTATACAATCAATAACTTCTTTTGTAAATAAATATAATTTCATAAATAATAAAATTAATCGAAGCATTTATATTATGTTTAATACAATTTCACAAGAATTGCTCAAAAATGTAATTATTCTTAAAAATTTAATTTCAATTCCTCGAAAAAATCCATTATTTAAATAAATAATAAATGTTTTTTTTTTTTTTTTTTTCAATAATAAATGTTTTTTAAAATTCTTTATAAGAATTCAATTATTTACTAAAATATTAGAATTTTTCTCAGGAATTCAATTATTTTAATAAAAATCATCGATAGAAATCAATTATATTAAATAAAATTTTAATTAAAATTTTCTTGAAAAATTCAATTATTCTTTCAGATTTTAATAAAATTCTTTCCATGAATTCAATTATTTTCATAAATAATTCTTCGAAAGAATTCAGTTTTGTCGATGAAAAACAAAATTATTCCCGAAAATTCAATTATTTTTAGGCATTTTAATAAAATTGCTTGCAAAATTCAATTATTTTGATAAATAACGATATTCATCACAAGAATTCAATTCTTTTTAAAAGTAATAAATTTCTCCTTGTAAATTCAATTATTTTAAAAAATTCTAATAAAATCGTTCGCAAGAATTGAATCATTTTTATAAATAAATAATTTTTTTTTTATTTTTTGAATAAAATTAATGAATAGCTTTAAGAATTTTTAAAGAAAAAATTATAATTTTTTGGAAATAAAAATATTGTTATAGGGTCAGTTGGGGGAAATCAGGGTGTCTAACAAGGATTGAGAAAATAATTCCCTGACTTTTTACTAATTATTTTCTAGAATTTGTAACTAAAATTTGTTTCAAAATCAATTATTTTAATAATTTAGAGAAAGTTCTTCGAGAAGTCAATTATTTAATTAAAACATTCCTTTTCTATAACAGCATGTTTTTTTGAAAAGTTTTTAACATGAAAAAGGAAATTTAAGAGCAGTTTAAGGTTTCCAATATTTTCAAAGTTGACAAAAAAATCGAAAGTTTTGTAGCATTTCTAAAAATTAAATATTTTTTTACTACTTTGGTTAAAATTCCCTGTGGCAACCCTGTTTCTGTCGAAATTTTTTTAAAAACTCGAAAACTTTACCATTCTGGAAGGTTGTCGTGGTTATCATGGTGATTAGGATCCCAAGGTCTGCGAGATGGTGGATGATGGGACGCATCATAAGGACCTCTATGATTTCCCCTGTGCTCCCAACGTCCTGCAATTCGATTTTCTTCGCCTTCCCCGTCAGGTTTGTCTTTATCAGAATTGCCTCCATCGCGCCAATTACCTTTCCCTAGAAAATTAAGTTAAATTATTTAAACATCTCCAAATCTATAAATTTATTTAATAATTCTTGAAAAAATGTCTACAATCAACTCGAGAGAAAATAACACATAGGTATTAAAATTTAAAAAAACGATTTAATCATTTTTAATAAAAACTTGTCAAGATTAAACGTTTCTTTAAATTTCTGAACGATTTTGCTTTAAGCAAGTGAAGTAGTAACCGAAAAAAGGAATATCAGTTACCTCCCCATTTGTCGCTTCGACTGTTGGAAGTAACCCTCCAGCCGTCGTCATCCTCACTGCCACCTCGATGACGACGCCAATTACTTTCCATGAGGGAACCCCCACTTGGTCCACGACCTAATTCTTTTCGTGGACTAGTTGAACCATTCCACTCCCCTGGATCCGCAATCCCGTTTCTTTCAGACCAACCGCGTTCACTTTGTGACCTTTCGTATGGTCTGCTTCTTGCCTAAATTTCCCATTGGACAGTTCAAGAAAATTTTATTTCACAGCAGCAACTTTCAAAATTGTAAATTTAAAAACGATTTTTCAATTTTAATAATTATACTTTCTATAAGAAATAAGAGTTTTAGAATTAATATTGATTAAAAGTTGGATCAATTGAAATTACAATTAAAATTTTGATAAGTTAAAATTAAAAACTGTCTGTCTGTTTTTCCCTGAATTTTTCCTTATTTTTAACTTTTTCCCTTACCCCTTAAAAATCCCAAGGGCAATTCAATCATAAAAAAATATCTTTAAAAGCAAAAATTTAATTTAAAATATAAAATTAATTGCAAAAAAAAACTCGTTTTAGACACTTCACAAAACTGACAAAAATTCTATTTAGCTATATTTTATTTTCCTGACTTTTTTCCAATTTTCATCAAAAATATTAACTTCTTTAAAAAAAAATTTTAAATAATTGAATTCTGTTTGGAAATATGAAAATAGTAGCCATAATAATTGCTGTAACTTTTTCCTTTTGCATATTTCTTGAAAAATGTTTTAGAACACTAATTTTATGATACAAAGAAACGCTTTAAAGCAAAAAAAGAAATATCGATTTTTTTGAAATCCTTGACCAGAATAATCCCTTTGAATAATTTATTGATCGAGAAACTATTGAAAACTTGAAAATATCTTCTAAACAAAAATTTAATTAGAAAAATATTTTTTCTTCTTATTCGTTAATTAAAAGTGTTGTGAATTTCATCAAAATTAAATTACTTTTTGTGTTTTTTAAGTAAAATTATTCTCTCAATAATTTATAAATGATAATAATAAACAAAATGGGAGATGTTCATTACATGAAAATTTGTCTTCCTCTTTACGACCAACGAAAAAAATTACAAGGAAGCAATAACATTATTTAATTCTTTTACGGAACCTTCGATTTCTCAAAATTATTTTTTTATTTAAATTTACAAAAACTGTATCGATTGGTAAAAAAAATTTCCAAATCTGAAGGGTAAATGTCTATTTAATAACAAGATATGAAAGAGGTACATATCAAATTATTAAAATAGAGGAGAAAATTTGAAATAGATGGAAAAAGATCAATATGTACCTGCCTTTGAAATTTTCAGGTAGTTAAAAAAAATTGGCTAATACCTTTTGCGAATGTAAAAAATATTGAAAATTACGTAATGAATATAGATAATTCGGTAAAATTGAAAGTGATAAAATTTAACGAGAAAATAAAAATAGAGCCTCACGGAAAAAGGTTGTGTATCGCTTCTAGATCCGTCTCCTGATTCCTCGAAACCACGTGAATAGGAAGAAGAGTATAGACCACCTCTTCCGATTCTTCCACGCCCCCCACGATCAACACTACCTCCTCTTCCTCGACCAGGCGTGCTTGTTATTCCACCATTCCACAGTCGCTAAAAATACACAAACTCCAATTAAAACCACATTTTTCTTTATAGGTAAAAAGAAAATTTTCATTTTCTATACACAAGTAATGCGCAATTTGGAAAAAGTCAACAAAAGTTTCTCTTTTTTTTTAAAAACAAAATTTATATTTTCTATCGTTATCTCGACTGCGACATTCTTAAATCAAAAACATACAAAACATTTATGAATTATTAGGGTTGTCACAAAAATTTAATTTTGTTTTTTCCTGACTTTTCCCTGATTTCCGGACAAAATTTCGACTTTTTTCCTGACCCTAAAGAATATCCTGATTCACTCTCAAAATTATTAGATACTCGAAAAATGTTCTATTACATTTATTTACGAATTTCTCTAATTGTAAAATTATTCGAAAACATCAATAACTTCATTTTTAAATAAATTCAACAACTTATAAGAATATTATTAAAAAACATGAAATTATAAGAATATTGTTACTGTAACTTTTTTAAAATTATTTTCATCATTTCAATTCAATTATTATTTTCTAGAATTTTTTACTAAAATTCTTCTTTAAATCAATTATTTTTTAATAATTATTGAAAAAGTTCTTTGAGAATTTGAAAATTCCATTAAAATTTAAAAAAAAAATTAATTCTACAGAATTATTAGTTAAATATATGAAACATTCGTTTTTATTAATAATTAAATTATTCTCGGACGTTAAATTTTTATAAAAAAATTTAATTTAAAACCTTTTAAAAATTCAATTATTTCTAAAAATTTACGCTATAATGCTTTTAATATTCAATTACTATCTAAAATTTTAACTGAAATTCTTTTTAAAATCATTTTTTATTCGACAATTTTACGAAAATTGAATTATTTAAATACAAAAATAAATAATTGATTGAATAATTGAATTTTTCTTATTGAATTCCTTATAAAGAGCTAAATCCCAATTTTTTTTTTGAATAATTAAATTGTTACAAAGAATTACATTAAATTTTTTTTTAAATAATTAAATTCATTCAAGAAATTTAATTAAAAGTGCATTGAAAATAATTATTAAATTTTAAAACAAATTATGTACAACATTTTTCTTAATAATTCTTTTGAAGAATTTTTATAACATTTTTAAGAATAATTAAATTCTTTTGTATAATTTTATTAAAATAGTAGATATTAAAAATCATTTAATTGAGAAAAATTTTTGAAAATAATTGAAATTTTACCAAAAATTTTATTAAACGTTTGCGTAGAATTTTATGAATAATTCTTTTTAAATAATTAAATTCTTTTGTATAATTTTATTAAAATAGTAGATATTAAAAATCATTTAATTGAGAAAAATTTTTGAAAATAATTGAAATTTTACCAAAAATTTTATTAAAATTTTTGAATTCCTAAAAAGAATTTTATTATTTATAAAGATAATTGAAATTTTGACGAGATTTTTTAAAATATTTTTAACATAATTGAAATTTTTCAAAGAATTTTATTATTTTCGAAAATATCTGAATTATTGCATTCATATGTAACTTCTACAAAATTTAATTTTTAAAAATGTTTTTAACTAAAATTCTTCTATAAATCCATTATTTTTATTAATTAATGAAAACATATTTTAAAAAATGTAATTAATTTCAGAAGAATTTGAATTATTAACATTTTTCAAAAGTCTAAGTGAGACAAACAAAAATACCCCCAGAATTAAGAATTTTCTTAAATGAATTCTAAAAATTAAATTTTTTCCAATACTTTTGATAAAAATCCCTGATATTTCCTTGTTTCCCTGAAAAATTATATTTTTTCCGACTTTTTCCTGAATACCCTAATTTCCCTGACTTGCGCCAACCCTGATTATGTAGATTTTAATTCGAAAATTGTAAAAAAATGATTTTTTTAGTAAAAAGAAAGAAGGGAAATGTACTAATATTGTGAAAGTCTGGCACAAGGGTTCCAGAGTGATGTATTTTTAGACTGCAACCAAGTATGACACACTTCTCAATATAATAGACATTATACGAACACAATATTCGAAAATAAAATTTTAAAAAGTTTAATTACATTAGAAAAAAAAATTCCCTTCCTTATTCTTGCTCTATTTCGTAAATTCTTTTTTTTTAATTCTATTGATTTTCTCTACATTTTCTTTTCTTTTTAACTATTTTTATTTTTTTTACAAGCAATTTTTTTTCATTCAGGCTAAAAAATTCTGTAAAAACTATTTCTAATTTTATTCAAAGATTGCAACTTCGGTATTTTATTTTATTTATTTACTTTCCTTTTGAAACGTGATTCCATTTGTTACTTGAAAATTTAAATATTGAACTAGAAATAGGAAAAATAAATTTTGAAAAAAATTGCTCACCATTTCATCCTCTGTCATTTGAATTAAAGCCAGTGGTAGTTGGGCTTTGTCGGCAAATATAGCTCCGAAACTTGATAATGTTTCAGGCGGTTTATAATTACGGTCGAAAAGAGCTAGCATTTCTTCTCGACCATATCTATGATCGGCTAGCTGATACCGAGGAGCAATAAGGCTTGTCAAACCACCACCACCACCCCCACCGGCACTGCAATTGTCTCCTGCTAGATTGCGCAACCTGCACAACATATTTTACATTCTTTTAATATCTTCTTTTTTTTCTACAAAAATTCGCACAATGATAAAATATTTTTAAACTGGAAAACAATTCCAGTAAATTACTGTAAATTAATTACTGCTTATTCTTACTTTTATTTCAAATAAATAGTAAATTACAACTATAAAATATTTTGCCATTGCTCATCCCAATATTTTATCTTTTCATTTAATTTCCTAAAGTTCTAATCGTTCAAATGAACGAATTTTTAAATATTTTAAAAAATTTACTAAATAGAAAATAATTCAAATTACCCATTTTCTCTTAGTTTAAAATTTTATTTTTTAATGTACAAAATAATTTCGTTAATAAAAACAAATTAAATTAAGCACCAAAACAAAATGTTTAACTTTGTTTTTCCACTGATTTCCAGACAGAATTTTCACTGTTTCCCTAACCCTAAAGAATATTCTGATTTACTCTAAAAATTATTAGATACTAAGAAAAATGTTCTCATTCATTAATTTACGAATTTCTTTAATTATATAAAATTATTCGAAAACAACAAAAACTTCATTTTTAAATAAATATTTAATTAAATTATTTCTAAAAATTCACGCAATAATGCTTTTAATATTAAATTCTTATCTAAAATTTGAACCCAAATTCATTTTTAAATCAATTTTTATTAGAAAATTCTACGAGAATTCATTTATTTAAATACAAAAATAATTGAATATTTACAAAGAATTTTGTAAAAAAAATTTTTAATAATTGAATTCTTTAGCGAAATTTTTTTTATTATAATAGTAGGTATTGAAAATAATTGAAATTCGAAAATTTTTTGAAAATAATTGAATCGATTACAATAATTATTTTATAATTCAAATTTCTAAAAAAAAATCAATTAAACTCAAATTTTCAAAGACTCTAATTTGAAACCTTTTCAAAATCCAATTAATTCTAAAAATTCACACTATAATGCTTTTTAAATTCAATTATTTACTAAAATTTTAACTTAAAATTCAATTTCTAAATCAATTTTTATTAGAGAATTCCACCAGAATTCAATTATTAAAATACAAAAATAAATAATTTATTTATTAATTGAATGAAGAATTTTATTAAATTTTGTTTAAATAACTGAAATAACTGTTTGTTAAGAATGTTTTAAAATTTTTGATAATAATTTAATTCTTGAGAAGAATTTCGCTATTTATTTAAAAAGATAATTTAATTCTTGATGAGAATTTTTAAAAAATATGTTAATAATATAATTTCTGCAAAATATTTTGTAACTTTTCAAAAAAATTGAATTCTTCTTACGAATTTCGATTTTTATCAAAATAATTGAATTTTGGAAAAGAATATTATTAAAATTTTTGAAAATAATTGATTTTATGTGAAGAATTTTGTTGTTTATCAAGAAAATTGAATCATTTGCAGAATTTAAAAAAAAATTTTGAAAATAATTTGTTTTCTGAAAATTGTTTTCAATAATGAAATTATTTGGTAAATTTTATGCAAGAATAGTAAATATTGAAAATCGTTAAATAGCGATAAATATTTGAAAATAATTGAATTCTTATGATGAATATTGTTATTTATACGAAAATAATTGAATTTTGCAAAGAATTTTTTTTTAAACTCCTAAAAATAATTAAATTTCTGTGAAGAATTTTGTTAATTCAATTATTTTTAGGAATTTAAAAAAAAAATCTTTGCAAAATTCAATTGTTTTCGTATAAATAACAATATTCATCACAAGAATTCAATTATTCTTGTCAGAATTCGAAAAAAATTAATGTTTTCTATTAGAATTCGTGGTAGTTTCATAATTAATGAGGCAAACAAAAAATACATAAAAATCAGAATTTTCTTATGAATTCTAAAAATTTAATTTTTTCCAGTACTTTTCCCCTGATTTCCCTGACCTGTGGCAACCCTGTAAAAATATCGAAAGTTCAAAACCTTATAAATATTTTCATTTAAATTTTCTATAAATTTCCTTTTCTAATGAAAAGCAAAAATTTAAATTCATATTTAAAACAATTTTCTAATTATTTCATTCAGTAAATTTTAGAATAATTCTACGATTATGTTATCTACATTCAAATAAGATAAGTTACGAACCTATTTAGATAAACAATGAAACTTGATAGAAAATAGAAATTCATTATTTAGATAAATAAGAAATTCGTTTTGTTTTCTCTTAATTTTTGGCTAAAAATCATTTCTTTCATTCTCTTTTTTTCATCATTTCCAAACTATTTCAATAGAATATTTCCTTACGTAATCATTCAGTCAAAAATCTTTTAGAGGATCTTATGTTTATCCTATTACAATAAATTAATATAATAGGATTTAAGAAAGCTTTACTCGAAACATACCGAACTAATGTAGATGTAAAGTCAAACTCATGTTTTATAGACAAATAAAAGTGGTGTCAACTATAAGATGAATAAACTTAATAAAACAAAAAAATGTTTCGAAAAATTTACTTTATATTCTACGGGTAAAATAGAAATTTAAAATTAAATTTAAAATAACTCACCATTCTGGGCCGAACTTCAAAGAATCCGTCATGATGATCTAAATTCTGCAAAAAAACGAAAAATTGATATTTAATTTTTTTTTTAGAAAACTAGAATTAAAAAAAAGTAAAATTTCCCCCATTGTCCACTTGAATAGTTTAGATAAACAAACTTCAGCACTTACATAATTTTATGGACACAAAATAAAAAGTTTACTATCTTGAAAAAAGTTGATATTGATAAAAAAGTTTCGCCAAACTTGAAAGAAAATTAAATTATAAACAAAGATAGTAAAAAATATAACAATGTACACTAATTTTAAATCACTTATTAAAAAACTATTTCGACAGTACTAACAAAAATTCCGTGTATAATTTGAAAAAAACTAGAAATAAAATAATTTTTTCTTATCTCTTTCTGTTTTTTTTTAAAAATAAATAATATTGGTTTTTAACAAAATTTCTACTTTATCTTTTTAGAACATTTTTTTCACACACATACACACATTTTAATTATTGCCTTCCAATCGCACTCGAAACAAATCTGCTTTTATGTTATAAAAAAATATTTTATAGTTCAAAATTCCAGTTAAACAATGTGATACCATCTGTTAGAATAATGAAAAAGACACAAAAGACGCTGAAAATAATTGTTTATTGTTAAGCAGAAAATCAATAGAAATATTTTTCTTTCACTCCCAGGAAGAAAAAAACTTAACCACCAACAAGTGCGTAATTAAAAAACAAAATTTCACATTAAAAAAAAATGTCCGTATCATTAATTCAGGTGAATTATTTTCTCTATAGAAAAAATTGTAAATGGCCATGAAGAAAGAAAATTTCAGAGTTTGAATTTTTTTTTTGTCAAGTGTTTAAATTTATCCGGTGAGGAATTGAAAGAAAATAATATCGATAATAAACAGAAACACTAAATTTTTTGTCGATTATGATTATGATCGTATGTGATTGAATTGCTTTTATTTACGACATGTTTTTTTTATTATTATAAAGGCACACACAATTCCCGTGAGCCAAGGTGGCAGCGTTAACCACACTTTTTTTTCGGCAACAAAACGATGAAAATTACCTGAACACGATGTATTAAAGGACACGACGAAGTTGATCCAAAAACACTATGTTTTTAAATAATATGTGAGCGTAGATACAACGTGAATAAAGTGCGAGAAATACCTTAATTCACTTCAAAATCACTCTGCGAAAAATACAATACACCAATATGGCTGACAGCTTTTTGGGACAGTCCAGGACAAGCTGGGACATTCACAGGGTTGAGTTACTTTTTACGTAAACAATATTTTGCACTAGTTAAGGTGCATTCACAGTTCTAGTGCAATTTCATTGATGCTGGTAGAATGGTGGAATTTTGTAAATAATTGATTAATCAAATAAATTTTCCAAAAACAGCAATCATTTTATTAGTCAAAATTGTTCCACTATTCTACCACCGACCCTATATCAACAATGCGTTTGTTTACATTAGAGAGCATTTACACCTTCTATAAAAATTGTCCAGAACGGAAAATTTACATTGGAGTAAGAGAGACAGACATACACTCTGTCTCTCTTACTCCAATGTGGATTTTCCGTTCTGGACAATTTTTACGTTTCGTTCAAGGTGCTATTGTAGACTCAACCTTAATGACATATTTCTATTGTAAGAGAGAGAAGAACAGAAATATCTTTCATCTTTTTCTGTCCAATGTTTTCATTGTCCCATATTGCGATGTCGATAAAAGAGCTTTCTTTTTTATCGATCCTACTTAGTCATTGACGACTGGATTCTTTTCCATTGCAAGAGATTTGCTGGATTTGCGATTGTTACTTTGGATCCTGTGTGTATGTGTGTGTACGCGAGGTGTGGTATTTGCGGTGGTTAACGAAGGTCTCGTCAAAGATAAGAAGAAAAATTAAAAAGGGCGAGCCGCTGCGTTAAAATAAAACATCATGCCGCTTGGACATCTTCCTGCGTGTGTGATAGATGTAGGCACGGGGTAAGTGATTATTTATTGTTTCTAAATTTCCATTTGCAACGAGTTCAGTTATAGGCTATGAGTGCGATGATTAACCCTGAAACAACTTCACTCTCTTGTGTCAGTGGCAAAGTATTATCATCATCCGGCTTGATTAAAAACTTCCGATTAGAGATTAAATACATGCATATAGTTAAAAAATAAATTTCATCTCTTATTCTGCGTAGGGAAAGTTATATTTCTACTCTTATCCTGACAGGTTGATTCATTCATTTCATTCACTTGGACCATTTCACTTTTTGACATGTCACAGAGTCCGCTATTTCTAGTTTCTTTTCACCCTAAATATTAATATTTCAATTGTTAAATTTAGAAACTTAAGTTTATATGACAAAAATATTTATGTTTATTGGCTAGGAAGAATCGTATAATTAAAAAAAATTATCTTTGCAATTTGCGCTCATTTTGAGGTTATGATGGATACTACAACATTCTTTATTCGTTTGATTAAAATATTTATTTAGGATTAAATTTGAAATCATTTACTAATTTTTAATTTTTTTAAATTTAATATTTTCAGTATTTTCAATTACATATTTCCGAAAATTCAAATAAAAATAACATTTTTAAATTATAGAAATTTTTTTTAAGAAATTCAAGAAATTCAATTATTTCCTAAAAATTACATTCAGATATTTTTAAAAACTAATTATTTTAGTTTTATAATAATTTTTTAAGATTCAATTATCTTCGAGCAATGTAAATAAAAATAAATGGAAATTTACTTATGGAATTATTAAAATTTTTGAGAAATCAAGGTCCTGTTTATAATTAAAATTCTTCAAAAATTTGATCTTTTTTATTTATATATTCTTCAAAAATTCAATTATTTTTAAAAAATTTTACCAAATTTTAATTATTTGGAAATTTTTCAAAATTGAAAAACTAAATGAAAAATTATTTTAAAATATTTAAAAAAAATTAATTGCAAGAATTTCTTTATAATTTTTTGAAAATAGACTTAAGAAAAAAGTATGGAGCATTACAATTCTAAAAAATGGAGTTTTTCTATTAAAATAATTGAATTCTAGAAGAAATTTTAAAAAATTATTTAAATTAATTGATTCAGAGATTAAGTTTAGTTGAAAATTGTAGAAAATTTCTTAATATCAAATAATTAGTTTAATAAATTTTAAATTCAATTAATTTTTATAAAAAATGTTTGTAGGTACACAAAGTTAGGTTTTGCAACCAATAAAGAGCCTCAACTAGTAATACCCTCGGCTATAGCCATCAAAGAAACAGCAAAAGTTGGAGACAATAGTGCAAGGCGTGTTACAAAAGGAGTCGATGACCTCGACTTTTACATTGGCGATGAAGCTTTCGAAGCCACAGGATACGCTGTTAAGGTTGGCGGATTTGAATATATTTTTATTTTTCTGAAAGAAAGGAAAAATGGGAAATAATAATTTTTGAAATTTTCAGTATCCAGTCAGGCATGGCCTCGTGGAGGATTGGGATCTTATGGAGCGATTTCTTCAGCAGTGCATTTTCAAATACCTCAGGGCTGAGCCCGAGGATCATTACTTTCTGCTGACTGAGCCTCCTCTCAATACACCGGAGAATCGGGAGTACACAGCCGAAATTATGTTTGAATCCTTTAACGTTTCTGGACTTTATATAGCAGTGCAAGCGGTGCTTGCTTTAGCTGCTTCGTGGACAGCAAAAAATCTAGACGAAAGAAGTCTAACGGGCATTGTTGTCGACAGTGGCGACGGAGTTACTCACGTTATTCCAGTGGTAAATCAATTATTTTCATTTATTTCTTTTTTTACGATTTGATGCTATTTTCATACTTTTTTTTAAATTTGTGACACTAAAAGCTATTTTTTTACACTCTGGAAAATAAGTGAATATTTTTTTAAAAAATTCGGAAAAAGTCAGAGAAATACTGAATCAAATTTTTATCGAATAGATTAAAACGAGTTTTTTTTTATCAGTCAAATTTAATTTTTCGATATCTACTATTTAATACTTTTTCTAATCTTAAAATCTACTTTTTGCTACTTTTTTAAAATTAATTATCGAGTACGAAGTCTGTAAAAAGGAATTCTTTTTTGAAATTAATTTTAAATGAAAATGTCGAAGTTTATAAAAAATGAACTTTTTTTGTTCTTTACAGGCGGAGGGTTTCGTTATAGGAAGTTGTATAAAGCATATACCAATCGCTGGTAGAGACATTACGTACTTCATTCAGAGTCTTTTGAGGGAACGTGAGGTGGGAATCCCTCCCGAACAGTCGTTAGAGACAGCCAAGACAATCAAAGAGAAATATTGTTATATTTGTCCAGACATTGCTAAGGAATTTGCAAAGTTTGACAGTGATTCTAGTAAATTCCAAAAATTTGATGGTATCAATAATATTACTAAACAGCCCTTCGTCGTCGACGTTGGTTACGAAAGGTTTCTTGGACCAGAAATTTTCTTCCATCCAGAGGTGAGTTTTTCAATTATTCAAAAGTAATATATTTCTTATTGCATTTTTTCTAATGAACGCCATTTTTCACAGTTTTCAAATCCAGATTTTACCACACCGCTCAATGAAATTGTTGATGGCGTTATTCAAAATTGCCCCATTGACGTTAGGAGGCCTTTGTATAATAATATAGTCCTTTCCGGCGGATCGACAATGTTCAAAGATTTTGGGAGACGATTACAACGAGATATCAAGAGGACAGTTGACGCGAGATTGAAATTGAGTGAAAAGCTGAGTGGTGGTCATATTACGGTAACTATCCGTAAATTTGTAGAAAATATATTTATCACAATTTTTTATTACCATTACTAAAAAACCAAGTTACAGAAAATTTTTTATTAACATATTTATTCAAAATTAATTAATTTATCTTAACGAAATCAATTGATTTCGTTAAGTTAAATTAATTATTTTTGTATATTTTGTAGAAATATCTCTTTGCTTGTGACACTAATTTTTTCTAATAAAAATAAATATTTTGTTGTTCAGCCAAAACCAATAGAGGTCCGTGTATTGTCACATCACAAACAACGATGCGCAGTCTGGTACGGAGGTGCATTATTAGCTAGTGGTCCCGAATTCTACCAAGTCTGTCACACTAAACAAGATTACCAAGAGTATGGTCCAGGAATATGCCGCTACAATCCAGCCTTCCGCAGTATGATATAAGAGGAAGCAAAATAATAACGCCAAAGAAGAGCGTTAGTTTAATCGATGATGAAACTTCTTTTTAGACCGACGATCTACCTGAACGAATTTAAAGAAAACTTTCGTTTGCTCTGCATTTCGTGAAACTACTATAGGAAAGATCAAATTGAGTCTCACACTAAAATCGTGCAATTAATTCTTACGTAAAACTGCCCAGAGTATTAGTGAACGCACAGAAAGTCATACATCATTTTCTAATGAAAATAAAGTAACTAATCAAGTAAAAAAGAAAAAAAGAAGAAGAAAGAAATGAAGCCTGCATTTAAAAGAGGGACTTTAGATAATCAAGGTATTATTATTAATTACTATGGCTACACGAATGACTAAAAAAATGATTAAGTGAATTATGAAAATAATTGTATAGAAATATGTACATACGAAGCGTGTGTTAAAAGAATCAACTTTTTAAAATAATATCTCTGTTTTCAAGAACCTAAGAACTCCTCAATAAAACTTCTTAACGAGCTGTAAAAAGACAAAAACAGGCGCGTTTCCCATTGTGTGGGTGTTGCCAAAACTTGTTATTGTAGCTAGGGCTATTTAGAAGTAAGACTAGATACTTAGATTTATTAAAACTGTTATATTACAATCTCGAATTTCCTGCCTTGCAAATTTAAAATAATTCATTTTTTTTTTACATCGACGGATTCGAGCACATATTCAATGATATTCTTTTTCAAACATCATCAAGCATATTTACAACATTATATCCAGAAAATTCGACAAATTATTTCCTCAAATGAATTTAAACTCGAAACGTTATTTCGAGCCGGTGATTTTGTTTTAATAAGCCGGTGAACGTTTATTTTAGTCATTTTCCTCAGGATTATCTCTGAAAAAGAAATTTTTTTCGTCAATTTAAACGTACATGATTTTATTATTTCTTAATTGAAAAGGAAGCTTTGTTATCGTCGACAGGCCTCGGACATTATAACATTTTCGATATTTTTCGACTATTTTCAAAAAATGCGACTTTTTTCGATTTATTTTCAAAAATTACGATTTTTTCGACTTTTCTTCCGAATATTGCAATAATTTTTAGTATAAAATGCAACTTATTTTCGAAATTTACAATTGAAAAGAGTTTCAATAAAAATATTGAAATTTTGTAAAATTTAATTAAAAATAATTGATTTTTTTAAAGTGTTTTTTAAAAATTTTTGAAAATCAACATTTGAAGAATTTTAATTGCACATTTTGAAAATAATTGAAATTTAATTCCTCGGAAGAATTTAATTTTTAAAAGATATTTTAATACATTTCGAATAAATTCAATTATTTTCTAAAATCTTAATAAATCCTTCAAAACAATTCAATTATTTTTATAAATGGTAAAATTCTTCGCAAGAATTCAATTATTTTTATAAGTAAAATTCTTTGCAGGAATTCAATTATTTTCAAAACATTTAATTGAATTTCTCGGAAGAATTCAAATATTTTCAAATATTTCCATAAAATTCAATTATTTCATAAAATTTTTAATAATTTCTTCGAAACAATATTCAACTATTTTTATAAATTACTAAATAAATTTTCAAAATTTGCAATAAAAAGGAATATCAATAATTGAAATTTTGTAAAATTTAGTTGAAAATAATTTATTTTTTTTCAAAGTGTTTGATAAAAATTTTTGAAAATAAACTTTAAAAGAATTTTAATTGCAAATTTTGAAAATAATTGATTTCTCAAAAATTTTAATGAAAAATCTTTAAGTGTAAATTTAAAAATGGTAATTAATGAAAATTAGCTATAAAAAAATTATATTAAAATATTTTTGAAAAAAAGTAATTCTTACAATTTTTTGCATTCTAATTTTTTAAAATTCAATTATTTTCAATATTTTTAAATACAAATTTCCAAAAATTCAAATACATACAAAAAAATAATAACATTAAAATTTTTTACAATTATTTTTAACATTTTAACAACATATGATTTTTTTAGATTTATTTAAAATTTTGGAGAAGTTATTATTAATTATTTTTTTAATAGAATTTACCAAATTTCAATTGTTCGGAAATTTTTCAATTATATATCATTGAAAAAAAATCTTTCATAAATTATTTTGAAAATATTTTGGAAAAATTAATTTTAAGAATTTCTTTATTATAATTTTTTTGAAAATTAATTAATAACTTAAAAAACAAGGACAGTTAGAATCATTATAAAGAGCTGAATATTTTTATTTAAATAATAAATCTGTTTATATTGTGGCCTTGGGTCCTTTGGGCCCAAGGTTATAGCCAAATTTTCTTTTTCGTATTTTCATTGCATAAAATTGTATTTCTTTTACAAAAACGAATTAATTTTGTGTGTATAAAGTACATAAAGATTATACCTCTTTACAGAATTAATCGCATTTTTCAATTTAACAAAGAAATTGAAAACTTAATTTTTTTATTCTTTAATAAATTAAATAATTAACATTTTATCAAGATTTAACTAACTTATACTAATGTAAAATATTTTATGTTATTTTTTACTTTAAGCAAAACAAAGCTTCCTCTTGGAAAATAATTTTTAAATTCATTGCTGATCACAATGAAGAATTGTTTTTAAAGATAGTTACTTCTTTTTAAGGTGTATTATGTAAACATAACAATCAACGGTGACTAATTACAAGATTTTAAACATTTGAATGTAAAATTTTATAAACAATACCGTTATAATACGAATCATCTTTATTTTTTATTTAATTACGTAGGTATACTCTTTTCTAATTTTTATTTTATTGCAACTGTTAACTAATTGATTACTTGGAGTTTGAAAATTTCATGAAAATTAACATGAAAACGTTCAAACTTGAAGACTGTATAAATTTAAATTTTGGTAAAACAAAAAAAATAAAAAAACAAATAAATAGATAAATTGACAGAGAATGTAATTAATTTAGAATTTTTAACTATGATACTGAAAATAATTATTTAAAGACTTTATTTTATTTTTTATTGAAAATAGTTATTTTCGTAACAAGGGCGCAAAATAGGTGATTGCGACGATGGCGAAATGAAGGGACCGAGGGGACACAATTTCGCGCCCGAGGCGAAGCCGAGGGAGCGAAAGTGTCCCCGAGGTCCCGAAATTTCGCCAAAGTCGTAATCACCTTTGCGCCCATGATGCGAACATAATTTTTTGTCCTAACTGCATGGAAAGTATGACATTGAGGGCACGCACGATTAAACGCTCATATTAGTTAAAAATTAAGCTCTATATAAACATTACATCGAATGAAGTTTATAATGATAGAAGTTTTAAAATAGAAATAAAAAACTATGTATTCTGGAAACATAGTATTTATTTAGAACGTAGTAATTAATAATTGAACAAAACTGAAACAAGAACTTTTAAAATTGACAATTTTGATAAACGAAATGGGAACAAAACCAAATGTCTCATTATTTTTTTTAGAGAAAATAAAAAAAAAATTGCAAATTTTTATAGACAAAATAAAACAAGTTGAAAATGTTTGCAGTTCTATAGTCAACATAAAAAGAAAGTCGAAAATGTCGCATTTTAATGAAGAAAATCGAATAATTAACAAGCGGGCGCAAAATACTTTTCCGCCCGCTCGGAGGTAGGGGAAGCGGGCGGAAAATACTTTACCGCCCGCTGACGTCATACAAGCGGGCGCAAAATACTTTTCCGCCCGCTTCCCCCACTCCCGGGCGTAATGTGTTACTTTGCGCCCGCCTTAAGTGCCCGAAATGACATACTTTCCGTGCAGGTAGGACAAAAAAGTCTTTTTAACCTTCGCCGGACT
Source organism: Leptopilina heterotoma (assembly GCF_015476425.1). NCBI lineage: Eukaryota > Metazoa > Arthropoda > Insecta > Hymenoptera > Figitidae > Leptopilina > Leptopilina heterotoma. The sequence continues at coordinate 189,389 of NW_025110949.1, read as the reverse complement.
TGATCCAGGTTGGGTCTTGGAATTTTATCAAAAGTACTGGAGAAAATATTGAATTTCTAGAATTGATGAAAAAATTCTAGTTCTTGGTGTTCATCAACATTTAAAAATATTAAAAACAATCACCATGAATTTCAATACAAAGCATTAAATTTTTTTTACTTGTGACAAATTGAATTTTACAGAATAAAAAATCAAAATTTATTTTAAATAATTCTTAGTTCTTGAAAATCTTCCATAAAATTATTACTATTTTTAATTATTAAACAAATATAATAATGTACTTCAAAATTTTTAAAATAACTGAATTTTGAAAGATTTGCGTTTACATGTTTAATAAAAACTTGAATTTTAAATGGTTTTAAATTCAAAACTTTTGAACATCTTAATTCTTGTGGAAAAATAATATTAAATATTCATTTAATGTTTTTTTTTTAAAATTATTAAAGTATTAAAAATATTTTTTTGTATTTAATTATTTTTAGAGTGAACTAATATTCTTTGGGATCAGGGCAACCAGTACGAATTTTGTCTGGAAATCAGAGAAACTCAAAATCAAATTTTTACGGCATCCTGAACAAAATACCACTTTTTCGGTATAAAATACAATTTATTTCGATTTTTTTAATGTGAAAAATAACAACAGACAAATCTCTCAAGAATTACTTGTAATTTTTTTAAGATAATTAAATTTTTGAAATACATAACTATAAGAGTTTTAAATAATTAAAATTTTATAAAATTTTATTAAAAATTGACTTTTTAAAGTGTTTTATTAAAATTTATGAAAATCAAATGTTTAAGAACTTTAATTGCAAATTTTGTGAATAAAGAAAATCTTAAAAATCTTTAAATGGAAATATTAATGAAAATTATCTTCACAAGAATTATATTAAAAGTATTTTTTAAAAATGTAATTCTCAAAAAATATTCATTATCATTTTTTAAAATTCAATTACTTTCAATATTTTCAATTGTAAATAAATTGTTCAAAAATTCTTTGAAGAAATTCATTCATTTTTGAAAAATTACACTAGAATATTTACAAAAAATTAATTCCAGAAATTTTTTATTATTATATATAATTTTTTCAAAATAAATTGTTTTCAACAATATTTAAATTATATTATTAAATTTATTACAAAACATTGAACTTTTTATTTAAATAATTGAATTCTTCATGAACTTTCCGAAAATTATTAAAAATAATTGATTTAGAAAAGAAGTGTAGATAAAAATTCTGAATAATAATTCAATTCTGGATGAGCTGCAGTTGTGACTTTGTAAATAATTGAAATTTCAGAAGATTTGAAATTGAAATTTAAGGAATTTTAATTAAACTGAAGTTTACAACGACAAAACCTGACAATTTTTCAAATTGTTACTTGAAAAATGGTCAGTTTTGACGTTGTAAATTTCAGTTGAATAAACTGTTTCTATGGTCCGTCGAATGTTAAAAAAAACTATTTAATTATCTTTAAGAAAATCAAAATTTTTTAAACAGTTTGTTAATAACTTACCCGACTAAAAAGCCATTAAAATCTGCCGGATTACCTCCGACGTCTCTAAACAAAGAGGTAAAAAATAAGGACAGAACATTTGAAGCTTCATTTATCCTCCTTGAAGCTCTGGGATTAGGATAAATGTCAATAGTTTCGAGAGGCGGTAGAGGATCGTAGGACAAAATTGGTCCATTACTTGGAACTTGTTGAGTCTACAATAAAAAAATAATTAGTAAAGTTAAATTTGTAAATAATAATAGTAATAATTATTAATTAACTAATAGTAATAATTAGTCAATTTTGCCACACATGATCATATAAAGTATAGTTCTTAGATTTTTTTGCACGCCCATAATTATAATTCTGTTAATTTATAAGTCACCTCTGAAACAGCGATAGTGACACCTTTCAAATCCGAGAGAATAATGTGTCTCAATATATTTCTCGGTAATTTCCCTTGATATCTTTTGCTCCGTTTACATTGATAAAATTTCACAGCCTCGTCTTTCGAATCCACTCTGTCCAAAACAATGTTTACTTGCTTCTCAAGCCAAGGCAAAACCTCGGCTTCCTTCCACACGTGATAAGAACGATTTACAAATAAATCTTGCAACTTTTCTAAAGATGGCGGAGTAGTACTGGCAGCTTTACTATTGAAATAATCGTGTCCTTGAACCTTAAAAAAAAAGGAAGAAGAAGGTTTTAAGAAAATTTTGTTTTAGAGGTTCAACTGAACAGTGGTCAGTTTTTATTTTAGTAGGTAAATTAAATGTCTCACTCTCGAATCCGTCTGAACGCTGCATTTATCTAGCAGGGGCATCAAAACGCCTGGGAACATTAGGAGAGCATTCTGAAGAAGTTCATTTGCAGTTTCTTGTTCTTTTAAACGAAAATGAGCGAGAGCTAAACTGTAAGCAATGTTTGGCAACTGAGACAAATTTCTCGAGCATTCCCATAACTTGCAGAATTTAACGAACCATTCGTATTCTCTAGCTCTAAGGGCGTAGAAATCAATCATTAAAACAGCAGCTAGTGGATCATCTACTGGATCTAACGACAGGAGGAACTTGGAAAGTTCTAAACTAGTCCTGTAAAAATGAATTTAATAAATTTACTGACAAACATTTTTTACTACACGAAAAAACTCTCACACGTTGTATTTAAGGTGACATTAATTTTACACAAATAAATTACTCTTCGCAAAAAAAAATCATCACATTATGCTTAGATGATGATTGACGAACAAAAAAACTCGTTTTAGACACTTCACAAAACTGACAAGAATTCCATTCCATATTTTATTTTCCTGACTTTTTCCTAAATTTCATCAAAAATATTTACTTCTTTCTTATCCCGATAATAAATTAAATTCCTACAACGAATTTTATTGTTCATGAAAGAATTTAAATATTTTTAAAAATAATTTAATTCTTGCGAAAAATTTTATAAAAATTTTTAAATAGTTAATTTCTTTCGACTTCTTTTTATGCATATTCTAATTAAAATTAAATTCCTGAGATATTTTTATTATTCATGAAAAAAATTTAATTCTTACAAAGATTTTTATAAAATTTTTTTTAAATAATTGAATGTCTGTGTGGCATTTTATTAAATTCTTTTGAAAATAATTCAATTCCTAAAAAGCATTTTATTATATATGAAAATAATTGAATTCTTGCGATCGATTTTATTAAAATTATTTAAAATAATTGAATTTCCAAGAAGAAATTTATTACTTTTAAAAATAATTGAATTTCCAAGAAGAAATTTATTACTTTTAAAAATAATTGAATTTTTGTGATGAAAATTGTTATTTATGAAAATAATTGAATTTTACAAAGAATTTCATTAAAATGACTCAAACTAATAAAATGTTCAGAAATAATTTTGTTATTTATTGACATAATTGAATTCTTGGGATCAATTTTATTCAAATCTAAAAGAATAATTGAATTATTTCGAAAAAATGTAATAAAAATTGTATATAAAATAATTGATTTATTTCGAACAATTTCATTAAAATATTTGAAAATAATTGAAATCCTCCGATGAATTTTATTATTTATGAAAATAATTAAATAGTTGTTAAGAATTTTATTAACATTTTCAAAAATAATTGAATTCCTGAGAAGAATTTTATTATTTATGAAAATAATTGAATTATTGCGAAAAATTTTATTAAATTATTTAAAAAGAATTGAATTTCTGAGAAAAATTTGGTTATTTTTGAAAATAATTGAATTCTTGCTTAGAATTTTATCAAAATTTTAATTCTTTAAAGATGCTTTAAAGAGTTTCATTGTTTTGGAAGAAAAAGATATTTGTAAAATAATAAAAATTATTATTCAATACCTATAGCAAGCTCTGCCACTGACGAACGTGAGATGCTTGAAGAGGACCACATAGAATGATCTATTTTGCTGTTTTCTATAATCCAATCGATAATTTGCTGTCGTTAGATTAAAGAGAGGATGAAAGGCATATTCGAGTGTATATAGAGCTCGTTCAATTAATTGTGCAGCTGTTGCGAGATCCTCACTCAGCTTGCAAAGCTCGGACAATTGAATAAGCGCATCGACATGATATGGATGTTGATTTACCATCGACTAAAAATAATTAAAACTATATAGTTGCACGTGAACGCAAATATTCCATAAAAAGGCTCATAAAGTCTTTTTTATCTTACAATGATATTTTCGTGGTCAGAACTTTCAACAGCTTGGATAAATTTCATCTGAGCTTGTCGATATGATGATCCGTGTTCGAAAACGAAATATTGAGTTCCGTCTTGCGTCTCCATTGAAATATCCAACATCATGGAGAGGCCTGTTTTAGCGAAAGGCAACCAACTGTCTCGAGGCGAAACCAGCCATGTCTTCTTTAAGTGGCCAGTTCGTCTTTTGCTTCTTTGTTTGCTGAAAAATTAATAAATTTATTTATGATAAACAATTTTTAATTATTCAAATAAATTCGGTCTAATTATTTAATTTTTTTCTTTGCTTTTTTGTTTTCTAAATTCTTAAATAATTTTTCTTTTCAATATTTTCAATTTTAAAATTAATGTATTGAATTATTGCACATAATTTTATGAAAATATTTGCGAATAATTGAATTTCTTCGATAAATTTTATTGTTTATGAAAATAATTGAATTCTTGCAAAGAGTTTTATTAAAATTGTGTTAAAAATAATTGAATTTTTGCAAAGAATTTATAATTTATAAAAATAATTGAATTGTTTTGAATGATTTATTAAAATATTAGAAAATAATTGAATTCTTTTGAAAAATTTTATAACGAATTAAGAAAAAAATTGATATTTTTCGTGAAATTTTATTGAAAATAATTGAATTTTTGCAAGCATTTTACTATTTTAAAAAAATAATTGATTTGTTTCGTAGGATTTATTAACGTTTTTTTAAATAATTAAAATCTCATGAAATTTTTAAAAAATTTTGTTGAAAATAATTGAATTTTGGCAAAAAAGTTTACTATTTATAAAAATAATTGAATTCTTCCGCAGAAAGTTATTATTTATGAAAATAATTAAATTCTTTCTAAGGAATTTATACAAATTTTGCAAAATAATTAAATTCTTTCTAAGAAATTTATACAAATTTTGCAAAATAATTAAAATTAAATTTCTTGTGAACAATTTAATTCAAATCTTTAAAAATAAGTTAATTCTTACGAGAAATTTAATTAAAATAATATTTAAATTCTTATTTAAAAAGTTTTATCAAAATTTTTGTAAATAACTGAATTTCTGCGAAGAATTTTATTATTTAGGAAAAAAATTGAATTCACGTTAAAAATTTTATTATTTATATTATTATATAATATTATATATAAATAATATTATATTATTTATTTATATTATAATTTTTTCTTACAAAAAATTTTATTGAAATATTTCAAAATAATAAATTTTTTGCGTAGAATTTTCTTAAAATTCTTTACAATAATTAAATTTTTGCAAAAAATTTTATAAATTTTGAAAATAATAGAAATATTGCTAAGAAATATAATTAAAATTTTCGAAAATAATTGAAAATATATCAATTCTTGTAAAAAATTTAATCAAAATTTTTCAAAATAATTGAATAATTAAATTCCTGAGAGAAATTTCATAGATTATGAAAATAATTGAAATCTTGTTAAAAAATTTATAAAATTTACGAAAATAAATTAATTTTTTTGAGGAATTTAATTAAAATTGAATTAAAAATATTTAAATTCTCATAAAGAATTGAATCAAAATTATTCAAAATAATGCATTCCTGCAGAGAATTTTATTAATTATGAAAATAATTCCACTTCTAGAAATAATTTTATCAAAATTTTCCGAAGTAATTGAATTTCTAAGATTTTTATTAAAGTTCTTTAAAAAAATTGTATTTCTAAGAAAAATTAAATTGTTTCGAGAAATTAAATTAAAATTGTATTGAAAATATTTCAATTCTTAGAAAGAATTTGATTAAAATTTTACAAAATAATTGAATTCTTTTGAAAAATTTTATTGAAATTGTATTGAAAATAATTGAATGCCAACAAAAAATTTAATTAAACATATTCAAGATAATAAATAATAAGTAATTACTAAATTGGTTAATAATTAAATTTTCTTTAATTTTGAATCTGAAATTATTTGAAAATAAAATTTTTTCTTTAATTTGCATAATAAGAAATGAAATATCGCATTTCGTTAGTTTATAATAATTATCGAATAGAGTACCTAAAATTAAAATATTTTTAAATAAAGAATATTAAAGAGAAAAGTATTATTAAAAAAAAAGAATTCTGAAAAAATTGATACTATTAAAAAAAGTTTTAAAGCTTTGAAAAATATGTTAGAATAAATTGGAAAAATTTGCGAGTATTTTTTTTTTTAAATTCCAAATGAGCTAACTTTTCTTCGGCTTGAACTGTTTTGCTTCCGAATATTCTCTTGAGTTCGTTGATTGGATTTAAGTGCTTATGATGCACTGATAGAATTTCATCTTTAGATTTTAGGACAATTGACTTTGAGTTTTCAACGTCTACTTGACTTGTACTTGGTGTTGGTTCGCCAAGTAATTTATTAACTTCTCGCACTGTTCTTTCAATCTCATCTTCTGAATCAACTTTTATTGCACCAGCATTCTGTGGGGCATTATTTTGATTACGATTTTTACGCTGACGTTTCTTTTTTTTACGTTTAATTTCTTCCTTTTGAGTATTTTCATCCTCCTCTTGACTAACTGCATCATTTTCATCTGTATTGTCTTGTTTTTCGTCTTCAGATTCAGTATTATTCAACTGTTGGATTCAATTGTATTTTTATTAATTTCTTTCCTCGAAATAATATCTCTTTATTTTAAAAGATTATTTTAATTACTTTTTTTTCAATTATAAAACAATAAAATTTAATTCAAGGGCTCGAACCAGTGAAAAATTTTTAAAATACGGACTTTACGGATATCTTTATCAATTGTCAATAATATTATATAAAAAAAAACATAATTTGAGGTTAGGATTGTGAAATATTTTATTTCGTCAAACTCACCAAACTGAATGCATTGAATTTTTTTTGCTTAACGTCTCGAATATTTGTCTCTTCATTATCACTTGTGTCATCAAAATCATTTGACTTTGGAAATATATTTGAACCATACACTTTTTTCATATATCGCGTGGACATTGCGAAAAACACTTATTGCTTTTGCAATTACAGCTATGTTATAGAGAATTGTTTGAATGATTATTTTTTACAATTCATTAGTGCGATTAAAGTTTAAAAAAATAAGAAAGAAAAATAACAAATTCACAATAAATAGAGTTGAAATATTTTCTCTATAGAATAATTTTACACTGCTGTTTAGATAAAATGAAATACAATGAAAATAAGTATAAGTTGTTGTTCACTTACAAAATATTGCAGGTAAATCTGATTGGTTTGTTTTTTCGAAGCAACCAATCAGTGAAGGAAACGTAACGTTTTATTCTTATGGTATGTGAACTATGCTTTATAATTATATTATTGTGATTGTGACAAAAGTGAAACACGCATACAGTACATATTTTTGACAGTTGACAAGGTTGACAATTTAGCAAGTTTTTTTTATTATCAATATATAACAATTCAATTATTCGACAACTTTAATTAACGTTTGCTTTTTTAATACACTTGGACAAATACAATAATTACAATGGTTCATGTTTCCGGAGGTGAGTATAGAGAGATTTTTTTCTGAACTCACAAAACCATTTATCAGTATGACTTATCAGTTTCTATGACAGGTTAAAATGTAGAAAATTGTTTTATTAATAAATTTTAATACACTATAACAATATGTGTTGAGTAAGATTTTATGTAAACCAAGTCCACTTCCGGGCCAAAAGGCTAAAAGTTACACTAAATAATATAATATAAAACCTATGGCAATAAGTTTCAGTGAAAGTTTTTTATTGTGATTTGCTTATCAATTAAAATGATTTTTAGCCCCTGAAATATTAACAAAATTAAAAAAAAACACTTTCATGATTGTGTAAAAATATATTGTAAATTTTTTACATAAATCTCGAATTATTAAAAAGTTTTTAAATAATTGAACTTTTGTAAAATTTTATTAAAAACAATTGATTTTCCTTGAGTATTTCATTAAAATTTTTGTAAATAAAATTTTAAAGAATTTTAATTGCAAGGTTTAACAATAATTCAATTCTCAACAATTTTTTCATTTTTATAGTTTTAAAATTATATTCTTTTTTATATTTTCTTTCTAGGAAATTCAATTATTTTAAATACATTTAAATAAAATTCTTCGAAAAAAGTGTATTATTTTGAACAATTTTGAAAAAATTCTTTATAACAATTAAATTTTTTCAATTTTGATTAAACTTCTCTAAAGAATTTAATCATTTCCCTTAAATTTTTATAAAATTCTTTCGAGAAATTCAATTAATTACAAAAATTTTAGTAAAATTCTATGTAATTGTTTATTTTGAGAATTATGATTTTTTATATAAAAACTTTTTTTCTAATTAATTGTTATTATTTAATCTTGAGAACACTAAATTGGAATTTTTTTTAATTTTAAAAGTTAAAAAATTTAGACAGAAATTATCAAAAAGAATTTAAATTTAAATTTAAAAATTAAAAAAGAAAATGAAAATCGTGAAAAATTTCATCTTAATTCAATTACAATTAATTTTTCAGATGGACAAGTGGTCTCATCCAGACCGTGGAGTATAACTCGTTTAGTTGGAGAAATATTTAATGCCATTACACTGTTGTAAGTAAATTTATTGGAAATTTTTTGAATATAAAAAATAATTAGGGTTGCCACGCAACCTGAAAAACCTGGAAATATCAGGGAATCTTATAAACCTCGAAAAAACCTGGAAAAGTCAGGGAGAAGTCTAACATTTCTGAATTTTTGCTTCCATTTAACGATCATCAGTTCAAGAATAAATAAAAGAAACGATGATAAATATCCAACAATCATTATCCCAAGCAATAAGGACCGTAACTTCCAATCATCATCAGCACTTTCATCCAAATTACGAAATTTATCTTTCGTTGCGATACCAAGTTGAAGATACCTTGTTGCGTTCGGCATTTTCGAGAGTTTCCATTTTTCCAAAAGTCCAATCTCCTTCAATGTTCTGTGAATTTGTTCGAATTTCTCGACATACGGAGATCCTGGTTCCAGAAAAAATCCAGTTCCTACAGATGTAATATATTCTGGAATGAATTTTACTAGATTATTTTCTTTATAAAATCCAGCGAACCATTCAGCATGTGACAATTTCATAATGCAAGTTATATTCTTGTAGTCGTTTAGAAATTCAATACACTCTTCTAAGGCTAATACTCGTCCTCTTTTCACCCAAGCTGTAAAGTTATCTTGATTAAAATACCTAGGCAAATATGCTCTTGCATTTATTTCTGAACAGAACTGAAGACCGCTTTCCATCAAATCATCTATGTTGTTTAACTCTTTTTCTTTACCCATTCGAAAATTGAAATCCATCAGAGACTCCAGGATGTAAAACGAATAATAAAAATTCACAACAAAAAGGCATGTCAAGAAAATGCGCTCTTTTAATTTCCTCGGCTGCAATCCTACTGAAAATCCAAATAAAATTTGGCAGATCACAGTCCAATTCCAAATAATTCTGTCAAACCTTGAGGTCTTAACGATTATCATACCGATTACAGTAATCAATACAGTAAGTGCAATAGAGTAATAAAAGGTTTTTCCAATCGCAATTGAATAACTGTCTGACATCAGTAGTGGAGCTACTGCAATATAGTGATCTAAACCAAAAATTGCATTCTCAATTACTTCCTGCTCACATAATTTTCTAGATAAAGTAGAAGTCACACTTATAAAATGGATTATCTTTTTTTGAACCAAAGAGTCAAAACCTGTTAATCTATTTACATCACAAGAAAAATGACCAAATTCTTCAGTTTTTGATGGTATCAACACTTGGCTGTAATTCATCATTTTAGCGAAAATTTTCCCAATTTCCCCATCTGGACCAGAAATATTAACAGGATGAGTTGTCGAATTGCGCTTCAATGTTACATAAGGTGGTCTGTTGAGAAAAACAACCTTCAATGGATATCCATTTAAATTTTTAAGTTTGTTAGGAAACAGTGATGTTTTTTCAGAAAATAGTTTCGTTTTGTAGGATAAAAATGGATTCAGCTGGTGAATGACTACTCGTTCTTTGATAACGTCAAGAATAGTGATGTCTAGGAACGAGTCTTGCCACATCTTTTGCAGAAATTTTGCGTATTTCGAGGTTTGATTGGAATTCAAAAAGCGTACAATCAGACATTGCGGATTTATAGAAGAATTTTAGTTAAAAACATCTAAAAAAATTGAATTTTGGAGAAATTACAAATAATTGCAGAAATCCAATTATGTTTAAAATTTTTTTTTTAAATTCAATAATTTTCAATATCTATATTTTAATAAAGTTTTACAAAAAACAATTCAATTATTTAAAAAAAAATTTAATAAAATTTTATTCAAAAATTTAATTATTCCCATAAATAATAAAAATTTCACAGGAATTTGTATAGCGTGAGTTTTTAGAAATAATTGAATTTTGAAAAGGTTTCAAATTAAAATCTTTGAAAATTTACATTTTTCGTAATTTTAATTGTTTATTTTATAGAATATAATTTTTTTTTTTTGAAGAATTTTAATTTCAATTCTGTTTAAATTAGTTAATTTTTTAAATACATATATATTTAACTAGTTACTTAAAAATAATGAATTTATTTTTATATAGAAGAATTCTAGTTAAAAACATTAAAACAAATTGAATTTCGGAGAAGTTACAAATTATTGCAAAAATTCAATTATTTTCAAAAGTAATAAAATTCTACGCAAACGTTTAATTATTTTCATAAACTGTCAACAAATAATAAAAATTTCATAGAAATTCAATTCTTTACAAATATTAAATATATTTGGAATTAATTCAAGTATTTAAGAAAAATCAAATTTTTTGCACGATTCAATTATTATTTTTAATACAATTTTAATCGAATTTCTAGAAAAATGAAATTATTCTTAAAAATAGTTTTAATATTCGTGAAAAGAATTGAAAATTAACAAATTTTTTTAATAAAATTATTTATTAAAAAGCAATTTTTTGAGAAAGATTCAATTATTCAATAAATTATTTATTTTCCTATTTAAATAATTAAAGTCTCGTAGAATTTTCTAATAATAAATTGATTTAAAAAAGAATTTCAGTTAAAATTTTTAACTAAAATAATTCTACTTTAAATCAATAACATCAATTATTATTCAATTAAACTTTTTCAAAAAATTAATTCTACAGAATTGTTAATTAAACAGGGTGTCTACTAACCGGGAATTCCGGGAAAACCGGGAAATAACCAGGAATTTTATTTGACCGGGAAAAACCGGGAATTAGCCGGGAATTTTATACCGAACCGGGAATTTTTTCACAAAAATTAAAAAAGTTTTATTATTTTAATTTGTTTTTAAAAAATCAATTTTTATTTCAATTTTTATAGATATTTATACTGTTCTCTAAATTTAAGTTAGTTAAAAATAATTAATTTGATGATAAAAAGTCAGTTACCAATTCAAATATATTATGTAAATAAATTTTAAAAAAATTATGAAGTTAATAGAAATATTGTGAAATTCGACTGAAAATATGTAATTAAATTTGTTAAAGAAATTCATTAGAAACTTTTTAACAAATAGAATTTTCAAAGTATTTTAATTTAATAATAATTGATTAATAATTGAATATTATAAAGAGTAAAATTCTAATGTATTCATGTTTCTTACTGCGAAGATTAATAATTAAAATTTTTATTAGTTAATTTAAAATTAACTAAAAAAAATTAAAAATTAATAAAATTGTTTAATAAAATTGAACTTTCGCAAAATTTTTTTTAAATCTAAAAAATAAAATTGTTGTAATTTTTTAATTCTATTGTTTCAAGATAATTGAATATTTTTCTAAACAAATCATTGAAATTTTTTTACTTTTTTTGAAAAATAATTGAATTTTTTTTTTTTTTCGAAATTTTTCGAAAATAATCAAGGGACCATAATTATAATTTTATTTTTAAAATTTTAAGTCCCTCTTACAGTTTTAAATCAATTTTTTGCTTCTAAAAATTATACTATTCTATTATTATTTAATAATTATAATTATTGAACTTCTCTTAAATTTTTATCATTTTAAATTTCTGAATGTTCAAATAAATGATATTTATTTATTTCTTGAGCAAATTAAATGTTTATTACATATTAAGTAAATAATTATTTATTGCTGCTTATTATTTTCAAAAATTTTAATAAAATTCTTCACAAAAATTAAATTATTTTCATAAATAATAGCATTCTTTGGAAGGATTCAATTATTTTTATAAATAGTAAAATTCTTAGCAGAAGTTCAATTATTATCAATGTAATTTTAATAAAATTGAAAAATACAATTTTCAATTATAATTATAAAGAGACACGATTATTTTTAAAAACTTGAAAAAATTCTTTGTTTAATTCAAGTATTTTCCAAGTTTTTAATTAAAATTATTGAAAAAAACATTATTTTCAAAAAATTTAATGATTTATTTATGTTTGAAATCAAATTTAAATTTAAATTTGATAAGAAAAAAAACCGGGAAAAAATTAGGATATAGCCGGGAAAAACCGGGAAATAACCGGGAATTTTGTTAAACGAAAATAGTAGACACCCTGTTAAAAGTACGAAAAACAATAATTTAATTTTACGAGAAATCAATTATTTAAATTAAATTAAAATTTTTTAAGAAATTTATTATATTAAAGAATTTTTTAAGAATTTTTGAAAATAATTGAACTTTTTGAAGAATTTTATTAAATTTTTTAAAAAATAATTTAATTCTTGAGAAGAATTTAAATAATAATTTTTGAAAACATTTGTATTCATGAGAAGAATTTTATTCAAATTTTTAAAAATAATTGAATTTTTGGCGAAAAATTTTGCTATTTATAAAAATAATTGAATTCTTGACGAGATATTCATTAAAATTTATAAAAATAATTGAATTCGTGCAAAGTATTTTATCAAAATTTTGTTTAAATAATTGAAATTTTCCCAAGAATTTAATTAAAATTTTTGACAATATAATTGAATTTTGAGAAGAATTTTGATATTTATCAAAATAATTGAATTTTGGAAAAGAATTTCATTAAAAATCCTTAAAATAATTTATTTTATGGGGAGAATTTTGTTGGTTATCAAGATAATTGAATTCTTTTGCAGAATTACTGAAAAATTATTGAAAATAATTGATTTTCTGCGACGAAAAAATATGGGAAATTTTCAAAATAGGGTACGTTTAGGGGCTAAAATTAAAAAAAGGGGTCTTTTAAGAAAATAGGGGACAGACTGTGAAGCCTGAATGTGGTAAATAATAAATAGTTTTAAAAACCTGGAAAAGTCTGGGAATTTCAAATGAGTAAAAGCGTGGCAACCCTGAATAATGTAGCAAAATTGAAAAAACCTGACGATTTCATTCTAGTTTCAGTACTCTAATTAGTCCAGCATCGGATCGTTACAGTACTGGAAATTATTCTCGAGGATCTGCTTCTGGTTCTAGTTCTGGGTAATTGTTACATTACTATTGATTTTTAAATGTAAAATTAAAACAAAAATAATGTTTATTTTTTTATGCAATTGGATATAATTGTTACTGTTGAGTATTTTTAATTTCTTAACTAATTTAACTGCAGTATTAAAAGTGAAACTAAAATTGTTTTTTTTAAATTCTATAATTTTTTTTGCAGTCCACGACCTGGTGGTCCACGACGACCAATTGGCCGGATAAATTTTGATGTTCCCGTTCCAGGATGTCGAAGCTGTCAAGGTTAATAACAAATAAAAATAAAAATCATTATATTAAATATTGATAAATGTATACAAATTTTCTATAAGTAATATAACTAAAATATAAGTTTTAATATAGTTGTCATTTTAATTGTTAAAAAATGATTATATATGTAAATTTTATACCGCTTTATCAGCGTTAATTTTTAAATAAAAGAAAATAAATACAAATAAAGAACTAAATAAAGAAAAATAAAACTGAAAATCTAAGTTGCATATTAACGATGAACAACTTTATTAGATATGTGAATTTTTTACATGTAAAGTATCACAAATTATAAACATTTTCTGACATTATTAAAAACAGGATCAACAAGTAAGAAAAACGAGACCGTTAAAAAGATCACTTATATTAATTATAAACATTTATTATTATTATTTATTATTATTTTCGAGTGTTTTCCTTTTTCTTAAATAATTGTATAAACTAAAAACAGTATTTTAAAAAATGTACAAATTGAATTGTTTCGTCTAAAGAGACTTTATTATTTTTACTTGCTAATCGTTTTTGTTGATTCATTTGATTTTTGTAACGAGACCGGCTGCGATTGTTGTGCCCTGCACTCTCAACATAACTCGGCCAAGTTGTTTAATATCTCTATACAATTCCATGCAAATTGGTCTTTGCGTTGCTATTTCGACGATTGCACTGGAATTTTTCGGTAAGCATCGAGGTTTCTTCTTCACTACTTCGCCTGAACTTTTATGCAATTGACCTATTAATTTCGTTATCACCGCTGGTTCAATCAACGACTGTAGATGCATTACAACGGGCATTCCCTTTGTGATGGGATTTGTTATTGTGAAAATAACAATGTGCGCCTGGAAACAAGAGGTTACTGGTATTGGATGCTGCACGCTGCTAACGATATCGCCAATTGCAATATTTTGCTGCTCCACTCCAGAAAGAATTAACACAGGCTGATCTCCAGCAAAGGCATGTGTCGTTGGAGATTCATCGATTTGAATTCCTAAAAAAAAAAATCACTTTTTCTTGTAAATGCGTCAAATTTTTCGAATGTATACATTTTATTTTGATATTTATTTTCTAATTCTCTAGAGAATTTTCATAGTAAAACGTAAGAGACTTTGAAAAGAGGCTGTTTTGAGATATTGATTTACATTTCAAACAGGAATTTTTCTTTGAAATTGAGAGAAATTTTAAAAAACAAAAAGAGAAGTAGAAATTAAAATTTTAATTGTCTTTTGAATTAGTGTAGAATATATGATTTTTATATCATAAAATCTATTCGAAAATCACTCTTCTTCTGATTGTCTTTTGTAGATGAAACGATTTGAAATAGAGTAGTGTCATTTGAAGAGAAACGATTTTAATAATTATTTTTAAATGAAGGATAATTTAAGTAAAAAAAGAAATCAAGTTACATACCCTTCACATGAGCCATTTCATTTTGCGGCAAGATAATAACTTTCTCGCCTATGGAAATAAAGCCAGTTTCAACGTGTCCGGAAATGCAGAATCCGGAGCCTGTGCCCTTGAAAATGTCGTTTACGGAAAATCGAAGAGGTTTATCAATTGGTCGCTCTGGACATTTGAAGTTATCGATAACGCCAACTAAGGTTGGTCCACTGTACCTGTATCAAACATTAATTAATAATAATTAAATATTTTTTATAAAATTTATAATTATAAGTGATAAGTGACAAAATCATTATTTTATACCTATTATAAAAATATTGTTACTGTAACTTCTTCAAAATTATTTTCAACATTTCAATTCAATTATTATTTTCTAGCATTTTCAAAAAAATTATAATTTAGTGAATAATTGAATTCAAATTAAGAATTTTACCAACAAATTTTTAAATATTTAATATAAAATAAAAAAATAATAAAATAATTAAAAATTTATAAAAAAAATGTGTAAATAATTGAATTCATGTGAAATTTTTATTATTTAAAATAAAAATAATCAAGTGCTTGCTTAGAATCTTATTAAAATTTACTAAAATAATTGAATTCTTAGGGAAAATTTGATTAAAATAGTAGATATTGAAAATTATTGAATTTGAAATATTATTTTTGCAAGAAAAGTTTAGAAATTATTTTATTTTCCATAATTTTTGCGACAATAAGACAGTGAATTTAAAAAAAAATTTTAAAAGACAAAATTTTTGTTATAAATCGTAATATTTGTAACTTTTATAATTTTAAATCTGAAATAATTTATAAGAATTTAATTCTGATAATAAAATTCCATCCAAGAATTAAAATTCTTACTAAGAATTTATTATTTAGTAATAACTTACCAACTTGCAAGAACCTCTTTTGGAGGTGAAACAATGTTTTCGCCGGATAATCCACTGGCTGGGACAAACGTCACGGTATCCCTGAATCCTACTTGTTTTAGAAAATTGCTCATTTTATTAACAATTTCGTTGAATCTTTCTTTCGACCATTCAACCGTGTCAAGTTTGTTCACAACCACAGCCAATTGAGAAACACCTAAAAAATTAATTCGTAAAATAAAATTCCTAACTACTACTAGGTGAATTATTTAAGTAAAATTATTCATTAAATAATTTCATTAAACAAATTTCCTTTAAAAAATAAACTAAAAACTATTTAGGAAAATTAAAAAAAATTAAATTAAATTAAAATTTATTTTAAACCCTATTTAGGAAACAAGATTTTTTCAATAGTATGAAAGAAATTTCTTACCCAAAGATCGTAAAAGAATAGCATGTTCTCGAGTTTGTCCGCCACTGTCAAATCCAGTTTCAAATTCTCCTCTCGTTGCATCCACAACCAAAAGGGCAACATCCGCTTGAGTTGCGCCAGTTATCATATTCGGTATGAAATCCTTATGACCTGGTGCATCTAACAGAGTTATACATTTTGTGCTGGTTTCAAATTTTGAATGACCTACGTCCATAGTGATCCCTCGTTCTCTATAAAATCAATTTTTCAATTCATAAATCAAATTTAAAACAAAAACATGAAGATATCAATAACTCCAAGTCTTCAACTTGGAGTGATCGCTTTCTTCATGTTTTATAATAAAAATAAATATTAATTTAAAAAAAATAAATTAAATTTTTAAAAAAATAATTCTACAAAATTGTTAGTTAAAAGTATGAAAAATTCAAATTTTCAATCATTTCTAAAAATTTACGCCATAATGCTTTCAATATTAAATTATAATTTAAAATTTTAACTGAAATTCATTTTTAAATCAATTTTTATTAGAAAATTCTATGAAAATTCAATTATTTAAATACAAAAATAAATATTTTATTCAATATTTGAATGTTTCTTAAAATTAAACTCTCATAAAGAATTTTATCAAGATATTTTTAAATAATTGAATGCTCTTGACTAATTTTAATAAAAATCTTAAGAATAATTTAATTTTCAGAGAAATTTGAATAAAATTGTATTAAAAATAATTGAATACCTGTAAAAAATTTATGTAAATTCTATTTTTGTATAGAACTTTGTCAAAATCGTTTCTAAAGAATTGAATTTTTTTGGGAAATTTTATTAAAATAGTAAAATATTGAAAATCATTGAATTAAGAAAAATTTTTGAAAATAATTGAAATTTTGCAATGAATTTTATTAAAAGTTTTGAAAATAATTGAATTCTTGTGATGAATATTATTTATTTATGAAAATAATTGACTTCCTCTGAATGATTTTATTATTTAGGAATGTAATTAAATCCCTGAAAAGAATTTTAAAATTTATGAAAATAATTGAAATACTGCGAAGAATTTAATGCCAAAATTTTAAAAAATTTAATTTTTTCGAAAAATTTTTTGCAAATTCTATTTTAAATAATTGAATTCCTGTGAAATTTTTATTTCTATTGGAAAATAATTGAATGTTCTTGTAGAACATTATCAAAATTTTTGTTTAATAACTGAATTTTTTCGGGAATTTTTATTAAAATAGTAGAATATTAAAGTCATTGATTAAGAAAAATTTTTGAAAATAATTGAAATTTTGCCATGAATGTTATTAAAATTTTTGAAATTAATTGAATTCTTGTGTTGAATATTGTTATTTATGAAAATAATTGAATCGCTGTAAAAAATGTTATTATTTAAGAAAATACATATTTGAATAATAATTTGTAAATAATTGAATTCTTCTGGAAAATTTGATTAAAATAGTAGATATTGAAAATCATTGAATTGAGTAAAATTTTTGAAAATAATTGAAATTTTGACAAGAATTTTATTAAAACTTTTAAAAATATCTGAATTTCTGAGAAGAATTTTACAACATTTGAAAATGATTGAATTTCTGCATTCGTAACTGCTTCAAAATTAAATTTCTTTTAGTGTTTTTAACTAAAATTCGTCTATAAATCCATTATTTTTAATAATTAATTAAATATACATTGAAGCATTTAATTAATTTCAGAAGAATTTGAATTATTAAAAATACAATTTTTCAAAAATCCAAGTTCTTTAAAATTCAATTAATTTGGAAATATTTAAGTAAAATTAGATTTCAAGAATAAACACAATAACTTTAGAGAACAACAATTTTCCAGGATTTCGATCAAAATTCTCCGACTTTGCAGTTAAAATTAATTTAATTTAGAAATAATAAAAAACACTCTACTATTTAAAAAATAATGTTTATCTCTCTTCACCAGTTTCATCGAGAATTTAATTTAGAATAATTTATTATTTATTATATTTAGAATTAATTTAATTTAGAAATAATAAAAAATACTTTACTATTTAAAAAATAATGTTTACCTCTCTTCACCAGTTTCATCCAGAACCCAAGCGTAGGCAAATGATTGCTTGCCAATTTTTTTACTCTCCTGCTGATACTTGTGAATAAGTTTGGACGAGACCTGACCCAAATCACAGAGAAGTCTTCCCAAAAGAGTACTTTTTCCAGCATCCACGTGTCCCACGACAACCAGATGCAATTGTTCCTTGGCATCTCCTCGTTTGTTCTTGAAGACAGCGAAAGCGTCTCCCTTCTCCTCGACAGCCTTATGCCTGGAATCCGGTTCGGGCGACGCAGTTCCTGAAATTGGCGACTGACATCTTGGTGTACTTGACTTCGAAAATCCGGATTTTTTCTCTTTGAAACTCAAATCGTCCCTCCGCCTAATGTCCGGCGAATTTCGCTCAGAACTTGGACTTTGAGAACGTGGACTTGATATTCGAGAATGAAGAAGATCTGTATTTTCTGTTCCACTCACGTCAAAACCTTTGATGATTGAACGAGCAGCTGCGGGGACGATTTTTATCGCTGGCTTCGCTAATTGTGAAGCTGATTTTGGTGTCGACTTGTTACCTATTAAAATAGTCGATTCAATTTTTCGAAAAATTATTATTCAGTCCGTTATCATTGAGAGACATTTTTTAAACAGTTTTTAAATTTTCTTTTTCATTCGGCAGAATTCTATAATACAATTTAGATTTTGTAAAATCTAATTTATGTGTTTTTATAAAAAATACACAATTCTAAAACAATTGTAAAATTAAAGCAATTTTAAACAATAAATTTTATAAGATCATTTTACATACAGAAAATGGAAAACATTTTGATGAAGATTAAATATCATAAAATAATGGGTAAAATACAGAAAAATATAAATTTGTACAAAAATTGAAAGTAACATCAACAGGCCTCGGATCGACTTCAGGGCGCCAAAAAAATCGAAGAAGTTTAATGTTTCATTTAGTTTTGTCACAGAAATTTCATATTTTTGTATTTCCCTGAGATTTCACTGATTTCGAGAAAATTTTTTAAGCCATTTTAATTTTTATATAGTGAATTTTAAAGTTTTTTTTACATACTTTTCAATTCCAAAACTCTTTTTTCAAAAATAAACTTTAATTTTCAATTTTTACAAAAATTACCTCTTTTTATTTTAATCTTTTACCTTTTTCATTGGAAACATGAGATTTTTTCCAATAAATTATTTAAAGTTTGAAAATGGGCCAAAAATGACTTTTCAATAAAATAAACAATAAGTGTTTAAAATTTTCTTTTATTTTCTTGAAAGCTCATTATTGTTCCAATTTTAAGCTTTACATAATTTATTGTAAAAAAAACTTGAGGCGTTCGAAGAAAATAATCCATTTTTTTTAGAAATTAAGAAAAAGGTTTATTTTTGAAAAAAGAGGAGTTAACAATTTTTTATTTTGAACGAATTTTGGAATTGAAAAGTACACAAAAAATGCTTTAAAATTGTTCAATTAAAATTGCTTAAAATTGCTAAATTTTTTTAAAATTCAATTATTTTCTAAATTTTAAAATACAATAAATTCTTCAAAAATACGATTATATTTCAAAATCATTTTTAAAAGTAAACCAATAAAATTCATTAAAATATAAAATTTATTTCAATAAAAATTCAATAGAAATTGAATTAAAAAAAAATAAATTGAATAAAATTGACAAAATTTTCAAAGACATTTTTTGAAAATCAAATTATTTTTTAAAAATTTTAATTACATTTTGCCAAGAAACAGACTTTTTAGAAATTTCTAAATAAAATTATTCAAAACTTCAATTTTTTTTTTGTTAAACAAAAATTTAAAAACTTATTCTTATCTACTTTTTCCACAGGAATTAAAATTTCAAATATTTTAAATGGAAACCTTTTGAAATTAAATTATTTCTATAAAAATTGCAACTCTAATTCTTCCTAAATTGAAATATTTTTTTAGAATTTTTGAATAAAATTATTCTAAACTTTAAGAATTTTTAAAGAAAAATAATATTATAATTAATAATTCTTTTTAAATAAAAATTTTAATATTTTTACAATTTTGCTTCCTATAAATTTTCAAAGAATTTAATTTTAAAATTTAATTAATTTCAAAAATTCCTCTTACAACGCTTTTTAAATATTCAAATATTTTTTTAAATTTTAACTGCAATTTTTTTTAAACCAATTCTTATCAGAATTGAACTACAAGAATTGAATTATTTAAATAGAAAATTTTTTTAAAATTCATAAAATAATGAATTTTCAAAAAAAAAATTAAAGGTCTTTATGGTATTTTAAAGATGAAAAAATAAAATTCTTTAAAATATAAAATTTATGTTAATAAAATTTTACAAAATTTCAATTTGTTTCAATTTTTTAAAAATTATTTTTGGAAATTTAACAATATCTTCAAAAAATTTTAATACTATTTTTCAAAAATTAAATTTTTTTCTGAATTTCTAAAAACTAAATCTTTCAAATTTAAATCATTTTTGTAAAATAAATATTTAAATACTTAGATATTGTTCTTTATTTGCTGAAAAATTCCAAATATTTTCAATGTAAAACCATTTGAAATTTTCTTTGTTTTAAATTTTAACTGCAAATCTTCCAAAATTCAATTATTTTTTAGAATTTTTGAAAAATTTTTAAGGAAGCTAACGAATTTTTTATATTTAAATATTATTGTACTTTTACAACAATTAGAATTTCAAAGATTTCAATTTAAAAACTTTTTGAAATTTAATTATTCATAAAGAATCCTACTTCAGTCCTAAAAAAGTTAAAAAGTTATTTTATTTAAAATATTTTTGTTAAAATTTTAGTTAAAAATTATTTTCTAAAGTTTTTTTTAACTAAAATTCTTTAATAAATAAATTCTTATCAGAATTCAATTATTTAAAATAGTATTTTGTTGCAATATGTGAAAGAAATGTCGAAAAAGTCAAATTTTATGAAAAAGTCGTAATAAGACGAAAGAATCAAATTATCCGAGGCCTGCATTAATGAAAATTAAAACCTCAATTGACGCGAATTTTTCAATTTTATTAACAAAAACTGTCACTTTATAAAAACACTACTTCAGGAAAAAATGTGAAAAATTTTATTTTTTTAAAAAATGAACCATTATACAAATTATTTTAATGAACATTAATTATTAATCATTCTTACACTTTAATTAAATTACGAGTTAGACGGAAAAAACTGAATTGAAATTATTTTTCATCTTTTTCCTTTCATCAATTACACTATTTATGAAGTAATTTATAATTTTTACAATACTAATAAATATACATTAATAAAATTAAATAACTGATAATATAAAATAATGATTATGACAATTTATATGTCTAAGTTTTTAATTTAAGTTTAATTTATGAAATTTGCTCTTTTCACCAAAATTTGTAAAATTTTCAGTTGATTTTAATTAAAATTTAACAATTCCTTCTTTTCTAGGGGAAGTTGTAAAAAATTAATTACAAGTAATTTACAAAAATGTTGTTTGTCAAATTTACTATTTCTACACCTTTTTTCTCAAATATTGAAGAATTTTACTGTCTGGTGACATTTCGGAAAAATCAAAACGCGTAATATGTGGAGAAGTTTGAAAATACCAAGCTTTGTTTTTAGTTAAAGGTGTTTTAGTTTTCCATCGTCTACACAAAACTTTTCCAAGTGGAGATGCCTTTTTAAAAACAATGTCAATTTTCCTTTTATGTACATTTGATGAATTTAAAGTCTTCGAGTCGACAGTAACTAAATTTTTTGCAGTACTTTGTGTATTTAAAGATTCCGAATTTTCTAAATTAAGAACTTTTGTTCTTTTCACGACCAATTTCATATCATTATCATTATTTATCTGAATATTTTTTTTAGTATTAGTGTTTTGT
The DNA here is from genome assembly GCF_015476425.1 of Leptopilina heterotoma. NCBI lineage: Eukaryota > Metazoa > Arthropoda > Insecta > Hymenoptera > Figitidae > Leptopilina > Leptopilina heterotoma. Next base: position 166,868 of record NW_025110949.1, on the reverse strand, counting down.
TCTTCATGCAAAGTCAAGGAAGAAACGTCTTTTGTAACAGTATTTACAATACTATCAGTAAGTTTCAAATTTGATTTTTCATTTTTGTCGTCTTCATTTTTATTTAAAGAGAAAAGTCCTTTGTTGAGTGAAAAAGAGGGACTTCCCGATTTACTTAAATGATGAGAAGTCAAAGCTGACAGTGAATTAAATGAGGGAGAATTTTTTGATTTTACTTCCGATGATAAATTTAATTTTTTATGACCCGCAATCAAGTCGGACAATGAGGAACATTGCTGTGTCTCGTTATTTTTTTTCAAAGAAGGCAAATTCGGAAAATTTGATAATTTTGATGATTCCTGATTGGAAGTGAATGTCTTGGATGAACTGAAACTACTTAAAGATTTTAAATTATTCAGAGGACTAATGGACACATTGGATTCTTTATCTTCATTAAAATTTGACCTTTTTTGAAATGTTAATTTGGGAATTTTGAATTCATGAAGTTCTGTTTTGCTACCAGGAGCAATTTTATTAAGTGAGAGATCTTACCTTACCGGCAAACGAAAACGGCACATGAAAAAGAAGAAAAAAATTACAAGGTCATGATTTTTCTCATTTTCTTTAATGGCTTAATACTAAAGAATTAATTATTAAAGTTATTAATTCTAATTAATTTTAATTAAAAAATAATTAAAGTTATTAAAAGTCAGTAAAATATTTAGAAACATACCTAATGAGAAGTCCGAGGAACGTTTGCTTGGTGTTTGTTCTGTAAATTATAGAAATTTGTTAAAATCGATCAAAATTTTCATAAAGTTTGGTTAAAATGCAAAAAAAAAATATTATTTTCCATAGAAATTAAAATTTGCAAAATTACAACTATAACCCTTCTAAAATTTAATTATTTTCTAGAATTTTTAAATTAATGTGTACTAAAAAAAATTGAATTCTTGTAAAGTATTTATCAAAAAATTTGAAAATAATTGAATTTTTTGAAATAATTTTATTAAAAATTTGGAAAATAATTGAATTCATATTAAAATTCTTGAAAATAATTGAATGTAATTAATATTTTTTAAAATAATTGTTAACACAATAATATTTCGGAAAATATTAAAAAATAATCAAGTTTTTGAAGAATTTCAATTGTAAATGTAAAAATGCATAACTTCCCTAAAATTTTAATGAAAAGTAAAAAAAAATAGATTTTTAAAAATTTCTATAAAATATAATAAGTAAAATTCAAAGAATTACTGTTTTTAAAAAAAATGTAATATAATTTTATCAAGCTAATTTTAAATAATTTTCATTTTGAAATTTTATACCAAAAAGGTGATAATTTGTTGCAATATTTGGAAAAAAGTTTGGAAAGTCTCATTTTCTAAAAAGAAATCGAAAAAAGTATAAAAAAGTAAAACTATCCGAAGCTTGAAATTATATTGGTTACATATCAGTTTTTTTCGTGAACATGCCTTTTAATTGACTTAATGAAAATAAAAAAGTTAACTTTGTCGTTAATACAAACTAAAAATTAAAAAAAACAAAAATCTACATACCTTCTGTTTTCTTAGACGAGGCAGAGTTTAAAATCGAATCTAAAACTGCTTCTGTATTGTAGTCAAACTCTATGATTTGTTTCTTTAGTTCCGATTCTGAAACCGTTTCACCGATAACTGCTCTGATGGAATCTATGCAAGACATTAATTTTGCTTTATCCAATTCCGTAAGTGGTGGAGTTTTATAACTCGCCAGTTGTTCATCGACTTCCTCTTCATTGCCTTCTGCAATATTCGGCTCGGTTATGAAGGACGAAATGTTGGCCGACTTATTTCTGTCATACATAAACTGCTCGGCTGAAAATTTATGTTTTCTATTAAAAATTATATTTTAGAATATTGTAAACAAAGGCAAAAGATTTCAAAAAAATTAATTCTACAGAATTATTAGTTAAAAGAATGAAAATACAAATTTTCAAAGATTTTAATGTGAAACCATTCCAAATTCAATTATTTCTTAAAATTCGTACTTTTAATATTCAATTATCTAAAATTCGTTTTTAAATCAATTTTTATTAGAAAATTCTACGACAATTCAGTTATTCAATTATTTAAATACAAAGTAAATAATTTCTGCAAAGAATTTTAGAATTTATAATAATAATTGAATGCTTGTGATGAATATTGTTATTTATGAAAATAATTGAAATTTTCCAAAGAATTTTATTAAAATTGATGAAAATAATTGAAATTTTACAAAGAATTTTATTAAAATTGATGAGAATAATTGAATTTTTAGGATGAATTACTGCAAAGAATTTTAGAAAAAATGTTAATTTAATTAATTCAAATAATTCATCTTTTCATAATTCAATTATTATCTAAAATTTTGACTGCAATTCATTTTTAAATCAATTTTTATTAGAAAATTCTACGAAAATTCAATTATTTAAATACAGAAATAATTGAATTATTGCAAAGAATTTTGTTAAAATTTTTGAAAATCCTAATTAAATTCCTTTGAAGAAAATTTCTTAAAGTTTTTCTTTGAAAATAATGTAGTTTTTTGAATAATTTTAATTGAAAATTAAGAAAATAATTGAATTTTGTGAACAATTTCTTTCAAGTTTTTGAAATATAATCCTGATTTGTTAATAATTGTAATTAAACATTTAACATTTAATTGAATTTTTGTGATTTTGATAATTAAAAATGTAATTTTGAAAATATAAACACTTCAATATTGTAGTTAAAAAAGGACAAAATATAAACTCACCACCAGGGGACACACAGTAGTCATCTTCTACAGAATGTCCGTAAACATCATCGTACCCGTCATATTCTGAAATAGAAAGTTTTAATTAAATTCAATTAAATTAAAAAAATGCCAGTAATTTTGGAAACAGTTTTTCATTTGTAATGAAAGTCTAGAAAGAAGTTTTTAAAAGCAAATAAAGAGAGTATAGGTCATGGATACTTAACCTCAATTCAATTAACTTACCATCCGAATAATTCATACAACGCACGTCTCTATGTCTCGACATTTTTACTGATTGTATTTATTTATTTACTTCGGGATCAATTTCACTCACTGTATTTTATTTACGTTTTTTCATTTTTCCTTTCTAAAAAAATAGCATGCAATCAGCTGTCGAAATTTTTCAACTACTAATGGACGTCGTGGTTAGGTCACGTTATACAATCCGTAAAATTTGAAAAAGCCAAATGGCCAACGTAATTGAACATCGAAAGACGTAATATTTATATATGAGAGAAAGAAGGATAGAAATAATATTTGTCCTTTTTTATCTCATGACTTCTGTCTTTGTCACACTCTTTAACGCAAAATGCAGCGTTAGAAACGCATACATGTAAACACAGCCTTAGGGCTCAAGTTGACTATTGTGGACTTAACCTTAACATTTGAGGTTATGTTCAATTGTTTACCACGTTTTAGGTTTTAACAATTGATTGACAACAATAATAAAATGTACAAATTTATATCAAATTTATTTACATGTTTTATTACTTAATAGTCATGAAAAATAGATTTTTATAAAAAATTGAATATTTTCTTAAGTTATTTTAACTGATTTTAATTATACAAAAAAGAATATTAAGCAATTAATAATGCTTTCAACTTACTCGAAAGCGGATGTGCTAGCAATTCGTTACGTTGATGATTTTATTTGCCTAGGTTGGTTTACATTTAAATAATTATTTTCTTATTTTTACGATATGACAAAAAAAAATCAGTACAATTGATAATTTCCACGATTCTGCATTAACATCGATCTCTTTTTATTCAATTGATCAATTGTAAGAAAGTTCTGATCAATTGAATGAAAAATAAAATGTTCCATTTTTATTTGTTTTTTTTAGGATTGGCCTCAACTTTATACGTAATTAATAAATTGAATTATAAAGTTGAAACGAAATTGAATGTCCTTTATCCTCACAGAATACATGGCATCAAAATAGCACCAGGCAATAAATTAATTATTTTTGGAGGCAAAAGTCTGAGAATTTGCAAATTTGAGATTATCGGCAGTCAAGTAATGTGCGTTTTGTTTAAATAAAATAATTGTAAATTTTATTTACTGTTATGTAACATTAATGAACATTAATGTTTATTTATAACTAATTTTCTTATTTTTAGACTTGAGAATATTTCGGATATTTACTCTTTTACTGACTGGATAATTGCGGTCGAATTTTTTACAACTGAAGATGAAATAAAATTGATTATTCTCTTTGCTCACAATAATTTATATATTTGTGATTTATTTAACAAACACCATCGAAATATATGGTGCGAGGAAAAATGTATTTTGTATCCTTTATTAAGAGTCAAATATTTTTAATATTACATATTAATATTATAATTATATATGTTATATAATTATTGTAATAATTGTAATAATTAAATGGAACATTGTAATAATTAAATAATAATAATTTATTATTGAATATTTAAAGAATATTTTGGAAATATTGGACAAATATTTTATTTTAAATTTCTTTTGAAAGCAGTGTAAATAATAATTATTAAATAGTAAATATTTTTCAAATATAGGGGTAAAATTATATTTCAGAAAATTCAATTTTATGTCTCTTTGGAATGGTAAATATACATATTTTCCTATAAAATTTTTCTTAGATATGGAGGTAGTATTTTCCCAAAAAATTGCGAAAATGCTATTGTCTTTAGTGGAACGGTTTTTCAAGAAATATTAATATGGCAAGTAAATGCTAACGATTGTAATAATGTTGGAATTCTACATCGATTAAAGGGACACAATGTAAGTATTTTTCTAAATTGTATAATGTAAATTTTATATTTAATTCTTTAATGATTTATTTACTTATTTATTATTTAAAATATTTTATTTTTTATATGATTTATTATAATGATTTAATATTTTCAGTTTTTTGTTGATTGTTCCTTAGGTTTATTATGAAATCTTCTTCTATATTAATAATCGTTGAATTCCGGTAATTTATTCGCAGCCTGAAATTACTTGTTTGCTTTTTTATTTCCTAATTTTTAAAAATAATTTTTCTTTTCAATTCGAAGAATTATATTTATGAAAATAATTGAATTCTCGCAAAGAATTTAAAAAAAAAAATTTTAATTCTAATTAAATTCTTTTCAAGAATTTCTTTGAATTTTTTGAAAATAATGTAGTTTCTTTAATAATTTTAATTGAAAATTTGTAAAGCAATTGAATTTTATGAGCAATTTCTTTCAAGTTTTTAAAATAATAGTGTATTCTTCCAATGAATGTTATTACCTATTTATAAAAATAATTGAATTCCTGAGAGTAATTTTATTATTTATAAAAAATAATTTAATTCTTGCGATGAATTTTACTACTTATAAAAATAATTAAATTGCTTCGAAGGATTTATTAAAATTTTAGAAAATAATTCAATTCATTCCTGAAATTTTATTGAAAATAATTGAATTTTTAAAAAGATTTTACTGTTTCGAAGAATTTATTAAAGTTTTAAAAAATTAGTGAATACTTTCGTGAAATTTTATTAAAATTTTGTTGGAAATAATTAAATTTTTGCAAAAAATTTTACTATTTATAAAAATAATTGAATTCTTCCAAAGAATTAATTATGTATTTAAGAAGTGAATAGTGTTTTAAATTTTTATTATGAAATTATTCAAAAATTTAGATTTGAAAATAAGAAATTCAATAATTTGCATAATAATGATAAATTGAATATCACTAGTATTTTCATAAGCATTGCAAAAAATTTCTGACCTCATTGTAACATTTCTTAAAGAATATTTGTTATTTTATTTTAATTAGGGAGTCGTATTTTCCGTTTCTTACGATCCGTTGACGAATATTATTTGCTCTACTTCGGACGACAGAACAGTAAGATTATGGAGCGTTCATGACAAAAAAGAGAAGAACAATTGCAATTATATGGACTGGAGTAATGTTTCTGTAAATCTTTTAGCCACAATGTATGGTCACACTGCTCGAGTTTGGAGAGCAATTATAAAAAAGAATACAGTTGTAAGCATCGGAGAGGTGAGTCTCTTTAAAAATAATATAAATATCGTCGTCTCTCTTTTCATATAATTTTTATTGAAACAACACAGACGAGCTAATTCTTAATAAAATTTTCCTGCAATATTTCTATCGAAAGTAATTCTTATTCAAAATCGCGTAAAAAAACATTGTCAAATTAGAAAAAAGGATTTTCGAATAAGAATAATTCTGTTAATTATAATTAGTGAATAAAATTATAATTATAATTAACAGAATGCGGCGACTATCATAATTAAATTGAAAAATATCTTTTCAGGACTCACAAATTTGTCTATGGTCCACAAAAGGGGATTTTCTGAAAAAAATTCAAGCACATCATGGTTCACCAATTTGGTGCCTGGATATATCATTGAACGATGAGAGAATGATAACAGGAGCTGCTGACGGTTCCGTGTATGTTTGGCCCTTTCCATTTCTCAATGAAACCGATAAAATTTGCACATTAGGCGACGATATGAAGAAAACACCAAAATTCACATGTCATCTCTCAAATGGAACTGTTTTAGTTATTCGAGATGATGGCGAGATGAATATTTTCGATTCAATCACACACTGCTTGAATACTTCATTTAGTATTCCAAATTTTTCCTCATATTTAGTAATTCAATTGTCGCCAAATCGAAAATGTGTCAGTCTTGCATCGAAGGATGGTTTCATTTCGATTTACGAAGCAATTAATAAACACGAAATAACGGAGAAAATTAATGAGAAAATAATGGATGGTAAAATATTTTCCATGCAGTGGCTGAATGATAATTCTTTGCTGTTGTGCGGTTCTCATGGACGTTTGATAATTATCAATATTGAGACAGATGGTAAGAACTTTGTATTTTACTATAAGTATTCAATTATATAAATTTATTTCGTCTAATTTATTTTTTTTTAATTTTATTATTTATTTATTTTATTTAAAATTTAAAATTTGTTATTGGATCTTTTCTATCTTTAGAATATTGAAATTATTTATTCAGGATTGCCACAGACCAGAGAAAACCAAATTGAATTTCTGTGGCAACCCTGTTATTTAAAATTAATGAATATTATTAATTTAAAATTTGGGTAAATAAAATTGTGAAATGTTAAATAACGAAAATCATAATAGGAAATGTGAAAATATTATCTGAATATATTTTGCCTGAAAGTCGAGAGCGTTGGACGACTGCTGCAATTTTATACGCAAATCTAATAATCTGTGGAGATCGCGCAGGAAGTGTTTTTGTCTTTAAAAAATCGTCCGATGATAATGATTCTCGTAAGCCAGTGCAAATTTTCCATAAAATTCATGGCAAATTGGGAATTCAAAGCTGCGCAATTAGAGGCAATAAATTGATAACAACTGGACGTGATGGTCATTTACGATATTATGAAATACGAAACGAGAATGATAAATATTTTTTGGAATTAGAATCTGCGAATAATATGCCAATGGATTGGATTAGTAGAATTATTGAAATTGAAAATGAACAATATGTGTTTGGTTTCAGCGAGGTAACAGTTTTTAGTTTGCAATAATTTTTTATAAATAGTTTAAAAAAACATTTCTATTCTAAAATGTTTATTTTAATTAAATTCTTGGCAAAATTTCAATTATTTAAACAAAATTTAAGAAAATACATACTTTACACGAATTCAATTATTTTTATAAATTTTAATGAATATCTCGTCAAGAATTCAATTATTTTTATAAATAGCAAAATTTTTCGCCAGGGAAAAATAAATAAAAAATAAAGATTATGAATAAATAGAACTTTATAACAAAAATAAACATGTAATGGTTTTGTATTAAATATTCCTTTTCTTGCAGGTTGATTTTATTGTCTACAGTGTCTCCCTACGCAGGGTATTGGTGAGGATTCCTTGTGGTGGTGGACACCGATCTTGGGATTGCATTGTCGATGAAAACACTCTTAAATTCCTGTTTATTAAAGATAAGCAGATTCATTTACGAACTTTTCCTTTTCAAACACTGGCTCTAAGTCCCATTGTGGTAAGCTATCAAAATTAAATTTTTTTTTTAAAATAACTAAACTCTAAGAACTGCCTCAAAATCATTAAAAATATTTTATTTAACTGCATTTTCATTTAGTTGAATTCTTATTTAATTCAATTTCTAAATAAAAGAATTATATTTTAACAAGTTTTCATTTATCGAAACTTTTAGCTTTTTCTATTTCTAAATTTTCATTTGACGACATTCTGAAAAAAATTTTATTATCTATATTTACTTAAAAATTATTTTTTAATAACAAAATTATTATTTTTTTGCTTTTAAATTTCAGGAAGGATATCATTATAAGGAAATTTATTGTATGGAGAAGTTAAAAATATTGAAAAATCAGTGTCTTTTCGTTTCTGGTGGTGAAGATTGTTCCCTTCGTGTCAGTCGTGGCATTCAATTAAAATCAGGAGAAGGAATTGAAGATTTCGAAACTCTGAATATTATTAATGGCCACATTTCCAGCATAAAGTGTTTGGCTATTTTGAATATTGAAAATACAGAATTGTACTGTAAGAATTTAATATTCTCAGGAGGCGGAAGAGCTCAACTGAAAGTATGGCAATTGAGCGTTAAATTGAAAAATGGAGAATTATTGAAGGATAATTTAAGTTATAAATTACTGGATTCGTTTATGTTACGTGGCACTGACAAGGAACGGAAAAAAATGAGTAAAACTTTGAAAAATACCTATGATATCGATCCTGAAACTAGATTTATGGATATTAGTGTTCAATCATATTCTGACGATTCAAATTCGGCTTTAATTTTTGTAGCATGCTCTGATGGATATTTGAGGTAATTTTATTTGTATTAATTATTTACTTCCGTTTATGAATTGCATTTCCTTCATGTTCAGTTTTTTATATTTATACCTAATTTTCTGAATTCTTACATTTTTTTTACAAATTATTTCTAGTGTATTTTACGATTTTGCATTTTGTTCTTTTTGCACTGAAAAGAACTCATTAGCTCCTGATTTCGAAAATTAATTTGAAATCTTATCGTTGGAAATTTAATTTTCAGAATTCTTTCATGGAGCGCAGAATCAAAATTCAAAGTTGAAAATTCTATTGAATACAATCGTTGCATTTTGAAGGTTTATTCGTTCATGCATCGAGAGAATTTAATTGTTTTGACAATGGCTACTGATGGAGTTGTCAACTTTTGGGATTTTAGTTATTTGCTTCCTAACAATAGGAATCGAAAAGTGACGAATAAACCTTTCACTCAATGGCGAATTCATCAATCGGGCATTAATAGTTTTGATATTAAACAAATTGATAGTCATAAATATTTGTTCGCTACTGGAGGAGACGACAATCTTATCAGTCTCATTTTATTTCAAATAAATCTTCTCGAAAATGGCGATTTATCAGCTGAAATTTTGAAGAATATTAATTCTTCAGACTCTCATTATACACAAATAACAGGTGATTTTTAAACATATTTCAAGTTTGTTTTTTTATTATTTTTTTTCTGTTTTCGTTTTTTGTTATATTTTTTGTATATTATTGATATCGAATTATTTCTATTGTAAATATAAAATTATTTATTTACGAGGAGGCTTCGGCTGCATTTTTTAAACTAATATCAAGAAAAATGATTTAAATCTTCCGTAAAATTAATTTTTTAGTCATTTTTTGAGAAGAATTCAATGGAATAAAATAAAATCGGTCAGAAAATATTTTGACAACTTTTGTTATTTTATGAAAAAGTTTTAATTTTTTATATTTTCTTCATTTAGGTATTAAATTTTACCAAGAAAACAAATTGTGCAGTGTTGGTACAGATCAAAAAGTAATTATTCATCGATATTCTCTTGAAAATGATGCGTTATTATTGGAAAAAGAAAATGAAATCGTTACATGCGTTTCTGACGTTCAAGGCATTACTCTATCTGAATTCAACGAGTGAGTATAAATTATTGTATTTGAAATTTTAATAATTTATGTAGAAAAAATAAAATTAAATACATTTATTCCTTTAAACAATTTTTATTCTTAACGTAGTATTTAGATTTCTTCATAAAAAAGAGACTAAACATTCGACAATGAAAAATAAAAAATATGGACAAAAATAGAATTTTTAAAGTAACATCAGTAAATTTTAAGTCAATCTATAGAAGAATTCAAAATTAAAATTATCGAAAATTTTGAATTTTATTTGAACAAATGTTAATTAATTAATTGTTTTTTTAATGTTTCAAAATATATTATAATTTCAAATATTTAAAAATTGTCAGGGAAAAAAATTGACCATAAAAATTTAGACATGTTTGAAATTTTATTGGTCCCTCCCCATAAAAAAATATTCGTTGTCAAATTTTCAAAACTTGATTTTAAAAAAAACTACGATTTCAAAATAATTTTTCTCTTGTTTCAGAGATGCCAATACATTTATTTGTACATATGGAAAAGGATTTGAATTCATTTCTGAAAATGAATAATTATATAATTTCCAACGAAAATGTAAATACGTGTTGGGAAAAAAAATTTACAAAATATAATTTTTTATGCAATGGTAACAATAGAGTCTATTTTTAATTGTTACTATTGCAATTTAAAAGTACATCTCTGCGAATGTATATATATTTTAAAATAAATTTACAATTTAGTTTAGTTTTAATTTAAATACATATAATTCTTGAATAAAAAAAATTACTTTTTCGACTAATTTGATTGTAAAACTTTCAAATATCATCGGAATTTCGTAATAGGGAATTAAAAACAATTGAATTTTAGACGAATTTTAAGTAAAATTTCATTTTTTTTAAATTAATTAAACTCTTGGAGATTTTTTCCGAAATGTTAAATAAATTATTTTTGAAAAAATTACACGAAAGAATTCTATTTTTTCTTAATTCGTTATAAAATATTTCAAAAGAATTCAATTATTTTTAAAAATTTTAATAAATTCTTCGAAACAATTCAATTTTATTTATAAATAGTAAAATTCTTTGGAAAAATTCTATTATTTTCAAAAAAATTTCAAGAAAGAATTCAATTTAAAAAAAAAAAATTTTAATAATATTTTTCGAAAAAATTCAATTATTTTCTAAAATTTTCAAAATTCTTCGAAAAATTCAATTATTTCTAAAGAAATTTCATGAAAGAAATTTTTTTAACTTTTTTAATTAAAATTAATATTGAAATTCTATTATTTTTAAAAAATTTAAAAAAAATTTTGAAAAAGAATTTAATTAGAATTTTCAAAATTTTAACAAAATTTTTTGCGAGAATTCAATTATTCTTTCTAAATAATAAAATTCTTCAAAGGAATTCTATTATCAAATTTTTTGATTTTAAACTCTTGGTGAATTTTTCCAAAATTTTTAAAAATTATAAATTTAGAGAAAAATTCTAGTTAAAATTTCTAGAAAATAATTTAGTATTTAAAAATAATTGGATTTTTATTATTGTTTATTTATTTATTTCAATTATTAACAAAAATGATTATTTTAAAAACTTGAAAGAAATTGTTCGAATAAAATTGAATTATTTTTAAACATTTGTAATTAAAACTATTAAAGACATTACATTATTTTTAAAAAATTAAAAGAAATTCTATTATCAAATTTTTTGATAAAATTCTTTGCAAAAAATCGATGAGTTTCTGTTAATTATTTTAAAATTGAATATTATTTAAAAAGAAAAATTTTTAGTTTTAGTTATTTATTGATTTCGGTATTTTTTCAAGGATATTTAATTATTATTAAATTATTTATTTTATTGTTCAAGGTTATTTAGTGACATAAACCAGTTTACAAAGATAAAAATGTTCTTTTGAACAAATATGATTTATTTTCCTAAAAATAATGCAAATTGGAAATTTTGAAATATGAAGAAGACTATAGAAATCCACCAATCAAACATCACGTATACTGCGCATGCGTCGAACTAAGCTAAATTATTGGCTGAAATTCAAATTGTGAACCAATTGCAATTAAATATTTTTAAGTAAGATGCAATTTTGTAAATAAAAAGAAAATAGAGAAATACATATATTATTTTGATACACAGTCAGAATTATCACAATTGGAAATAAATTAACAATTTTTAAGTGGAAATATATTTTTGAAAAATTTCTGTTTAGTTCGGGAGCCAATGAACTTGCTGGAAGCGACGCATGCGCAATGGCGTCGCATCATTGTTAAAAAAAATTGGCAACACTGTATGATGCATACATATTTCGATTGCATTTGCATTATTGCATTCCTGTTGGGAGACGAACGCAGCCAACTTCCGGTGACTCGGCGATTGTGCTGTTTTCAAACATGGAGAGGTTATCTTTTTGAAATAATATGTGGGAAATAGGTAACCGCGGTGTAGTCGGTTTGTTAAGTGTGTTTATTGGATCAGTGGTCCTCTACAACGCCTGGGGACTGATTCTAGTCCTCGCGATTTTACTCTTTTTCGTAGTGAACACGTGTTACTCCCTCCTTGTGAACGACAGTCTTGTGTCTCCCTATAATTTATTAGTATTCCATTTCGTGAGAGAAGTCATTTTTGATCTCAGTGAAATTATCGAACAATTCAGCGTTATTCTCACGCGTTATATTCGTGATTTTGTGAACGCCGTTAAACGTTATTATCGTCAACGATTCAACACGAGTCACAACAACTCCAACATGAATCGCTCTCGAAGAAGTTCTTATCATCTCAGTAGTGAGTCATTTGTTAATGCTAGGGAACCATCGGCATCATCGTCGTCGTATTCGAATGCAAATGTTGTTAATCAATTGAGTCCAATTCCTAAGGAAAAGTTCCAGCAAATTGACGATTGGAACGAACATACTAGATACGTCGACAATAATGAATCTTTGGTTAAGTACACTTCAACGCCTCTTGTACCCTGGAGAAAGGAGAATGTGCCCAATGGAGAAGTGCAAAATGTGTCTATTCAAAATTCACCGAATAAAATTTCATCATTACAAGGTAGAAATCATACTGTGTCTCGTGATGAGACATTTTTCAGCCCGGAGGGCTCACCTTGGGGCACGAGCATCAGTCCAAAAATGCGTTCAAAAGCTGCCGGAGTCAAGACTGTTCAGACTGTTGCTGGACCACTTTTAGCATCAACAAGATATAATATTGACACAAAGTAAGTTTTTTTCAATTTTATTATCAATCTCAATAAATTTAAGTACAAAATGTCTATTTTACCGTCTAGACACATTTTATTTGGCTTTCAATTTGGACGGCATGTTCGCAGGGTTGCCACAGAGAAAAGTCAGGGAAAGTAGAATTTGGTCAAGGAAATCAGGGAAAAGTCAGTGATTTTTATTAAAAGTGCTGGAAAAAATTTAAATTTTCGAATTCGTAAGAAAATTCCGAATTTTTTTTTCTATTTTATTTGCTATAAACTATAAAATTACCACGAATTCTAATACAAAATCTTCAATATTTTCTATTTATGAAAAATAATTTCTTTTTAAATACGGAAGTCTTTTAAATAACTTTAAGAACTATCATAAAATTATTAGTTAGAAATTATTAAATGAATAATTTGACTTAAATATTTCAAAAATTAATTGAATTTTAAAAGAGTTGTGTTTACAATATTATTTTCATAAATAGATGAACTTCAAAAGGTTTCAATTTTAAATTTTGTATTTCAATTTTAGTTAGATTTTTTAAAAATTTTAATAATTCACATTCTTCTGAAATTAGTTCAATTTTTTAAAATTTATTCAATTAATTATTAAAAATAATGGATTTATCGAAGCAGTTTAGTTAAAAACACTGAAAAAAATTGAATTTTGGAGCAGTTACAAATAATAAATTGCAGAAATTCAATTATTTTCAAAAGTCAAATTCAATTATATTAAGGAATTATTATAAAATTCATTGCAAAATATAATTATTTTTATAAATAACAATATTCATTCAATTGTTTTAGAAGAAATTCAATTATTATTTTCAAAAATAATAAAATTTCTCTCAGAAAAAATTTTCAAAATATCTAAAAAAAATTGTCAGTATTTCAATTATCTTTAATAAATGAATAGCAAAATTCTTTGACAAAATACAATTATTTTTAGGAATTTTAATGAAATTGATTGCAAAATTTAATTATTTTCAGGAATTTTGATAAAATTGATTGCAAAATTCAATTTTTTTAAGGAATTTTAATAAAATTGATTGCAAAATTCAATTATTTTCAAGAATTTTAATAAAATTCATTGCAAAATTCAATTATTTTCAGGAATTTTAATAAAATTAATTGCAAATTTCAATTATTTTCAGGAATTTTAGTATTCATCAGAAGAATTCAATTATTTTTAAAAGTAATAAAATTCAATTATTTTTAAAAACTTTCCACAATTAAATGATTTTCAATATTTACTATTTTAATAAAATTTTCCAACAGAATAATAACATTTTTTACAAGGATTCAATTATTTTTATAAATAATAAAATACTTTTTTATAGTATTTATTTATACTTGCAATTATAGTTTAAGAAACAATTCAATTAATCAATAAATTATTTATTTTTGTATTTAAATAATTGAATTTTTGAATAAAAATTTATTTAATAATGAATTTCAGTGAAAATTTTAAATATGATAATTGAATGTTAAAAACATTTTAGGAAGAATTTTTATAAATAATTGAATTTTGAAAAGGTCTTCTCATAAATTCAATTATTTTTAAAATTTTTAATACTTAAAATGCTTTATGAAAATTTAATTTTAAGAAACATTCAATTATTTAACAAATTATTTATTTTTGAATTTAAATAATTTAATTCTTGTAGGATTTTTCATTTTCTAATAAAAACTGATTTAAAAATAGATTTTGGTTAAATTTTTAAATAATAATTGAATATAGAAGTATTATAGGCTGAATTTTTAGAAATAATTGAATTTTGAAGAGGTTTCAAATTAAAATCTTGGAAAATCTTAATTTTTCATTCTTTCAACTAACAATTTGGTAAAATTAATTTTTTTAAAATGTCTAATTGAATATTTTGAAAATTATTTGTAGTTTTCATTTTCTTTAATTTAATTGAAGAATTTCCAAATAATCGAAATTTCGTAAAATTGAATTCTAAATACCTAAATGGATTTGAAAATTCTCAAAGAACTTTGTCAAAAATTATTAAAAATAATTGATTTAAAGAAGAATTTTAGTTAAAAAATTCTAGAAAATAAAATTCTTGGCATTCAGTTATTTTCAAAAATTTTCCTCAATTCAATGATTTTAATGTCTACTAATTGAATAAAATTTTCTATAAGAATTCAAGTATTTAAAAATTTTTTTTATATAATTCTACGCAAGCATTTTAATTATTTTTATAAATAATAAAAATCTCACATGCATTCAATTATTTACTTTTTTTCGAGAGATTCAATTATTTTCATAAATTTTTGTAGAATTTTCTAATAAAAATTGATTTAAAAATGAATTTTAATTATCATTTTAGATAATACATAATTGAATATTAAAAGCGTTAGAACATGAATTTTTAGAAAAAAATATCTAATTCTTTAGGGTCAAGGAAAAAATCAAAATTTTGTCTGGAAGTCAGGGAAAAGTAGGGGAAATACAGAATCAAATTTTTATGGTAACTGTGGTTCGTCTAGACGTACATCAATTATCGTTTAAACCATAATTTATAACTCATTAAGAATTAGAATAGGACACTAAAAATTGACAAAAGTTACATATTTGCCTCATTTCATTCCTTACAATTTTTCAATTTTTAAAATAAAATTGACCTATTTTAATAACATTTCATAATTTGTAAAGAAAAATTTTTTTCTTTATGAAGTTCAAATTTTTATTAACGAATAAGCCGACAAGTCGGAACAAAAGTTCAACTGTAAAACAAATTTTTGTCGATTTAGTTTTGTTATGAAATTTTATATAGAAAAATAATAATGATTAAATATTTATTTTTAATAAAACTTGATGTTTTCGAATAATTTTACAATTAACGAAATTTGTAAATTTGTATTAGAATTTTGAGTATCTAATAATTTTTAGAGTGAATCAGAATAACATTTTTTTAAGGTCAGTGAAAAAGGCAAAATTTTATCTGTAAATCAGGGAAAACTCAGGGTAAAATAAAATATTTATAAATATTTGTGGCAACCCTGTAGTGACTGACTTTTTGCTTTTAAATTAGTAAAATTTACTAAAAAATTCGAAATTAATATTTATTAGTAAAACTTACTAATTGAAAAGTAAAAACTAAGTCACTCAGATTAGTAAACATTTTTACTAATCAAATTTAGAGAGTAAATATTGAAATTGCTTTCTACCACAATTTGGTAAATATGTATTTATTGAAAAATTCTTATTTCAGAGTTTACACGGACGTGACATCGCCAGGTTTGACGACAAGATTATCGAAATACGCCTCGGAAATAAACAATAAGTTACTTCAGCAACCACAGTATGGAATGGGCCATTTTCCAAAAGTCAATCTCAATCCAACGCCGACACCATTAATAAATACAAAAACAGCCAAAATGCGAATGCCAGTGACAGTGAGAATTGCACAACCCGAAGCAATCAGCAATCTCTCATCGTCGGAGAGAAGGAAAATTCTCAACAAAACATGTCATTCTGATAGTCAAGTATCGTCGCCTAATGTTGTTCAAGCATTGAGAGAAATATCTCTAAAGAGACATGCATCAAGGGAAGACGTTACAGCCGATTTGGTCAAGAAGCAACGCACCGATGGCATTTATAGCGATGAATTGGAAAATTTGGAGGAAATGACACAGAAGCGTGCCAGGGATGAGTCTTCGAAGTCGGACGAGGAACTTTCGCCATCGCACTCCACATCCAGACCATTGAAGCGTACCAAGGGCCAATCATGCAATGATATTTTAAATTCATTCAGTTCGAGTGTTCACGTCTTCTCTGGCGTCAAAAGAAAAGCCAGTAAGTATTAACACATGTTTGGGGAAATCAAGAAAAAGTCAGAGAGAAAAGAATCAAATTTTTATCACAAGAAAAATAATCTTTTTTGTATAATTTTTTTTGCTACAATAAAATAATAATTGCAGGGCTCAAAGTAGGTCCGTAAATCCTGAAAAAGTCCGTTTTTTTGAAAAAAGGTCCGTAAAGTCCGTAATTTCATTCAAAAAGAATGAAAAGTTCGTAAATTGTACGATATAATTTTGAGAATTTTAGAGAAATTACAAATGATTGCAGAAATTCAATTATTTTTAAAAGTAATCAAATTCTTCGCAAAAATTCAATTATGTTCAAAAATATTTTTAAATTCTCGTCAAAATTTCAATTATCTTTAGAAATATTAAAATTCTTCTCCGAAATTCAATTATTTTCAAAAAATCTAAAAAAAAAAATGGTCAACATCTCAATTATATTTATAAATAAATATCAAAATTCTTCGACAAAATTCAATTATTTTCAAAAATTTTAATAAAATCCATTACAAAATTTCAATTATTTTCAAAAGTAATAATATTCTTCGCAAAAATTAAATATTGTTCAATATCTACTATTTTCATAAAATAATACCAAAAGAATTTAATAATTTAAAAAAAAATTTAATAAAATTCTACAAAAACTTTTAATTATTTTCAAAAAATAATAAAAATTTCACAAGAATTTCAATAATAACAATTTTTTTTTTATAAATTTCTTCTCAATCATTCAACTATTTTCATAAATAATAAAATTTTTACGGAGATTCAATTATTTTCGTAAATATAATAAAATTCTTTTTAGGAATTCAATTATTTTCAATAGAATTTTAATCGAATTCCTCGAAAATATTCTTAAAAATTTTATTAAAATTCGTCCAAAGAATTTAATTATTTAAAAATTTGTTGATAAAATTTTTAATAGGAATTAAATTCCAAGAAACATTCAATTATTCAATAAATTATTTATTTTTGTATTTAAAATATTAAATAATTGAATTCTGGTAGAATTTTCTCATAAACATTGATTTAAAAATAGATTTCAGTTAAAATCTTAGATTATAATAATTGAATTCTTTATGAAGAATTTCATTAAAATTTTAAAAATAATTGAATTTTATCGAGACATTTTTTTAAAAATTGTCTTAAAAATAATTGAATTTCTACCAAAAAAAGTTTTATCAAAACTTTTTTAAAATGTATGAATTGAATTCTTGCGAAGAATTTTATTAAGAATTTTGAAAATAATTGAATCTCTGCAAAGATTTTTATTATTTTACGAAAATATTCAAATTCTTGGGAAAAATTTTATTAAAATTTCTAAAAGTAATTGAATATCTGCTAAGAATTTTGTTATTTTGAATTTATGTCAAGAATTTTATTAAAATTTTTAAAAATAATTAAATGCATGTTACGTTTAATTATTTTTGAAAACTTTAATAAAATTCTTCGCAAGAATTCAATTATTTTCATAAATAATAAAATTCAATGCAGAATTTCAATTATTTTATTTATTTTTAATACAATTTTCATCGAATTTCTCGACAAATTTAATTATTCTTAAAATTTTGATTAAAATTCGTCGAAAGAATCCAATTATTTGAAAATTTGTTGATAACGATTTTTTATGGGAATTGAATTTTAAGAAACATTCAATTATTCAATAAATTATTTATTTGCATTTTATTTTTATTTAAATAATTGAATTCTAGTAGAATTTTCTAATAAAAATTGATTTTCATTTCATAAAAATGAATTACGGTTAAAATTTTAGATAATAATTGAATATTAAATGCAATAGATAGTGAATTTGAAAAAATAATTGAATTTTATAATTAATTTTTTTGTAAAAGTTTAATGGAGTTTTTTAAATATTATTTTTAGTTTCTATTATATAAATATTTTTAATTTTTTAAGAAATTTTAATTAATTTAATTAGAAATATAACAGATTTTTATTTTTATTTTTAGCGGACATATCACGTAGCAGTACTCCAGATTTTGAGAAGCACTTTAAATCATTAGAGAAATATCCGAGTGAAAATTTTTCCACTGTTCAGCAAAATGAACCGTCAAAATTAATTGAACGTTATGTCAGTGAACCGATGCCGATTGTTAATGTTCCAATTAATTCTGAATTGAAGCAACGAAAAGAAGTTTCACCTAAAGAAATTGTCATTAATGATGAGACGCGAATGGAGGAACAAATCAAATTGTCGCCAGATGTTTGGGAAATTAAAAGACCGGCAATTTTGAAAAAACCAAAATCACCCAGCAGTCCTGTGAAATTGTCCGATAAATTGTTTATGCGACCTGAACCGCAGAATAATGATAAAATACGAACAATTATCGAGCAACAAAGTAGTAATGCGAAAGACAAATTTTCCATGGTTGATAAGGATGAAATTAAGAAGACGGACATTGTTAATATGAGACAAAATAGTATGCGAGCCAGACTTCAGAGTATGTTTGATGCCATTTCCGGAAAAGGTAAGATTTCTTTTCTGTTTTTTTTTCAGTTTGTTTTTTTATACTAATTCTAATCATATTTTTTTTACTACTTTTTTATTTTGAAAGTTACTTTTTGCTACTTTTATACTATTTTTTTGGTTGAAAGCTACTTTTTGCTACTTTTTTAAAATTAATTATCGAGTGCGAAGTGTGAAGTACACTTTATGTTGAGAAAAGATAGATTTTATTTCCGACATATTTTTAGTAATTTCTTTTTCAATATCTATTTCAGGAGCGAGTAAAATTAATCCAGACGTTGTTATTCAAGCCGGTGAGATGAAGAATAACGTTTCTGAAACAACAACAGCTGCAGCAACGGCAACAACTACAACAACACCTTTTACAACTCTAAGTTCAACGACAGTGACGACGAATGTCAATACATCTCCAATTTCTTCACCTGTCGTTCCAATTTTGAAGAAAGGTGTGATTAAAAAATCACCCAACAAACGTGTAACTTTCAATATTCCGACTTCTTTATCAGCAGAAAATGTCGCTTCCAAGCCGCAAGAGGTTCAAACGACAGAAACTCCTCCAGTTGAAGTTTCCTCGCTCAGTACCGCTGCCAGCAGCACATCTACATTTACTTTCGGTACAAGTACATCAACAATTCAAGCACCAGTTCCTATTCCAACTGCTGTTGAAACTTCGAAGGAGCAAATAACCCCAACTTCTAATTTCATTGCATCAAAGACAGAGAGTACTTCTTCATTATTTTCCAGTAAACCTCAACAAGATCTCCAGCCTAAATTAAGTTTACCCACGACCCAAATTTCAACTCCCACTTTAGCCGCTCCGATTTCGAATACTTTCGCAATTCCTCAAAATGTTCCTCAAACCACGAATATTCTCAGTACGAATCTGATGAATACGACTCAAAATGCCACGACACCGTCCTTCACGTTCGGCGCCGTGGCGAAGACTTCACCACCCGCGCCGACTTTTGGTCAAATCGCAACTACCACGAGTCAATCTACGCCCATATCACTTCCAAGTGCAACATTTTCAGCCCCTAGTTTCAATTCAACTCCTTCGACGACGCCAGCTTTCTCGTTTGGAACGAATAAACCGGCGGAAATCACACCCAATACACAAACATCAACAACTTTCGGAACCGCTCCTCCGAGCTTTTCTTTTCCCACCAACGCCCCGGCACCTTCGAGTTTGACGAGTCTGAACAAAGTGGAGGCAACCTCAGCAGAAAGCAAAACGCCAAACTTCACATTTGGCAATAATACCACTGCCAGTAAGCCGGGCTTCTCCTTCGGCACGCCGACCACCACCAGTGCCGCCACATCGATTTTCGGCGTGAATCCCACAACAACTTCCGCTTCGCCAGCTTTCGGTTTAACCACAAAATCCACCCCAAGTTTCACGAGTTCAACCTTTGGAAATAATAGTCTAAACTTTGGCACATCGAACACGGGTGAAGTGAAAACATCCACCACCACTTTCGGCGCACCGGCGACAACGGCATTCGGCACGCCGACAACGACAACTCCCGTGTCCTTCAAATCAATCAACAGTCAACCTGTCTTTGGCAATACACCATCGTCGAGTGCTTTCCGAGCGCCTCAAACAGCCTCGTCGTCGTCGACTTTCGCCTCCAATTCGGCGCCAACTTTCGGCACAACGACAAGTGCTCCGAGTCTATTCACCAACAGCAGCGCCAGCACGACAACTTCGAATTTATTCAGTCAAGCGAAACCTCCAAACACGGACACGACACCATTTGGCGCGAATGCCGTCACGAATGTCACCTCCCCGAATCCAATGTTGGGCGCCTCCAATATATTCAGTCAAACGAAACCTCCCGCTTTCGGTGCGGCAACTTCTTCGAATTTCGGCACTAGCGGAACTTCACTCTTCGGAAGCGCAGCGACGAACTCTGGCGGATTTAACGCCACGAGTCCCAGCAGCAATGCGCCGCCAACTTTTGGTACAAACGCAACGCCGCTATTCGGAAGTCAAACTCCCGGAAGTCAGACTCCTGTTAGTCAGACATCGTCCTTTGGATTCAGCACAACAAACACTTCGGCTTTTGGAACGACTGCGGCACCTCCTGCATTCGGCACCGGTATAACAGCGAATAACAGTTTTCAGCCGCAAAGTAGTAGTAATAATACGGGAATCAGTTTTGGAGCGGGGGGCAATAATCCACCACATCCACCACCAGCTTTTGGAGCCAGTTCGACGACAGGTTTCGGCACGCAGGCTGGAGGAAGTGTCTTTGGCACTAGCACACCTGGTTCGGCCTTTGGAGCGGTTCCCAGCAATAGCAGCAATGGAAATAATAATGCCAGTGCTAGTGGGACATTCACTTTTGGAGGGAATCAGAGTCAAGCACAGCCGGGTTCGGCATTCTCCTTTGGCGGTGCGAGTACAAATAATACTAGTAACAATAATGCCGCAACTCCCTTCCAATTTGGATCAGCAGCTTCTAAACCAGGTATGTGAATATCAAGCATCGGATAGTATGATTTTATCCACTTTTTTCTGGGAAAATATTCAATTTTTCAGGCTTCACAGTCTGTCCCCTAATTCCCTAAAAGTCCCCTTTTTTTAATTTTGGCCCAAAAACATAACCTATTTTGAAAATTTTCCCTATTTTTTTCGTCGCAGGAATTCAGGAAATCAATTATTTTCAATAATTTTTAAGTAATTCTGCAAAAGAATTCAATTATCTTGATAACCAACAAAATTCTCCCCATAAAATCAATTATTTTCAAAAATTTTAATAATATTCTTTTCCAAAATTCAATTATTTTGATAAAAATCAAAATTCGTAACAAGAATTCAAAAAAATCTTAATTAAATTCTTGGCAAAATTTCAATTATTTAAACAAAATTTAATAAAATACTTTGCACGAATTCAATTATTTTTATAAATTTCAATGAATATCTCGCCAAGAATTCAATTATTTTTATAAATAGCAAAATTTTTCGCCAAAAATTCAATTATTTTCAAAAATTTAAATAAAATTCTTTGGAACATTTCAATTATTTTAAAAAATTTTTCGCAATTCAATGTTTTTCCGTATTTACTACTTTCATAAAATTTATCAACAGATTTAATTATAGAAAAAACTTGTTGATTCAATTCTACGAAAAGATTCAATTATTTTCAAAAATAATAAAATTTCATTTACGAATTCAATTATTTTCATCGCAGAATTTCAAATATTTTTAATACAATTTTAAATAAATTCCTTGAAAAATGCAATTATTATTAAAAATTTTATTAAAACTTGAGGAAAGAATTCAATTTTAAGAAACATTCAATTATTCAATAAAACAATAAAATTCGTTGCAATAATTCAAATATTTTCATAAATAACATTTAATTCGTCGAAGAAAATCAAATTCAAAAATAACAAAATTGTTTACAGACATTAAATTTTTTTAAATCATTTTAATAAAATTATTCGCAATAATTCAATTATTTTCATAAATAATAAAATTCCTCTCAGGAATTCAATTATTTTTGAAAATTTTAATTAAATTCTTTGCAACTATTCAATTATTTTTATAAATTATAAAATTCATCGCAAGGATATCAATTATTTTTAAAATAAAATTTTATAGGATTTGCTCAAAAAATGTAATTATTCTTTCAAATTTAATTTCAATTCCTCGAAAAAGTGAATTATTCAAAAAAATGTTTTTTTAAAATTCTTTGGAAGAATTCAATTATTTACAAAAATTTTAGAATTTTTCAAAGGAATTCAATTATTTTCAAACATTTTAATAAAATTGTTCGAAAGAAATCAATTATTTTAAATACAATTTTAATTAAATTTTTTTGCAATAATTCAATTATTTATTTACGAATTCAATTATTTTCATCGCAGAATTTCAAATATTTTTAATACAATTTTAAATAAATTCCTTGAAAAATGCAATTATTAGTAAAAATTTTATTAAAACTTGAAAAAAGAATTGAATTTTAAGAAACATTCAATTATTCAATAAAATAATAAAATTCATCGCAGAGTTTCAATTATTTTTAATACAATTTTACAGGATTTGCTCAAAAAATGTAATTAGTCTGAAAAATTTAATTTCATTTCCCCGAAAAAATCAAATATTTAAAAAAATGTTTTTGTAAAATTCTTTGGAAGATTCAATTATTTACAAAAATTTTAGAATTTTTCACAAAAATTCAATTATTTTCAAATATTTTAATAAAATTTCGAAAAAATTAATTATTTAACAACATTTATATACAATTCTTCACAATTATTCAATTATTTTCAATAATAATAACTTTTTTCATGCGTATTCTATTTTTTAAAAAGTTTTTGATAAAATTCTAAGCAAGAATTCAATTATTTTCATAAATAATAAACCTCATCGAAGAATTTACATTATTTTTAATATTATTTTACAGAATTTGCTCAAAAAATGTAATTATTCTTTAAAATTTAATTTCAATTCCTCGAAAAAGTCAATTATTTAAAAAAATATTTTTTTAAAATTCTTTGGAAGAATTCAATTATTTACAAAAATTTTAGAATTTTTGACAGGAATTCAATTATTTTCAAACACTTTTATAAAATTGTTCGAAAGAAATCAATTATTTTAAATACAATTTTAATTAAATTTTTTTGAAATAATTCAATTATTCATTTACGAATTCAATTATTTTCATCGCAGAATTTCAAATATTTTTAATACAATTTTAAATAAATTCCTTGAAAAATGCAATTATTATTAAAAATTTTATTAAAATTTGAGAAAAGAATTCAATTTTAAGAAACATTCAATTATTCAATAAAATAATAAAATTCGTTGCAATAACTCAAATATTTTCATAAATAACATTTAACTCGTTGCAGAAAATCAATTATTTTCAAAAAATCTTAAGTAAAGATTTTTCGTTTTTGCAAACGAATTCAATTAGCTTGATAAATAACAAAATCGCATAAATTGTTCCCATAAAATCAATTATTCTAAGGAATTTTAATAAAATTCTTTTCCAAAATTCAATTATTTTGATAAATATCAATATTCATCACAAGAATTCAATTCTTTTGAAAAGTAATAAAATAGGTAGGGAAATTCTTCTTAAGAATTAAATTATTGTCAAAAATTTTTTTAAAATTCTTCTCAAGAAGTCAATTATTTTCAATAATTTTAATAAAATTCTTCTCATAAATTCAATTGTTTTCAAAAATTATTATTTAAATTCTTCTCAGGAATTCAATCATTTTTAAAAAATTTAATAAAATTCTTCAGAAAGTTTTAAATTATTTTCAAAAATTGTTGTAAAAATCCTTTAATATAATAAATTTCATTAAAATTTTTATTAAATTCCTAAAAAAAAATTAAATATTTTCAAAAGTTGTAGAATTAATTTGTTTGAAAAAGTTTAAATGAATGATAATTGATGTTATTGATTTAAAGTAGAATTTTAGTTAAAAATTCTAGAAAATGTTAATTGAATTGAAATGATACAAATAATTTTGAAGAAATTACAGTAACAATATTCTGATAATAATAAACTAATGATTTTGTCAGTCGGTCACCTTTAATTATTATAAAACACAAAGAAGACTCGGAGTGATCGATATTTTTATGTTTTATAACAATTTTTTTTAAATTGTTTAATTTCAAAAAGGTTTGAATTTGAAATTTTTGAACATCTGTATTCCAATGAAAAAAAAAAATGATTAAATATTTATTTTAAATAAAACTATTGACGTCATAGGGATAATTTAATAATAATTTTTTTTAACATTTCCAGCTTCGGGTTTCAATTTCACTGCACCTACAGCAGCACCAAGCATTAATTTTGGTGCATCTGCACCACCAGCTTTCAACGCACCAACACCAGGACCAAGTAATTTCGCAGCTCCTGCTACTGGAATGTTTAGTATTGGAACTGGTTCTACTGCTCCAAGATCGAGAACTGCACGAGCCAGACGACAAAGATGATGGAGAATGTAAATTTAATTTTTCCATTGTTATTTTTTTTTTCATACTGAAGCCAGTCTTTATATTTTTTTTCTTATTTAAGTTATCACTATCCGAAAAATGCTCAAACGTATGTTGTATATAATAATAATAATAATAATAATAATAATAATAATAATTTTTATTTAGTTCGAAATTATACGCAATGACGCAACTAAATTCTAGTTGCTGATTAAATTGATCTACATATATATTTATATAAATATATATTTATAAGAAGAGAGAGAAAAAGAGAGTGAGAACTCTTCTCGAATATTTTAATAGTCAAACGAATTTATATAAGTTCAAAAACTTTTCAGTAAATAATTACGTATATAAACTGTTAAAAGAAAATTCTTTTATATTTGACTCTTTAAATATTTTGAATTTTTTCCTTTTGTAATTTTTTTTATTTCTTTCGATACACGCATTCATTATTTTCTTGTCATTTAAATATTTAATTGATTTATTTTCGAAATAATAGTGAATTACTTATAATGCACTTGTTACTTAAAACCAAATTTACAATTATTTTTAGCGTAAAAAGAAATTTATACATCATGAATTGTGTTTAAAATTTTTTGTTTTATGAACAAGAAAATATTGTAATAGCTGTTTAAAAGCTTTATAGTCAAAATCCGAATATATGAAATTAGAAAATGAATTTTAAAAAAATTAGAGAATTAATTTTTTTTTTTCAAGTGTAATTGTAAATATTAAGGCAGGATTGTGTTTCAATTCCATAAAATGAAATTGTCTTCATCTTTATTTTTAGTAGTTGCGTCTTTGCGATATCAGCATTAGTTTATTATATTGGTTGCAATGTATATTTAATTTAATCGTATATTTAATAAAGAAAAATTATATTTAAAAAAAAATAAAAATAGCATACGTTTGACGATAATATAATGTATAGAATTGAATTAAATAATTTTTTTTTTAGTTAATTACATTGTATTTTGTTTTATATTTCAGATAGGCTATAATGAAAGATAAGTTTGCATAATCAAAATGCAAATTGCCGTTGAAATATTGCAAACATAAAAATGAAAGCAAAAAAAAAATCAATAAATTAAATGATGTAAAACATCGAAGAAATTATATAGGGTAATAAAATGCTTTCTTCTTCGGAATGTAGTGAAAAATGTGTTTCGAATTTTTCCAATATTTTTCACTGCCGCGAGATAGAAAGAGGTGATTGTTAATTTTTAAATTTGTTAACGTAATAGAAAAAAAAATGTAAATATGTGCGAATATTTAGTGAATGAACCCTTAAAGCGAATGATTCATTTGTTTAAAAATAAAATGAACAATAAAATTGTACAGTTGATCATTAGGATTAAAATGAGAAAATCGCCTGTTTCATTCTCAAAAAAAGAAAAAACAAATCACAATTTGTCGCATTTTAAAGTCACGAAGAAGAAAGAATTTGCGGCACTTTAGAATAAGTTGAATTATATGAGTAATTTCAAGACCACATGCGATTAAAAAAAATGCATACATACGATTTTTTTTTAAGTTTAATTTGCGTATGATTTATATCATAGAAAAGAACAAAAAAGAAAGGAAACTGGAAAATACGTAAAGGAAATCTTTTTTTTCAGTTTTTCAAAGCTGTATGATATTAGAATTAAGAAAAGAGCGATTTAGCTCCGTTTATATTTTGTCAGCTTGTGTGAGGAATAATAATTTTAAAACATATATTGTAATATGGCGATTAGTAATATATTATTATTATAAATGATTATCCTATGTAAACGGAGAAATAAATCATATTCTCATATTAATGATGAATTTTTAAATTTATTTTCCTTTTTATTTACATTAGAAAAGTAGAAAAGTATCGGGTATTTTTTAAGGATTTCTCACTGATCCTTTGACTATTTTCACGTCATCAATTGGTCGATCATTTTTATCAGTTTCTACGAGTCCAATTCTTTTTACAATTGCCATGCCAGTGTGAATTCGTCCTGGAAATTAAAAAAAAGGATAATTTTATATTTTTATAATAAATTTTTGATTTAATTATTATTATATTCCCTTGAAAGAATTGAACTTACCAAAAATTGAATGTTTTCCA
Organism: Leptopilina heterotoma; assembly: GCF_015476425.1. Classification (NCBI taxonomy): domain Eukaryota; kingdom Metazoa; phylum Arthropoda; class Insecta; order Hymenoptera; family Figitidae; genus Leptopilina; species Leptopilina heterotoma. The sequence goes on along the minus strand of NW_025110949.1, from coordinate 139,368 downwards.
TCCAACCACTGTGTCGGAGCAAGTGTAATAAAAAATTGAGATCCATTTGAATCTGGACCTGAATTTGCCATCGACAAAATTCCAGCACCTGCAAGTAAAACGATTTAGACGTGATTAAAATTGTGTCCGATAAGTTTACTTCTATGTCAAATAATAACTTGAAAATTTGTTATATTTCTAATTAATCATTAAATTACCAGCGTGTTTCAAATCATCATGAATTTCATCATCAAAGCACTCTCCATAAATGGAAACTCCTCCTTTTCCTGTTCCAGTTGGATCCCCTCCTAAAAATTAAGTTATTTTTATTTAAAAACCTGCTAAAAATTTGAATCTTCAATTATATTATACTAAATATTAAAAAACAGAAGAATTTTTCAGATAATCCAAATAATTTATTCTCTATTTTACCTTGAATCATAAAATCTCTAATTATCCTGTGAAATTTCGTGCCATTATAATATCCACGTCTAACAAGTTCTGCGAAATTTCTGCAAGTAATTGGAGCATGTTTCCAATAGAGTTCAATAATTATCTCTCCCATTCTGTAAAGATAAATAATAATATTAATTCATTTAATTATGTTAATAATATTAATTCATTTCATTATTACAATTAAAACAGAACAAAGATTTAGTAAATTGAAGAACAATTGAATTGTTCAATTAATTGAATCAATTGTTATTTAATTGTAATTACATTCAAGTAGCAGATCAAGTTTCAATTTTATTGAATAAACAATGATATATTCTTTGTCTTTTTAATAATTTGTTAAATTTAAAAATATTCATTTTCTTTTCATTTTTCTAACCTCAAAATAATTTGAGATTAAAAAGGCGAATAATGTCAAATGAACTTGTTTGTAAGTAAATTATCGTTCATATATGTATGTATAAATGTTTATTTATTAAGAAAAATGAATAATAAATTATTAATATTGAAATTTGTTTATAGTAATTAAAATTTGTAAACCTACGATGTTTCTAAAGAAACAAATGGTGGTTGCCAATGCTTGTCAGGGATTCCAGAAGCTGTTGTTACTGCCATAATTAATTAAATAAATGATGTATAATTTAATTCTTTATATTCACTAAATAAAAAACTTATTTATATTTATTATTTGTTTATCATTTACGAAACTTGTATACAACTTTTTTTAGGTTAACATATACAAAACATGCGCGTATCGGCTGCGCAATTGTATGCGACTAACTTCAGCTTCTTAGATTCGAGATATCGAAATATTTCACTGCCGCCAGATTTGTCGTTTGTTCAGCGGTGCAGTACAGTGCAGTAATCAGTAAATACGTTATTAATCACCTCCACGTGCTTGCGTTCCAAATGAATTAAAAAAGAAGAAGTGTTTTAAAAAAATATTCTTAGTATTATGTTAAGTAAATATTAAGAAGAGGATTAGTTAATAATGCTGAAGAGACCTTTAAAAAGTAATTTGCAGCATAATTCTCAATCCTGTCAAAAAATAAAAGGAAACAAATGATGATTTACAAAAACCGTCAAATCAAGAATAAAACCACATTCGGCATATTACCGAATACTGATCTCGGTTTATCTACGGAACAGGAAATTGTAAATGATAAAACAGGTACAAATTCTTACTACGTATTATTTTTAACCCCTCGAAAAAACATGAAAAAAGTTACCTATACTTCTTTTCTCGTTTATTAGCTACTCCTTTTTGATGTTTTTGTAGTTATTTTACTATTACGTATATTCTTTATCTTTTAACATTTAAAGATCAATCTATATAATATTTAGCACGTAATGTTGGGAACATTCCAGCAACATTGGTAATGTTAAGGCAGTGTTCTCAATATTGTTGTAATTATAAAAATCATGATTAAAAGTTTTCACTGCAACAAATCTTACAATAATAAGAAGTAAAGATTTTGAAATTAAATTTTTTCTTCAGGTATTGTTTTTTAGTATAGATAATTGTTGAAAATTTTCGAATTATATTCCGGTTTGTTGTTTAATCCAATCTCGGAAATAAAGAACATCAGTGTAAACTCCAGGATATCCTTTCGTTCCACATTCGACACCCCATGAAACTAATCCAAGTTCCACTTTGTCCCTATTAATAAGTGGACCACCAGAATCGCCCTAAAAGTGATTTTAATTTTTTTTAAATATTAGCAACTAATTGTATATGTAGTATTATCAAATATGATGAATTTTTCATACTTGGCACTTATCGCGAACATTTGCTCCATTATTGTATCCATAACAAATTTCACCTTCTTTTAGTTTTAAGTTACCTTCTAAATATTTTTGTCTACATTGATTCAATTCTACTTTTGGTACAGAAACCGCACGCAATTTATCAGAACCCGGTCCACCTGGCTGTCAATTATTTCAAATAATTCTGATTTATTTTTACTTATTTTCAGTAATATATAATAAAAAATTATTAAAATAAAATATATTTTTTTAATTAGATTTAAAATTTTCGCATTTAATACATTTTTTTTATAATTAATTCTTACTTTAATGTGCCCCCATCCTGAAATTATGGCAGAATTTGTTTTCAATGCTAGACCTCGTTGTGGTAATCTAATTGGTTGAATTACGTTATTAAAAGTAAATGGTGGATTTACTTTAATTACAGCTATGTCGCCTCCAATTTTTCGATTATCATTACTTTTAACATAATAAGGATTTCGAGTAACCTTTATCACCTTATGTTGTTTTGCAGTTTTTGCTAAATTTTGTATATCAGTAGTACCAGCAATAACACTTATTTTGTTGTAATCTGTTTCTTCGCTGAAAGAAATTTTTTAGAATAACATAATTTTAGCTTTGCAACGATAAACATTTCGAATATTACAGTCAATGTAATTTTAACTTTCAGGAAACTTTCAGTTCTGTGAGGGATATCAAAAAATATTTTTAAAAATTGATTTGAAAAACTGCAAAAATAAAAAATATATTAAAATTACGAAAAATCTTACTTATCAAAGCAATGAGCGGCCGTAAGTCCCCATTCTCTGCTAATAATTGAAGCACCACAAGCGCTTATCAAATTACTACCTCTTCTTCCAACTTGAAGTCGGAGCTGTAAATAAATATTTTTTCATTTTCATCGTAATATTTTCTTTGCATTTTTTAATTATTTATTTTTATGTTTTTCTTTTATGTTAACGAAGAAAATATTAATCTTACCATATGAGGAAATCTTTCGATTGTAGTTTCACGTCCTCCTATTATTCTATTTTGTGCTAATACTGCTTCATAGTTTACTGGAATTATTCATTAAACAAAAAAGTATTTAATAATTTCATATGTATAAATATATTATAATAAATATAATTCACATATCTTTAAGAATTTTCTAATATTTAATATTTAAGAAATTTTTAAATTAGAAATATTTTTAAATGATAATGAATTCTAAAATTTATGTAAATTAGTTTTTAGCAAATGCTTTTTAATTTTTCTATTATTTCATTTATTATTATACTTATTTATTTAAAGATCAAAATCTTTTTAAAACAAATATGTATATTTTCAAACCAGCATGCTTGTATTGTATGCAACTGATACCTTCTCTATTTATTTAAGTACGAAATAAATATTACTTAATTTAAACAATAAATAATATTTAATAGGAAATGTTCCAAACTTACAAATAAGAAAGAAAATTGATAAAATACAGTACATCTTTTGAAAATAATAATTCATTGTTAATGAAATTCAATTAAATTCTTTGTCCAATAACGTCCAATAATAACTGGCGCCGAAAATGAAAGGAAAATAGTTTTTATAATAAAGTACAGGAACTCATATCGTCAAATAATTGTTATTTACGATATATCTATTTGCAACTTTTTCTATCACTTATGACGTCATAAGCTCTGTATACATATAATTACAATCATATATATACAGTTTATCTTTTTTGATGTACTAAGACGTGTGTATAATAATTGTAAAAAATAAATAAATTTATATTGTATAACTAAATTTCACTTCCTGTATTATTTAAAAAAATAATAATAAACTGTATCATTTATTTACATGTATAATTACACATGTAAATACATAGTTACACGAGGAAAAAAATATTACACTTATAAAAACTTTTCCTAGTGTATACCTACTTACACGTGTAATCACAAGTGATTATTTTTAATAGATTCCTTCTTTTTGTAAACCGTACTCTTTTAAGTCTTAAATTGAATTTATTGTATTCCAACCCTTAATAAGCAAAAATCGATGATATTTGGTGAAACTTCAATGTTTCTTAAGCAACAAGAAAATTTGGATTACCAAGATAATTACGAATCTACAGTCAGATTTTAAAAACCCACCCTCTGGGGTGGGACTAAAATAACGGTTTGTAGAACGTTTCATGTCCGCTACATAACGGCTTAAGAACATAAAACGTTTTTAAGACGTTATGTGGAGGACATTAAACGTTCTAAAAACTTTTTAGGAACGTTTTATATTAAGCCACGTTTTGTAATTGTTCATCAGAATATTAATTTTCACACATTCTACAATTCTGTTTTTCGTCTGATCGAAATAATTATAATTTTCCAAGTATTCTCGTATAGCACATTCATGACTTGCATTTACCAATGAAAATATTACTCATTAACGCTTACAAGTAATACAAGTTCTAAAGAAAATTATAATTAATTTAGCTTTCGATTTTTAAATACTAAGAATAACGTTTATTATTCCAGATTTGTAAATTTTACTTATTAAAAAGAAGAACCACTTAGAAGACTTATAACTTTAACTAAATGAAAAATAAACTTTTTCAGAATTCAAAAATATCGCGAGAAAAGTTAATTTAGCAATATAAATTAATAATTACCGCTCGCAAGATTTACGTGAATATAAAACAATAGTGCTTTAACAGATAACAAAAGGGCTACTCGATTAATGCTTATAAGACAGACACTATAACTTAAATTGAAACTGGTTTCATCTAGACGACAGTGGTTCTTTCTGGATTATAAACACTCGCATTCGTCCTAATGACTAATTTGTGATGATTGAAGTTCATAATAATTCTTAGGACTACCTTTTTGTAATTGAAACTGTGTGTAACAATTATTGATAGGTATTAATTAATTGATCTAGATTAGATTATTACAAATTTTCAAGTGACACTATATAGGAGAATAAAGAATTTCATTCACATGTTAAGTATAAATGACGTAAAAATTTAAAGAGTATGTCAGATTGCTAATATTTTGTGTTACGTCAAACAAACGTTTCATAATAATTATGTACATTTAGATTGATGATGTTGATAAAAATCAAAATACTTTTTAAAATTAATGAATGTTACATTAAACTATTTTCGTACTTTAAAATCGTTGGGAATTTTCTAGTTTCTTAAAAATACGTCTGTAATTTTTGTTATTGTAATTAATTACTTTTTCACTATTAAAACTATAGTCTAATTTCTGATTTATAAATAATTATGATATATTCAATATAGTAGATTAAAATTACTTTCTGACTTGAAATTTTTAAATTTGATATTTTATTCGCATAACAGTTAATCTGCTTACAGCTAATCTGCCTCTATAAAAGAAACCTTTAAATTCTCTATAAAACCTCTAAATTCATAAAGGATTTTCAATTTCGTAGTAAGCCTTTTGAATTTTTATAAATATTACGAAAGAGTTTCTCCAAAAAATTGTGATTTGAAACTTTTTTATTAGGGTAAACCAGACAGTAGTCGCGGCCACTTAAGTTGGATTCTATCAGATCGTGACAAAACTTTGCAATGGCTGCGAGAAATTGAGTTGATGCCTGAAAAGCAATACTGTACCAGACATAAGAAGTTCATGACTCTATGTGATCAAAATTTAGTCTGTGGTGAATTTCAATGTTACGAAAGAGGTAAGTACCATCATTCTAAGTTAGTGGCTGAGAATAGTTGGTTTGAAAATTGCTCAAGGACCTGTTGGGGGTGAAGGAATAGTAGTCGAAATTGATGAATATAAAATTAGGAGGCACAGACATGAACTCTGGAAAGTGGTGTAAGGATCGTGGATCTTGGCATTCATTGTGAAGTTGGTAGCTCTGTAAAGTATCAGATAGAAATCTGCCCTAAAATCAAGAGGGATAAAGAATCCTTTTTATTTTTGATAAAAAAACATGTTTTAGTAGGGACAGAGATTCATACCAACTGCTGGAAGGGCTACTTCGATTAAGAATCTCATGGATATGTGCACCAGACTAACGATTATTCCATAGAATTTGTTAATAGTAAAATAAGTGCAAATAGCAAAAAAAAAACCAAAAAAAGATTAAGAAGCAAAAAAAATTCACTTCTAAGATTTTTCTTCGACCTTCTCGTGGTGAAGTACGTGAGTATAGTTACTAATTTTTGAATATACCAAAACCAACGAAGAGAAAGTATCTCCGCAATTTTTTTTATCTTTTTCAAAAAATATTTAAGGGGTCATCAAAATATCGTATAATGGCATGAAGTGCGGAATTTACCAGTGATGACTCCCGACACATTATTATCAATGACCCAGTATGTCCTTGGACATGGATCCTTGGATAAAAAGATGTTTTCTGGGGAAGCACCTTCCATTAGAGTGTGGGTCACAATGAGGGAATTTACACCGATCATCTTAGAGCAAGGGTACGCCCACTTAAATGTTGTGACTTAGCTTATAAAGTAGGCATAAACTTATAAAAGTAAAAGGAGATGGCAATATAATATGTAATGCAAGCCAAGCCGTGTATTCTTGCATTAAGGGGAGGAGTTTGGTCAAACCGAGGGTTTTTTCCAAAAGTGTTTTTTCTAATATTATAATATATTTTGATTAACTAATATTTTTTTTACATAAAAAGGGAACATGTTGGGAAGGAAATTTAAACAAAACAAAATTAATTTAAATAATATACAAGACATAGTAGTGACAAGTCGAAGGGTCGTTAAAATCGGAGATTAATTTCTGAGATAATTTACATCAAATGCAATAATTTTACTATTAAAAAGAAGAAAGATGTACAGTTTCTTATAGTAATACCTATTTTCCTTCGCTTAATAAATTGAAATAATGCGGTTATAATTCATATTTCGATTGCTGGTCATTGACCCTATCTTCTGTATAACGCGAAAATTGTCAACGGGTGAGTCAGTTTGACTATAATCATTCGATTTAATATGTTTGTAATTTGTAAATTTAAATATTTTTCTTGTATTATGTTAATTTATTGACGCGATGTTTATTTTATTTATTTAAACTGCGTAAAAATTGTTTTTACTAAATATATTCATTTACATTTTTTGAAAATTCTGTAATTGCATTAGATGAGCAGTTTGAAATTGATTGAGCTTTGAATCAAAACTCACATTTAGTTAAGTGTATATTTTAAATTAAATAGAATAAAAGATTTATTAAAAGGTGATAAATTTATATTATTTAAATTATAAGATAATTATCTTTTTTTGTCCGTAAAATTAAGGATTTTTTAAAATAATTAATTAAAATTATAATAAAATATTTAATATTTTTTTATAATTCATTCAATACTAAACGAAATTTTAGAAGAGTTTTTTTGTGACATTTCTTTTACTCTTGTTTGCAGCTTCGTAAATTTTTCTTCAATCATGGTACGCAAGGGGTTACGTTTAGGTAGTACGGCATTATTATTTAAATATTTAAAACACTCTTGTGTCAATTCATTGTTGAAAAAATTTATGGTTAAATATTTTCTTCAAATACATTCAACCGTCATATCATCAAGTTTTTTCTGGATAAATGACTAAATAAGAATGAAAATGAAAAAAAATTTCTTATACAATTAAAAAACGTTAAAACATTTTTTTTTAGTTGCTGATTAGAATTTATCACCGCATCATTTTAATTTAATTCATAATGTTTCAGAATTAATAAAATATAAATAAATAAAATAAATGCTTTTATTGAAAAGCATATTTATTAAAAGTTAAGCATTTTGTTATCTCTTGTATTAATAAGCCTCACTATAAAAAAAGTTTTTTTTAATGCTTTATTATTATACTTTCATATTTTAGCATTAAAAAATTATTTTTTCATTTAAATATATAAATTGTTTTTTTAATTTAATTATAAAGTTTAATTGTTACTTCTGACGTAGTTGGCGACTTATCTGAAAAAGCCTTTACGAAATATTCCTTGTGATACAACTTAAGATGTCTATTTGTCAGTATTTTGAATTAAATGTAAATTATTTACCTTGAAGCAAGTCTTTTTCTAGAATTAGAACTGTCAAAATTTTCTTCCGTCATTGTAAACTATAAATTTTAATCTTCTAATATAAATGAATGAATGATATTTCCTTTTTTAAAATTTTTGGAAACAATCAATATGAAGTGAGAGGATTGAAAATCTCGTATTGATATGCATCACAACGTTGATCATTTATGATTAATTTTTCATAATTTCTATAAGTTATACTTCTTTTAGTTCTGGAATCAAAAATTTTAATCAAACTTTTTCTCTGTCAGTCTTAATGTCCTACTATGGATATGGATATAGTTCTATTAACTATAAGGTTTATGGTAATTATATTCTATATTATATTCTTTAAAATAGCGTTTAATTGTATAAACAATATAATACAATAATAGTAACAGTTTTTCAGTTTTTTTTCAGCTTTTCAATGAAAAACTAAAAAATATAATTTAACAGGGAATTTTTAGGAAAAAGCGGACATTTTTGTCCGTGCGTCACGACATAAAAAATAGTATATATATCTTTGATACATTATGCCGTAAAATTTAAATTGAGCATTTGTTTATATTTCTTAATGCATCATAATTAAAAAAATTTACTTTAATAATATTTAGAAAAAAAGTTAAGATACAGCCTATTTAATCATAGTGACGCACGGACACTTTTTCGTGTAAATGCCCAGTTATATATTATGTATAATATATTATTATAATTTTAAATATCGACTAAATTATTATTTTTATAGAAATTAAGATTTTCAAGAATTTCAAATTCAATAAGATATAAGAATATTATTATAAAACTTGAGAACTATCATTATTTTATATTATAAAAATATTGTTACTGTAATTTCTTCAAAATTATTTTCATTTTAATTCAATTCTTCATTTCTAGAATTTTTAACTAAACTTCTTCTTTAAATCAATTTTTTAAAAATAATTTTTGAAAAAGTTCTTTGAGAATTTTCATATCCTTTTGTTTACAATTTAATTTTACATAATTTCGATTATTCTGACATTCTTCAATTAAATATATAATTATAGAAAATAAAAACTTCAAGAATATTAAAATAAAAATTTAATTACTTTTTAAAAAAAAATAATTCTATATACAGAATTGTTACCCAGGTGCGAATTTAGGTTGGCCGCCAGAGTTTGAAGGTTGGCCCAAGGTTGGCCTAACTTTGGCAAGCAAAGTTTTGGTTGCCAGAGTTTGCCCAACTTTGGCAAGTACTTGTGCCCACAGTTGACCCAACTTTGCAAGCCAACCATTAAATGCAGAGTTTAACCAACCGTCGGGCCAACTTTGGCGACAAAGGTTGGCACAACTTATCCAAACGTAGTTTAAAAGACTTTCAGTTTCGGTTGGCCGAACTCTGGGCCACGGTTGGCCCGACGGTTGGCAAAACTATGTGAAACGCAGTTTAATTGATTTAAACTTACTTGGTTGGCCGAACTCTGGGCCACGGTTGGCCCGACGGTGGGCAAAACTTTGTGAAACGCAGTTTAATTGACTTGATTTTTCTTGGTTGGCCGAACTCTGGGCAACGGTTGGCCCGACGGTGGGCAAAACTCTAGAAACGCAGTTTAAATGACTTGATTTTTCTTGGTTGGCCGAACTCTGGGCCACGGTTGGCCCAACGGTTGGCAAAACTTTGTCAAATGCGGTTTAAATGACTTAAACTTTCTTGGTTGGCCGAACTCTGGGCCACGGTTGGCCCGACTGTTGCAGCTTAAATATACATTTTGCGTTATGCACTCCCATGTGAGCGTAGCGTAGTGGCCAGTGTTTAAGTCTTCGGTGCGTTAGGTTAGGGGTTCGATCCCAGCGAGCGATAGATATTTTCGAAAATGTATGTATGAGATTGTGTTTAATAATAATAGGTAAAGGTTATATCTGATGTTCCCGCTAATAATAACCTGTTAATTGTTTAAATAATGTAGTTTTTTAATAATTTTTTACCTTTGGCTGTTGAAGTTGGCCAAACTTTGAAAATTGTGGTTGGCCCAACTTACGCATCTAAAGTTGTGCCAACTTTGGCGTCAGTCTTTGGACCAACCATTGAAATGTATAGTTGGCACAACATATGCATTGTAAGTTGGGCCAACTTCCTTATGAGTTGTCGGGCCAACCATCGTCGCCATTAGACGGTCGCCGTTATCATCTGTATGGTTGGCCCAACCTCTGGCACGAGAAGTTGGACCGACTTTGTAAAAGTTGGCCCAACTATGGGCCGACCAAAAAATCGCACCTGGGTAATTGAAAGTAAGAAAAATTCAAATTTTCAAAGATTTTATTTGAAACCTTTTCAAAATTCAATTATTTCTTAAAATTTACGCTATATTGCTTTCAATATTCAATAATAATCTAAAATTTTAATTGAAATTCATGTTTAAATCAATATTTACTGGCAAAATCCACGAGAATTCAATTATTTAAATACAAAAATAAATATTTTTATTAATAATTAAATGTTTCTTAAAATTGAATTTTCATAAAGAATTTTATAAACAAATTTTTAAATAATTGAATTCTCTTGACAAATTTTAATAAATTTTTTAAGAATAAGTTCATTTTTCGGAAATTTGATTAAAATTTGATTAAAAATAATTACTCCAAAGAATTTTATAAGAGTTTTTGAAAATAATTGAAATTTTGCAAATAATTTTATTAAAATTTTTGAAAATAATTGAAATTTTGCCAAGAATTTTATTAAAATTTTTGAAAACAATTGAATTTCGGAGAAAAATTTATAAAGAATATTGAAATTTTGACGAGAATTTTTGTAAATTGTAGAACACAATTAAATTTCTGCGAGGAATTATATTATAATATTTTTGAAAATAATTGAATTCTTGAGACGAATTTTATTAAAATATCTTTTTAAATAATTGAATTCTTTTATGAAATTTTATTGAAATAGTAGACATTAAAAATAATAAATTTAATTTTGACAAATTTTTGAAATTATTAAAATTTTTACGAAGAATTTTATTAAAATTTTGTTTAAATAATTGAATTCTTTTGGAAAAATTTATTAAATTAGTAGATTCATTAAAAATCATTGAATTGAGGAAAGTTTTTGAAAAATAATATTGAATTTCTAAAAAGAATTTTACTACTTTTGAAAATAATTGAATTTCTGCAATTGAATATTTGTAATTTTGCTTTAAAATTTGCTGTAAAAAAAAGTGGCCCCAAGGTGGCCACAATTCAAAAATTCACTAAAAAATTTAAAAAATAGTTGCAAAAATCAATTTAAGATAATTTTATTTGAAATGTATTTTGGCTTATAATTACAGAATCAATAGTTGCAAACTCTGTTTTTTGCTTATAAGAAGCCATTCTAAAATATTGTTAATTATTTATCCTATTTCATACATTAAACACTAAATTATTTTATTATTCATCATAAAATTTTACAAATCGATAAAATTTACATTTTCTATAATATATTTTGATAAATATTACATCGTAAAAAAATTCAAAAGTGATTTTACATAAAAACGCATTGTGGCCACTTTTAGGGCCAGGACGACATTTTTTGAAAGTTATAAAAAAATTGTATAACACATAATTTTATAGACATTCATTTATTAGTTAAATTCAAGAAAGTCAGTCTTTTTGTTACATTACAGAGAATTTGTTTAAATAAATAAAAAATTGTTATTAAAGAAAATTCAGACGTTATGGAGATAGTGCAACAGATTTTAATTTAGCGACTAAAAATGCTTTAGGAATGCATAGTCCGGTTCACTGAGCCGAAGAAAAAAAAATTGTGGTCCTGTGTTTATCTAATATCGTAAGTCATATGCCAGTACCCCAATAGTCACTTTCTTGATCTTTTGCTCACATGAACATTAATTAGTAAAGCGTAATTTTAACAATGATTCATCACTATCATTTAATACAGGATAATAAAAGCGTACTTTTCGTCGTTTTCACGAAAAGTCATAAGTGTTATATTGGTAAGAAGATGACTTACTTCCCACTGAAACGATTTGTCATTAATTTAGATAATTAACCTTTCTACTCGTATAAGTTTTAGTGTCATAATACGCAAAACTGTATGAGAAACCTTTATATACACATCTTTGAAGCATATGCACTTTTAATTATTTTTTAGCCGATACCTAAAATTTATTTTTTAAGATGTTTCAAAGAATCTATAGAAAGTAAACGCTTTTTAATACTTAATAAAGAAACTTTGTTATGCTCTTAATAAACACTATACACTCAAGTTAGTGGAATCTCTTAACTTTGAGTAATAAAAAAATTATTGTCCACTGAACCATATATAATTTGTCGCGTTCTCACAACCATATTGAAGTGTTAATGTTGACAGGAGAGGACGTCTACCAAAGTGACATAGTGGAAGGGGTACACATCGTATAAAGGCGTACATGACAATTAAAATGATCAGTCTTAAAATTCTTCTTAATCTATCGAGCATTCCGAGTTCATTTTTGATATATGTGTGTTGGATCACATCGGCAACTGAAATTTTTAAGTCATTACAAATTTTTTTTTTTTTGCTTTAGTGCGTTTTATAATTCAGGAAATTGGTCGTTATTAAGTTTGTTTTTAACGGCGCGAAAAATACATTTTAAAGTAATAAAAACGAAAATTTTCAAAAAAGAAATTTTATCAGATTGCATTTATGCGTTACGTCAGGAAAACCATAAAAATTATTCAATTACAATTTCGTACCTTTTTATTAACTTTAAATCACCACGTGAATTCGGTTGAGTTATTCAATTGTCCTTTCATTAAAAAGTGTATTCGGATAAATTATCAATAATATTAAGAGACAATATTTAAGGTAAGTTGAAAAATAATTTTCTTTTTTTTATGCTTGCTTTTATTGAATTTTTAAAAAAAAATTTTAATTGACAAATGTTATTTTTAAAAACAATACTTAAAAATAAAAGTGGTACTTGCTTTTTAATTTTTTTAAAAACATTTAAAAAAAATTTTTTTTTTTTGGTAAAAGTTTTATATTTGTTAACAATTTTTATAAAAACCAAATTACTTTTTTCTCATAAGATTATTTTATTATCACTATATATAATTAACTGCAATGAAAATATTTTCTTTTCTTTTTAAATAAGATTTTTTCATAAATATTTTATAGTTATCATCGTTATCATATATAGTATATTAGTGATGCATTTGAGAAACTCCTTTCATTAAAGAAAAAAGACAGAACTTGGGTATTCATTTGTTTTCCATGTATTTTTGAAGAGATTCTCGTTTTTTTCCCGAGTGATTTATTGCTCGAATGCAACACTACCTTGAGAAATAAAAAATTGTAAATATTACATTTTTATACTTATCTCTAGTTCCATAAGAGCTAAAGAAATAAATTTCTTTAAATATCAGATCTTATAGGGAGATAAAAAATTAGTAGCGTTTGAACCTCATTCATCAAGTTTAACAATTTTTGCTTTTTAAAATTTTTCAAAAAACCCTTTTGTAAATATTTTTAAAATAATGTTAAGAGACGTATATATTTTTTTTCTTTAATTTTCTAGCATCTTTCAAGACAAAACTTTTGACTCCATTATTGGACATTTTTCGAAAAGTTCCTTTTCGTAATTATTCGGCATTAAATTACCATTTAATTTAATTTAATTAAAATTTTTTTTTTAAAGCTTTTCGATATTGAAATGTAATAATGTACAGCAATAATGCAATTTTTTTTATGAAAAAGTAAAGTGTTCATAAAATAAACACAAAAATGTCAGTTTTCAGGGGGTAAAAATGTAAAATCTTAGAGGTTTTTTGTCTAGTGTTTTAGATAAAGAACCTAATTTTTATAAAATTGGTTATTTACATCATAAATATTATATCAATATATTTTTATTTAATTTTTGTAAAAACTGAATTCTACCTAATTATTGCTTATTTTTTCAAGGAAAATAAAATGCAAGTGTGCATAAATTATGTAAAAGTTTCATGTAACAAATGTTAATATAAATTTATTGTTATTTTTCGATCCCAAAGATTGATAGAATGATAATGAATGATATAATGTTCACATGAAAATTTATTCTTATTATTGTACTCTTTTCTTTCAATATAATTTTATAAAAGCAGAGAGTGTCATTCACTGGAGCATACATTTTAATTGCTTCAAATTGTCTGAAATGTGATGACAATCATTTCGAGTTTGAGCAATACCCATGAAGCTTGTAAAATCTTATTATCTTCCTGACGCAAATTACATTCTCTATTATTTTGTTGTGAATGAAAGAAATTATAGTTGATAACTATTTAATCTGACATACGCTTATATATATATCATGTTATACAACCATAAAATTCATTTTAAATTATAGTCTTATATAAAAATTATATTGAAATAATATTGTTCCCAAATAAATATAATCTGAAAAAGTAGTATTATTTGAAAATAGTTAAAAAATTTTATTTTTCTCAATGTAGTTCTAAATTAGTTCTAAATTAGTGAGAAATAATGTATCACATTAAGTAACAGAGAAAGATTTATTAATGTTAGTATTTATTATTGTCTTTTGGAAAGAAAATGATCTTTTTATTTATTATTTATTAATTCCAGTAAGTAAATTTACACTTTTGAAATTTTAGAATTTAGTAATCTAGTTTCATCCGCTTTAGGCTGGTAATTATATTGCAATGAAAACTAGTTTTCGATATTCTTCAGTGTATATGTATATATGTAAATTAGCATATGAAGGCATATAAAAGATTACCTGATATAGGAAAAAGAATATTAATTTATTCATTTAGATTAGTCACTTGATGTCTGGGGAATCACTTTTCCCAAAGTTGTTATAATTTTCGGTTCTTTAATTCGTTCGGAAAATGACATTTATATGAAGTGTTTATACATTTATATGAAGCAATGAAGACGAATTGTATGTCCACTCTTTTTGATGAACAGAACACATTTTCTCCTATATGACTCATATATCAAACATTGATCTTTATTGGACATTTTTCATAATGTACATTATATCAACAATAACTAACAATAATGCATAATAATTGACGCAAACGTTCATTTATCAGAGTCTTTAAATGTAGTTGAAACTTTCAATCACCTTCTATTCGATCAGGGTTATTATAGGTGTCAAGTGCAAGGATCAAATAGTTTATTGATAAACAAGGCCATAATTTTCAATTTTTCATACGAAAGCTCGTACATGAAACACACAAAAATTACATAATTAAGTCAAATTAAATAGAAGATCATTAAAGTTTTTTGTAATTCCATATTTAATGAATAGAAATATTAAAAAAAATCACATAATTGCGTAGTTTTTATATCGATTATCTTATCAGCATTACCTTCATTTTTTCAAGGTTGATAAATTTTTCAAATTTATTTCCTTAATTTCTAATTTTCTATCAGCGCCGGAATCAGATCAGAAATCCCAATGTATTTAAAACTTTTCAATTAACCGAATTTTTATTTTCCCTTTCTGTCTATAATTTTTTGCATCCAACTTATGACAAAAAGAATCCGATACAGATTATAACAGCGTGGAAATCATACTGATTATCACAATACTATTTAAAAAATCCAAATTATTGAGAAAGTGTAATTTCATACCCTTCTACTTAACTCAGTAGAATTATGTCTCAAAGAACTAAAACTGTTTATGTTAAGAGATAAAATTTATTCAAGTCTGGTCAGAAACTGAAACTTCTTTATTAATCATGTATATCAGAGTACATTACTCCAAACCCAATATAAATATAAGTATTTTAAGTATTTCAAATTATAATACACTTTTGAAAAATTAAAATTAACAAAAATTCATCACTCAAATCACGTTCATACAATGTGATTCAAATTTCTACTATTCAAATCTCTACTAAATTAGTGAAAATAAAATGATTGACTATAGTGTATATGCACTATATGTACTTAGAAATAGTGCTGTACGCTTATCACTGATACAAATTAAGAGAGCACGTGATCAGAAAGTTAATTGCTATATGTATATATGTTTTTATGGCTTATAGTTAGAAAAGAGAAGAACAACACAATCTAGTTAAATTAATGGTTATTCATTCAATTACCCTCTTAATTTGAATCAATGATATCACTTATTCAAATCAGTGCATATAAACTAGTAAATTAATGTACATGCAGGAGTAAATTTTACTAGGTGTTTAGTTGTAATTGTAACCCACACAGCACCGAAACTTTCCTAAAAATTTATTAAAGATTCACTTGCAAACTTCGAAGCATTTACTTGCAAAGTTTAGTAAAAATTGTTAAAAGATTTAAATGTCCCACGTCAATAAATGTTTATCGTCAAATTTACCTGAAAATTTAAAAAAAAATTCGCCCACTGTATATTATGCGAAAATTTAATTTAAATTTTCAGGAAAGTTTTAAAGCTACATTTTCACTTATACGAGAAAAGTCGAAAATTTAATTTAAATGTTCAGGAAAGTTTTAAGCTAAATTTTTAGGAAAATTTGACAATAAAAATTTATTGAAGTGGGACATGAATTAATGCTTTTCGTATTGATGCATAATAAAAATATTAATAATAATTGAAACTTACAAAAATTAAAATTAAATTTTGTTTTCTATAATTTGACATAAACATGTTGGGTAATAGGAACTCGCAGAATCAAAAATGATTACTAGCAATTAGATTGTATTGGGCTATGCATGAGAAGGCCAAATCATCAATTCAGATGTAAGTCTGTAATTTACAAAAAAAAATGTCAATGAACTCATAATTTCTCCATCTGAAATTTACTAAATGAAACAACCAATAGTGTTTAAATCTGCAATTTTACTAACAAGTAGTAAAATTTCGTTAAATGTTAGTAATTTTCATGCAAATTTCTCAATTTTTCTCCGATTGACTTGAAATATTTTATACAATATTCTTGATTTATTAATTCTTTTAAAAAATTAAAGAAAAACATTTATAGGTGTCATAAAATTTATTAGAAAATTATTAGCAAAAAACGGTTTTTTCAAATTTTTTAAAAACTTGTTACTCAGGAGTTTTTGGGGTCGCTAATTAAGAATCTGAAGTCATTTTTAAAACATTCAAAATGGAGGATCCAATATGTCAGACAAAATTCAAATTTGATCATATTCGCTTAAAACTTATTACTCGGGGGTTTTTGGGGGTTGCTTATTACGAATCTGATGTCACTTTTAAGAAAATCTACAAGCATGTTAATCTATAATGAAATAATTTATTATGAAATAATATAAAATAATATATTATATTGATAAATTTTAGATCCAACGTAAATAATTTATTATTTTTATGAGTTTTAGACGAATTGCATCAAATTTGAAATTTTTTTCAGCTATATTGGATCTGCCATTTTTAATTCATAAAAAATGACTTCAGATTCTTAATTAGCGACCCCAAAAACCCACGAGTAACAATTTTTAAGGGAATTGCATCATATTTTAATTTTGTCCGCCATATTGGATCCGCCATTTTGAATATTTTAAAAATGACTTTAAATTCGTAATCAGAGACCCCAAAAAGCCCCCGAGTAACAAGTTTTAAGCGAAACTGATCAAATTTGAAAATTTTGAAACATTCTCTTCGTTTTGTTTGTTAGAATCTATTTATTACGCTATTTTGTCTTAAAAAAAATTTTTTGTTTTTAAAATTTCAATAATTTCGTAATTTTTCATCGAACAAGGTTCGAAAATAATCCAGTCGAAGCGTTCTTTTAATGCTCTAAAGGTTGATTTTGAGAATTTGAAAATTACATCTACATTTTTAAATAAAAGTTCGAAAATATAGTCTTATTTTTCAAAATTGCAGATTTTTAAAAGTTTAACTCTTTCTTTAAAGTGCCATTTTTAAACTCAATAAGTTACAATTGCAGAATAGAAAAAATGAAAAAATTCGTTAATTAAAATTTTAATACTTAAATCTATAATAAAAGCTTCCTTCAAAACTACTTCATTAGACGTGTTTGCTAATTTAATTTAATCTTACTAAAATCAAATTGTTTATTGTATTTGTTTATAAACATTACTGAATTTAAATAAATTAATTCCAGAATTTCAAAGATGAGATTGCGGCTCTTTATATTGTTTCTGGCGCTTTCTGCCTCGTCAGCGGAGCAACGAGTGAAAAAAATGGAAGATGAAGAATGCCTCAAGGAACATCCTAGTTTATTAAATTATTTTTCATGGGAAGATTATGCTGTATTGTCTGCGATGTTAATCATATCATGCCTAATTGGTACATTTTATGGATTTTTCTCAAAGAAACAAGAAACCAGTGATGACTTTTTATTAGGAGGTTCCAGTATGGGAACTTTTCCAATGGCGATGTCATTGGCTGCAAGTTTTATTACTGCCATTGAATTGCTCGGCAATCCTGCCGAAATGTATACACACGTAAATAATTTTTTTCATATGCGAACCAACTTAAATAAAAACTTTTGATGAATGATATTGACAATATACCAAAAGATGCCTTTTTTACTGAAATTCTAAAAAAGCAATTTTGAAAAATGTTTTCAGAAAGAAAACTACTTAGCAAAAAGTTAATAAATCTTCTGTTTCGGTTTCAAATCGTTAATGTCATTCAAAAGAGTTTTTCAAAGCTTTATTTGAAATTAATAATAAATTTATTTACAGGGCACTCAGTTTTGGATGACGTGTCTAGCATTCATTCTGGTTGTTCCCATAACATCTCAGTTATATTTGCCAGTTTACATGAAACTCAGATTGACTTCAAGTTACGAATATTTAAATTTACGCTTTAATCGACACTGCAGACTTTTAGCGAGTATTCTTTATATGTTCCAAATGATTTTGTATACTTCAGTGGCTGTCTACGCACCAGCGCTAGCATTGAGTCATGGTAAGTTAAATATTAAAACACAAAAAGAAATTTTTTCAATGCTATGCTTTTAATAAAACATTTTTCAAAATGTAAATCGATATTTACTTTCTTCCAGACAATTTTTTTTGTATTAAAATTCATTATTTAATAACAAATTTTTTCCTTTTGAAAATGTACTTTTAAATGTACTTTTTAATTTACTTTTTAATTTACTTTTAAATTTACTTTTAAATTTACTTATAAATATAAAAACTGTTTTGATATACAAATTAGTTTATAAACATGTTGGTTTGTCTGCTTCTTCTTGACTTTTTTATTTTTTCATATTTAACAGGCATTTCTTTTTAATGCACTCCTTAAGCTACTAGTTGAAACCAGATGAATCTGGATAAAAGGATATGATGAATGGAGGAGGGGTTATTGATAAAATGATGAGAATTATTGATTATTTCTCTTCTCCTTAACAATTTTTAAAAAATAAAAAGAAACGGCATAATATTAATTTAAAATGACGTTGATTGCGGTCCAAAGTATTAATCAATAGACATTAAATAAAAAGTATTACGCAATAGTTTATTAATTACTAGGTGGTAAATAATTGAATGAATGAGGAAACAAAATAATAAATTAAATACTCTACGTGAATATAAGATAACTCAATTGCGAATTTTCCTTTCAAGAAAACTTAAAATTTATGTCTTATGTTTGAAATAATAGAATTAATTACTGATTTATCCGTTTCAAATCTAATCCAAAGTTTTATATCAATAAAACCACAAACGTAACAAAATTTTATTAGTCATCATACATATTCTCATGTTTCTTAAAAAAACATGTCTATTTTTTAAAAATTTTAAAGTTTAACCTATCATTTAGACAAACAACTTTAAGTATACAGAATTTAAAATAACTTTACTTGAAAATATGATTATATTATACTGAACTAAAATCAAGATATCTTAGATTTTTGATTTCTTGTTTAACTCTATTTTTAATATTTTATTTACAGTTTTTATTAATTTAATTTGTATATCAACATCATCCACTAACTTTAGTACATTTTTTAAAAGTACATTCTTTTTTTATTACTTTATAGAGCAAAGTTATTAATTTAACTTCATTGTTAAAATAGATTAGGAGTTTTAATTATATAGCTTTCAGTTATTTGTTTTCAATATCGCTTTCGTACTATATATGATTCTATTAACTCAAAATTTAAAGAAGACGATTAAACTTCTGAATTAAAATATATACTACATTAAAATTAATATAGAATTTAATAAAATTTGAAGTTCTCACAAATTAATATTATAAATACTTATTTATTTTGTTTCAGTTACAGCTTTAAATACTTATATTGCTGTTACTCTAGTCTATGTAGTGTGCATTTTTTACGCATCCCAGGTAGGTTTAAATTAATTTTACAAAATTATTGTCCTTAGACTTAGTTACAATAATTAAACCTTTTAAAATAATATCTGTAACAAATGTTATAATTCAAAGCTATTTATATAAAGTCACAAAACACGTTAGGTCAGCAACCGTTTGAAAATTTTTTCACCTTTATTTAAACTTTATACTTATTGACAATATTTGGCACATTTCATCTACACTATTAGCACTACGTCACTACATCAAAATTTTAATAAATTTGGTGGAAAAGGTCCAATTGAGTGCTCACTTGGCGTGTTTTGACTCCTAATCATCATGATAAGTTAAATTTTAAATTATTAAGTAAAAATTTTTTTTTTATAGGGTGGTATGAAAGCTGTTATAATGACAGACACTTTTCAAGCTGCAGTTCTTATGGGTTCCTTATTTCTAATTGCTGGCTTAGGTGTATCCTGGGCTGGAGGATTTTCTTTAGTGTGGAATGATAATCTTCAGTCTGGAAGAATTGAGATTTTTAACCTTGACCCATCACCCACTGTCAGACACAGTTTTTGGAGTGTTGTAGTGGGTGGAACTTTTTATTGGGCTACTATGTTTTGCAGTAATCAAGCCTCTATTCAGAAGTACCTCAGTGTCGAAAGTATTAGTCAAGTTAGGAAGTATGTGCAGTTTTGAAAATTTGTTTTACTTAAAATTTTATTTAAAATTTGTTTTTCTAATTATCTTAATCATTTTTTAGATCAAAAGTCTACTGATTTGAAATTTTAATGAAAATTTTATTTTAGAGCGTTATGGGTGTCCTCATTGGGATTAATATTAATTTACACAATAAATTTTCTGACTGGAATGGTTTTGTACTCCGTTTACAAAAATTGTGATCCATTACAAGCGGGACAAATCACAGGCCAGGATCAGTTACTTCCGTTATACGTAATGAATTTCATGGGAAATTTGAAAGGAGTACCTGGCTTTTTTGTTGCTGGTATATTTGCCGCTTCACTGGGGTTAGTATTTCTAATTTATGTTTGATACTTATTAAAAACTGAAAGATTTGGTAGTTTCATAGAAAATAAAAGAATATTTTCCTTTCTTACAGAACTGTAGCTAGTGCCCTTAATTCACTTTCTGCCATTACATTTGAAGATATTTTTCAAGGATTATTCAATATCACATTACCAGCTAGTAAGGGGGCACTTTATGCTAAATGGATTAGTATATTCTTCGGAGCTTTAAGCTTCGCTTTAGTATTTGTAGTGGAACGACTCGGTGGTGTACTTGAGGTAATTATTTTTATGAATATATTATTAATATTTAATTTTGATAAACTTTATAGTTTATACTGCTACATCTAATGAAAATAACAATCAATACCAAATGAGTTGTAAAGTGAATAGCATAACTTAATTTCTTTTACTTAGGTTGCTTTATCGTTCAACGGGATGGTTGGCGGTGTAACTCTTGGACTATTTTCTCTGGGGATGTTTGTTCCTTGGGCCAATGCAAAAGGAGCTATGGTCGGAGCAATTACAGGTATAGCTTTAGTAGGATGGATTGGATTGGGAGCACAGATTGCTACAATAAAAGGAGAAATTCATTTGGAAGGAAAACCAATATCAATTGATGAATGTCCTTGTGGCAATGAAACCATGTCGAATTTGATGCATTCTGTGGATTCTTCATCAGAAGTTTGGTCCATATACAGAGTAAGATTAAATTATTTATTTCATTTCTGGGTATAAAGAGAACCAGACATTTTTATTTTATTAGTCACTACTGATATAGCAATTATTTATGTTAAATCATTCTTTTTAGATAAGTTACCTATGGTACAGTGCAATCGGTTGTCTAGTGACAGTTTTTGTAGGAATTCTTGTAAGTTACGTAACTGGTTTTCAAGATCCAGCTGAATTAAATTACGACCTACTTAGTCCTCCAGTAAGGCACATTTTGGGACCTCCTACAAAGCCAAGAAAAGTCAGCCAAATTCAAGGAATTACAAATTTAGCCCTGGAAATGAATGACGAGAAAATACAGATAGAGAATGAAAAGAAAACTAGATTGTGATAAAATTTAAATCACTTGATTCAGACTCATGCTGAGATATGAGAAATTCATGTCTGAAAATTTTCACGTTCAATTATCAGTATTTTATATTAGAATCTTAAAGTACATTTTCTTACATCGAAACATAAAAAAGAAAGTAATTTATAAATGAATTATTTTCTTTGACAATTTATTGAAAGGATATTTTTTACTCCACAGACACGAACATTGCATTTTAAATAGCTGCTAACAGGGAGTGATCTTTGTTTTACAAGTGTTCTGTTTGCCTTAGGTCGAATATTTAAATTTAATCTGGTTTCGAAAGATCCTAATGAAAGTGTCCTTAGTAGATTTTTTCTTCAAAATTCCACAATTTTAATTTGATGAAATTTCTGTAAAAAACTATTATTAGTTTCGAGTAAATCTACATGAGGTATCTTATGGACTTGACTCTGACACGAAGCTTTTGACTTGCTTTACCTCATGATGAAAATGTCGATGTACTTTTTACAAGATTCTTTTAAGAATATTTAATTTATTCTCTCTTAAAGTTGTCTTAAGAGTTTTAGAAGGTCTTTGAAATTTTTTCATTATAAGATCTCTAATTATTGCCTAACAGAAACAGTATTGATAGACTTCAAGAGGAGTTTTACAGACACTTTTATCATTGGTATTGGCTTAGCAATTTTTCGTCATTTGAACTACTTACTACCATTTCTGTTGGACGAAAATCAGAGTTTTTAAATAACCAAAAAATTTCAGAGACATTTGAACACTCTTGAGTGTTCCTAAATTATATAAAACTTGCGTTATTGTACAGTAAAAATTACTGTTTGTAGACGTGTCGTCAGTATTTATTATTTATAATATTAAAAAAAATAACTTGCTTCTGTGAATTACCTACCCTTTATAGTATTTTGACGCTAAAATGAAGGAAGAATTCAAAATACTTTAAATCATAATAATCATAGAAAAGTTCCTTCTTTTTTCATACATAAGTAATCTTTGTAACACATTCTCTATCATTGTAGAATAATATCTACACGATATTACGTACCAGTATATGATATTTTACATTTCTACACAAATACTTAATTAAATTAAATAGTACACAGAAATAAAGCATTTTAGGCGAAAGCAATATACTGAGCTGTAAATATTACATATACTCACATTAGACGGAGAATTTCTTAAAACTTGAAATTAATTTGCTAATTTCAACTTTTTTTTACCAATAAAACCCATTTTTGGATTTTACTAAATTTGTAATTTGAACTATAAAAATTGTTGGCGAATTAAATAAAATATAGAATCGGATAAGTTGTGCCACAAAAAATCCACTTTTTTTTGTTTCATCGGTATTTACCTCATTAAAACTTCATCTTGCAAGATAATTTGAAGTTTAAATTCTCAGTGCAATGTGGGACAACAAATGAATAAGTTACTAAATGAAAATTGTTATGTATATAAGATTTATTGAAATAAGAATCATGTATAAACATAATTAAACGATTTATGCAAGAAGACAAGAGACAGAAGAGGCAATTGGAGAGCACATAATCAAAAAGATAGCATGTTTAACGAAATACATTTTAATTCTGACTCACCGCTAAACTACAAAAAAAATGATATAAGGCTTCTGTCTCTTTTTTCTCTCGTATACGGAAAAACGGTCGTCTGCTCACTAATAAATTAATTTTTGAATCTGACATTAATAATCACCTGAAGATAAAAAAATTTCTTTTCTAAACATTGTTTAAGAAAATTTATACAGCAATATTGTCTTTATAAATATTTAAACAGTCAAAACTACTTTAACCCAAATATCACAATATTTGAACTTATTGTTGGGCTCAAATGTGCTACTTGGGAAGCTTTTAATTTTTATATATTTCAACTTGAATTTAAGGGCTAAAAATTATAAAAACAAAAATACATTTTTGAAAATATTACTGTACGTCTTCAGACAAATATTAGTGGATTGACCGAACAAAGTATTAATAAGTTTTCATTCCTAATTATATTAAGCATTGTTAAAATTTGTATATAGTTTTTAATATAAAGCCATTTGGATATCTATTTTATTAAAATATGTTCCTATTTGTTGTGCATATAGAAGTATATCTTTTATGTAAACATTGTACAACTGATAGCACTGAGTACTTATTATGAGTTTTGTAAGTAGTACTTTATTGTAATAAAACATGCAGAAATATGTTATTATTTAATTATATTAATTTAATTTAACCATTTACCTTATCGTTGCTAATAATAAAGTTAGGAACAGGACATCATCAATGCAGGTCAAAATGTCTTAAACATTCGACTAATTTTGAATGGTATTCTACGGTTAACATCCATAAAGATTCCCGAAACGTTACGAGCCTTAAAGGAAATTAAAACAATTATTCGTCATTGGTGTTGAATTACGAGATTAACAGAGTGATCAAGGCAGAGTAGAAATTTTGAATAAGGGCTCTTTTCTGTTAATCTACTTTGAAAAGAATTGTGTTCACCTGTAATAACTGTCGCGTGATCGGTAGCTAGACCAACCATATTTCTCAAAGGTATGTATTTTTTTCTAAAGCTTTCAACAGCTCTAATATCTAACTAAAATTGGTAACCACTTTTCATGACTTATGTCACTGGCCTCATCTACACAAATCGAAAAAGGAGTTTCAATTTTCCTCAACGGTTGACAGATTATCATTCGCGATGGCAGTCATTTTCGTCCAGTCCAATATAATAGCTTTCAACACTATCGGATCTATAACC
This sequence comes from Leptopilina heterotoma, assembly GCF_015476425.1. Lineage (NCBI taxonomy): Eukaryota > Metazoa > Arthropoda > Insecta > Hymenoptera > Figitidae > Leptopilina > Leptopilina heterotoma. Next base: position 114,101 of record NW_025110949.1, on the reverse strand, counting down.
TGAAAAAGTTGAATTAATTCTGAATGTGCCCTGAAAGGAATATTATGTTCTATAAACAAAGCTGTTAATCTAATTTCCGCTTCTTTAACTTTTTCATGAATATTTAACGATTTAAAAAAATTTGAATTTGAAGAAATTTTTAGATTAAATTTTTTCATTTTCTATTAAATCTACCTTATTACCAGTTACTGCAACTTTCTGATCATTTTCAGAATGGGTAATGAGAGGTAGTGTATGCGGTAACTCTCTTAAACAATCATAAACAATATTCATCTACATTTTCATTATACCATCATGAGATGCATTAGATACTTTTTTCTTAGTAACTTCAATTCCAGAATCATCCATATCTTCATGACATGATATCATTTTAGTAAAAATCACTTTCTTCAATTGTCAATTTCTAAAATTTTTAAAATTAATAAACAAAGTTGGTGACTACTTTGTTCGAAATTTTTTATTTTTTAAGAAAAATTAAACAATAATTAAAATTTTTTGGGCTCATTGTATTTTTATGAAAATTTACTTTTAAAAATACAACAGTAACCTGAGTAATAACAATTTCTAATTGACAATGTCTTAAATTATTATTTTCGTTGAAACATCTTTAATTACATTTAAGAAAAGGTGTTGCCTATTGACAGGCGTTCAAATGAAAAGTATTCTTTACATTTTCAAACAGTAAAGGGGTCATTCATATACCACGTGAATAAATTTTTTTTCGATTTCTTCCCCCTCCCTTCCCCATCGTAGACTGTTGACAATCCACCCTCCCCATAAACTTCATCATGGACATTTTTTTAATGAGAAATAAATATATTTTGTAAACTATAAAAACTTATAACTATAAAGAAGGTGTCTTATTTTATGATGGTAAATAAATTGATATTTAATAAAAAAAAGATGTTTACCATATATCAAAATATCTTAGTTTTATACTACAGGTCTCGAATCGACTTTAAGGCACAAAAAAAGTATCTTTAGTCAGAATTAAATTACACCGATTCTTACAAATGTAACAAAAATCACTCTAGGTATAACACCAGAAATGATTTGAAGAACTCAAAAAATGGCAACACTTAAAAAAGAGTGGAAAACCTGAAGAAATTTCAATTAAACTTACTGTTGTGATGATGCTTATAACCTTTTTTTCTTCGCGACGCGACGCAGAACGATATGTAAACGAAACCGCCCGGCTTCTTATTTTTACGAAAATCACACGTTTTACGAAAAATAACACTCGCCACAATAAAGACAAATCTAGAAAATTAAAGTTCAGAAAATACTAAACAACAATTGGCTTTACAAATACGTGATAAATCACTCAAACTAAATTCTAAGTGGTCGAGTACACATTCCGCCTTTCCTTTCGAAATCCCATTATGAAATGAAATCAAATGACAGCGGTGATGCGGTAAACGGACGAAATATATATGGGTAATTCCACGTAACATTTTTCTACGACATTTTAAAATCAGTGAAACATATTTTTTTCTTGTTCTTTACAGAAAAATATTAATTACGTATTTTTTTATAATTTTAAAAATTTTCGAGTTATGAATGTTCGAAATATTGGATTTTTAACCCTCCGTCACACACATGGGAAAAAATTACGACTTTACACACGTTTAGAGGGAATCCCTCACCACATTGTAAAATAAGCAACATTACAACATAAACAAAGGAATCAACAAAAATTTAGTTTTAACACAAACTTACAAATATATGTAGTAAAAAATCATTAAACAATTCATTTTAATTATATTTATAATATAATTTTGTCATTAACCAACAGTGGAACAAAAAATGTTTTGAAAACTTGATTTGTTTATTTAACATAACCTCACTTTTTCGAGTTTTTTCTGGCTTTGAAGCTTCATAATTAAATATTAATTATGTCTAAACTAAATGTTTTTTTTAGAAATGTGTTGAGGAGTAAATTGTCGAAAGGTATAGAAACTTATTATATTTTGCAATGAGGAAAACAAAAGTTATTTAAAAAATACTGAAACCGTAGAGGGAATCCCTCCCTAGGTGTGTGACGGAGGGTTAAAACTATATTGACCTATTTTTAGTAACTTATAAGTTTGAAAGTATTGACTTTAGAAAAAAGTTTTTAAAGAAACCAATTTTTTATCTACGCCATTTAGTTAAAAAAAAATTCCAAAATTTAGGAAAAATCGAAATTTTTTATTTTTTTATGTGTCATTTAGCGTCATTATTTTTAGGCTATTCAAAAACACTTTACTTATTAAATTTTCTCCAAACTTTGGTAAAAAATTAAAAAATTTTAAAAATTATCAAAAATTCAAAAAAACGAATTTCTTAAAATTTAACATTTTTTCTTGTATTTTATGGCATTTACACAGGAAAAAAAAAGTCTGACTCCGTTTACACCTTAAATTCAGCCCATGTATTTCACATAAGTCTGTCCTTGTTTAACGGGGCTGACTCCGTTTACACGCTTAAATTCAGCCTCAAAAATAGGCTGAAAGTAAAACTTTTTTTTTAGTGTGTAGCTTCAATAATCTTGGGCTCTTCAAAAACACTTTAGTTATTTAATTTTCTCTACCCTTTGGTAAATGATTAAAATTGTTTAAAAAATATCAAAAATTAAAAAAAACGAATTTCTTAAAATTCAACATTTTTTTTTCTATTTTATGGAATTTAGCTTCAATATTTTTGGGCTTTTTAAAAACACTTTACTTATTTAATTTTCTCCAACCTTTGGTAAAAAATTAAAAATTTTTAAAAATTCAAAAAATCGAATTTCTTAAAATTTAACATTTTTTCTATTTTATGGAATTTAGCTTCAATATTTTTGGGCTTTTTAAAAACACTTTACTTATTTAATTTTCTCCAACCTTTGGTAAAAAATTAAAAATTTTTAAAAATTCAAAAAATCGAATTTCTTAAAATTCAACATTTTTTCTTTTATTCTATGGCATTTAGCTTCAATATTCTTGGGCTCTTTAAAAACACTTTAGTTATTTAATTTTCTCTACCCTTTGGTAAAGAATTAAAATTTTTTATAAATTACCAAAAATTCAAAAAACCGAATTTCTTAGAATTCATAATTTTTTCTTCTGTTTTATGACATATAGCTTCATTATTTTTGGGCTCTTCGAAAATACTTCAATCGTCTTTTGAACTTCACCATTTGTTAAATAAAACTACTTTGACCACTTTATTTATTTGAATTAAAAACTATTATTGAATCAAGTAATTTTCATAATTGATTTAAAGCAATATTTATTAGATCCAATTATTCCATTTATTTGACTTAAGTAATTCGTATTTGGTACAAATAACTATTTATTTGATACTATAAATTAAAATACAATTTTTTTAATAGAAATTATTGCAACTTTTAATTGGAGAACTGTGAATTTAAGTTAATATATATAGGTATTATGCTTTTTTCATTTTGAGATAAAACGATGAAAGTCTGAAACTCTCTTTGTGACGTAGTGTTTAATATTATGACGATTATGACCTTCCCCAAGCCTTCCCCTTCCAGTGTAATAACAGTACTATGTAATAATCAGAAGTCAGTTGAAAAAGAACCGTCATAGAGTAAAGATTCTGTTTTCGTGATATTTTACCTCATAAGAGTTTTGTTTTTAAGATTTTTTTTATTATGTGTTCTAGTTCTGACAGTTGGCTATGCCATAAGTGATATAAGAAGAAGAATAATCAGTATAATACAATTTTAAAAAAATATTTTTAGTAATAATAGATGCCAAGAAGTGGAAAGTAAATAAAAAAAAATGAATGATAATAATAATGAACAAATTTATATTTACGAAATACCTTATTTCATTCGTATGGAATTATGTGGAGTCTTAAATCAGAATGACAAATGGGAAGAATTAGGTGAGAATCATGTGCTTGTAATTATTTCTCTTTATTTTTTTAAATGAAAAATTAGTGTCTTGCTTTAAATTCCGCATTAATCCATGTTTAATACATATAGGTATTTGTTTTCTGAAAGTTCGATTTGACTGTTAGTTTTATACAGCTTTCTAAACGTAACAAAACAATCTCTGAAATTGCTTAAAAAGGCATTAAAATACTTTTATCAAGTGTCAACAATTTCGACTCATTTTCGGATAATATATTTTGTTTACAGTGCGACTCCATATTAGATTTTTGATATTTCGGAGTAAGTAAACCAATTAATGCGCACGCACATCTCTCCTTCTGAAACTCGCGTATCTAAATTTACATGTTAAGTAGCAGAAACATCTAATGTTTACAAATGTGAACAAAAATATTAAAATTTTATTTAAAAATGTTTCAATATTTTTCAATTCTTTTTTAGACTTATTTAAAATTTCTTTTGGAAAATTATTACAAAAATAATTGATTATTTAATAGATGAAGTTTAGTTAAAAATTGTAGAAAATAAGTGAATTTTATTGAAATTTGTTACTCGGGGGTTTTTGGGGTCGCTAATTATAAATCTAAAGTCAGAATTTCAAAATTCAAAATGGCGGATTCAATATGGCGGACAGTTTTTCCAAAATTCCTCAAATTTGCATAAAATTTGTTACTCGGGGGTTTCCAGGGTCGCTGATTACGAATCTGAAGTTCGATTTTTGAAATTCAAAATGGCAACCCTGAAAAACCCCGAGTAACAAGTTTCAAGCGAATATGAGCAATTTTTAAAAAAATGTCCATTAACTTAAATTTTGAAAATTTTGAAAATCCGATTAATATTAATTGTTTATATTATATATTATTATTAATATTATATTAATTGTTTATATAAAACTTTTAGTTAAAACATTTGTTTAAATTTGATTTGAATTTTAGTTTTTGATTGACATTTGATTAAACATTTGTTTTGTTATTTTCCAGGAATAGGAATGCAATTTAACTTCGATGTTGTGAATGAGCTTCGAAAAGAGAGTAACCCAACTGATGCGTTACTAACTAAGTGGAGTCAATATAACCACAAAATATTAGAACTCTTTATTCTTTTATCAAGAATGCAACATTATCAGGCAATGAATATTTTGAGGCCATTGGTCGATCCAAAATATCATCTTCTTATAGATAAAGGAGAGGGAAATTTGCGAAAAAAAGTTAAAGAAAAATTGCATAAAAAGACAAAGGAGAACGATATGAGTATTGATACAAAAAATTTCAATAATGCTTCCCCCACTCAAAATCTTATTCAAAAAGTCGTATTAAGAAATACTGATGATGAAGAATGGCGTAAAATAATAAATGAACCGAAGAAATTTATGAGTCCGCCTCATCCTCAGAGTTATTCGAATAATCTTTTACATGAATCTTCGATTGATAATAATTTACCTCTAGCAATGTATGATGAACTTACAATTGGTACTGATAATTGGAATAAAATGAATATTCTTGGAAAAGGTGGATTTGGAATAGTTTACAGAGGTAATGAAGAAAATTTTATTTTAATTTTTTATAAATAGGTTTCGATGAAAAATTTTATTTTGAAATATTTTTTTTGACAAAAATTCCAAAATATTTTTTGAAATCAATAAATTTATTCAATTCATAGAGTGAATAATTTTTATTTAGGTGTTTGGAAACATACTGATGTTGCAATAAAGAAAATAGAACGTCGCTGTGGAAAGTCTGACGAGAGCTACGCAACACAACTTCAACAATCTTTGAGGGAAATAAAAATTTTAAACTCACATCCCCATGATAATATATTGGCCTTATATGCATACAGTTTAAATGGAGATGCGCCTTGTCTCTTGTACCAATTAATGCCTAATGGATCTTTAGAGGATAGATTATTAAGAAAGCAAAAAACGGAACCACTGTCATGTGGAAAACGATACAATATTGCCATTGGAACAGCAAGGGGTTTACAGTATTTACACACTATTGGAGGCAAGCCTTTAATTCATGGAGATATTAAGAGTGCCAACATTTTATTGGATAAATATTTTGAGCCGAAAATTGGAGATTTTGGTTTAGCTAGAGAAGGACCAAAGGAGGATTCCATCAAAGTAAGTTTATTTTTTAGAAAGAAAAATTTTCAATCGTCCTTATTTCTATAATTGATTTATTTTATTTATTTTATTCAATTGAACAATTAAGAAAATGGTTTTTTACAAAGATTTATTCGTGATTAAAATTTTGCAGGTTGTGAGTAAAATCTTCGGAACCAGGCCATATCTTCCTGAAGATTTCATTTCCAGTAGAAATCTTTCAACTAAAATTGATACTTATAGTTTTGGTATCGTTATTTTTGAACTGGCAACTGGATTACCTGCCTATGATCACAATAGATCGGAATGTAAATTTTTGAGAGAGTTGATGAATAAATGGGAAGATAAAGAGAACTATATTTTAATGGATAAAATGGCAGGTTATAATCATGTAACCTTTACTTATTTAGTAACACTAGGAAAGTGGTGTACAAATAAACTCGCACAAAATAGACCCGAAATGGACCAAGTTTATAAAAATTTGAGTGATTCTAAAAACAGATTTTTTATTCTTTCAAGGTAGATTTTCGAAGTGTAAATGTTGTGCTGTACTTTTGTCTGGATTAATCTCATATGCTGTTAAGTTTTCTGTTATATGTGACATCTACTTTTTAAAATAAAAACACTATTTTGTTTAAGTTGTTATAAAAAATTTTTTAGATTATATATTATAAACTTTTAACCACTAAAGATTATTTCCCTCTGTGTGAAATATCCAAAATTCAATAATTATTTTCAAAAAATATCTAAAATTCAATTATTTTCAAAAAATATCAAAAATTGAATTATTTCCAAAACATATTAGAAATTCAATTATTTTCATAAAATATGGCAAAATAATGCAATTATTTAAAAAAAATTGATAAAAATCATCAAAAATTCAAATATTTTCGTAAATAATAAATTTTCAACAGGAATTCAAATAATTTAGAATAGCATTTTCAAAAAAAATTCAAAAAAATCAATCATTTAACAAAATGTTTATACAATTTTTCACAATAATTCAATCACTTTCACTAATAATAACATTATTCATGGAAATTCAATTTAAAAAAAATTTAATTAAATTCTATGAAATAATTAAATTATTTTTATAAATAATAAAACTGATCTAAGAATATTAAATTATTTTCACAAGAATTCAATTATTAAACAATTAATTGTAATAAAAAAATTATAAAATAACATATGAGTAATAGCCCAGTGGGCAAAAAAACCATCATTGTTTTAAAAACGTTCCAAAAACGTTTCATGTCTGCCAAATAATGTTCCAAAAACGTTCCATTGCTTTTAAAACGTTTTAGAAACATTTAACATTTTTGGGACGTTATTTAGCAGGCATGAAACGTTCTAAAATCGTTTTTGGAACGTTTTTAAAACAATAATGGTTTTTTGCCCACTGGGAGGGAATGTACACGTGCGATCTAATAGTGAGTCACCACAAGTGTTCCTGTAACAAAGGTTTTCTACAAATGCATGGAAAAGTGAACAATTCCTAAAATACATGAAAAAGTGAACAATTCCTAAAATACATGGAAAAGTGAACAATTTCTAAAATACACAGGCAAATTTTGGTATAAGAAGAGCCAGACCATCAGCAGCAATTCAGTCTAGAAAAGCAGTCAAGAACAGTCAGTCAAGAAAATGTAGTCGTCAATATTATAAGTCTCAAATTGAGAAGTGGTGCTCCGTACAAGTCCAGTCTTCAAATTTTATCTATTATAACAAGTGGTTGTCTACGACACAGTGCTCCAAAAACCCAGTCTTAGTAGTTGTCCTTTACTCTACGTGTGGTTAAAAGATGAATCTTTGAAGGTAAATCTGGAAGTCAAATTTGCTGTTATAGTTCCTGTTTCAAGTCACACAATACTGCATCCACTTAGTCAACCATTATTGGACTAGTGTCATATTATACCTCAGCGACCAGGATCACCCATTGTCCAAGGTAGAAACCACTTATAGACTCATATTTAGAAAGCCCGTGTTCATCTCTTATTTTTCATCATTTTATTCTTATTTTAAAATATATAAATATTTCTTCAACTAAAGTATTTTCTTGTTTCTTACCAAACCCCGTCCCTATTTTAATTAATATTGAAATGAAATCGGGAAACACTAGGGATATAATAATTAGGATCGTTACATAATATTTAGTATATTTCGAAAAAATTAATTATTTAAAACAATGTTTATAAAATTCTTATAAAGAATTCAATTATTTTCAAAAATAAAAAATTTTTTCACAGAAATTCAATTCTTTTTAAACATAAATTAATAAAATTCTTCGCAATAATTCAATTATTTTCATAAATATAATAAAATTCTTCCCAAGAATTCAATTATTTTTAAATATTTTAATAAAATTCTTAGCAACTATTCAATTATTTTCATAAATCATAAAATCGCAGGATTTTGAATTATTTTTAATACAATTTTACAGGAATTACTAAAAAAATGTAGTTATTCTTAAAAAGTCCAATTGGAGATTTGTTAAAAAGGCTTTGAAGATGAAATTATTTATTATAATTATTTTATTAAAAAAAAAATAAGCCAACAGCACGCGGTATTCCCAAGCGGTCACCCATCCAAGTACTAACCGCGCCCAAAGATGCTTAACTTCAGTGATCGGACGAGAACTGGTTTTTTCATCGTGGTGTGGCCGTTGCCTATGTACTCAGATGTAAAAGTTTCACATTAGTCACGGGGGTGACTCGAATAAGTTGCAGAGTGTCCAATGTGTTGAAAATGGCCACCAGTTGTCGCTGATAGTATCTTTGTCCTATGTAAGTATATACAATTCATTGCGAAATAATATAAAAAGCTGATAAAAAGTAGAAAATAATATTAATAAACTTTTAAATTATTTTCGGTTTTTAAATAACATAAATAATTAATAAATACGCACATTTTTCATTTAGTGCAATTACTACAAAGTATTTAATAATGACAATAATTAATATTGTTAAAATGATAAAACTCAATTTTTTCAGATATAATTTCAATAAACCATTTTTAAATACTATTTTTTTATTTTATATACGAAATTGATTGATATTGTTGAAAATATGTACATATTTATATTATATAATTAAATAATTGTATAATTTTATATATTTTATGTATAATTTATATATCACTTATATATACAAATTAAATATAATTTGATTAATTATTTACAAATTAATCAAATTGTAATTTAGATTTTACTGAGTTTCAAGTTGTAATTTCATTTGCAGAAAAAAATTATTAATTAATAAATAATTACTACTGATATTTGTATATATAAATCTATATAATTATAATAATTTTTGTTTATGGGCAATTCTACGTGAGATTTCAGTCGACCTCTTAAAATCGGCCAAAAATATTTTTTTTCTATTCTGTATTGAAAAAAAACAGATACGTATTTTTTTTTTATTTTTTTGGAGGCCAAATTTTTGAGTTATGAATTTTCAAAATTTTCGCTTTTTAAATGTAGGTATATTTTTAATGTCAGATAACTAAAAAAATATTGCTTCTTTTCATTTTTTGACAAGAGAAAAAAAGTTTTGTTTTTCTCTCTACTTTTGAATAATCATAACAAAAAAATTTTTTTTTCATTTTTTATTAAAAAAATAAAAAAATTTTATAAACAAATTAATTTTTTTTAACTTTGGGTATGATAAATTTTTAATTTTCTTTTTTTAAAACATACCTGGAAATGATAAGAAGGTTTTGCAAAAAGTTTCAGAGTGGGCCTGACAAGTTTGATGGGTCCAAAAAAATAATTAAGCTCTCCGTGCAGGTCTCACGCACGTGGCACAATGGGATTTTTTTACAATTTATTATTAAAAATTGTCTAGAGCCTACAAATTTTATCGGATTTTGATTATTATTGAATTTTTAGGCTCTAAACAATTTTTAATAATAAATTGTAAAAAAATCCCATTGTGCCACGTGCGTGAGACCTGCACGGAGAGCTTAATTATTTTTTTGGACCCATCAAACTTGTCAGGCCCACTCTGAAACTTTTTGCAAAACCTTCTTATCATTTCCAGGTATGTTTTAAAAAAAGAAAATTAAAAATTTATCATACCCAAAGTTAAAAAAAATTAATTTGTTTATAAAATTTTTTTATTTTTTTAATAAAAAATGAAAAAAAAATTTTTTTGTTATGATTATTCAAAAGTAGAGAGAAAAACAAAACTTTTTTTCTCTTGTCAAAAAATGAAAAGAAGCAATATTTTTTTAGTTATCTGACATTAAAAATATACCTACATTTAAAAAGCGAAAATTTTGAAAATTCATAACTCAAAAATTTGGCCTCCAAAAAAATAAAAAAAAAATACGTATCTGTTTTTTTTCAATACAGAATAGAAAAAAAATATTTTTGGCCGATTTTAAGAGGTCGACTGAAATCTCACGTAGAATTGCCCTTATATAATATGTGATTACATTTATATTATGTTCATATTACCTATATTACCTATATTTTATATTATTTTATATAGGCGTATAAATATATAATAATTAATTGATTAATCAATATTTTTTTAACAATTAATTATATATTATTATTCATATTGTGTATGTTATTGAATTTAACACTTATTTATGTATAATAAATTTTTTTATTTAGGTATATATTTTTTTATTTGCAATGTATTATTATTATTTTATAATTTTATTATTTAATATTCTTTTGCAAATTAAATTTTTTCGTATTAGTAAAGATAATGTATTTTAGGTACATATTGTCTTATTCTATTTCGTAAAAAGAAAAATTAAAATTAACTAAATTTTTAATTTTATACTTTGCACAGTTGAGCAAAAAAGAAATATTTAATTCATTGTAGAAGCAGGTGTAATTTACAATTTCAGAAACAGTATATTTTTATTATTTTTATCACATCATATTTAAGTAAAAAAATAGAATTGTTCACTTGATAAAATTTTTTCTCACAGAAGAATGTAAAATTTTAAACAAAACAATTTGATCAGGTTATAAATAACATATTGATGTAAAATTAACTTTTATTAACTGTGTTAAACAAGAAAATGAAGTATTAGCTTAATTTATTTTTCTATATTATAAAATGGAATTATTAATTTAATATTATTAATTTAAAATAATTACTTGCTTGAAAGAAAGAAATTATAAATTTGTAAAAAAGGAAGATAGCTAAATTAATCAAATATTACTTTAATTTTATTAAACTATAAGTTTAAGCTTTATTTTGTTAAAATTGTATATTATATAAATAAAAGTATTCGGAATCCCTTCAATTGTTTAAGGATCACAATATATTTAAACATATAATTGTGAAGGAGCAAATAAATAAATATTTATAAGAATACTTTACGGAAACTATCTTAAAAGTGGAGTTTTACTTTATTATTATTTTCATTATTAAATACTTTGCAGTAATTGCACTAAATGAAAAATGTGCGTATTTATTAATTATATTTATGTCATTTAAAAACCGAAAATAATTTAAAAGTTTATTAATATTGTTTTCTACTTTTTATCAGCTTTTTATATTATTTCGCAATGCATTGTATATACTTACATAGGACAAAGATACTATCAGCGACAACTGGTGGCCATTTTCAACACATTGGACACATTCGTACATGATAAAGCATAGGCCGTGTCACCCATGTGACATTAGTACATGGGCAAACTGTCTATATTTTTTCCTTGTAAATAACGTCTTTTTCGATTTTCACACGTTTCAAATAAGTATATTAGCTTTTAATTTAAAAATCACTCAATTTGAAGAAATTTTTTTATTATATTTGGAATTTTTTCCAAGTTTTTTTTTTAATGAAATATGAAAATATTTTCGTCTAGTTTAGAAAAATATTTAAAAGTGGAAGGAATTATTTCCTAATTACGCAGTTGGAATTTTTTCCAATTTTATTGTATTTTCCATTTTAATTGGAAACTTGAAAATTATGTCAAATGGAATTTCGGACAAATAAATTTTATGTTAAATGTTTATTCGAATAAATGAAAATTATGACAAATAAAATTTCTATAAATGAAAATTTCTGAAATATGACATTTCGTAGATTTAAAGGTTATGTCTCATGAGAATTCGAGTAAATGCGTTTTATGTCACTTGATAATTCGAGTAATGAACATTATATGACAAATAAAATTTCGATAAATGAAATTTCTTAAATATGACATTTCGAAGATTTGAAGGTTATGTCACATGAGAATTCGAGTAAATGCGCTTTATGTCACTTGATAATTCGAGTAAATGAACGCATTATGACAAATAAAATTTCGATAAATGAAAGTTATGTAATATAATATTTCGAAGGTTTGAAAATTATGTCAAAAGGCAAATTCGGAGGATTAATAATTATGACAAATAGTCATTCGGAAAAACAAAATGTATGTCAAAAAAATTTTCGACATATTAAAAATTATATTAAAAAACAATTCGACTATTTAAATAATAGGATAAAGAATAAATCGATAAATTAAAAATTATGTTGAATGAAATTTCGAAAAAAATTGAAATTTGAGGAATAATCATGCGCCCCTCATGCGCCCTATTTCTAGCCTCTTCTTTTCTTAATTCCATTCATTTAAAAAGTCTTTTACAAATAGAAAATTAACAATTGATGGTTCTAAACTATTATTATAGCTATACGTATATATTTCTGGATTCTTGAAAGGTAGTCTTCTTGGTTCTATTACATAACAACTGTAATAAATGCAATAAAAATTTTAATATTTATTTGATTATTTCTGAACACCAATTTTATATATCACATTATGGTTGTACACGTTATTTGGTCGTAAAACACTATCTGGAAAGTTATTCTGCAATAAAAATAATCATTAATATTACATTAAATTATATATGAATATTTAGAGAAGAAAATATTTTTGTCTTACATGATTTATAGCATCCGGATAATTTTGTGTTTCCAAACAGAATGCACCGTGTTTAAAATATGGTTTTTCTCCTTTTCCCAAAATAGCTGATTTATTTTTTTCAGGAAAAAAATTTGCCGTGTAAAATTGCACTCCAAGCTGATCGCTATATACAACTAGAAATCTGCCAGACTCTGGATGTACAACTTTAGCAACGAATTTTGTTTTTGTTGTATCTGAGTCTGGCAAACAGAAATTATAATCGTAACCACCTCCTGGGACTTTATTGATAACTTTACCCAAAACTGTTGGATTTCGAAGATCCATAACACTATTGTCAACTGGCCTTAATTCTCCAGTTGGAATACTATCTGAGTCCGTTACTGTCCATCGATCTGCATTCATTTGAATTTGATGTTTATAAATTTCATCGGCATTTGTGTCCTGAGCATATTAAATTTTTATTAAAATATATATATATAAAATATAAATATATTTAATAATAGATTCTTTTAGGATAATATTTCTGAAATAAATGTTTAATAGCCTACATGTCCAGCAAGATTGAAGTAGCTATGGTTTGTTAAATTAATGGGAGTAGCTTTGGTTGTAAATGCCTTCATCTCAACATTAAATTGTCCATCATTATTGAATTTGAAAGTTACGGAAGCAATAACAGCACCAGGAAATCCTTCGTCTCCATCTTCGCTTAAAAGAGTCATTACAACAGAATCATTATTTACGACAGCTTCCCATATTTTTGAATTCCAGCCTCGAAATCCTCCATGAAGAGTGTTTTCTCCTCTATTCTTGGCTAAATTATATTTTACACCGTCTAGTATAAAACTTGCATTACCAATTCGATTTGCAACTCTGCCTACGGTTGCTCCAAAATAAGGATTGTCGCTGTTCAAATAACCTGAATTTATATTCATAAGATTATTAAAAATTCATTAGAATTATTGAAGGATGCTATTTGTGCACTAAGATTATAAAAAATGTGTTTTTAAAAAAATGCTTTTCCAAAATAAAAACCAGTTTCTGTTACTCATACAGTAAGTTGTAATTTTTAATGAAAAGAATTTTAGTTTTATAATTACCATCCAGATTATCATAACCAAGAACAATATCTGCAAGTTGATTATTCTTATCAGGAGTTCTGATACTTAATATTGTCGCTCCATAATTCATCACGTCAATCTCCTGGTTATTGTTATTTTTTAATGTAAATTTCTTCACCTCTTTTCCATTAATCATGCCAAAAGGCTGAACTTCAATTTCCTGACCCATTGAAGACATCAGTGTACTGCAAATAAAAATATCAATAAATAAAATATTATACAAAAAACAGGTAATTTTCATAAATATTTAAATAAGAATATTTAATTCCTACACTTTTTATATTCAAAAAATATAATCTCAATTTCTTTTTTGACAGTAAAAATTTATTAAAAATTATTTCTAATTTATAAAACTGACGAGTTTGAACTGCTCAGAGAAACTAAAGTAAATATCGCATCACATGTTACATATTATCTTCAACTGAAATGTATAATGCATTTGATATCAGTATTTATAAAGTTTATAAATTGCTCTTGAAGAAATCTGATGATAAAGAACACTTGACAAGTTTGAATTAAAAAGTGCCGATTATAGTCAATAGATAGCGACACAAGTATTAATTCTTTTCATTCTTTTCAAAATAATGTATAAATCAAAAAGTCTATAATTATTCAGTATTTTTAAAAAAATTTTCACACTATTTAATATTTAATAATTGTGAGATTTTAACGAATAATCGCAGAAAATATCGCGATAATACTTTTGAGATAATTTACTTCATTCTGTACATAGTAATTTATTTTGTTTACACATTATTGCAATTTTTATCATCATTCATCATGGATGATGATTCATTATAAGTAGGTAATTAATTTGTTATCACATTTTTTAAACGATTTTATTTTCGATTTAAACATGATATTAACTAACTTCCAAGTATTTCATTCATGTATTATGTATTATAAAATTTAAAAAAATTAAAAACAAAAATTAAAAAAAAATTTTTTTAACTTATTTTATAAGATTTTTAAAAAGTTATTTTAAAAAATTATATTTTTTTATTAGTGTAGAAAATAGAAGACTTTTTCTTGATAAACATGAATTTTTATTAAATTATTCACTAATGGAAAATGCATAACTTGAAAATATAACTAAATCTATTTTTATTAGTTTACATGAAAGTATTTAAAATTTTTACAGGTCTTCGGTTTGAAATTATATAAACAAGATAATGACTTTTTTAATTGCTTTTAACAAATCGACAAAGTGAATCCAAAAAACAATTATTACTTCTTTATTTAATGAGTTCAAACATTGTTTCCTTATGGAAGCATTGTTTTTATTTTCTGAATCATTAGAAAAAAACTGTAAAACGCAATTCATTAATGTCACATTAAAAGAAAATGGAAAAATTTCAATTATTTCCTCATTCTAAAAATAGGTCAACAATACATTTAACCTTCATCATAATCACTGAAATGTGAAATTTAAAACATAAACCCGCAGATCTTAACAATTATTAAAATATACACGTTTTTACCTAAATAGCAAAAATGTCACAAAAGTCAGATGTTTTATCATCTTAATTTTTTTTTACTAAATATTTTCGGCACTACTCTCACACAATTTTTACAAACACTTTTATGTCTAGAATTAAAAAGTGATCAGTAAAACACTGAAATTGACGAAAGATTAGTTTGACGTTAAATATCAATCCAAGACACATTGAAAGTAATAATTGGAAGGAAGTCTCAAGTTGCTGGGGGTAGTTTCAGGGTTCCTCCTTTCGAATCCTCTTTGCCAATGAGAAATAGGAAATTGTCTGTTACCGTGAATATAATTACATTGTTACAAACCTGAGTTTCACTTTATTTATTTCCTATTCTCTTTTTTTGTCTGTTATAAATGATGTCAAGGTTCTCAGTTATTAAATTGAAAAAAAATGAAAGTTAAATTCAGTATTGCTTATGTTAGTGTGTTCCATATTTGTAATTATCTAATTAATATTTTTTCTGCATAGAATCACATGAATTTTATATATTATTTTTTAAAAGCAGTTTTATTTTAATTTTTAGAAAACACGTAATATTTTATTCTATTTTTCATATCTGTTGACGATTATGTGTTTAAGTAATAAAATTAATGTTTAGATAAATGAAGTCACAAAATGCGAAATAAAAGTTAGCATTATTAATGTTTAATTCTATTGTTGAATATTCCCTTTAAATTTATTCAAAATAGAAATTTTTTTATATAGAACGTCAGATTTCGGCGTTATTTTAATTTGTAAGATTTATTAATAAATATATATGTAATTTGTAATTTTTAATTTGTAACATATTTTATAAAACAAATATTTTTATATTTTTGAGGAATAAAGAAAACATAATGAATATGTGTTTAGTAATAGGAAGTGAAATATGATAGTTTCAACGGAAGTGTTTATTAAAACTGTGTCATTAGTATAATTATATAATAAAATTCTTGTACTTAGTAATTTTGTATATTGTATAAAAGAAAATAGATACTGGGATAAATTCACTCGTCAAAAGTGATATTCTCTGAAAATTAGATAAAAATTCTCATCGTTTAATTGTTGTAACGGGAAAAAAGAAATTAAATTATGCTTTATGATTGTAATTAAATTAACCTTCATTGACAATTAAAAAAAATTCCTTTTGTGGATTTCAAACCCTTTGAAGCATACATTTTTCTAGTCAAGGAATTTAATAACAAAGTACACTTTAGGGAGTTCAAAAGACATTATTAAAGTCATTCCAAAATAATATACATATCTTCAAAATATTTTATATAAAATTATTTGCCACACTTATGTATTTACTGCTTTAAATATTAAAAAATAAATGTCACAGTAAAACGTAAAGTGTTAAAATAACACCAGAAAGGATTAAAATTATCTATTTTGGTGTTATTTTTAACTATGAATTAAATTTTACTTTAAATGAAACACTAAATTCAACGAATTTAGCTTCTCCAGGGAGAATAGTAAGTTAGTTACTAACTTACTAACTAACTTAGAAACATAGTTACTAAATTCAATTGTGTTCAAAATTTTTAAAAATTCTCGTCAAAATTTCAATTCTTTTTATAAATAATAAAATTCTTCTCTGATATTCAATTATTTTACAAAATTTTAATCAAATTCTTGTCAAAATTTCAATTATTTTCAAAAGTTTTCTAAAGTTCAATGATTTTCAATATCTACTATTTCAATAAAATTTTCCAAAAGAATTCCATTATTAAAAAAAAATTGAATAAAATTCTACGCAAACATTCAATTATTTTCATAAATAATAAAATTTTTTACAGGAATTCAATTATTTACAAATTTTTTTTATAAATTTCTTCGCAATAATTCAATTATTTTTATAAATAAATAATAACATTTTTACAGGGATTCAATTATTTTTATAAATAATAAAATTCTTTTAGAAATTCAATTATTTTCATAAATAATAAAACTCATTGCAGAATTTCAATTATTTTTAATGCAATTTTAATCGAATTCCTCGAAAAATGTCATTATTGTTAAAAATTTTATTAAAATTCGTCCAAAGAATTTAATGATTTAAAAAATTTGTTGATAACATTTTTCATGAGAATTTAATTTCAAGAAACATGAAATTAATAAATTATTTGTTTTTGTACTTAAATAATTGAATTCTCGTAGAATTTACTAACAAAAATGGTTTTAAAAATGAATTTCAGTTAAATTTTTAGATTATAATTAAATATTAAAAGCATTATAACGTGGATTTTTAGAAATAATTAAATTTTTGAAAAAGTTTCAAACTAAAATCATTGAAATTTGTAATTTTTCATATTTTTGACAAAAAATTCTGTAGAATTAATTTTTTTTCAAAGTTTAATTAGGATTTCTATTGAAATTATTTCAAGTTCTTATTTTTCAATATTATATTTAATTGCAGAATTTACAAATAATCGAAATTTTGTAAAATTGAATTGTGAACGAATGAATTTAAAAATGAATCTACAAAATTTTTAAGAATAATTTGATTTGTTGTGAAATTTGATAAAAATTGTATTAAAAATAATTGAAATTCTTCCATGAATTTTATTATTTTGAAAATAATTGAATTTCGGAGAGGAATTTTATTTTTTATATAGATAATTGAAATTTTGTGAATTTTTGAACATAATTATTGGATTCCTACGAAGAATTAGAATACTTTTGAAAATAATTGAATTTCTGAGTCGAATTTTATTAAAATATCTTTTTAAATAATTGAATTCTTTTGTGGAATTTTATTGAAACAGTAGACATTGCAAATAATTGAATTTTGACAAATTTTTGAAATTACTTAAATTTCTACGAAGAATTTTATGAAAATTATTTTTAAAAAATTTTATTGTTACAAAGAATTTCATTATTTATGAAAATAATTTAATTTTTTGAAGAAATTTAATTAAAAATATATTGAAAATAATACTTAAATTGTAATAAATAAATTGTAGCAAAATTTTTTAAAATAATTGAATTTTTTTGCTGAATTTTAATAAAATTTTTAAGAATAATTACATTTTTTGAGGAATTCCATTAAAATTGAATGAAAAATTAAAAACAATTGAAAGTCTGAGATGAGTTTTATTATGAATTTATGAAAATAATTGAATCCTTGTAAAAATGTTATTATTTATAAAAATCATTGAATAATAATTTTTAATTAAAATTTTGTTAAAAATCTTTAAAAGCAGCCGAAATTCCGGAAATTTTTTAAAATTCCATTCTATTTACAGATTTTCCAGGATTTCCAGGCTCTGTAGCAACCATGAATTAATTCTTTTTAAAAGTTTAATAGGATTTCTATTGAAATTATTTCAAGTTTTTATTTTTCAATAGAATATTTAATTGCAGAATTTTCGAATAATTGAAATTTTTGTAAAATTGAATTGTAAACGAATGAATTTGAAAATTCTCATAAAATCCATCACAGCGTTTTAATTATTTTTCATACAATTATAAATGAATTCCTTGAAGAAAGTAATTATGTTCATGCAATTTCGAATAAAATTCGACAAAAGAGTTCAATTATTTAAAAATTTGTTACTAAAATTCTTTATGAGAATTGAATTTTCAGAAATATTCAATTATTCAATAAATTATTTACTTTTTCATTTAAATAATTAAATTCTTGTAGAATTTTCTAATAAAAATTGATTTTCATTTCATAAAAATGAATTTCAGTTAGAATTTTAGATTATAATTGAATATTAAAAGCAATATAGCGTGAATTTTTAGAAATAATTAAATTTTGAAATTAATTTTTTTCAAAAAATTTAATTGAATTTTCTTTTATATTATTTGAAGTTTTTATTTTCTAATATGCATTTAATTAAAGAATTTAGGAATAATTGAAATTTCGTGAAATTGAATATTGTAAAGAAATGGATTTGAAAATTGCCAAAGAACTTTTTCGAAAATTATTAAAAAATAATAGATATAAAGTAAAATTGTAGTTAAAAATTTTTGAAAATAATAATTGATTTACTGTGAGTATAAAGAAAATCTACAATTCGAAAATGAGCGAACAGTATGCCAATAGACGCCCGTTAGTTATAATATATGTTAATTTATTTTACATGTGTAAAATATGAAGTTTTTTCAACAATATCTTCTATCGTAAATTCTAAAAAATATATTTTCCTTCAGTCTTCTCTTTGCAAGACTTAAGAAAACTTGATAATGTATTGAGATTCTTAGTTGACAACTTTGTTGCGTAAATCTTGAAAAAAAAACGTTATCTACGTATAAATAAATTGTAGGCAATTTTATCAGATGTGTTTATTTAATTGATTTAAGATGGTACGATAAATCCACCTTATTTATTTTGTGACGCATTTCATTTTGACGCGTTTTATTTTCTGCATGGTATTTATTTGTTTACTTGAAAAGTTAAAAATTACAATATTGTTTATCATATTTTTTAATAATCGACACTTATTTATTGCTATTATTTAAATAAAGTGTAGTTATACCGGTTTTAAACCTCTACCTGCACTACGTTATCCCCACTCTAGCACTGTAGAATATATTTCTTTTGTCCCCGCCAGGTGACTGAATTGACGTTTTTTGTAGATAACAATATCAATATACCGTTTTCATGAAGAAAATGTGAAAATGTTATTATTTATATTAAAATAAAACCGCACTAACAATTGAATTTTTACTGTATGGTTTCTATAAAATTTCATTATTTACATTATTTCATAAAATCGTGCGTATGTATCAGACCAACAAATTATCTGGAAATGCAAGTTGATGATTAGACAAATAGTTTATTTTAATAATAATAATTATAATTAATGTAATTTAAAGCTTAAATCCGAGGTAGGTATTCAAAAGATAAGATAAAACGTATATTTACAATCTGTAAATCCTTGTGAACTTTTATGAACCCATGTGGAAAAGTCGATTGGACTCCAATTATAAAAATTTTGAATAAGTTAGTTTTTTTAAACATATTTATTTACATTATTTTGAAATTAGTTATATTTTTAATATTTAATTGAAAAATTTTCAAATTTCATTAAATTGTCTTGTAAACAAGTGTATTTAAGAAATATTTTTGTTTTAGGTAATTTTTTTTAAAATAATTGGATTTTTAAGGAACTTTTTTAAAAAATATTAAAAATAACTGAATTAGAGAAGAATTTTAGTTTGTTTTTTAAAAAAATAAGCTTAATGTAGAAAGAAGATCAAATTTCAATATTCGTCAATAAATTAAAAACTAAACTTAGTTTTCAAACAATATTAAAATTGATTTAATTTATGAAAATTTTCCTTTTATTAACTTTATTTTTTAAATTTGTGAATTTTTGCAAAAAGGATCCTAACCAATAACTATATAAGTTCGCTGTCTTGACATATTTACGAAGGAGTTTAAATTTTCCCCACCATAAAATGTTATGCGAATAATGATGCCCCTCTGACTCCCCTCTTCGTGGTCCGATACCACGTACCAAGCTAACAAGCTAACTTTAACTCTTGCGATGCTTTCCCTGGCTTTCATTCTGTTACAGTCACAAGAATAATCTGAACGTGTTATTCAGTGAGAAATCAGTTTTCTTATCATTAACACATGGACATTTAGTTAATTCTCTATTAATGAGAACTAGTTTCCGGTCACTGAACTCTTATACAACAATAAACTACAGAAGTGAATAGTTTAAAAAAATTGTTTTTTATTTTAAAAAAAAGGATCTATTTTTATCCGCATGTGAAATATTGTGTATTTTCTTCAAGTAACAAGTGCAGTGATTTTTTTAAAAAAAGAAGTGTGTTCATTATTAATTTGTATGTCATTGTCTCGACGATTATTTAAAATGGAAAGTTTCAAGGTACGTGATGCGTTAAAAAATATTTTTTTTGCATCTTTACTATGTTTAGAATTTAATAGAATATTTTTAAAAATTATATTGAAGAATTTTTAATATAGTTTTTTTTAATACACATTATTTGATTTATTATTATTTATTTAACGACTGTTCCCTTGGATTTTTGCAATATTTTTTTCGCAAATAATTTTATTTATTTTAGAAAGAATAATCGCTACTGTGTGTTTTCCTACCGTCCCAACCGGTACCAACTTATTTTTAGTGATTGAACTTGACATCTAAATATGGAAATTCTGATGATGTAATAGCAACTTTGTGTTTCTCCAAATTCACTTTTTCTTTAACCCAACAAAAATATAAACAAGTAGAAGTTTTTTGCATTCGATAAATTTATCATATATATTAAAATATTATGTTAAATTATATAAAAAAAATAAATTTTTTAAAAAAATAAAAATTTTTTTTAAATTAAAAAATTTTTTTTTTAATTTAAAAAAAAAAATTAAAATACAATATGATAAATTTTATGAATGACAGCATAAATGGAGAAAAAAAAATGTAAATAATATAGAAACTTACGTATTTTAATGATAGACTATCGTTAGGAGTGGGGAAGGAAAAAAGTGTCTTCAACACCAGACTCGATGTATGTGTATACCTGTCGTACGATTTACGGGTTGATCCCAGAATGAGTAGGACCTTACGATTTTCTATATAACGGGTGTTCATTATTATCATCTTCAATGGAATTTAATTCCATTCCTTTAAAATAGGAAAAATAAAAAATATTTTTGATGAATCGAAGAAATATTTTTATTTAATGTTGTAAAAGCAAAAAAAATTCTTATTAAATATTTAACAAATAAAATAAATTTCAATACAAGATTTTTTTATTAAAAATAAAAGTTTTATTGAGAATGGAATATTTATTTATTGACATCAAACTTTTGTTTTGTTTATAAAAATTTTTTTATACTACATATTTTGTATTTATTAAATTATTATTATTATTATTAAATTATTAAATTATTATTATTATTATTAAATTATTATTATTATTATTATTATTATTATTATTATTATTATTATTATTATTATTAAATTATTTTTTATTATTTATAATTATTTATTTATTTAACTTTTCTTATTGTAATTTTTCTTTACTTTAAATATGTTGTAAAACTATTTTTTATATATGATTTCATAATGTTAATACCTATTCAAAAATTCTAACAATCGTCAATTCTTCTGAAACCAAGAATTGCAGATTGCATAATAAATCGATTGGGAATTACAGTGCTTCATTCTTTAAGAAATAAAAAATGTCTTCGTAAAATTAGGATTAATAACAGAGGAAGCATAAAATTTATACTAATAATTTAATAATTTTTATAACTAAAAAAAAATAAAAAACTAAAAAAAAATAAAGAAAACAAAAAAAATAAATAAAAAATAAATAAATAAAACTAAAAAGATTGAAAAGTAGCTTATTCTTAAGCTTAAAATTAAGTCAATTTTAAGACGTAAAATCATCAAGGTTCAAATTCCATAAAAAATGATTCTTATCTATAATAACGGTTTTAGTCAAGAAAGAACTGAAAGTAAATTTGTTTTTTATAGTAAAACCGGAATTATTGAAAAAAATTTTTAATACAATTCTACGAAAACATTCAATTATTTTCATAAATAATAAAAATTTATTTAGGAATTCAATTATTTTAATTGCAAATTTTCACATATTTTTTAATACAATTTTAAATAAATTCCTTAAAAAATGCAATCATTTTAAAAAATTTTATTAAAACTTGACGCAAGAACTCAATTTTAAGAAATATTCAATTATTCAATAAAATAATAAAATTCGTTGCAATAATTTAAAATATTTTCATAAATAACATTTCATTCGTCGCAGAAAATCAATTATTTTCAACAAATTTTAATAAAATTCTTCAAAAAGTTTTTAATTATTTTTAAAAACTGTTAGAAAATTCTTTAATATAATAAATTTTATTAAAATTTGAATTAAAATTCTTAAAAGAAATTAAATATTTTCAAAAGTTGTTAATATACAATTCTCAGTAAAAATTAAAATTTTAAAAAACATTCAATTATTGAATAAATTATCTATTTTTGTATTTAAATAATTGAACTCTCGTTAATGAAAGAAGATTTTTATTTGAAAAGTGTAGAAAATAATTTTGAAGAAATTACAGTAAATATATTTTTATAATTTTTATAAATTTTTTAACCTCTTAATTACAATGGGAAACAGAAAAAGATTAAATATTTATTTAATAATAATTATTAATTTTTATTAATAATCTTATTTATAGAATCACTTTGAGAAAATTAAGTAACAAGTTAAAAAAATCTCTTCAGTTTCTTAAAAAATATCCCCTTAATTTTATTCACCAATTATTGGAATTTAATTCACTTTATTCAAAAAATAGAATTTACGTGTGCGTTTGATTAAAAGCCAAAGTGTAAAATGCGCTTTTAATGCAGGGATCTAAAAATAAGAATAATTCAGACAAAGGAAGTATAAGGTAAACATATTTACCAAAACTTGGTCTTGATATCTTTCCAAGAAGGAAAGTTATGTTAAGGTGTCAATATCATTAAATCTCCCAGACAATATTATAATTAAACAAGAAATTGTTTGAAAACAAAAATTTTATTTGAAAAAACTAGAAAATTATTGAAAATTTTAAAGAGTCTATAAAAAATAAAAAAGCAGAAAATATTTTTCAAAAATAAAAAATTGTATTAAAATTTAATTTTTTGTTAAAGAAATTTTTTTAAAGAAAAGAAAATAGTTAATTTTGAAATATTTCTGAACTTATGTTCATAAATATTTTAAAATTAATAAAATGAAATAAAATACAAAAAAATAAAATAAATAATTAAAATAAATAAATAAAAATAAAATAAAAAAAATATTTAAAAAATAAAATTTGAATACATTGTAACTAGAAATAAAAAGCAACCCCATTTAATACAAGCTTTGACCTTATGATATGGGTCATCGAACATTAACCTCCATGAATGAATAATTTAATTTTCTTCAATGAGAAATGGTAATATAGGTTTGATTACGATTAAAAAATACTACATCTTATTTTACTATAGTATCACTTTTTTTTAAACGTAGAAATTTTTTTCTTTTTTTAATAATATCTTATGTATTATTTCTAATATACTTAATTATTTCTTGTTTCTATTAAAGTTTAAACTTTAATAATAAAAATATTAATATTTTTAATAAAATTTTTATTTTTTATTTTTTTAATTATTTCTTCTTTTTTATTAACAACTTTTTGCTAATAGATATACCAAATTTTAATACAAAACCTCAAATTTTTTAAATTTCTGACAAAAATTTCTTTTTAAATAACTTTGATCTTGAACAATTGTATCATAAAATAAATAAATTATTTAATGAATAATTTTACTTTTAAATACATTCAAAATTAATTCAATTTTAAAAGAGTTGCATTTACAATTTTCATATATAAATGAACTTCAAACGGTTTCAATTTGAAATTTTAGAAAATTTCAATGTTGAATGAATTCAATTAGAAATTTTAATGAACTTAGATTTTTGAAAAATTTAATTCCAAATCTTCTGAAATTCGTTAAATTTGTCAAAATATATTTAATTAATAATTAAAAATAATGGATTTATAGACGAATTTTTGGTTAAAAACACTAAAAAAATTGAATTTTGAAGAAGTTACAAATGATTGCAGAAATTAAATTATTTTTAATAGTAATAAAATTCTTTCCAATTGTTTAACAATATTTGTTTAAACAAATTAATAAAAATTAAAAAATGTTTAAAAACAGTTAACACTAATCGATTCTATATATGAAAAATTAAAAAAGTTTTGTATGAGTCATTTTCCCCCCACATATTATTTTGTTTAAAAAAATTTTAATAAACAAATTATGTTGGATATAAGGTGATTCATCCCAAGCATATAAATAAATGGAATTTAAGTAAATTTAACAATTGGATTCATAGGCAAATAAAAAAAAAATATATACCTGTTTTTTTGTTTTTAATTTTCAATTGTTTCTACTTGGGATGAAACATCCTCTATCCAACATAATTTGTTTATAACAATTTTATAAACAAAAAAAAGATTCGGAAAAAAATATGACCTATAAAAAACTCTCTTAATTTTTCATATAAAATCCATTAGCGTTCGTAGTTTTCATAATGTTTTTAATTTTTATTAATTTGTTTAAACAATTATTGGAAATTAAAGTAAAAAATACAGGTATCTTTTCAATTTGCCTATGAATCCAATTGTTTCTATTTTAATGCAATGGCTAGTTTTTTCATGGGACTTAATGGGTTAAAAATCTTCTAATTAATTAAGTTTATTTATTTATAATAATAATTATTATTAACATTTATTTTTCTATCCAAACTTTTGTTTAAACTATTATTTAAATTATTGCAGCAAAAATAAGCAATTTTTTTCTTTTTCTTGGATTATTAATTATAGGTATTTGTTTAAAACTATTGTTAACAACAATTGGAATTTGGTAATTATGCAGAAGAAGGACTTTTCCCAATTTTGAAAATAAATGATTAATTTTTCAATTTTTTTCAAAAGTATTCAACAAATATTGACATTGTAGGTTCAATTTTTAACTTACTTGTTTAAATAAAAAATATTGCAAAATGAAATTCATAATTCCGGCTCAATAGGAAAATGAGGAATTTATCGCTGAAGATTTTAAAAAAAAGAAAAGTCAAATTTCATCGAAAATTGTAGGCTGTAGGTGATTATGAACACTAAATTGTAATTTTGAACCCCGGTGCGTCATAATTATGACGTAAGCTTGGACATGCGCACAACTGTTTCGCGAACGGCGTTCACGAACGCAAAGGGGGGCAAAGTATGAGTTAGAAAAGGACAGAGATTAATTTGTGTCCTTTTCTATCTCATGCGTCTCGTTCGCAAACGAATTTTGCGTTGGTCTCTGTCTAAAGTACTTAGTATAATAATACTGCCTCAACGTCATATTGATTCAAATGCCCTTAAGGACATATTTTTTCTATAATAACAAAAATATTATAAGTATTAAATTTTAAAGTTTTGTTAGTTTCTGTTTAAGAAATGAAAAATTTTACAAAATATTAATTTACAACTGTTAACAAAAAAAACAAAAGTTTATCTCTAATGTCTTTCTTTTCAAAACACTGAGGTAGTAAAATGATTGTATTAACTATTAATAGTAAATTACTGTCAACTTAGAAAATAATAAATTAATAATGTTTGTAATAAAATTATAGTGTAAAAAAAGATTATTTTCTATTGTATTTACTCTTACCAGATTCCTTTTGATAGCTACACGTGTGACGAAAGAATATTGATCGGCTTTTTGAGCTGCGCAAACTCCTGATTGTTCACCTCGTGTTAAATGTCAGTTTACTCAGGTTCTCAATCGGGTTGGTATTCACGAATTATAATGAAAAAAATTATTTCCGTAATTATGAAGTTTAATTTTCTTTTTATCGAGATATAATCATCTCTGAGAAATAATCAGTGGATGACGCGTTGTGTATATAAAATTAAAACTTAATTAGTGTTTTGTTTCGATTGAAATTTTAGTGATTCATTTTTTTTTTTATGTTTTACTACTTTTAGCAATCAATGTTTTTTTTGTCTTAAACATTAAAAATTAATTTTGATTATAGTACTGTCATCTGTAACAATGTAATGACATTATGCAAAACCTGGTAGATATTTTATTAATTATTAGCTGTGTTTGTGATAATAAATTATTAATAATCGAAAATGTATATATATTCAGTTTAATTAATTATTAACAACTTTATTTGCTCTATTATTCATAAATGCAAAGAGAGTTGAATTTTTTTTTCTAATACAAAAATATTCTGGTTTTTCATGACCCAAAATTATTTAAAATTGAAATAATTTCCTTTTTTTTAAATATTATATTTTGCTACTGATTAATTTTGTTTATTTCTAAATTAGTTTTTTAAATTATTTAAAGATAAGTTTATATACTTTTAGTTCCTTAAATTGTTTTAATTTTGTTGAAATATTTGGAAATTTGGAGCAATTTAAAATTTATTTAGAAACCGTTAATTTTTTTATTTTTATTTAATTAAACTAGTTACTTAAATGTTTGGAATATTATTTTGAAAATTAAGTTTACTTATTATAAATATTACACTATGCAGAAATTATAAGTTTATCTAAAAATATAAAGAGTTTATAAAGCAAGGTTTTAATATAAGTTTTGCAATTTGCGGATTACGTGACCATGACATTTTATAAACGAGTAAAAATAACGTATATTAATTTTATTTTCAATAAGAAAATAAATAATTTTTTTTTAGATGTCAGATAAGAATCCCGAGATGAGAGCAACAGCTGCGAGAATTTGTCGTGAACATTTACATGGAGTTTGGAAACACGTCACCCCGGATAATATTGTTGTTAAACGTATAAGGTACGTTAATATAAATATTCATTAAAAAAAAGATTTAAAATCATCTGAAAGCAAAAATAAAAAAAATTGATTATTGAAATGCTTCTTCATGTATTTGTCAATGTCATGTTATTTTTACATGCAAAGGGGAATCCTTTATAACCGTATAATTATTACTTGATCCAAAGTCGTGCACCTCTATTAATAAATGATTTTATTTCTTACCTTTTTATAATATTGTTAATTTCCATTGTCGAAAGTATTAATTACTTTTATTTTACAACAGTGGTGGACTAAGTAACTGGTTGTACAATGTACAACTGCCAGAAGGCACAAATCCAGTTCGTGGTGAACCCAGACAAGTATTGGTACGACTATTTGGCCAAGTCCATGGAGAAAGGGCATTGGAAGGTCTCATAACCGAATCAGTAATATTCACACTACTATCAGAAAGACAACTTGGTCCAAAACTTTATGGAATCTTCCCTGGTGGTAGAATTGAGGAATACATCCCTGCCCGTCCACTTCTCACTAAAGAACTATCTGACCCGATATTAAGCGAGTTAATTGTTGAAAAATTGGCAATGATCCACAAAATGCATGTCCCTATTAGTAAAGAACCCTCGTGGATTTGGGAAACAATGACTAAGTGGCTTAACATAGCTACTGACATTCTGGAGAACGTCGAAGATATCGATTCCCAACAACTTGACAATGTTAAGGCCATCAAATCACTTAAACTTGAACATGAAATCAAATGGTACAAGTAAGTATTAACTCGTTTCTATTATGTTTATTTCATGTTCAGTTCTATTATGTATAGTTTTAGTTTCTATTTTTAACCCGAATCGAACATTTCCTTAATTTTTTTTTTTATTTTCAGATCGTTAGTTTCTCTGCAAAAATATCCGGTGGTGTTTTGTCATAATGACTTACAGGAGGGTAACATTCTTCTACGGCAAAATTCCTCTAAACCAGAACTAGTTGTCATTGATTTTGAGTATTGTTCCTACAATTATAGAGGTTTCGATCTTGCAAATCATTTTGCTGAATGGCAGTACGATTATAAAGAGGATAATCTTCCGTTCTTTGTCGAGAGACGAGGATTCGCCCCCACAAGAGAGCAAAAGGTAAGTCTCAAATGGGGGGGTTGGGAGAATAGTAAAAAAAAAGGCTCGGTAAGAAATACTTCTTCCAATTATTGTAACATTGTTTGATCAGTATTATAGAGTCAATTTACAATCTCTACAACATTTTTTTTTTTAAATTAAGGAATTTATTTTTTCAAAAGAAGCTATTTAAAATAATTTTCAAACCCAAAATTTCAGTTTGATTTTTATACTTTTTTTCAAATTAAAATAGTAATCAAGTTTTATATCATTCATTTTGTAGTTTGCTCTATTCATTGCAAATATCATATTACTTGGAGAGTCTATTAAAGAATCATTTCTTTCGAGGATGGATCGCTATTGTAGAATTCTGTTTACGAAAACATAAATTTACTTCACTATTAATTTTCTAGTGTTTTTTAATATTATCTTTTAAAGACTTTACTACAAATATTTTTATTTAAACAAGAAAATTTATTTGCATTTAAAATATGAACGAATAAACTGCATGTTTATTTGTTGGGTATTAAAAATTCAGTTTAACGATAAAAATTTATTTTTCACATTTTTAGTCATAATTTTGAGATTTGAATTTTTCCGGAATTATTCACGAATAAACAATTGTCAAATTTTGTTTTTCGAATACCCTAAATGACGCTGTAAACATTTAGTTTTTCAATTCGTAAAGAATTCTACATTAAAGATCGATACTCAAAATAATATTATAGAATTTGGACTACTTATTGAATTCTGTTTCCTACATTCTGTTCTTGCCTATACAGCGCAAGGATAGTGCAAACAACTTTGGAATCAAAAATCAAAATTGCCAGAATTTCTAGTCCGAATTCTATATTTCACATAGAAAATTTGACTACTTTTTTTCCTTTAAATAAAATATCCATTGGCAACTAAAATTTGAAGAAAGTTTAAAAAATATCTAAAAGAAGCGAAAGGTTAGGTTTGTGAGGATATTTGAGGGTAGGGTATATAGGACACCTTGGCGTGTGTTGCGTGTGTATGTATTAGTTTCACAGGACCACCATTCGACAAATTGTGGGGGGCAATTGATAACTGCCTGAGTCCTGGAACTCGACTTCCGGTGTGCTTTTGGATCCTGAGGAATCCGATGTCATATCCATCATGCATGGCCTGATGACCAGAGCGGCATCTACGCCTCTTCAACATTAAATAGAGTACCTCAACACGCACTCTAATAGTCAATTTTTAATCCACAAAATTCAATTAACTGCTGATGCCTTTTGGCGCGTGACAAACAATGCGAAACTGCAATCCGATGCTCTTGTTAATGGCCAAAAGTACAGAACAGCTTCGGTCGAAATTTAAAAAAAAAAATGGCCAAGCTGATGTACTATCTAATCTCTAAATGTGAGATTCTGACTTAATATCCCATGAAATTCTATAGTTAATTTTTATTACTGTTTAGAAAACATTTAATTTCGCTGTTTTCTAAAATACAATATTTATTTTAATATTTTTTTTTTCAAAAAAGCAAAAATTTTTTTATTTCATTTCAAGCTTTCGTCATCATTGGCTTTTCTATTTTGTGTCTTTGTTGTCTCAATTATTCGAATATTTAAGAATTTTTTATTATGGTGTAATTTTATATTTAATATACAATCATATTTAAAAGATTGAAAGTAACTTTTATACTTCAAAAATAGTAAACAAAAATTTTTTTTGTCCTACCTGCACGAAAAGTATGTCATTTCGGGCACTTAAAGTGGGCGCAAAGTAACTGATTCTCGCCCGGGGTCGGGGAAGCGGGCGCAAAAGTTCTTTTACGCCCGCTGACGTCACACAAGCGGGCGCAAAAGTACTTTTGCGCCCGCTTCATCTAGCCCGAGCGGGCGCAAAAGTACTTTTACGCCCGCTTGCTGGACTTTTGCGCCCGCTTCGCTCGTGCCCTCAATGCCATACTTTTCATGCAGTTAGGACAAAAAATTATGTTCGCAACATGGGCGCAAAATAGGTGATTACGACTTCGGCGAGATTTCGGGACCTCGGGGACACTTTCGCACCCTCGGCTTCGCCTCGGGCGCGAAAATGTCCCCTCGGTCCCTTCATCTCGCCATCGCCGCAATCACCTATTTTGCGCCCTTGATACGATAATAACTATTTCATGAAATTTTAACATGTTGGCTTACATTGTAAATTTAATTTTGTATATTACAGTTGGAAATATAGATTTTTAGTTTACAAAAATCTTTTCGTTTTAAAAGAACTTTAGTTGGATTTTTAGAATTTCTTTTTCAATATCTCGATTAATTGAGAATTATGTATACTACACAAAATTTAATTGATTGTCATTTCTCAAAATTAGTATTAGTAGAAACTGTAGTCAGGGGTTGGACAAAAATCATCTAAACTTTATTGAGTAATTGGGTCGATTTACATAAATAAAAAAGCATAAATGATACGAAGAATCATAAAAAGAAGTATAACTTAAAGTGATTTTTGAACGGCCCCTTAAGAGGCCATCCCTACTTAATACAGGAAAGTAAATGAAAATAAATGAAAATAAATTCACAAATATTTTTGCTTCACTAATTAAATGTATATTTTATTGTATAAATTCTTTTTAAAAATACACAAATGAAAAAAAAATTTTTATAATGAAAAAGACGACACTTAAAAATACAACTACAACAATAATATTTTTATAAACTTTCTATCAAACAGTTTTCTGAAATGTTTTAAACTCGTGTAAATTTACAGAAAAAATTTGTTTAAATAAAAAATGCAACTAATTAGTACGTAAAAAGCCATATTTCTTGTGTTAACTAGAGACGTTACCTTTTAACATTTTCATATTTTTTCAACTATTATTTCTTATTTCATATTATTCATCTTGACAAATTCACGATATATTTTCTCATGAAAATTTATTTTTTATATTTATTATATATTTATATTGAAGGAATAAAAAAAAGGAAGAAAATATTATAAGATTCCTTTTTCTAAATTAATATAAAATTCAAATTCAAATGTCGGGAAACATTCACTTCTAAAATTGTAATTTCACCATGTTTCTCATCTACTTGTCTTCTTAAATTGAAGTTAAAAAAAAACTATAATTAAAGTTCAATTAAAATTGGAAATTTATTTTAAATATAATAATTTTAAAAAAAAGTTGATAGTTTGAAAATTTTTTAATATCGTATTTTAATAATGTTCTCTTTTTCAACAGCTGAATTTCATCAGGTGTTACCTGAAGAAAATAGGTAAAGAAGGCGAAGCTGAAGAGGAAAAATTAATGGCTGAAGTTCAAGTTTTCTCATTGGCTACTCATCTTTTCTGGGGTTTGTGGGGAATTGTCAACGCCAAAACATCTGATATTCCATTTGGATATTGGGTAATAAAAAAAAAATTTTTTAAAGAAATAAGAAATAACAAATAAATTCACACGGCATTCGAAAGCCTTTCTTTTACTATAAATTTTTCACCTGTAGAATTTATTTGAAATTTGTTCTGGGCAGAGAGGTGGCTCAGTTGGCATGGAATGACTCATTATGGGTCATTCCATTTCAAAACGACCCTCCTTATAAACAATTGACATTGTAAGGCAATTTTTAAATAATCATTTAATAATAATAATTATTTATTATTATTTTTATTTATTATTATTTATTATTATTTATTAATAATAATTATTTAATAATTTAATAAATTATTTATTTTTGTATTTAAATATAATTGAATTCTCGAAAGATTTTCTAATAAAAATTGATTAAATAATCAAAAACAAACAAAATTAAATTTTTGTGCGGCAACCCTGTAATAGTAAATAAACTTTGGTGAACTTTGGCTTTAATAAATAGGAGAATTATTATTCAAAATTCGCCTTACTAAAAAATGTATTGTAACTAATGAGAAAACATTTTTTTTATTCAGGAGTATGCAGCATCACGACTAAAAAATTATCTACGATTGAAAGAGAAATTAATTGCTTCGAGTAGCATAAACGGAGGAATGAAAAGGAAATTCCTGGACTGAATCAAAAAAAAAAAATAAATAAAAAGCTGGACTTAATACTAAATCTCATGAAAAGGAGAAGGCGCTACTGTTTGTTACACGGATATTGGAAAATTTTAGCAAGAATAAAGAGATTAATGATACTTAATGATGTAAACGAAACATTGTGATATGATCGTTCTAATGAGACTTACAGTTTCGTACTATAATTAGTAACTCAAAGAAGAATGACAAGAATGAAAGAATATAGGTGCAGAAAGAGAATGTGATATAGAGTACTTAGAAAATGAAGAGGTCCCCTGTTTCTAATGAAACATTTAAAAAAAAAGTTATTAACGAAATAGTCCTTTAAAATTTGAAAAGTGACTTACTTAGGTAGAAAATAATTACAGACAAATTGTTTATTGAGATTATCAATAAAATCAATGAAATTTACAAGAGAATATATTGATATATAAAAAGAACTAAAAGATTGATTTATAGTATTAATTAAAAATTCATTACAAAAATTTGTAATCAAAGAAATCTTTTCTGATTTTTAAAAATAGAAAACTTGTAGTAAAATAATTGGAAACTGTATTCATATCTCATAAAATTTTTTCTAAAAGAAAATTGTATTTTATACTTTTAAATTAGAATTGTAATTTATGTTTCTGAAATCGAATATTAGGATCTTTACTAATCTGTATTAAATATTGTGCTTCTTTGCTATTGAAAATAATTTATTAAAAGATTCATAATTAGAATTTAAACACAAAAAATCGAGTGTTTAAAATATTTGTATTATGCTGATTGTATTTATACTACGTCGTATATATATAGTA
Source organism: Leptopilina heterotoma (assembly GCF_015476425.1). NCBI lineage: Eukaryota > Metazoa > Arthropoda > Insecta > Hymenoptera > Figitidae > Leptopilina > Leptopilina heterotoma. Next base: position 80,404 of record NW_025110949.1, on the reverse strand, counting down.
TGAAAGCTTTATTTTTATTCACGTCAATTCGATGTAATGTGAAAGTAATACAGTGATTTTATACCATTTTATCTACTAAATGGAACGAAATTACCTTCTAAGGCCTAGGGTTAAGTTCTTTTATATTGTAAAAAATTTCATTTGACATCCTCTAAAATAATCTTTTTAAAACTGAACTTTCCAAAAAATAACTTAATAATAATGTAACACTTCGCTTACAAAAGGGTACTTAATCTAAAAGTAATCACTTTTAGGATCAAATTGTACAAAATCAACTAAATTTTATAATCATTGTATTTATTAGACCAACATGTTTAATATCATTTTGTAAGTTATTTTATTACAATAAATTATATTTATGTTGGATAATTTGAAATTATTGAGTCGTAAAAGTAGATTTAAATAATCTATTTTGGTGTTATTTTTAACTGTGAATGAAATTTTACTTTAAATAAAACACCAAAGTCAACGATTTGTAAAAATTCAACGAATTTAGCTTCTCCAGGAAGAATAGTAAGTTAGTAAGTTAGTTATTAACTTACTAACTAACTTAGTGACATAGTTACTAAATTCAATTGTGTTCAAAAATTTTAAAAAATTCTCGTCAAAATTTCAATTCTCTTTATAAATAATAAAATTCTTCTCTGATATTCAATTATTTTACAAAATTTTAATCAAATTCTTGTCAAAATTTAAATTATTTTCAAAACTTTTCTAAAATTCAATGATTTTCAATATCTACTATTTCAATAAAATTTTTCAAAAGAATTCCATTATTAATAGTTAAAAAAAATTTCGATAAAATTTTACGCAAACATTCAATTATTTTCATAAATAATAAAATTTTTTACAGGAATTCAATTATTAACAAATTTTTTTATAAATTTCTTCGCAATAATTCAATTATTTTCATAAATAATAATATTTTTACAGGGATTCAATTATTTTTATAAATAATGAAATTCTTTTAGGAATTCAATATTATTTTCATAAATAATAAAACTCATTGCAGAATTTCAATTATTTTTAATGCAATTTTAATCGAATTCCTCGAAAAATGTAATTATTCTTAAAAAAATTTATTAAAATTCGTCCAAACAATTTTATAATTTAAAAATTTTGTTGATAACATTTTTAATGAGAATTTAATTTCAAGAAACAAGAAATTAATAAATTATTTATTTTTGTATTTAAATAATAGAATTTATCGTAGAATTTACTAATAAAAATGGTTTTAAAAATGAATTTCAGTTAAAATTTTAGATTACAATTAAATAGTAAAAGCATTATAACGTGGATTTTTAGAAATAATTAAATTTTGAAAAAGTTTCTAACTTAAATCTTTAAAATATTCTTTTTTTTCATATTTTTGACAAAAAATTCTGTAGAATTAATTCTTTTTAAAAATAAAATAGGATTTTTATTCAAATTATTTCAAGTTTTTATTTTTTCAATATAATATTTAATTGCAGAATTTCCGAATAATTGAAATTTTGTAAAATTGAATTGTAAACGAATGAATTTGAAAATTCTCATAAAACTCATCGCAGCGTTTCAATTACTTTTCATACAATTATAATTGAATTCCTTGAAAAAAGTGATAATGTTCATGCAAGTTTTAATAAAATTCGACAAAAGTATTCAATTATTTAAAAATTTGTTATTAAAATTCTTTATAAGAATTGAATTTTCAGAAATATTCAATTATTCAATAAATTATTTACTTTTGCATTTAACTAATTAAATTCTTGTAGAATTTTCTAATAAAAATTTATTAGAATTTTTTAAAATAATATTGAATTTCCAAGAAGAAATTTATTACTTTTAAAAATAATTAAATTCTTGTGATGAATATTGTTATTTATGAAAAGAATTGAATTTTTGAGAAGAATTTTATTATTTATGAAAATAATTGAATTATTGCGAAAAATTTTATTAAAATGTTTAAAATAAATTGAATTTCTGTGAAAAAATTTGTAATTTTTGAAAATAATTGAATTCTTAAAAACGATTTTATTAGAATTTTTTTTAAATAATTGAATTTCCAAGAAAATAATTATTACTTTTAAAAATACAATTGAATTCTTGTGATGAATTTATTGTTATTTATAATAATAATTGAATTTTGTCAAAATTTTATTAAAATACCTCAAAATAATTGAATTTTTGGGATTAATTTTGTTATTTACCTACATAATTTAATTTTTTCGAAGAATTTCTTTATGTAAATAATTTTTTCTTGGGAAGAATTTTATTAAAATCTAAAAGAATAATTGAATTATTTAAAAAAATTTAATTAAAATTGTATTAAAAATAATTGAAATCCTACGATGAATTTTATTATCTATGAAAATAATTGAATAGTTGCAATTGAAGTTTGCAAAGAATTTTATTAAAATGCCTTAAAATAATTGAATTTTCTGGAATAATTTTGATATTTATTGACATAATTGAATTCTTTCGAAAAATTATTATTACGAATCTGTTGTCAAATTTAAAAAATTAAAAATGGTGGATCCAATGTGGTGGACAGATTTTTTTTAAATTTTAACGTATTGTCTTGAAATTCATTATGCGGGGGTATTGGGTTCACTGATTACGCGAATTCGGTGTCAGATTTTAAAAATTCAAAATGGCGGATATAATATGGTGGACAGATTTTTAAAAACTCAACGTATTGGCTTGAAATTCATGACTCGGGGGTTTTTGGGATCACTGATTACGAATCCGGTGTCAGATTTTTAAAATTCAAAATTGCGTATCCAATATATGGATTTTTTTTTTTTGAGACTTACAAAAACTAGAATTGGAAAGTAATGGTAAATAATATGATATCAAATTTTCGAAATAAATTATTAAAACCAAGTTATCTTTCGTAAAACAGTATTATTTATTTTTCATAACATGTATTTGAATGACTCCACTAATAAAATTTACACAACAAATGCACTCAAATTAATTATCTTAAGTCGTAACATCATTTTTACAATAAGTCCAATACGTTAAATGTTTCATTATAGACGTTTTTCTCATTCCATAGTGGAGTATGTCAAGGTGATATTATTTTTTTTTAAAGTCCAGTAATCTTTTGTATGTTCGACTGTGCATTCTTTTTTAGTTGTGCGTTCATCGCTGTACTTTTTTATCGACATATTTTTTTTATTTGATACGGTTTGCAGTGAAAACGATATAAAGATCATTATTAATGAAAAAAAAATCACCTGTATCTTAGTTTATCTCTGGTTTTTTTTTTGTAATATCCACGTTTCCACGATTATTAGTATCACATTCATTGACATAGTCGCGATAATTTTTGTTGACCATCTAATTTTATTAATTTTATTACAGCCTTTAATTAATCATCTATTCACATTATTGAAAATTACAATTTTTTTACAGGCGGGGGGCTTTTTTTTTATTTATTCGTGGAAACGAGACGAGCTGAGCATATTTAGTATATGTTTAATAGTTATATAACGCTAGGTTTTTGGTTTCTCAAAACTGTAATTAAAAGTTATTAAATAATTCTTTAACATTATAAAACACGCATTGTATTTTTGGTTTTGTTCCCATTCGAATAAAAAAATTTGAAAAATTTTTTAAAAGAAGACTTCTGAAAATTATTTTTAATTAGATTGTTGGGCAGAATGGGACTGGAAGGTTCTTGTGTTTAAGTTACTTTCTTTGACGTACGCCGATATATTAAATCTAGATTCTAGATTTGACTATATTTTTTTTTCATTTAATTAGTTTACATTTAAAAATAGATGACACGGTGGGTAGTTTTTGGAAAATCAAATTTATTTCCTTGTTTTCCTTTTTCTTTTTTTTAATGATGATAGGGGTCAGTGAAGTTTTAGCATTATCAAAAATTACGTTCCTAAAATTTTTTAAAACCATTTTTTAACTATATTGTTTTTTTTATTAAAAATTTTGTTTGTTTATAAAATAAAAAAAATTGTTGAAATCCATATAATTGCTTTTCAAAAATTATATTCCAAAAAAAATCATAACAAAAATTATAATGTATTGTTGAGTAAAAGGCTTATCGGTCATGTTTAAAAAAAAGTAAAAATTCACTTTTTTTATTTTAAAAAATTTTTTTATTAACAAAAGTATCGACGTTTCGGGTCGGTACTGATCCATCTTTATGACTAAAAAACAGAAAAGAAAAAAACGTCGACACTTTTGTTAATAAAAAAATTTTTTAAAATAAAAAAAGTGAATTTTTACTTTTTTTTTAAAACACGACCGATAAGCATTTTACTCAATAATACATAATTAATAAACGGTCACTAACTTCAAGTATATATAAAAATTATGTTTAATTTTTATTGAATTTAAAAAAAAAATTAATTTTACTATTTTTAACACTGCAGGGGATCGATTATTTGATTTCATTTTTACTTCTGACTTTCATTTTCATTAATAAATTATTTATTTTTGTATTTAAATAATTTATTTCTCGAAAAATTTTCTATTAAAAATTGATTGAAAAATGAATTTCACTAAAAATTTAAAATTATAATAAATTGAAATTAATAGCATTATAGCGTTAATTTTTAGAAATAATTGAGTTTTAAATTAAAATCTTTGAAAATTTGAATTTATAGTAACAATATCCTTACGATATAAAATAATGATTTTATCACTCTGTCATCTTAAGTTGTCATAGAATTATTTTCAAAATTGTTTGTAAAAAATTAAAAATCTTCGAAATAATTCAATTATTTTCGTAAAAAATAAAATTTTTCGAAGCAATTAAATATATTTTAATAAAATTCCTTCCAAGAATTCAATTCTTTTCAAAAATAAACATTTTCACATGAATTTAATTATTTAAAAAAAATTTAATAAAGTTCTTCGTCAGATTTCAATTATTTTCAATTTTTTAAGGGCATTTGAACCATGATGACGTCACAGATTTAAAACTAATGCTTTGCACAAACTGTGACGTCATCAAGGTTCAAATCCCCTTAATGAAATTTCTCGATGGAATTTAATTTTTTTTTTTTTGAAAAAGTTTTTAAAAATTCTGAGAAATTCAAATATTATTTTAAAAATTATTTTAAAAAATTTAAATAAAATTCTTGTCAAAATTTCCATTATCTTTATAAATAAAATTCATCCTAGAAATTCAATTATTTTTAAAAGTAATAAAATTCTTCGCAGAAATTCAATTATTTTCAAAATTTTTTTAAAATTTCTCGTCACAATTTTAATTATCTTCATAAATAATAAAATTAATTCTGGAAATTTAATTATTTTCAAAAATTTCTGATAAACTTCTTTGGAAAATTCAATTATATTCAATAGTAATAAAATTTTTCGCGAAAATTCAATTATTATCACAAATTTTTTTTTAAATTCTCGTCAAAATTTTAATTTTTCTTTATAAATATCAAAATTCTTCTGCAAAATTCAATTACTTTAAAAATTTTTTTTTTTATTTGTTCAAAATTTCAATTATCTTTAGAAATAATTCAATTCATCTCCGAAATTCAATTATTTTTAAAAGTAATAAATTTTTTCTTGAAAATTTAATTTTATTTAAAAAAATTCTAATAAAATCGTTCGCAAGAATTCAAATTATTTTCATAAATAATACAATATTCTTCTCAGGAATTCAATTATTTTCAAAAGCTTTAATAGAATTATAAGCAAAAATTTCTATTATTTTTAAAAATTTGCCTGAATTCAATTTTTAAAAAAAAATTAATAAAATTCTACGCCAACATTTAATTATTTTCATAAATAATGAAAATTTCACTGGAATTCAATTATTCACTTTTTATTTAAATTTCTTCGCAATAATTCAATTATTTTCATAAAAAATAATTAAAAAAAAATTTTTTTTTATAAAGTAATATTATAAAATAATGATTTTATCAATTTACTATTTTTAATTATTATAAAACATGAAGACTCGGAGTGATCGATTTTTTTTATGTTTTATAACAATTTTTGTTGTTTAATTTCAAAAATGTTTGAATTTGCATTTTTTAAAAAAATAAAAAAGTAAAAAAATAAAAAAGTAAAAAAGTAAAAAAGTAAAAAAGTAAAAAAGTAAAAAAGTAAAAAAGTAAAAAAGTTAAAAAAGTAAAAATAAAAACCGTTGAAAGTGAAAATGAAAGTGAAAATAAAAACAAAAACCGTTCGAAGTGAAAATAAGAATGAAAGTGAAAGTGAAAATGTAAGTCAGTAAAAAATGAAATTACATAATCGACCATCAGGAAAAACAAATTTTGAAGATAATTTGCTGTAAACCAATTAAATGACTTGTATTAACAGGTATAATTTTTCTTTATCGAGTAGGACGTTATTTAGACTCTCACTGCACATTAAAGAACCAAAATTAAAAATTTGACTATAATAGTTGAGGGAAACCAGGATCAGTGCATTAAGTAATCGGAAGACAAGTTACTTTTCATTTTCTTAAATTAATTATACTATTCTATTAATTTTATTTTTTTTATTCATAATTTGTATCTCTTTTATTCCTATTATTTTAATTAATGAATTTATTTTCATTCAGCTATTGGAAATATAGTTTATACTCTTTGATTTTTGCTAAACATTAAGCTTGAATTTATGTCTTTAAATCGATCTTTTTATGTCTTTTTGGACATAAATTTTTGGGATTTTTGGACATTAAGAAGTATTTTTTTCTTTGCTTCATATGAGCGATTCTTGATCAGTGTAAGGTCGTCATTTATCGAAATGTATTACTATTCAGTATTCTATTAGATTTTACATACTTTATTGACTTTTTTTTTATAAACGAAAAGTAAATTATTTTCAGATTTCTCGTATAAATTGATCTGAATAGTTTTTTTTTGTGGGATTGTCAAGGGTTGAAAATGATGAACAAACGCACCTACGGCAGTGAGTATAAGGTATTTTTCTACATAAAATTTTTCTATACAAATTACAATTTTTTTTTTTAATATAGGTGCGGCACCATTTTGCTAGTGCAGTGCTTTGATAAATATTATGTCGCAAATATTTCATCTCTTAAATTAATTATCTTTTCTAAATAAACCTTTTCTGATAATAAAATACCACACAGTTTTTTTAATAATTTTTATATTAATATACTTAGTTAAAAATCCTTCTATAATTAGTAAGTATATTTAACAGCTAACAAGGATCCATATTTCTTAAAGCTTGAAAATGCATTTTATCTCACTAGTTTCTTTTTCTCGACAATTATACACTTTTTGTAAAGAATAATTTTCAACGTCATCATGAATTGTTTGGAATGAAAATTATACTAGATTTTTCCAACATAAACAAAATTATTTATATTATAATATATTTTTGTAGTTTTTTTCAGTAAAAATGAATTTTATATACTTTTTTGAAATAGTTAACTGTTAGAATAATAAACTTTAATCAGAAATATATTTTTCTTTTTTTTTGATAAAAGAATCTTTCATTATGATCCAACAAAGAATTCTGTATTGTATGCGAGTATTAATAGAATTTTATTCTTCTCTTTTAATAAAGAATATTTTAATATTTTTTTTAAAACAGAATCTTTTATCATAGGGTTTTAACAAAGAATACTGAATTTTCTATAAGAAAAGAAATATTCTATTATTATTTTTTAATAAAATTATTTTTGCCATTTTATAGTTTATATCGGCAAATGTGGAAAACTTATTATAAATTTATTTGTAGGTAGAAAAAATTATAAAAATGCAACGTCAATTAAAATAATGTTCTATATTATTTTTATGCTTTCTTGAAAAACTAAATATAAAAAATAAATAAAGTAATAAAATTAATGATAGGAACTTTTCATATTAACGAAAATTGCGTACCTTTTCCAGTCTTACTTTTCACTTAATTTGTACAACATATTGCGTACTGAATTTGAATAAAAAAAAAAAATTTTAATTTTTGTATTCTGATCACAAGGTGTCTCCAAATTTTGCATTTGAATAAATAAATTATAATAAAATATTATCTAAGATGTATAATAATAAAATAATTACAAAAAAAAACCAAAAAATTTTCTAATAATATTTTTTTTACTGATTTGAGAACAAATAATGTAGAGGAAGCTTTTTTTCAAAAACTGAAAAATAGATGAATAAAAAATAAAAATTAAAAAAATGACGTCAAACCCTGTTATGTCATTGCAAAGTACGTCAATTATTTTGTACAAAGCCCTAATTACCCGTAAAATCATTGGCACCGATTATATTTTTTTTTTAAATTTTCTTAAACACTGCTGGTTGCGTGACAATCTTCAAGAGTTGCTAAACTACTTGCTCGTAACGATGCTAAACTTAAGGAACTCTGATTCAAAGGATTCATTCCATGAGGATCGTCACAATGAAGGTACAGTCGAGAACTGACGGATTTATGGCAATCGGGACATAAACGCTTCTTTTTCTTGTCCCTTCGTTTTAAAATGTCGTATGCACACCTGAAAATTGTAGATAATTGCAATTAACTTTCGTTTTTTAAATTTTAACACTTTAAGCGAGCAGGTCTTTTAATTTTAAAAACAACCTGGTGTAATTATAAAAAGGATGAAAGAAATTTAATCTCAAAGATTAAGAACTGTATTAAAGTAATTTTAAAAAAGTATGTTTTAATCCAAGTCACGGATTAAAAAATACTGTTATATTTCAAAAACATTTAATGCCGATGGTTTGAATATAAGAATTTTTGAAAAATTAGATAATGTTGAAAAGAACTTGCGGATTACATTTTACTTGAAAACTAAAGTAAAGTGAAATAAGTTAAAAGAGAATATGTAATTAGAATAAAGATAATTTTGAATCTAATTATACAATTATTTTTAATATGTATTAACATTTTAATGAAGAGATTTTATAATTTCATTCCTTGTGAAATTAACATGTAATCCGCTTTGTTCTGGGTGATGATTTTTTTATAGATTGTACCTGGCATGTAAAATATGTGAGCAAGGCAAAGCCTCTAGGGAATCTGCTTCAAGTCCGAAAGGTTCATTGCAGCTTCCACAACGTAATTCTAAGTCTTCTTCCATCGTTGCTGCTAATCTTTCATGATGACTTTTTTGCTCTTCATCTCCTAATGATGCATAGATTCGAGATAATCGACATCTTACTGTTCTCACTAGAAGCTGAAAATTTTTATTGCAATTGTATCAAATATATTCAAATCGATCGGTTACAACGGTTGTGATGATTTTTAATTCTTAAATTGCAAATAACGAAGTACCAACGGATCTGAATTCGTTAAAATAATGTTACAATAGTTCTTTATTAATTTGGCCTTAAGTCTTCTTGTATGCAAGATATCAAGTTCCAGTTGATACCAAAATGAAGCTTGACTCTTTACCTAACTTTTATCTCATTACGAGTATATGCTAGGAAAAAGATTTGAGTACGTTTTTTAAGAGTCTAGGAATTTGATATTCACAACGTCTAAACTTTTTTTAATTCAAATGGCCATAATTTTTCTTATATGCAAGATATCAAGTTCCGATTGGTACAAAACTAAAGCTTGACTCTTTCCCTAACTTTTATCTCATTATAAGTATAAGCTAGGATAAATATTTGACAATATTTTTTATGATCTTAGAAATTTGATATTTTCAGCATGTAAACTTGTTTTGATTCAAATGGCCATAACTTTTCTTGTCTTCAAGATATCAAGTTCCGGTAGGTACCAAAATGAAGCTTGACTCTTTCCCTTACTTTCATCTCATTACGAGAATAAGCTAGAATAAATATTTGACAATGTTTTTTATGTTTCTAGTAATTTGATATCTTCAACATGTAACATTGTTTTGAATTCAAATGGCCATAAGTTTTCTTGTATGCAAGATATCAAGTTCCGGTTGGTACCAAAATGAAGCTTGACTCTTTACCTAACTTTTATCTCATTACGAGTATATGCTAGGAAAAATATTTGAGAACGTTTTTTATGTTTCTAGTAATTTGATATCTTCAACATGTAACATTGTTTTGAATTCAAATGGCCATAAGTTTTCTTGTATGCAAGATATCAAGTTCCGGTTGGTACCAAAATGAAGCTTGACTCTTTACCTAACTTTTATCTCATTACGAGTAAGTGCTAGGAAAAATATTTGACAACATTTGTCATGATTCTAGTAATTTGATAATTTTGACATGTAACATTGTTTTGAATTCAAATGGCCTTAAGTTTTCTTGTGTGCAAGATATCAAGTTCCGGTTGATACCAAAATGAAGCTTGACTCTTTCCCTAACTTTTATCTCATTACGAGTATTTGCTAGGAAAAATATTTGAGAACGTTTTTTATGATTCTAGGAATTGTATATTTTCAACATGTAAACTTGTTTTGAATTTAAATGTCCATAACCTTCCATAAAGGCACCTAAACAGATCTTAGGGACAGGAAGATTATAGAGGAAGCTGAGGAAGTGAGATAATCGATTTAACAACTGTGACTATCGTTCTAACTTTGTGACTCGTTTTATGTAAAATAAAACTGTAAAAACATAAATATTCCAAAAACATTAAAATTTTTCGATTTTTTTATTACCTTCGCTCCAACAGATCCGGCAACTTCCAATAGTCGAGTATTAAACTCAAGAGGTCGACAGTTGCAAATTTTATTCTGTACCCTAAGTATTTCGAGACACCTTGCTGCACCATCCATAGCTTCCATTTGACATAAACGATCTCCAGTGGCTGCAGCAGATCCCATGGCACTTTCGTATTGGCGAAACGCCTTCTGCAATATTTGCAATATTCTTTTATGTAAAACATGTTCAAAAATTCACTTAAATATTAAAATTAATTTATCTAATGTGTAAATAAATTGTTTAACTACTAAAGAGGCGCTCAATGTCAAAAAGTATGGATTTTTTTTGTTATAAAAATAAACCAACCAGTAAATTTTGAATTTTTATTAAAATGTATTTAATACTGGATGATATAGCAGAATTCTTTGAGTTAAGAAAAAAAACTTAATTAGAATTTATACAAACATTTATATCGGACTTTTTTCTATAAATATCTCCCATGATTCGTATACTTCGAGCATAACTGGCTTGATCTCCAGAAACCAAAGATAAGCGTGTTGCCTCCTGGAAAAATCAATTTTGAAAAATGTTAAAAGAAGCTTTTCTTTAAAAATTTATTTTCTATCAGGAAGTGATGATGTAAGTAATTTACCGAACAGTAATCATGAGCATCACCAAGCTCGCCCTTTTTTCTAAGAGCAGCAGCCATTTGGAGCAATGCAGCTCGATGGTGCCTAGAATTTAAATCTCCCAGTTGTAAGCTCCTTGATAAGTCATAAGCTCTCGCTGCATATCGCGAACTTTTGTCTGCATCCTGTAATCTGCAGAACAGTTCTGACAAACCGACGTACACCTAAAAATAAACAAATTTTATTATTGAATTCAAATTCACTTTAATGTCTAGATATAAATTTGTATGTATACATAATATATCGAAACAAAAATGAAGAATAAACAAAATAATAGACATGAAGAAGATAATGACTGTAAAGTAATACTAAATTGAATGAAACTGTAAGCATAAATGTTATTTACTTGTAACTCTAAAGAGGGATCTTGAATGGAATGCGCAATTTTATGCGCCCTTTGGAAGGCTTCTAAGGCTTTGCAAAATCCCGCTAGTTCCAAATGAACCCGACCGACAGTTAAGTGAACAAGACCAGCAGTGGCACATTGGTCACATTCGTTGTATAAGCTAAAAATTGTTATTTAATCAATTATTTGCTTTCACTAGTTGTTATGTTGAAAATAGAAAATAAATACCTGTGTCTGGCGAAAGCTAAAGCTTTGTCTAACGCCCCCAGTCTTTCATGAGCTCTTGCAAGATTCAAGTACGCCTCAGCTCTCATATTAGGAGAGTCTAATTCTTCTGAAATACAAAGTTGTCTCTGGCCGAAGTCTATACTGTCTCTAAAAATAACAGAAAGAAGAAAAAATATTTCAAATCACAATTATTTTTTATTTATAATTTTTTTATAGTTTCCTATTAATTTTAAAAATCATATAGTAAATACTCGTCAATGAGGCAGATTATGTATTCTAAATACCATTATTTCAAAAGTTGGTCCTAAAAACTCTCACTTCATTCATAACGGATTGTTTAATATTTGAAGAAGTTATAATAGTTTTCAAAAGAGAACAAATATGTCAATAGTGAATTATTTATTAACAATACAAACATAATTAATACATAAGTCATTTAAACTCATTTTACTCCTGACATATCGGTATGTCCTGTAAAAGTTATAAATTGTAAATGAAAAAATTTTAGTACTATATGAAATACTGAAAGGATAAGGGACAATTCTATTTCAAGAAGAAATACATTGCCTCAGCGTTTATTTATTGAGGATTTATATAAGTCAAAGAAATTCTTTCACAATATAAAAATTTATGACTTAAACAGTTATTGCCGAATAGAGAAACATTCTCATCGTCGAGTTGGAAGCTGCGAAAGTTATTTTACGAGAATATCTTTCTCAGGCGACTTCAATATATTTTTCTCGCACTCCAAGATTACTATTTCTAAAAATAAAGTCCTATCAAAATTCGATTCATCTGTACATAGAAAGTAATATTTTTATATTGAATATTGATATTATTTTACAATCATATTCTTAAGCTGACAGTTACATGAATAATATTGAAGAATAATGTTATCAAAATATCTTGTATTATATTATGTTAGCAAGAAAGTTATTACTTCATTTAATTTTATTTAGTAGAATGAGTATTGGTAGTGACAAATTGTTCAACTCATTGTCGTAGTTCCTACTGCCTCATCGTTTGTTATTTTCTGAAGTAATTTATTTTTGCCAGACAAAAGATACATTTATTTACCTTTCTAGAAAATATCTTTGTCTGGATAGTAGATGCCAAATATGTTCATCTGTATTTTGTCAATTTTCTATTGGTTCCCTAGTTACATGTAATAACATTTTTATCACATCGACCCAAAGATGATAAAAGTGAGTAATTTTAGAAGGTAAGTAACTAATAGTTTAAAATTATGTCCCGATTTAAATTATCTTTTTGATTCCACAAAGTTCTAGTTTTGATTCAGTGTGCCTGACGACATCTGGATTTACTCTTTTTCTCTGATTCTAATTGTAAAGGATTCATAAATAAAACCTTTAATAATTTAATTTCAATTTAACAGTTACTCTTTCTTAAGACCCGTCCCTTAATATCAGAACCTATCGTTCTGTGAACATCTCTGTAATTTCGTAGAAATATTATCTAATTTCCACAAACCAATGTTTATCTGCAGGATGTCCGTAATATATTCTCAATATCCGAATGCTGTGAGGGTGCAACCTCTATTTTAACGATACAAGGGAAAAGTATTCTCCTCAAGCGAAAACTATTGGATAAAACCTCCCAATGTGGTTTGATGTTTAAAACGCATTGAGCAGTTTGCATACTTTCAATACGAATCGAGTTTGTTAAAAACTTTTTTTTACAATGTATTTAAAAAATTCAACTTTGCATAAACCAAAATAAAATCAATGTAAAAAAAATGATTTAAAAATAAAATAATAAAACGCTTTGACGTTGTAGAAATTACCAATAAGAGTAAAGATTAGTATCTGATGCACAGCGCAGTTTGACTAAAGGAGATAGATCCTAAGGTCAGTATCTACTCCTAGCAGTTGTTTTAAAACTTTATAACTTATTACAGAAGTAAGTTATTTTACTGTTTTCAAACAAATGGATTTTCTGCAGATAAACATAACATTAGAAAACTGTGATGAATATTAATTGAAAATTAAAGTAAAATTTCCCATGACTCTTGAACTTGAATTACTCTGTGCTGTAACTTTAATTTATCGAATCTTAGGTAAGTAAATATAATTAGCAAACAATCTTTAAATTGGTTATTAGGATTAAAATCGAATTTAGATATTGAAAATGCATTTTCACTTTGAAATTATAAAATCGATTTAACGTAAAAGAGAATTTAAAATTTACGTCGAAGTGCAATTCAATTTCTTAACCCTTTGAGGACCAAATTTTTTCTTAAAAAATCGCGATTTTTCATTTTTAAGCAAACTTTTCAGGGAAAGTTATTGAAGTTTTTTTACTTAAAGACCAGTGTTTGTGATACGAAATTTTCCAGACTATGTGAAAATTATTGTTTCAATATTCAGTTTTGAAAATTAAGAAATTTATGCCCGAGTTAATAAAAAAATGTTCATGTTGCCTGAAAGCAACACTGGTCCTCAAAGGGTTAAGCACCTCCCTAAGTGTATGTATTCCGTTTATTGTGGAAACACTGAAAGAATATTGAATTATAATATAAGAGTCCGCATCTGTAGTATGTTAAAATTTGAAAAATTTTCACATCCTTCGTATTTACGTAGAAAATAAGTTGTTTTGAAAAATTAAATAAAGTTTTGCTATAAAAAATATTGATAATACCGCGCTTGGTAGGTAATAAACAATATTTTTCAATTGTTTACAATCACGCACTGTGGAAACTCTTTCGCCGTTGAATAATTTTCCATCGCAACTCCATTGGAATTTTGATGAAATTTCCAATTGCGTTCCATTCTAGATGGAATTTCATAGGAAATCTGTCGGAAATCCAATGGAAATTATTAACAGAATTCCGATGAAGTCTTCAAGGGAAAATTAAAGTTACATTTTTTGTGTTCAACATACATTGACTCAATCTTTATTTTTCGTCAGAAATAGAACCTTGTAATTTGTAAATTCGAGTTTCATGATGACAATATATTAATTGTTTTTAGGAAAAATGCAGTTTTGACAATATATAGTTGATAACCTTATTTTATTAAGCGCGTAGACTATACATTTCAATTCCCTTTTCGTTAGTTTCTCAAAATTTGAAATTTATTCTGCCTCATAAGTATTATTTGAACACTAGTGACAAAAATATTGATATTGTAATCAACAAAAGAAAATATAGTTACAAAAAAAAAAATGTTGACAGCAGAAATAATGAGAAAGATAATCGAAAAATAGGTGAAAAGAAAATTTGTTAATTTAAGAATTTAACGTAGAATGAATGTTTGTATCTGAAGCATTATAAATTGGGGGAAGGAAGAGAAAATTATCTGGCTGTTGGTACTTAATGAACGGAATAAAAAAGAAGTTACAACCAGAATGATTTATTACCTGTATTTTCCCCAATCCATGTAAGCTTGGTAAAGGTAGCCAAGCAGAGCAAATTTGTCTTCACGTTGCCTAATACTTTTTAGAGCACCTCTCCATTTGCGCACAGCAGCTTGTTGTTTGTGAGCTCGATATAATTTCAGCCCCTGTTCCACCTGAAAATCACCAAAATTCTCCGTTTAGTTTTCGTTTGAAATTACTTTCAATTTGCTTCCTAAGTAAACAATTTTGTTGAAAATTTCCTTATTGCTCTAGAATTAAACTTCGTCAAATGTACTTTTATTTAAAAGGTGTGTTTTTGCTTCTGAATTACGTAGTATAAATTTGAATATTTCCTTTTTTTTTAAATCATAAAGAAAATAGTGGAAAACAAAAATATTTATTAACTAGAAGGCAAGAGTTTGTTAACACTTTTGTGTCCCAGAATAATCCTAATAGAAAAGTTAATATTATTCAATATCCCAGCACTTAATATCTCGAGGTTCTTCTATAAATAATTTGTAAATATTCTGCAAACCTTCTGTAGATATCAATTTGTGTTAATCTCTTTGTGTTAAAAAATATAATTTTATCTTTTTAATATCGATTTATTCCTGGCCTTGACCTATATTTTCAGTAAGCATAAAAATAATATTGTCATCAATAACATTCATTTATTTATAAACAGACAATTATAAGACATTTCGCAAAAAAATGAAATCATAAACATTATTAAATTTTCTTAAGATTATATCGTTTTAACGGGTTTCCAACAACAACATTATTAACAAAAAGTGTTTTTTAATATAGTTATAAAACCCGATGTAGAAGATTGTCCAAAAAATTAGCATTATCGGCAATTGAATTTTCTCTGCAAATGTATTCACAGTAGAATTTATTTCGTAATTAGTTTGATTACGAAATACGTAAAATTAAACATAATTTCTGGGTGCATACGGGTAGACATAAATTAGCAAAAGACAACAATGGTGGACAATTCAATGCATACGGTTTTGAATGCTTCAATAAAAACAACGAATTATTTCGAACAATCATTTATTTTCTATTGAAGAAATATTTACTTAATTTACTTGAAATTTGTCAATCAATTATTCACCGAGAAACACAATGAACAATGATAATCTGAGTCCAAATATGATAATGCCAGCTTTTGAAAATTAACAATATCATTCTCCTCAATAATATTATTGTCTCCAAATCTAAATTGTTTACTTTTCAATCTTCATATCATTTAATAAAAGGGCGTTTTTTTGTCAGCTCGTATAGATTGTTAAATAAATAAATTTCACTTTCTATAGACTCAAAAGACTATATTCAAAAATCAACAAAAACTAATTCTCAAATTTTTATACGGCGAGCCTCGTTCAAGAATGGTTTGTTTAATAATGGTTTGTTTCATAATGCAAGCAACATTTTTCTCTTGAATCAAATTTTTCAAACATAATTCAAGTGATGGAAAAATTTTTCCATTCAATGTTGTTGACCATAGGTATGACTGTATGAGATCTTGATCTTGTGTCCCATGAATAATAAACCATGTATATTAATCTGTGCGCCAATGTCAAGATTTGATTTATTCAGATGCGTGAAACTGTTTGTTTTGAAATGTCCATCTGTATTAATATCTATATTGGTAAGTCATGCAAA
This sequence comes from Leptopilina heterotoma, assembly GCF_015476425.1. Classification (NCBI taxonomy): domain Eukaryota; kingdom Metazoa; phylum Arthropoda; class Insecta; order Hymenoptera; family Figitidae; genus Leptopilina; species Leptopilina heterotoma. The sequence continues at coordinate 63,608 of NW_025110949.1, read as the reverse complement.
CATTTTCGATGAGAAAAAAACAAAATAAAATCATTGTCAGAAAAATTATTCTCCCTCGGAAGTTTATGCGGCTGCTGGTCTAAATTATCAGCAGATTAATTATGGGTTTAGCAATTTGTAAAATTCTACTGATAATTAGTCGAATTTCACTAATTCAAATTTAGAGAATATTATTATTATAGGATATGTCCGACAGTATAGCTTTGGTTATCCAAACTCAACCCTCATTTGATCAACTTTATTAAAAATTTATGTGGGGCTGATTACATATTGGATATCCTATTTTCTAAATTTGAAAAATGTTGTTACTACTGTTGCATATTTTTTTCTTTTATTTAATGGAATTAAAATTTATATTCAGCGACTGTAGAATCTTCGGCAATATTTTTTGCAGAATTCAAGAGAAAATCTTTCCTTGTAACAAATACTCCATGTATTGTTTCCCGTGAATTTTAATGCGTATTCTCATGAGATAGAATATTCAAATCTTCTATTTTATCGCCTTTATTAAGTTTCATGGCTGACCAATAACTTTATAGTCATTGCTTTGGAGACTTGATGATGTATTGCTTTCACAGTAACAAAGGTTTCGCAATTCGATACTTCCTATTTAATGGTAAGATACACCGGAAGCGTTCTCTAGAGATTCGGTTGGAATACCCTCTGATTTCCGTTTTTCATCGGAATTTCATCAGGCATCAGTTGGATGATTCAGAAAAGTTAACGATTTTGTGATTTTAATTCTTACAATTTCGCACAACTTAATTATAATAATGGTTGTGAATGTTATAATACGAGTATTTATTTTTATAAACTTTGACTGGTATTAAATAGCACTTTTATAAAAAATTTAGTGGTTTATTAGAAAAAAATTTCTTGAAAAAGTCGTTTTTCACTTTACAATTGGTGTGCTGTAGCCCGTTTAAAATTCTGTCTGTTAATTGGTCCTTTATCATGTCAATTACGTAATTCATTTGTGTTTGTCGAACCCGGATTTGATTCTCCTTCCTCCAAATTTATTTACAGCACTTTGATTCTATTTCACTTTTTGTTAAAAACTTTACTTGAATTTATTAGTTTTTTGAAAATTATAATAAGAACGAATATTTTATATTGGAAAAAATTCTGTTGGATGTAATTAATTACTATTAAACCGGAGTTAACTCGGAGTTAGTGCCAAAAACAGCGTAGAGTATAAATTCTCTCTTTACACCTACGAACTCTTGCGTATAGTATGGCAAATAATTTACAATTTGTTTTCTGCCTAGAGGGTGATTTTTAAAACCAATTGTGAACTGGATTTTTAGTGCGGACATAAAGTATCTTGGAAATTTGTTACATAGTTCCTCTTCCTACTTTATCTGCTTCGCTTACTCCTGAGGTAACCAGTGATCTCCGTACACTTATTAAAGAGGAACTGCAAGTAATCAGCAATCTGTTTTCATCTGAAATAATTTTATTACTAATCAATGCAACGATGTTTTAGAAAATATATTCAAGGATATAATTGGAGGCAATTTTGATTCACAGATTTCCATTGCGACATATGACAGAAGTTTGAAGACTTTTTAAGAAGACTTAAAAATTTTATAATTTACAGATTAAATGATTAAATTTCATCACTCGTTAAAGTTAATATGTCAAATTATTTATCTTCATATATCCAGTTATTTTTTGTTCGTCTCAAAAAGAAAAATCTACTATCTCAGGAGTTTCCATGATATCAATAACTCCCGACAGAACGAGACATCAACAATTGGAATACCAAAGTGTCAAAAAGGAGCTCACAGCGAGAAATGCACATGGAGAAACAAATCTGAACCTAGTTTATCGACACGGTGCTCCCTTCATCATAACAATTTATTCAACATATCAAAATCCCTGGAACTATAGTTGAGTGGCAATTCTAGCAGCACGTTTATTGATGTTAATCCATTCTTTCAAAATTCCTCTTTGTCATCGCGACGTATTTATATTTTATATTTAGAAATAATATTTTTTTCAAAGTTAAAAAACTGAATCCTTATTTTCTTGGAATCTAAACTATATTGATCCAAGTCTTCACCTGGATAGCAGATACCAAATATGGTCATCTGTATTTTGTCACCCTTCTATATTGGGTCCTCACCTGTCAGGAGTTAAAATAACTTCTTGACTCCAAAAGTAATAAAAGTGAGTGGTATGACGTATTCCTTTGCAAAAGGAACCTGTGAAAGGTGACACCATTGCCGAATTAATCAGTCCAGGCAACGCCTTCAAGTTAGTTAGTCCAGAAGTCACCACAGAATCAACTTAGGGTCTTCTTCGTGTCAATCCAGCAACCGTGACTAAGTTAACTAGTTGTGTACTGTCATCGAGTTTGTTCTTCGACTCCAGTCCAGAAATTCTCTTCAAGCACCAAGTGCATTCCTCGATTCTCGTCTTAGTCAAGTTCATTCAAGGAGATAATTTCTACGAGGCACATTTATATTTTTCTAAGGACTGCATTACTTCGACATCAGCGTCAAATCAATAATTCAGTGACTCCTAGGCTGTAGGGTGTTTTATCTAATTTACAACGACACCTGGACTCCGGACCTTTTAGTCTGGCTGGCCCGAAAACAATTTGAGGAAAATCTACTGCATTCTCTGTTTCCGCTAGACTAAGTCATTTCCTTAAAAATATCATTAAGGATATGTTGGTTTCGTTCTGAGACATAACAGACTGGCCCTAGATTTCGGACGTAGGGTTAATTATTATTGATTTCTAATTAATATCAATAAAAGTTATTGTGACAGTAGTAAAAATTTGAAGAATAATGTACGCAACCTAAGTAATTACAGAATTTGATTTTTGAATCCTAAATTTAGGACAACAACTGTAGAGAAGAAAATTGATTTTCCGCAAACGGAAATATGAATAAAGCTTATAAATGTTCTTTTATTTTTATTAGAAAAGAAATAAAATTTACTGCGTGAGCTAAATAAATAATATAGAAAAGTTTGAATGACCCTATCAGAAACATAATACCATTCAATATTATATCGGCTTTAATATGATAAAAAAGTATCATAAGAGAGATGATCTAAAATGCGGTATACACCAATATTCCAGGGAATATATCCACAGAGTAGATTGAATGGATCATCGAGAAATCTGAATGAAATGGACCGGAAAGGCGTTATCGAAAGTCGCTTATAATCGAGTAAGCAGGCAGCAAGGATCATGTGTGTGATGAACTGGAAACAAGGATATCAGGGCGTGGTTTCTAATTCACGTGTTCAACGGTGCCACTATCACGGAAGATGGGTCATGGTGTAAGCGACTTAACGTCCAAGGGTAAAACGACAAGGCTATATCGATTTAGCCCTGAACTTTCTATCCAGTAAAGTACAATGTCGTGATAGTAGTGTATATAAATAAAGGTCGGCCTGTCGTTCAACGTTCAATTCGAAGGGCTGAAAATAGTCACAGACTTGGCGGGCGAGGGGGGACAAGAGTAAAAGTCGACAACACTCTAGGTACACTCGGGAAACATAAATTCTCTCTTTATGTGTGTATTGAATAGTGGAATGTGGGGAAAAATTCCATAAACCCTGTCCTTAAACTTCTCTCCACTTTTTCCTCATTCTCTTTATCGAAAGAGAAAAAATAACAATTTTAATTCGAAAACATCGATTTTATATGTATTATGAATAAATTATATATTTTCGAGATTTAGTCTAGTTTCATTGTTTATTATCTTTTTCCAAAATATTTTAACAATAAAATATGTGAAAAAAACAGCATTCGAATAAATATTAGTGTCATAATTATCATCTTTCTGATTTCACAATGTTTTTCATCAATGTAAATGAATATGGTTAGTATTATAAACTACAGAGCTTTTGTGTTTTGTCATTTAAATGGACTTCTGTTGGAAAATTAAAAAAAAAATGTGAGAGCGGAAAAATTGGTGTAAAAGATAATAACGAATGGAGTACTTGAAACGAAACGTGAGCGACCTAGTAGAGGATTTAACATCAAAGGACGATAACAATTTTTATGGTTAGTTAATTTTTATGTAAAGTGAGAGGATAATATATTTTATTTCCATTAACAAAGCTTATGGTCTATAATAATGCTTTACCTAATGAACATAATAATTTTGTGCTCTCGTGTTTTAAAATTACAAAGTAAAAGCTCATTTTTCAACTTTTCTGTGATAATTTACATTTATGTAGATACTATATATACAAACTCGGATATTTTTACTCTGGCTCGTATTGTGAAACGAAAAGAATCGTTGAAATGTTCTCCTAAATTGAATTTGAAAAGCTCGGCACTTCTTATTTCAGTAGTATGCCTTTCCACGAGTTTTTAGACTACAGCGATAACATTCGTGATCTAATGGAGTAAAGGGAAAGGAAAGAAAATAAAATGTTGCCAGATCAGAATTGATCATTACAACAGATATTTCTTTTTTTCTACTTTTGTAAGCATTCTTAAGAAGCTCTTGCTTTAGATACTAAAAGAAGTCGAAGCAGCTTTAAATAATAGAATGTTATTGTCAACATAAACTATTTTCATACTACTCAGAAAAATTCGTCTTTATTTTTGAGAACCTAACAGTTTTCAAAATTAAAAACTCTATTTTACTACATTTGAAGAGAGTTTTCATTTCATGTTCTGTCAGTTTGCCGTGAATCTAAGTTCAATTAATTAATGAAAATGCAGAGAGAGAGAATTCACACTCAGAAAGTGAATTTTGTTCAACGCAATATATGTTTCTCTAAAAATGATTAAAATATCTGAGAAATAATTATAGTATAAATATTTGTATAAATTGAGATAAAATACATCTTGTTCATAAATTCTTAAATATCAGTAGTGGCTGGAATTTAAATTATTAATTGATTTCGTTAAAAATATACGGGAAAAAGAACATTAAGAATACAATCATGTTACAACTGTTATGAATTATAAATATTAATATATTTATTTTTCTTTTATTATTTTTTGAAACGAAGTCCAAAGGAGATGAAGCTTTTCCTAATTAAGATTAGTATAGCCATTTTTTTTTACTTATTACGTATATAAAAAAATATTTAAATAAATTTAGAAATAGAATTTTTTTATCAAGGCATTCGTATTCGAAAAATTGATTTTCGTTTACCTTATCACAAAAAATTCTAAACATTGCTATATATGTAAAGGCGACAAAAATGTTTACGTAGTTAGCGATCAATATTGAAGGATAACCAAAGCGAAAGCTTCAGAATACTTTAGACAACATTGATGTAATATCAACATCCATTGTATACATGATTTTCTTAAAAAAAAAATTATAACCAATTTCAGTAAAGAATAAACAATTTCACTCTATATTAAAAATTATCATTTTTCATGCTACTTTTTACCTGATTTATTTAGTTTTCAGAAACTTTTTAGCACATTTTACTAGATATAGAGTCATTCCATTATATTTCGACCAAAGTAGTTGCCGACTAATTTTAAAAAATTATAACTGAGCACAAAATATCAAAAAAATACTTTCAAAGATTTTAGATATTACACTTAAAAACGTCATTGGTCTATAATTAAAAAATATGGATTCAAAATAAAATTAATGTTTCTTATAACCAGTTATAAGAATTTTTATTGTTGAATAATTTTTAATGTTTTTTAATGAATACCTACATAATTAAATTTGTATGCGGCAAAATGCCGCGTTTAAATAATTGAAATTAAATTCTCTTATTTTTCCATTTAGTACACAATTTCTACTGCTTCTTCCTTCCTTCCTTCTTATTTTCTTTTCTTCAATGCAGAAGTAAAAGTTGATATTTTATGAGAAGAAAGTTTTCCATTTGCAGATAAATTTTTTTCTTTATAATTTAAACTTGCACAATTCAAAGTTTTGCGGCAGTAATTGGAAAAAATTTATCTTATATGTTAAAAGGAGGTAAAAGAAATTTGAAGAGACTTGCAAGAAAGGTTTTAGGGTGGCTGGGCCAATTTCAAGCTTCACTTAGCAGCAACTTAAGTGAAAACTGGAAAATTGCCCTTGATTCTGTGCTCTTGTTATAAGAATTTTCCAAATTGGAAGAGAATTTACTTTTTTCTAAAGCATGTTTGAAATTATAATTAATGATCTTCTTCTTTTAAGTCGAATTACATTCACGTCGGATAAGAATGTTAAAGAATTTAACATATTTTATCCTTTATCCTTTAAGGCAACAACTATTACATCATTATTTACTATCAGATATTTTTTAAATCGTCTTTTCATTTTTGTCAAACGAATCTGAACCATTAAATTTTTATCAAAAATTTGGAACTCCTTTTTCGGGAATAAAAAGTTTCTGAAATATTGTTCAAATGTTGCTTTGTAGATATACAGGGAGGGTTCTATCTAAAGATTCCTGCATCGACATTTACCGACACTTTTTAGCCCAGACTCAAACCAATTAACAAGAAGAGTATAAAAATTACGATTTAATAAACATTTTAGTTCAAAAAGTCATAAAAAAATTATTAATAACGAGATAAAAAATAAAAAGTATTATTAAAGCAGCATAAATGAGAAGTAACGTGAAATCGCCCAGTTCCAGAGATTTGCTCATAAAGTGAATATTATATTGTTATAGTAAATTTAAATATAAAGAAATTTTATTATTTGAAGATTAAATTCATAAAATATAATGTTTATAATTTAGATTTCAAAAGTTAATTAAAATATTAAAGATAAAAGTTCAAAGTATAAAGTCTTTAATAAAGTGATATTGATAATTAAAAGTTGAATTTGAGTTATTTATTATTATTTGAGACAGGTTTCAAATTTATTAACACTAAACTTAACACTTTTTAAAAATGAAAATATTTTTCAACTAAAGCAATATATATTGTTGACTTTTGAAAGTATAGGTTTATTTAAAAAAATTAGTGAAAAATGGATATAAAAGATTCACAAACATTTAACTAGTAGCAAGAAGGAATGTTAAGATTCTTTAATCATTATTTTAAACTTTAATAAAGGGGCGCTTTCTTTGTTGAAAACTTTGCTTTAATAAAGGAAGAAACTTTATCCGGTGAAACAAGAGGAAAAGTTAATCTCAAAAGCAGTGGGAAAAGGAAGAATGATGCGATAAGGTGATCTTAGCAAAATGCTGGGGCTAATTATCTTCCATTCGTATCTTAACCAAGGGATTTAAATAAAAACTGAGGAGTAACATATCTTTTATTTTAAAAAAAGTAGAAAGAATTATTCTTTCCTCAAATGGAGATAATTTATTAACCAATTCCCACGCAATTGAAATACTGCAGTGTTTTTTAAAAAAGACACTGTCTTATTAAAACGTACGACAGAATAGATATATCTTTTTTTTAAATGTGAAAAAACGTGGGTATCTAATAGTTAAAACTACGTATGGGAAACCATTTTGTTCATTGTTCAAAATCTTTGATCTAGAAAAGTCAGATAATAAGTTAAGGATGGAAAAAAGTAGAGAAGAGATCAATGATAAAAGAATATTTTTCTGAAAGTTGCTATATCGAGAGTAGTCAATTTCTGACGAAATCTCACTATTTCTCTTTCAACCCTCCATGTCTATGATGGCTATCAACTTTCTCCCCCAAGAATGAAAATTAATAACTATTGATGACACAGCGGGAAAAAAGTATACCAAAATAAATATAAAAAGTTTATTTTTATTGGTTAACAGATGTTTTCTTATTATGCTATATCAGTAGCATTGAATAAAAAGGTGGAAAGAGCGAGAAAGAAAATAACAACGCTTATAACATTTAAACCAATCAATGAACAAACAGTTTAAATTATTAATTAAAATTAGTTTTATACAGTCGTTTTTGCACCAAATTTTCAAGTTTTCAACAAATTATGTTTGTGTTTTATAGAAATGAAATGGGTTTATTAACTTCATTTTCTAGGTGATTCGGAAAAAATACGTGAAATGTAAATTTTAGATTAAATTTTAAAAATATATTTCTTTGACTTAAGAATGCTTAAGAATTGAATATCTGTTTATTTTTTAGTAGCTTAGGCATTTGCTTCAAAGTCGAATTATTGCATAATTAAGTGATGTGTAATATTTTCCCACAGCTTTTGTTAATATGCAAGGCGAGAAGAGGAAAGTTACAGGTTGTTACTTCCCTTCTCGTTTTAATATCGTGCACACGTTAAGAAATGAGTGAAGCAAATCATATTCAAAGTTGTGAATAAAACATTTTATGCAACACAGGCACGTTATGGGTACTTTAAGGTATTTTTTTTTGCCAACCATATATGGTCATCTTTAATGCAGGGTCTAAATTGGAATGGCTAGTCGCTATATTATAATAATAATAATATATTATATTATATAATAATGTATATATTCCGCATTACACTTTTAGCGGAATTTTTTTTTAAATTCGACCCTTTTCAAATTATGATCAGACATAAACTTTCTGATAGCTTGGTTCGGTTAAATTCCTTCCGGCGACAAATTAGAACTATTCGATAACACGTGGTGATGCTTCACAATTATTCACCCACCGAATTATAATGGGGTCGTTGTGACAAATATATTTGACTTTGCTTGTCGATTTGATAATTAATACACTGGGAAAATATTGGTGAGACTGCAGGTTTTAGCCAGTGTGAGCAGTAGATCCAAAAGTATAGATTCCGCTGCCCGATGGGACTAATGCAGTTTGACAAAAATTTTTTCAGTTTTCATGCGCTACTTAGTACTAAAATTTCTAAGATTCTCGTCGAACTGTCTAACGGAGTCGGGCGCCTTGATCACACTGGTTTTACCTACTTTTGACATGGTAGGAGGAGCGAGATGATATGGTAGAATCTACCAATTCTAAATCGACAATACCACTTATACTTTTACACCTTACAACCTTTTTTTTAAATTCTCCTTTTTACGACATTTTGTAACATCGCGCCCCATAAAAGTGCTGGCACGAGTCCAAATCGTAAGTTCTTCACCGCTAGCTGCTTACTGGAGGGTTGGTTTCCTCTCCTGCTTATCCTTGTCTAATACTAACATCATTTTCAAACTAAGAATAATTTCTTATTAAACTTAAACTTTTCTTCTTAAAATGATAACTATGGAAACTTTTACACTCAAGGAGTATTTCTTGCAATGGATGAGAGAATGAATTCCTCAATATGTCAATACATTGCATTGAAAGTAAAATGGTTGTAACAATAATTAAAAATTGTTATGTAATGGATCAATCTATAGACATTGACTCATGGTTATTGTTAGAGAGAGAAGTGATAATTTGTGAAAGAATATAAAGAGAAATTATACTAATGGGAGTTACTGCAATTGATGAAGAGATGGGAATTGTAGAGAGAGGGGCTTGGTCCTTACATTTTGTCAATTCTCAATTCCATTCATTTGCATATCAAACCTGTTAGAGGAAAGTTGCAGTTCAAAAAATATTAACTAGTGATTAATTTTGACAACTGATGAACATAAATTCACTCTTGAAGCCTGATCAAGTACGATATAAGGGCCGAAATTTGAAACATCGAAAGTTGGCGCATCTCCTATCAAGTATAATTCAGTCTAATGATAAAAAAATCTAATAACTATCATGATGATTAATAACTATTATTACTGATTTTATTGCGTCTGTATGGTGACCACAACCATAGGTTCGGTTATGACGACAACTATTTCTTTTTTTTGCGCCCTATTCAATTTTGCAAGATTAATCATAATTGTCGGGTCCAGATATATTTGGAACATTTTTCTTTTTGAAAAATCGTTTTTCTGCATCGTTTTTCTGCTTTATTTAAAACATAAAGGTAGAAATATTACCTTTTAGGGGTTAACGACATGATTTTCAATGATTTACAGATAAGGTTATTCTAGCAGTAATGCGTAGTGGTGAAGGTGGTGAAGTTGGGATGGATGAGAGCGGATAATAATAGAAGGGGGTTATGGGTAAAAAATGAGCGCATGAAGTGTGATGACGGAACTATTAAGTCATAAAAGAGGTGAAAATGTAGAGAAAGTTGTTGGTAAGAATGGGTGGGAAGTCGTTGTTAGTTGAGAGCATGAATAGGAATGAGAGGAAAGAAGATTATAGTAAGATTTTTAATGAGTAGACGTAAATGCAAATGAAATCATTACGTATAAGAATTGCGATTACGTATTATTAGCGTAGAAATTTAATGTAGGAATGCTAGGGGTTGTTAAATGTCCTTCTACTAAAATCTTTAAAGTTTAAATTCCTTCTTTGCACACTGTATAAACATTACGGTGGTTCTTATTTTGCGAAAAATGGAATTTGTTAGGTAGCCTGGAATTAATTTTAGAATGCGAAAAAAATGACCTGTGCACAAGAGGAAGCTATTTGATAAATATTAACCCATGCCACCGAAAGGTTAAAGTTAATTTTGAGGTAATGTTTGATCTATTACGAAACATCATTTTCAAATTCATCGTGCTTGGATCGCAATGTTTTGACATTTCTACTCACTAAACCCGAAGTATATGCATCGAATCATTGTCCTTTTGTCGAATAATCGTTGACCATGTTAATGAGGGAATGGTAAATTGCTTCGCAATATCCTCTTTGTCCTGACTACTATCAACTTCACTAAGAATACCTAATTTTGTTTGTCAATCGAGGTTGGTATTCTTTTCGACATTTTGTTGTTTGTGATTCCGAGACCGAATCATCAATAGGAGACTATAATTGATAGTAATTTGTATATTAATAACAGAGGGGATAATAAATAATAAAAGGGTGATAATACCAACTTTGTGTTAGTTTAAAGCAGGTTTTTGGTTATGACAATAATAAAATAAGAACTTTCCCGGACTAGCTCATAACCGAACTTACTATTTTACTTTTACGAAATTTACCTTAATTTTGAACAATAAAGTGGCGAGTACTGCATACAAAGGAGAGGGAAACAGACAGAATGATCAAAGCTTTTAACACAAACAGAATAACGGGATACAGAAAATTAACCGAACACTTCTGAAAATAATTTTCTTTTGAAGTCACTATTTTATTCAAATAAACTGTAGAAGTAGTGAACGCGAGAACTACCACAGACTGGGGCAATAGGTGATGTTCATTATCACAAGTATTGTTAAATCAAATCATTCTTTTTGTCCTACCTGCACGAAAAGTATGTCATTTCGGGCACTTAAAGTGGGCGCAAAGTAACTTATTCTCGCCTGGGGCCAGGGAAGCGGTCGCAAAAGTTATTTACGCCCGTTGACGTCACACAAGCGGGCGCAAAAGTACTTTTGCGCCCGCTTCATCTAGCCCGAGCGGGCGCAAAAGTACTTTTACGCCCGCTTGCTGTACTTTTGCGCCCGCTTCGCTCGTGCCCTCGATGCCATACTTTTCATGCAGTTAGGACAAAAAATTATGTTCGCAACATGGGCGCAAAGGAGATTACGACTTTGGCGAGATTTCGGGACCTCAGGGACACTTTCGCACCCTCGGCTTCGCCTCGGGCGCGAAAATGTCCCCTCGGTCCCTTCATCTCGCCATCGCCGCAATCACCTATTTTGCGCCCTTGATACGATAATAACTATTATGGTTCCCCTCCCTTTCCTCATATTCTCAAAACCTTTTTTTGGGGTATAGACAATACTCAAATCATCTATTAGCCATCTACTCATTTTGAATTTGTTTAAATTATCACTATCGTTTGGTAATCCAAAAGCGAAGTTTGGGACTACTTCTGGACCTTGAACTGTAAAATTCAAAATTTGTTACAACCCTATAGTTCGCTTATATTTGTGAATATAGTCTCAAATATTCTTTTGTTGGGAAATAAATATAAATAATAATTTCCTTGGATATGTTTCTTATTGGACCAAAAATTTTCCTTGGCATGAGACACATTTGACATAAAATTCACATTACATGAACTTCATTTAACGTAAATCTTACTTGACATAGGTCTCATTGAACATAAATTCCACTTGACCTCATTCTTACTCACAGTAAACCTCATATTGTGGGTGTTTGTTTTATACACGTGAAGCTTTGCGAAAGATTACGAACGATAAAATGATGTTTATAGCAAGTTAGAAATTACGTCGAATACAAAAAAATTTATATAGATAAGGTTCCGATCATAGGTGAAATTTATGTCAAATAATTTTTACATCAAATGAAATTTAGAATAATTAAGGCGTATTAACCCTTTATTAAAGACTCTTTTCCGTCGAAATTGATGTAAGATGTGAATTTTAATATTTTTGTATGTTTTAACGGGGGATGAATAAAAAAATATAGATTAATGTTCTTTGTCCACTTTGATAAAGCAGGCACTACCGATTCATAAATTTAAAATTTAATTTTGTTAATGTACTTGAAGAATAGGGTACAATAAGTACTGTACAAGTTTCACTGTGAAGTTTGGAGGAAAATGAAGAGAATGTCTAAAGTTAGGTAGTTGGATGTTAAATAGTTAAACAGAAATCTTTCAGACGGCAAAAGTTTCAAATAGAAGGCATATCATATATTAGACAACGTTGGAATATCTAAAAGAAAACCTTATCTTATTTATTAAAAATGAAGATTCATGAAATTCGTCTTATGCTCGCATGTTTCTTTGGGAATTTACAAATTGAATAAAAAGCAATTCATGCGTACACTAATTTCAACAGCGTTTGATATCTATCACACCTGCTTAACCTTGTTCCTTCATTTTAATTAGAAGTACCGTCTACTTGAAATTATTCAACTGACAATAACTAAGAAAGGATTCAACACTACCCATTAAAGAAATTATTGCGCGAGTGGCAAAATTACGTTAACGAAGGTTAGTTTATTTAAAAATTTTTTTTAGACAAATTTATAAATGTTTAATTATACTATTTTAAAGAAATGAATTTTGTAATTAAAAATTTTATAATGTTTATAAAGATTATGACAATATAAAATGTTACGAAGTTATACGTTACACTAAAATCTATCTATTTAAGAAAATTTTGTAGTAACTATGTATTACCTATCTTTAAAATACCCTAAAGATTCTTTATATAAACATAGCTGAAAAAGAAATGAAAATTTATGGTAGAGATTATTTTGCTCACCCTTCGCCTTGCTAGTTGTTGATCGAGTCGATGCCTACAGCTAATAAGACATTCCCAAATGCCAATACTACTTCTTGTATTATGATGTTGACCATTTCCATTTCCATTTTCAAGTTGTTGATAGTCTTCTTCTGCGAATTCGTAACAATCGAGGGGATGCCGAGAACCATCTGGACTCCCCAGTAACGCTGTTATTGATAATTGATGACTTGAAGATCCACTGAAATGAAAAAGAAATATTCTTCATTAATTCACTACCACTGGTTTGCGTTAAAATAATATTATCATTAAATAGAAATTATTAAATGTGGAACATAGATAATATTGAGACGCTAAATATTAAATTAGAACATTAAAAATTAACATTAAATATGTCAAGTGACATTTTTGGTGAAATAATTATTCTCCTTATAAGAAATTAAAGCGCTTTGTTATGAGGAGCGTGACATTTCATTGAGAAATTCATCTCCTTTAATCCCAGGTTGGAAAAAGGGGTATTAAAGTGGTATTCACCACCGGCGAAGTACAAAGACGGTAGTAAAAGTTGGTATATATGGTGAGCTTTTTGTGGCTTTTAAAGAGTCTGTAAAGTAGTGACTAGATAGTTACATTTAAATAAAAAGTATAACTCTTAAAAATTTTCATTTTTTATAAAGTTTTAATTTTATAATTACAATCCATAACTGAATTATTAACAATTCATGAGTAGAAAAAATTAGTAAAATTTGGAAATTGGCTCTAATTCGATAAAGAGCAAAATTGGAAATTGGTTATAATTGGATAAAAGGCAAAATTGGAAATTAGTTATAATTGCATAAAAAGCAAAATTGGAAATTTGTTATATTAGATAGAAGGTAAAATTGGAACTGTTGGATAATAGGAAAAATTGGAAATTGGTTATAATTAAATAAAAGAAAAAAATGGGAAATTTGTTATATTGGACAAAAGACAAAGTTGGAAATTGATTAAATTGGAAAAAAGGCAAAATTGAGAATATGTATTATAAGAAAAAAGCTGTGTAAATACTTTTATGTAATAGTGGACACATTATTAGAAAAAATATTTTTTATATTAGTGATACGATTGTTAATACTGAAATCATTACGTAAATGTAAATTTTCTATTTGCTTATTTCATATTAAATTATTATTGAATTTATTTGTACCCACTATAAATACATTTTTCAATAAAAAATGGTTTTAAAAATTGTCTACCCAAATTAGTTTGCTCTATAAGTATCACACTTGTCTACAAAATACTCCGAAATCAAATTCTATCTATTTTATTAAAATAAAAATTATTTTTATTCATTACTCGAAGTTCAGTACTTTTTTTAAAAATTATTCGTACACTAAAAAGTGAACTAAAATGTTCTTCGTTTTGTCTAAGTGCTTTCTATTCATCTATATTACGTTTAGATATGCTGTTGCATCTAATTCAACACTTCAATTCATTAACGTCGTAAGGAAATAATATAAAGTAAAAATATAAATTAAATAAATTCAAATATAAATGAAAATATTCAAATTCAATTTTTATCTTCTTTTGTGCTTTTTAGTTTCATTTTTAGTAGTTGATCATAAATTTAAACGAAGAAAAATTTCAGGTCTTTCGTCATGGGGACAGAACACCTTCTCCACCATATGAAATGTATCCCAACGATCCTTACAATAATTATACATTTGATCCACCTAATTATGGACAATTGACAAAAGTAAATTTTTATTTATTCTATTATTTGATAATTAAGTTACATTTAAACTCGTTAGTGCTCTGAAAAATTAATATGTATTAGGAAATAAATTATAGTTTCTTGAATAGATTTTTTAAAAATTAAAGAATTCGAAAAATTGACATACAATTATAAACATATTTTTAGATTGGTGAAAGAAAAGTTTCTGAATTTGGTAGGTTTCTACGCGACAAGTATTGTGAATTTTTAGATATTGACCAAGTACCAGATACTATTGAAGCTCGAAGTACAGATCTTAATCGAACAAAAGCATCTTTAAACTTACTTCTACAAGCTTTATATCCAGGAAATATTATTAAAACAACTTATCAGCCGTTACAAAGTGACACACTACTGTTCCCCTTATTTTGCAAACTGTAAGTGATTATTGAACATTTTTTTGGAAACTTTTTTAGTTCATCTAACCCTGTTGTGAAAATAATTTTAGTATTCTTTTTGTAGAATAAGTTGACTAAAATAGTATTCAAATTTTAAAAATAACTTTAAAATCTTTTAAAATCTTATTATTCTAACTAAATTCGTAGCTGTTTTAATTATTTTTGGTAGAGAATATACCTTCTTGAATCCAGTTGAAAAAAAAGCAATGAAAGATATTAAGAATTTTTTTTATTGCATTTAAAAACTATTAGATCTTTAATAATAAAAAATAACCTTTTAGAAGAAATAATACTAATTATTATTTTCTATATAGTTTTAGTGAAAAATATTCACAAGTGAAAAACATGGCAGAAGTCAAGAGAATAGAAGAAGACTTTAATGATTTAAAAATACAACTATCGCTTTGGACCGGAAAAGAAATTAAATCCTTACAGGATGTAAATCTCATTTGGGTAACTTTGGAAACAGAAAAATCTATGGGTTTAGAATTACCCGAGTGGAGTAAAAATATTTATCCCAACATTTTAACTGCTGTCATTGCTTATTATAAAATTATGAATTACAACGTGGAACTCCGAAGGCTAAATGGAGGTAGCACATATATATCTAAAATGATGATTGAAAAATTATAACTTCCAAATAGCTTAAAATGATAAATTCTTCTAATTTTGAAAATTTTACAGTACATTCGTAATCATCGAACAGAAGATTTCTAAAATTTGCAAAATTAATAAAATTATAAGGATGCTTTAATGATGTTTTTAGAAAGGTTACTATTACTTTCTGTTTACATAAAAAAATATAAATATTAATACACTAATTTTAGGAATGCTTGTTCGAAAAGTTACGGATGATATGAACGCAGTGAGAAATAGTACAATGGACAAAAATCGAAAATTAATGTTATACAGTGCACATGATTTTAACGTTGTCGCCGTTTTAAGTGCTTTAAACGTTTATTATCCACATGCACCCAAATTCTCTTCAGCAGTGATAATGGAACTTCATCTCATACATAATATTTACTACGTAAAGGTAAAATTTACTATTTAGGAACTAAAAATTAAAACAAGCGAGGACAATGACGCTAGTAAAAATTAAAATTCTTATAGTAAATTATTTTAGAGTTTAAAACTTTTAATCTAGTTTTAGGTACATGGATAAATTTATAAATAACTTCCTTAGCTACCATTTAACAGTGTTTACTAATAAGTTTTAAAGCCTGGAAAGAGTGGAATAATATTTTTTAACTATAAAAACCAATAAATTGTTATTAGAGAATAATTTTGTCTATATTTCAGATTCTATACTATCTGGGTGAACGAGATAAACTTGAAGTATTACAAATTCCAGGATGTAATGAACTGTGCCCATTCGATCAGTACAAAAATTTAATAAACACGGTTATTCCTTCTGATTTTGAATGGAATTGCGGAAAAATTTAAAGTTACATTTTTCCCAGTATGATTAAAAAGCTCAAAGTTAAACGTGTTGTTTAATTTTATGTAATAAATATACATTGTTTATTATTTCTGTTTTTAATACAATGAATAATGTAACAAAATATGCTAATACAAGAGACAAATATTTAATTTCGTAATGTTTGAAATCTAATAATTTTTACACGTGCGGATCGTTCAAGGTTTTATTGGAAATTATTAATACAATTTTAAAGCTTTTGTAGGTTGCTGATGATGCATTAATATTTAAATAAAAACTGAAAACTAAAATGTTTATAAAATAAATAAATAAAGAGAAACGTCGCAACTTTAAAGTATGACATAAGTCTTTTTGTTTTATACCTTCCTATTGATTGAAGTTCTTTTTAAAAATTTAATCTAAATAAATTACTTTCAAAATAGGTGATTATATAAAAAAAAAGTTTGTATTCATTAGGTGAAATTAATTATATTGTATTTTATTCTTTTTAATCACATAAGCGAAACAATGTACAATTTAATTTCACTTGAATGAATAGATTGAAATAGATTAAGGTTTTTCAATTCTATTTAATTTAGTTTGATTATCAAAGATTAATTTTATATGAAATTATATCTAACAATATAAAAATGGATTTTTTTTTTGCATAATTTTTTATATTCTACAAAAATAATTATCCTCTTTTTCTTTGATAAATTAATATATTTAATACCACCTCAAATAGAACTCTAGAAAGATTGAAACTCTAGACTGATAAAAGTTATTGATCATATCCAGTTGTATCGGACATTGTGGGATATTGAAAGAATAATATATTGGATATGAAGATAATCAATTCTCTCATACAACATAATAATTACTCAGATTTATTTAAATAGTTAAATGAATTATCTATTTGGTTAATAGAAATTAATAAATTAAATGAAAAATTATATTTTAAAAACTTCTTCTATATTAAACACTACAGATTTTTTTCATCAGTTTATTATAACTTTTATTATCTTTTTACTTATATTATATTATAACATCAACGATGATTTTGTTGGGATTAAATTATTCTGTGGTGAATGATTTATTACTATTATGTTTATTAGTAAAATTAATATAATTTCGAAAATACTTTACATGTTTTAATGTTCTTTGAATAAAGCTGAAATAAGCATCCAGTTTATTTTAAAAATATTAATGTTTTTGTTTAAAAAAAAGAATATTTACCATTAAAATTTAATTCTAAAAGTTAGAGATGCTAAAACTGTTGTTATAGCACCTGTTTATTAACTTTCAGAGTTTAATTTTATACCTAAATATTCTTTTTAAAAAAAACAACATAAATAATTTAAAAATAAATTTTGGGTGCTTGTTTAAAATTCATTAAAAAAATATTAAAATATGTAAAGTATTTTAGTGACTTATATGGGAAAGATATTTATTTATTAATTGCAATTACTTACAAAAAGAAAAAATTATTTTTATCACTAAAAAGTAGTATTTTACATAATTTTTAAAAACTTACCTATATCCTCCTTATGCTTATTTTAATCACAAAACTTTTTTCACTTCTGATCACTTATGATATTTTATATATATTTTTTTATTGTTTTGTCACTTTTCACTTTTTATCATCCCATATATTAAGAATATTATTAAGAATCATGAAAAATATTTAAGAAAAAAAGTGTTCTTCACTTTGTAATTTGTCATATTCTGTAATACTCTGTAATATTCATCATGTATCATGTATATACTTGCACTCGACCACGTGGAATAAATTAGAACCTCAAAAATGCGCGCGCACAAAAATTCGAAATTATTAACAACGTTTACAAAAACGGTTAATAACGTTTTTTTAAAACTGGTTGTTACATATTA
Organism: Leptopilina heterotoma; assembly: GCF_015476425.1. NCBI lineage: Eukaryota > Metazoa > Arthropoda > Insecta > Hymenoptera > Figitidae > Leptopilina > Leptopilina heterotoma. Next base: position 45,112 of record NW_025110949.1, on the reverse strand, counting down.
AATATAAGTTTCACAGAATATCTTATTCTGTGAAACAAATCTTCATTATTTTATACAATTGACCTAAATTCACAATTAAATATTGGACAAATTTTCACCTGGACCGTTAAAGCAATATGTAATAATGAAAACTTTTCTTATTTTTTATCTCTATTAATGCATTAAACTAAAGCTTTTCACTGTAGAATTTTTGTTTTCATTTTTTTTATTACTATGAAGCTTTTGTATTACTTCTCTCTCCTCTGAAATCTTTTTTCTGCAACAAAACCATATATGCAATGTGCTTCTATTGAAATTTTTAATTCGTTTTGAAGTTTTCATTTCGCTTACCAATTTTTATTTCATTTTCTGACACTTTGTAATGTTCTTTTGACTGAGCAATTTTCGTTTCGCTTCGCTATTTTCATTTTGTTTTTGTAATTCTTTTTTACATACATGTCACGATCCACATTTATCAAAAAAAGCATATTTGTTTTTGTGTATTTTCTTGCATTTTAAACTACCAACTTTTGAATTTATATCTGTACATTACTTTACAAAGAATTATATTAAATATTTAATTACTTTTTAATAATTGAAATTTTTAATAGTGTATTTCTAAAATATTATATGTAGTATGTAATAAAATACATAAGTAAACAAATGTAAAAATTGTCAACATTATTTTTGTTGTTTCTTCTTTCTTTAGACACTTAAAAAAAAATAAGCAGTTTACTTTAAGATGATGATCAAACAAATTGTATAGTTATAGAACTCAATGTCAGCAAACTATAACTGTGTCGAAGTGTTACAAATGAGAAACCTTGCATGTCAAGCTTCATTTGTATCATTCCGAAAAGACACAATGAAACGACTGGGTCTATTGTCTATTTTGCTTGCTTCGTAGCTTTTGAAACTACGGAAGCAGAGTTTGTATGTACACTCTATTCACATCACGTAATTCTCTTTCTCGTTTCATTAAATTTTACCAATACAATCTTTCTGACGTTACATTTCGTTTTCTACTTTCGTTTCTTAGTATTTAAAATTTAAATTCTGATAATTGTTCAAAAAGGAAAAAATTTCACTTAAGAGAGAAGGGTACTGTGACTACAGTTTTTTGTTTTGAATCAATTATAATAATTAGTTAGTGTTTAAAGAATAATTTATGAGTTTGATTTGCAAGTAACTTGTTATATGAGAGTTTTTAGTAGTGCTGAGAATATTTTTAAATTTAATTGTTAAATTCAAATAACTTTTCTTTAAATATGAATATAATACGTTTGAAAAACCTTGATAGGTGTTTGAAGAATATGAAAATTCGAAACTGGAGAATTTAATGACGATCTGGTCATTAGACGGAAAACGGAAAATCTCACCAAAGGTTTTGGAGTTGGTGCCTCATTAGCCAACGGTTTGTAGGAGTGACCAACATCTTGTGGTATCACAGATCATTGTGAAAGGAGAAGGAGGAGCAGAGAGAGAGTAGAAGATAAAGCACGTCAAGCCTTTTGAGTACCAGCATCGAGATAAGCGCTGTCAGCTTTGTTCCATCATAGATGTATACAGAAGCGTTTGACGAGTGCAAAAAAATGTACAACGTTCAAAACAAAAGAGTTTTTATACAGCTAGGAAAAATTCAAGAAGTCCAAAAAAGACACAGGTTCATTATATTTATCATAATTTTTAATATTTTTAAATAAGTTTATGATAAATCCTTTTTAATTTATGCTAAGCCACTTTGTTTAACTAACTATTGAATTATGTTACGAGTTTATTTTTCGTTCGCAATGAACCCAGAAGGATTGAATGGTACATTTTGGAACCAAGGAACAAAACAGAAAATCTCATAATTCTGTAACTGTAACATTGACTGAGCTATCCCAATTAATTAATGTAGTTAATTTGCATCCGATTGTTGAATCATCCGACGTCTCATGTGTATGATAGTAATTTAATTGTTATAATACTCCAAATGTTTCCAAAAGCCAAATAGATTTGGCTTTCGTTGAAATTAGAACTGAAAGAAAGGCGTTGAGAAGAACACTGGTGTTCAGAGTAACCAAAGGAAAGTCCTATGTCAACAGTGTGAGCAAACTTCTTAGGAAAGTTAGTCCATACGTTGACCATAGGAGACCAGTAGGTACAAGGACTACTAAAGAGGAAGATTAAAATCGATGGCAACTCCAATGCGGTGGCTTTCGTCGTAAAGGTCAGCAAAGCGTTCGAAAGCATGAGTAATTTGAAGTTGGTAGTTTCAAAAGTATTTCTTGAGCTCCACTGCATGAATTGCAGTAGCTAGGAAAAGACAGAAGGTCGAGAGAATAGTCGTATTTATCCAATTTCTCCATGATTGTAATGTTCTAAAAAAAATAAGCACACAACTACTAAAGATAAATAACTCCATTAATTTACGAATAAGACAGACAATGCCTAATAGGATAAAAAAAAGATTGGTTACATTCTTTGCTAGCAGGTGCAAAGAAAAGGGGTCTGGAAAAAAAGGAAGAATTTAAATTACCTTCGAAGGATTTGTGCCAAGACTAAAAGAATAAGAATGCAGCAAGAAAGTCCAGAAAAGAACAGTAACAGTACTGACACGAAATACACAAGGGATCTTTATCGGGAAAGTTTAAAGCCGGAGGTGAAATAAAATTAAATTACCAAGGGAGAGTAGTCCGGCTAGTAGTGCTCATAGTGCAGTTATGAGTAAGTCAACATTGTTCCTAATACTTTTGTGTCCTTGTGTTGTTTCCCTACGAAGTTGTTCCAAAACCTGAACCTTTCATAGTACTCCTCTCTTTACTTCACTCATATAAGAAATAAAATTTCCCTGCTTGAGAAATATGTAGAATATAATTTAAAGCATGTAAAAAGTTGAATGACCATTGGAAGAATTTTCCTTTTCAATTTTAGCAAAAATTTCGTCTTGAGCTAGTTTGATAAAAATTTAAAGTTGCTTTAGATAATCAGTTTAATAATTTCTACATTAGACATAAATTATATTAATCTTACAGGAATTGAGAAATTTTTTTTTTCAGTTATCTTATTTATCTGAACATTATTTTTAAAGTGAAAACAGTTATTGCTACCTAAATAATTTTAGATAATTTAAGATAAGTTTGTTACAGACCCAAAGGAACTATTAGTTATGCATGCTGAAATGTAGTTGCGAGACGCTCTAACAACTCCTTCAACATTCTCAAGAGAACTATTGTGAATCACTGTAGTAATTGGGAGACAAAGTAAGGTAATAACATCTCATGTGTTTCTTGGCTCCTTCATCCAGAAATCAGTGGCGTTAAATTGTAAATTTAAATGCATTCTTCCATAAATGAATATACTAATTGCAAAGGCGAAAACTTTCATCTTTTTCTTGGCGATACATTTAATTATATGTGTTTAATTGTGATTTTTTATTAGCAACTTTGTCTCTTCTTACAGTTGGAGAACCCAGAAGTTTAAACAACTTTTAAGTTCGAGATAAGACATTTTTAACAAAAACAATTTTATCATCATCAGTAAAAATTTTACGCACTCGAATACTCCGATAAAAAAAACTTGAAAAGACTGAAAATTCGATTGACGTGCCTGACTCCATAAAAAACAATTGACAACGTTACTTTTGGCATAAAAAAGAGATTTTGTAATAATGAAATATTTTTTTATTGACTTTATACTTTCACGGCAAACCGTTATAGTGAATATATGTTAAAAATTAAGGGTATTTTTTAATGTACTTACAAAATTTCCGAATGTACCGAAAAGTATTGATCTACAAGACATCTGGTGAATGATAATCTTTTCGACGGTGCGACCTTAGTACCTCAACAATTAGTATTAGCAATAATATGTTTTACTTTAAAGAAAGTTTATTAAAACTTTTCTTTATAACATAAGATATCAGAAATATTCCATTTTGTAGAATATTAACCCATATTTTATTACCTTACGAATGATGGTGATATATGTAGTATGTTAAATCAAATTCTTTGGAATCAGGTGCACACAATATCCCTTGAATTCAAAACCTCTAATAACATTTCACTCGAATTTCAAAATGTCAAATAACTATAATCTCGAATTTCTAATAGATCAAATGTACAAAAGTCCAAATGATCGAAAAGGAGATATTTATTTGATTGAGAAACTAAAAGGTCGAGTATTTATTTTATCAAATTATCAAAAGAAGGAATGTTTATTTTAAAGATGTAAAAAAATTGAGTGTGTATTTTATAAAGAAGACGAAGAAGTCCCGATGTTTATATATCATGTTAGAAGGAAAAAAGTTTAGCAAACATTCGATCGAAGTTATTCCATAAAAAGAATATGTTTTCGTTTAACTTTTTAATTATATATTTGTCCTTTTAGTTTTTCGACTTAAATCATTATAGATATAATTAATTAAAAAAACTTTAGCCCTTGTACGAAGGTAAAAAGTTTTTATTTGACATAAAATTTCAGACGATGATGACGGTCGCTATTGGTTGAAATAATTTTCAATTTTCGTGCGCGCGCACTTTTGAGGTTCTCATTTATTTCACGTGGTCGAGTGCGAGTATATACATGATACATGATGAATATTACAGAGTATTACAAAATATTACAGATTGCAAAGTGAAGAACACGTGTTTTTTTCTTAAATATTCTTCATCATTCTTAATAATATTCTTAATATATGGGATGATAAAAAGTGAAAAGTGACAAAACAATAGAAAAATATATATAAAATATCATAAGTGATCAGAAGTGAAAAAAGTTTTGTGATTAAAATAAGGATAAGGAGGATATAGGTAGGGGAACATAGTCTAGGTCGGCCACCTTTTTGACTTTTGTTTATAACTTTTTTTTAAAAATGAATTTGGACAATTGAAGTATATGGTTGGAAAGTCCTGTTTAATAGGAACATTTTTTCTGTACAAAGTAAATTGACAGGTTTAAAAATGAAAAAGTTATAAAGATTTAAAAAAAAAAAAATTTGTAGTCCAGGTTGGCCATTACAGTCAAGGTCGGCCATGTTTAAAATTCAAAGGGCATTAATCGTTAAAAAATAAAATAACATGTTTGGAGTTACGGAAAATTCATTCTTTATTGTTTACAGTTTGTAACTTAATGAAATAACAAAATAATAACAATAAACAATATAAAAAAATAAATATAAATAAAAAAAAATTTTGCACTAAAATATTAATAAAATTGAATAAAAATATTAATAAGATGATCAATTATATTATGAGTTATACAGAATTGCAGTTTTTGCAAATGAAGTAGCTCGTCCTCAACTTTGCGCATTTTAAACACATAGTGGCCGACCTTGACAGTAAGTAACATTACCGAATTGTTGTAACCATAAAGAAATACGTTTCGGGATTCGATTTTTTACTTTGTTTTCCTTTCAACCATGAGTCCGACAAATTTTCTGCATACTTGCCTTGACGATTCAATTTGTTTTTTATCTTTTATTAATGGTTTTTCACATTATGCACAAAACTTTTTTTGAGCTTTTTTTGTACCGACGTCACAGAAAACACAATTTTCGATTTTCCGAAAATGTAATTGAACAAAAAGTTAGGTTTCACTAAGACAAGCTTCGACAAAAATGCGCGTAGGTGGCGCTAGTGAACTTGACAAAAAAACGCGAGTGGCCTACCTAGACAGTAGGCCAACCTTGACTACATTCCCCTAAGTTTTTAAAAATTATACAAAATACTACTTTTTAGTGATAAAAATAATTTTTTCTTTGTGTAAGTAATTGCAATTAATAAATAAACATCATTCCTGTCTAAGTAACTAAAACAATCTATTTTTTCAGCAATTAAACTTATAATAAAGAAATTTAAGTAACTTTCTAGAATCAGTTAAAAAATTCTTGAGTTTGCCTTGTTTAATTAAAATATTAAAATTAATATAATTTCTGAAATACTTTACATGTTTTAATATTTTTTTTAATGAATCTTAAAGAAGCACCCAGATTTTATTTTAAAAATATTTATGTTTTTTTCAAAAAGAATATTTAGGTATAAAATGAAACTCTGAAAGTTAATAAACAGGTGCTATAATAATTGGATTACAGTTTTAGCATCTCGAACTTTTAGAATTAAATTTTAATGGTAAATATTCTTTTTTTTAACCAAAAACATTAATATTTTTAAAATAAACTGGATGCTTATTTCAGCTTTATCCAAAGAACATTAAGACATGTAAAGTATTTTCGAAATTATATTAATTTTACTAATAAACATAATAGTAATAAATCATTTATCACAAAATAATTTAATCCCAACAAAAACATCTTATTGATGTTATAATATAAGTAAAAAGATAATAAAAGTTATAATAAACTGATAAAAAAAATCTGTAGTGTTTCTACTTTGTACTTTAGATATTATTATGAACACAATTAGTGAAATAATCTTGCATAATTGTTGTGTTCTTAAATTAACGTTTTCTTTTGTGCCAAATGATTAGGAGTGGGCGTTTTGGTTCTAGTTTCAATTATAAAATTTGATTGCTTTCAAAATTGGATTCGAGTGTTTGATTTTAATTTAAAGAATTTCAGATGTATTGCATTTTCATTGATTTAATTTCCCTTACATTCTTGAATATTAAATTAATTTTCGAAATTTAAGAATTACCATTATTCCCAGCACTTCATCATTGGAATTCTTTTAACAATTTAAAAATCATTTTAATTACAACAATATTTGGCATGCCAACAATATTTAATGTTAATTAAAGTTGAGAAATATATAGTTCAATATATATTGAATTTGAAACACTGTTTTAACATTTAAAAATTCGATTGTATTGTATAAACCTGACCCATTTGACATACTTACAGTACGGGAGTTAGTACTCTTGTACTGTAAATGTCAAATGGGTTTACAAATAAATTTATAACTTTTTCTTCGCGATATTATAAACTAAAAATATTATTCTTCTTTTATTATAGTGTTTCCACTTTGGGAATATAGATCCCTTGATGATTGATTAGACACTTTTTTATTTTATTCCAGAAAGAGAAAAAAGTATAGAAAGTTTGAAATCGAAATTTTTGTTGTATAAAGTTCCCTTGGTCAGGAAGTAAAAATTCTTAAAAAGTGAAACTTTTTCGGGAAACTAGTAGCAAAGAATTGAAATTACTTCTTCATAGTTTTTTACGCAGTGTTAGTATGCCAAGTTTTGTTAGGGACTTTCGACTTATTTGGCAAGTGAAAACGTTGAAATTCGCCAAAGTTGACCCAGTAAGGAAATACTTGGGTCCACAGTGAGTTAAATTATACTTTACATTTCTCTTCAACGAAATTCCCAGTGGGAGTTGATGAATATTATCCCCGTTCTCTTATAATATGTCTTGAAAGAAATTTTTAGTTTATTTAATTTGTTTCTTAACATTTTGTTATATATGTTTGATTATGGAGATTTTATTTGAACTTTGTGATTTGTCTAATGGCTGGACCACGTAACAAGTTAATTTTGTTAGGATGGTCTGCAGCGGTCGCATTGCGGTAGGGCAGATGACTGAGTAGAGAGAGGTACAAGGGTGAGCGATTCTATCTCGCTTCGCTTCTCTGATGTACAGTTTGCAAACTCAAACTTTGGGAAGGCAGCCAAGAACACTTTATCTCGGTGGTCCCTCTTCTGAAAATAAATTAAGGAGACTGATGCACCTAACTCGAAAGATCATGTTAAAATGAAAATCTCGCCTTGACTATAGGAAAAACCTTGTGCCTCTGAAAGCATCTCAACTTTAACGGAAAACTGCTGCTTCTTTTATGACATAAGAACCTAAATTTTTATCTTTATTTAATATCTCTCACTTGGTGCTCATTCTTTTTTGCACACATTTGCTAAAATTCTCTAAAGTTCCTGCTAAAATCAGGAAATCTCTGTTTTATTTCTTATTGCCTCTCTCTATTCCGCATCTCTCATGGAAACAAAAAAATGTCAAATTAAAATTTTTATATTTTGACCATTTCCAAAATCCAGCAAACCATGGCCAAAGGCAAAAATAGTTTAGGACCAAAGAACTTTTTTTCATTGGCTAAAGTGTTTAACCGTTGTTAGGTAGAAATTGTCATTCTTCCGTTTCTAGTTTTGATAACCACAATTCGTGATTTAAAATTTCGAAAATCTAATGTTCGATATGTAATCAAGATTTTCACAAACTAATAACCAATGAATTTTTAATGAATCTGATCATTTATGGGTTGGAATCAAACAGCCGGTGCTACTCTCGGACGCTTCCTTTAATAACAGTAAAGTAGCAATGAGCTATCTGACGGGTATTGAAGCTCGCGATAAAGCCAAGCAGCGGATATTCAATCCAGGGGTTTGATTACGTTACTTATTCAGGATTCCAAATCTCACAATCCAGATTCCGAATTTCATATTCAGTATTTTCAATTTTATATTCTATATTTTATATTTCGAATTTTACATATCGTATTCCACTTCCAAATTTTTGGATTTCGTTTTCCACATTCGACATACTGGAAAAAGTAAGTTATGTGGAATTTGGAATACGAACTATAAAGGATCGTGTTTGGATTTTGAAATCCGAAATGATGAATGTTGATATCAAAAGACGGATACGAAAAATAGAGTTCGGAATCAGGAATATAAAAATTCAGAATCCTAAATGTGGGATCTGGAATAAATTACGTGATCGATCCCCAGATTCTGAATTTTTGAATTCTGATTTCAGATTCGTAGTCAGGAACCTTGGAAGCTCCGACTAAGCAGTTTCAAGCGGATCCGATCAATATTGAAAAATTATTTCGCCATAAATATTGGATCCGTCATGTTGAATCTTGAAAAACAGACTTCAAATTCGTAACCAACGAACCCAAAAACCTGAAGACATCAATTTTTACAAAAATCTATTCTTTTTTCCATCCGCTTTTGGCTCGAACAATATGTAAATATCATAGACAGGAGTTTACAATTTTACGTTTTAAAATCCTCAGATTTTCTCTTTAGTAAAGAAGAAAAATTATATAATATTTTCTTCTTGTTTTTATTATACTAATACTATCAACTTTTCTATCAATTGCTGTAGTTAAATTAAAGAATAGATATTTCAGAATAAATATATTGTTATAGTGAAATATATTATTTAGTGATCGATGGAAAAAGAACTTGAATATTTTCTGTAATACTCGATCAAAGTGACAAATTCATAATTTTAGTTAGACATTCATGCAGTACCTCATGAATGAATTTATGTACACGACAGTATTGCAACAAAATTTACGAGAAGGTTTACTTCTCTATTTTACATTCCTATTTTATAGCGTTCCACTTTCCGGGGAATTTTCTTGTTTCCTTATGATACATTTTATATTTGATTTTTTTTCATCTATGTCAAAAACTATTTCCGAGTTTTTATTTTAAAAAATAAAACAAGTTGTTTGAAATTTTGTTTTCAAATATTGCAATTCTTGTCGGACAAGTGTACGCGGAAAAAAATGAATATTTTCTAACTGACGTTCACTGTTAAAATTTAATAATCACAATTAAAACATTTGTTGAAAATTGAAATAAAACAGCCCTTGGTAACAAACGAAAAAATGTGTAGCATGGAATTTAAAAAGAAACGTAGATATTTATGACGAGAAACATTTGTTACTTCTTTTTACAATAGAATAAATTTTTCTATTTATCTTAGTAATTACTATTTTTTATTTAGTTTTATTTAATTTATTTTACAAATTTCCATTTTTCATTTTTTACTTTCGAAAAATAAATTTAAAAATTTGCGATTTTTCTTTTTTTTTGTCCAAAAAAGAACTTTAATTTTGAGAACTAAAATTAGAGTAAAATTGAACACCATAGTTGTATCTATAATAACAAATTTATTTAACTGTAGCAACAAACTTTCAGTTACTATACAGCTAACTACTGCACCTGTACAATGTTCCAAACAGATGCAAGTCGTAAACTTTCTCCAATAAGGCGTTAACTTTCCTGGGACTTTGATTGTTACTACTGCATATCACCAACACATAATTTCTATAGATAAATGGTATTAAATCGCATATGAGCTTGGCAGATGCGCAATAAAAAGAGTAACAGTCGTTGGTTATAACTCCAGTTGAATATGGATGTCATTGTACTTGAATTTTAATAGAAATATGTTCCTATAAATGTTATTTACTGAAATTAAAGATTATACACAAGTTTTTATAATAATTAAAATTACTTTAACTTTCCTATAAAGTAATTATACTATTTGTTAGAATTTTTGTACTCTTTTTTAATTTAATAATATTTATCTTTGTTTTTCAAATCATTCATAAATAGTAGAATTTAATAAAATTTCTTTACATAATTGAATTCTTTTGAAAAATTTTATTAAAATAATGAAAATGAAAATGAAAATGAAAATGAAAATGAAAATGAAAATGAAAATGAAAATGAAAATGAAAATGAAAATGAAAATGAAAATGAAAATGAAAATGAAAATGAAAATGAAAATGAAAATGAAAATGAAAATGAAAATGAAAATGAAAATGAAAATGAAAATGAAAATGAAAATGAAAATGAAAATGAAAATGAAAATGAAAATAATTGAAATTTTGATAAGAATTTTTGAATAGTTTAAGAAATTAAAATTAAAACGAGAAAAGTAAATAATAATTTAAATCTATATTTGCAAATTATTTTTCTCTTTGAAAAAATTCTGGAAAATTTGAAAATCAGTATTTCCTGGCAAAAAATGAAATCTACATCTCTCGTTAATTAACAAGAAAAATTCAATTTTTAAAGTTTAAAATTATTTTAAAATTCTTGCGGTCTACATTGCATATATATATACTTTTAGATAATGCTCTAAAAGTTATCGTTTTTTGAACGATAATACGCTGCGCCTTGCGTATACCACACTGGAACGTGTAAACTGGCACATAAAGGAATATAATCCAAAAATTGAGAAAGTGAAAATTTGAATAAATTTATTTTCTTTTAACTGAGAGAAGCGAATTTACTTTCTATTAAGTTAAAATAAATGTCAAAATCATAAAATTTTAAAATAGAAATTTAAAAATTTTAAAATTTAAAAACGTGAATCATTAATTAACCATTTCTCTATACCAAATCGAATTAACTTTATTTATTATTACTAGCAACAATTTGCGCGCAGCTCACTTCTCGCTCTTTTTTTTAAATAAAATTAGCAATTTTAAAAATAATAAATAGTAAAAATTTTTAATTCAAATTTTTTTTTATTGAAATAAAATATGAATTGGTATAGTTTTAATATTATATTATAATTTTGATAATCATATATTCTGACCTAGGGAATTCGGGGAAAAGTCAGGAATTTTTATTAAAAGTACTGAAAAGAATTTAATTTTTAGAATTCATAAGAAAATTTTGAATTTTTGTGGCTTTTTTGTTTGACTCATAAACTATAAAATTGCCACGAATTCTAATACAAAACCTATTTTTTCAATTTCTGACAAAAATTTCTTTTTAATAACTTAAATCTAGAACAACTATATCATAAAATAAATAAATTATTAAATGAATAATTTTACTTAGATATTTCAAAATTAATTTAATTTTAAAAGAGTTGCGTTTACAATTTTCAAAAATAAATTAACTTCAAACGGTTTCAATTTGAAATTTTATAAACTTTCAATGTTGAATGAATTAAATTAGAAATTTTATTGAACTTTGATTTTTGAAAAATTTTAATAATTCAAACTCTTCTAAAATTAGTTAAATTTGTCATTATCTATTTAATTAATTAGTAAAAATAATTGATTTATAGAAAAATTTTAGTAAAACACTAAAAATAGTTGAATTTCAAAGAAGTTAGAAGCGATTGCAGAAATTCAATTATTTTCAAAAGTAATAAAATTCTTATCACAAAATTCAATTATGATGAAAATTTACAAAGCAATCTCGACAAAATTCAAATTATTATCTTTGTAAATAAATAAATTCTTCTCCGAAATTCAATTATTTTCGCAAAAATTTTTAATAAAATTCTTGACAAAGTTTCAATAATTTTCGAAAATTTTAATAAAATTCTTTATTTCAAAATTTCAATAATTTTCGAAAATTTTCCTCAATTCAATGATTTTTAATATCTACTATTTTAATAAAATTACGCAATAGAATTCAATTATTTAAAAATAAATTTTAACGAAATTTTACATAAACATTTAATTATTTTCATAAATAATAAAAATTTCCCAGGAATACAAATATTCACAAAATTTTTTATAATTTTCTTCTTAATAATTCAATTATTTTCAGAAATAATAAAACTTATCGCAGAATTTCAATTATTTTTAATACAATTTTAATCGGATTCCTTGAAAAATGTAGATATTCTAAAAAATCTTATTAAAAATCGTCAAATGAATTCAATTATTTACAAAATTTGTTAATAAAATTCTTTTTAAGAATTAAATTTTTAAAAAAACTTTCAATTATCCTGTAAATAATTAACTTTTGCATTTAAATAATTGAATTCTCGTAGAATTTTCTAATAAAAATTGATTTAAAAATGAATTTTATTTTAAATTTTAGTTTAAATTTTAGTTAAAAATACAATATGAAAATAATTTTCAAAAAGCTACAGAAACAATATTCTTGTAATATAAAATAATTATTTTAACACTCGGTTCTAAAAATTTTTACTAAAATTCTACGAGAATTCAATTATTTAAAAATTCCTTAATAAAATTATTTATAAAAATTAAATTTTAAAAAACATTCAATTATTTAATAAATAATTTACTTTTATATTAAAATAATTGAATTCTCGTAGAATTTTCTAATAAAAAATTGTTTTGAAAATTTTGTACTTAATAAATGAATTTTTTAAATTTTAATTATGAAATTATTTGAAAAATTTATATTTAAAAATAAAAAATTTTGTAATTTGCATAACGAATAATAAATTAAGTATCTTGTTATTACCATTTTTATTAGTATTATAAGAACGTGTTACCGTAACCTGCAAGTAGTAGTCTTTGCGGTGTGAGATTTCTATAGCAATCTCTTGTCTGACTGAACTGACTTGTTCTACTGTCATGCTACAAGTTGTACCTACTTATTTCTCACTTCATGTAAAATTCTTTAAATATTTATAAGTAAATTTACGGAGATTTTTGTTTTGACGGAAACAAATATTTTTTTTTTGCAAAATATTCTTGAAATCTAGTGGGTTTATTTCCATGTAGGTTTATATATGAAAACTTTTATAATATTGCATTTTATAATATGCATATGCGATTTATATATTTATGGGAAAAATAATTTTTTAAAATTAAATAATATATTTTTTCCTCGTTATTAATATTCTTTTTGTAAATAATATTTACACAATTGCATCTACTTGATTTTCAATTTTCATATTTATAATGCCAATTTCCATATAACAGGCAATTTTCGTATAAATTCGACCATTTCACAGAAACGGAAACTTGTTAAATGAAATTGCGGCATGTATTTAAATGTTGATATGGAATCATTAATTTTATTCATGAACAGTCTACGCAACTGGATTTTCAATCACTGTCATTTGCAATTATTTCATGGAAAATATTATTAAATACTTTTGCTCAGATTGAACTCATTAATACTTTACATATATTTAATTGAATTTAAAAATTTATAATTTATCTGAAAAGAAATATTATATTAAAGAGTAGGTCACCAAATAAAAATAATAAATTTCATTTTGTCTACTAAAAAAGAGCAATTATTTATTGTTCAACAACTGTTGCAAATTTTAACAAATTCTTTTGATATACAACAATATACCTCTCACCCTATTAAAAATTATGCCAAAGCTGAACCCGATCAGATGAAAAATTTCATTTCCTAACTGAAAACATGATTTTTTTTAATGGAATTTAATTTTTAAATGGAATTTCTACGATTTTTTTTGTTTTATCCTTTTTATGAAAAGCCGCAATTTATCAATATAAGAATTAGTGCGAAATTGGATTTTTGCAAAAAAAGTGGTTTTTAGGTGGGAAAATAGGTAGATTGTTCCATATTGAAAAGGGAGAAGAAATATAATTTTTTTTTCTCAAAATAATTCTGAGCTTTTGTTTTTATTAATAAAATTGCTCGAGTTTCCATATAAAATTGTAGTTTATTAATTAGACTATTTTGTCAAAGAATGTTTAGAATCATGAACAATAGTTTTTTTCAATAAAAAAGTAAATTGAAAAATAATGTATACCTGTATTGAAATTTTAATTAATTAAAGTTTTTTATCAACGCAGCTAAAGTTTTAATGGTTTAAAATTTTTATCGAGTAAAACTTAACTCAATTAAAATTTAACAAGTTTAGATTAATTTGATTGATAAAGTTAAATGTATAGTAACAAAGTTTTTATATATTATTTGTAAAATAAGGTGAATCAGTGATCCCTGAATTTATTATTTTGTAGAAAATAAATATTTCAGTTTTATGATTTTTATGATTAGCGAAGTTAAAGGAGTGAAAATTCTCAAAGAAAAATAAAATAGTTGCTTTCAGTGGTTATACTGCAACTACAAATTCAAATTTTCAAAAATTTTAATTTTAATTCTTTTCAAAATTCCATTATTTCTAAAAATTATTAGAAAATTATTATTCTAAAAGCTATTATATTATGCTTTTAATATTTAATTATAATTTAAAATTTTAAGTGAATTTCATTTTTTAATCAATTTTTATTAGAAAACTTTTCACGAATTCAATTATTTAAATAATTGATTTAATATTAAATCAATTATTAATTTAATTTATTAAATAATTCAATATTTCTTAAAATTGAATTTTTATGAAAAATTTTATCAAAATTTTTAAAAACAATTGAATTTTTTCGGCGAATTAAAAAGAAATTGGGAATAAATTCAACTTTCTATAATTTTATGTAAAATTGTGTTAAAAAATAATTGAAATTCTGCGATAGGTTTTGTTATTTATGAAAATAATTTAATTCTTGTAAAGAATTTTATAAAAAATATTTTTTAAAGAATTGAATTTCATAGAATTTTTTAAAACTTTTTGAAAATCATTAAATTTTATCGAGAAATTTTATTAAAAATTAAAAATAGTTGAATTCCTGTGAAAAATTTTATTTTTTGCAAAAAAAGAATTGGATTATTGGGAAGAATTTTATTAAAATTTCTTAAATAATTGAATTACTTCGAAGAATTTTGTTTTTTACGTAAATAATTGAATTGTTTTGAAAAAATTTTTACAATCATTTTTGCCAATAATTGTATTCCTAGGAAGAATTTTGTATTTTACGAAAATAATTGTATTCTATGATCAATTTTATTATAATTTTTCAAATTTATAAAGCATTTTATCAAAATTTCTGTAAAATAACTGAATTCTTGAGAAAAATTTTATTATTTATGAAAATAAAATTTATTTTTTGCAAAGTAATTTAATTGTATTTTTTTTAAATAATTGAATACTTAAGAATTTAATTATTAAATCAATTATTAATTATTAAAAAAAGTATTGAAAATTATTGAATTGTATAGGAAAATTTTATTCAAATTGCAATTTTATTGACTAAATCTTGTAAAAAATTTTGTCAACATTTTTTTAAATAATACAATTTTTAAAAGAATTTTTTTAAATAATTGAAAAAATGTTATCAAAATTTCAAAACTTTTTAAAATAATTGAAAAAATGTTATCAAAATTTCAAAATTTTTAAAAATAATTGAAAAAATGTTATTAAAATTTTTTAAAATATTTAAATTCTCAAGGAAAATTTTTATTATTTATAAAAATAATTGATTTCTTGAGAAGAATTTTATTCCAATTTTTTTAAATAATTGAATTCTTATGAAGAATTGTATTTTGAAAATAATTGAATTGTATAGGAAAATTTTATTAACTAAATCTTATAAAAAATTTTGTCAAAATTTTTTTAAATAATCCAATTTATAAAAGAATTTTATTTAGATTTTTCAAAATAGTTGAATTTTTCATAACTATTTTTTCAATTCTCTAAATATATTTGAATTCTTTCGAGAAAAACTTCATTAAAAAATTAAAAATAATTGAATTGGCTAGAAGAAATTTATAAAAAGATTTGTAAGTAATTGAATTCCTGTGAAATTTTTATTAAAATTTTGTTTAAATAATTGAATTCTTTTGGAAAAATTTATTAAAATAGTAGATATTGAAAATCATTGAAATGAGGAAATTTTTTTGAAAGTAATTAAAATGCCAAGAATTTTATTAAATTTTTTTATTTCAAATAATTGAATTTCGGAGAAGAATTTTATTATTTATAAAGATAATTGGAATTTTGACTAGAATTTTTTAGAAAAAAATTTTAAACATAATTTTATTTATTCGAAGAAGTTTATCACTTATGAAATTAATTTGTTGTCAAGCTTTGTAACTCTCAACATTTTTATTATCTATAAACTTTTGTAAAATTTTAAAACGTGAATTTGAATTTGATCTTAAAAGAATAAAACCTTTTGTTAGTATTTAAGAAAGCAAAATTTTATTAACACTAAAAAATGTTGATTGCCTGAATACCAACCAAACGTTAAGTCGTTAAAACGAAACTCTTTTCTCAATCCATTGAAACATTTAATTAAATTAAAAACAGAAGGGTTTAAAATTTTTTCCTTTGTTAATCCACCAGTGATGGTTCATGATCCAATATACCACTATCCAAAATGAATTTGTTTGAAAGCAATTTTTTATTTTTTTTTTTTTTAATACGAAATGAAATGAAATGCATTTGTGACGTTCAGTATTTTAGAATTTATAAGAGCCGTCTTTCAGGGAAATATAGAAAATATTCTACTATCAGAAGTGACTTTGTTGTCTATTTAATAGCATATATATAGCTTTTGTATTCAAACACTAATAATCCTCTCTTTAAATCTCTTTCATCTATTTTTAAATAATTTCAAACTCTCACAATGAAGAGAAAAATCCGGCTTTTATAGTTCCACATTTATGAAATGTCCTGCACGTGATTCAACTACTGGTTTGGAAGTGTGCGATTTTCCCATATCGACACTCCACGACTTTGTCGTTCAATAATAAACATAATCTACATATTATACTGGCTTTGATGCGAAAAATATAAGCAAACGCTTTACTTTCCATTTAAATTCAATATTGAATACTTTTAATTTTTAATGATCTCGTCGCTTGTGACAATTAATTAATTAAAATATGATCTGAATTGAATCTCTAATTAAAAATTGTACATTGGAAACAAATTGGAAATTCTTTATTATAAAATTCATTGAAGTTTGTTAAATTCTAAAACTACTATAGGATGAGAAAAATATTATGTAAATAAAATTTAATTTGTGAAGAACGTTTATATAATATACTGTCTGAATCTTATTAATTGGCAAAGTTTTGTGTTTTAATTATTATACTAATTACTAATTTTAATTATTAATCTTCGTATTCTTTCATTCATTCTGCCCGTAGAAGTTAGTTTCTGTGTATGCTTTTGTTTTTTTTTCTTTAAAAAATATTGTTTGACAAAACGAAAATTTGTATTTCTCCATTTTATTTATAAAAAATAGGTACTAAAAAATTATTAATTGTTAAAATATTATTATGCAAATTATTCTCCTTTTTATTTATAAAAAGTACTAGAAAATTGTTAATTGTTAAAAAATTTTTAATAAGCAGGAAATACAACCATTTTATGCATAATTTTTGTTTAGTAATAATAATATTGTTTACAAACTTATTTTTTTTCTTTTGGGAAGAAAAACATTAGATATTTCCGTTTCTTAATATTTTTGTAAAAAATTCTCAATTTTCATAAGGAAATAATTTTTATTTGGAATAATTTGAAATAATTTTTTTTTCTTAATTTCAATTGTTTTAATAAAATGCAAAGTTTCTTAAAAATAAGGTAAAAAAAAATGTTTATTAAATTATATTTGTCAATTAGAAAATTTATTTGAAAATGAAACTGAAAATTCTTAACTTTTGAGAAAATAAAGGAAAAAAAAATTTTTTTTTAAAAAATGTTCTGTTACAATTATTTACAAAATGTCTTTAATTGTAAAATTATTCGCAAACAATAATTTCTTTTTCAAATATTTAATTATTATTTTTTGCGATAGGAATTAAGATTTTCAATCAATTCAAAAATTTCTTTACAAATATTGTTATAAAACATGAAGATAACACCGAGTCGAAGACACGGAGTGATCGTCTTCTTCATGTTTTATAAATAATTAACGAGGATTGAGTGTTAAAATCATTATTTTATCAGAAATAAAAATTTATTTTATTTTTCAATTTTTATAAGAATATTGTTACTGTAACTTCTTAAAAATTATTTTCATATTCTATTATTATTTAAAATTTAAACTAAAATTCATTTTCAAATCAATTTTTTATTAGAAAATTCTACGAGAATTCAATTATTTTAATACAAAAGTAAATTATTTATCGAAAAATTGAATGTTTTTTTAAATTTAATTTTTATAAATAGAATTTTATTAAGGAATTTTTAAATAATTGAATTCTCGTAGAATTTTAGTAAAAAATTTTAGAATCGAGTGTTAAAATCATTATTTTATATTACAAGAATATTGTTTCTGTAATTATTTAAAAATTATTTTCATATTGTACTTTTAACTGAAATTTAAACTAAAATTTTAACTAAAATTCATTTTCAAATAAATTTTTATTAGAAAATTCGACGAAAATTCAATTATTTAAATGCAAAAGTAAAATATTTATTAAATAATTGAATGTTTTTTTATAATTACTCAATTATTAAAAAGAATTTTATTAACAAATTTTTAAATAATTGAATTCTCGTAGAATTTTAGTAAAAATTTTTAGAACCGAGTGTTCAAATAATTATTTTATATTACAAGAATATTGTTTCTGTAACTTTTTGAAAATTATTTTCATATTGTATTTTTAACTAAAATTTAAACTAAAATTTGAAATAAAATTCATTTTTAAATCAATTTTTATTAGAAAATTCTACGAGAATTCAATTATTTAAATGCAAAAGTTAATTATTTACAGGATAATTGAAAGTTTTTTTTAAAATTTAATTCTTAAAAAGAATTTTATTAACAAATTTTGTAAATAATTGAATTCATTTGACGATTTTTAATAAGATTTTTTAGAATATCTACATTTTTCAAGGAATCCGATTAAAATTGTATTAAAAATAATTGAAATTCTGCGATAAGTTTTATTATTTCTGAAAATAATTGAATTATTAAGAAGAAAATTATAAAAAATTTTGTAAATATTTGTATTCCTGCGAAATTTTTATTATTTATGAAAATAATTAAATGTTTATGTAAAATTTCTTTAAAATTTATTTTTAAATAATTGAATTCTTTTGCGTAATTTTATTAAAATAGTAGATATTAAAAATCATTGAATTGAGGAAAATTTTTGAAAATTATTGAAATTTTGAAATAAAGAATTTTATTAAAATTTTCGAAAATTATTGAAACTTTGCCAAGAATTTTATTAAAAATTTTTGCGAAAATAATTGAATTTCGGAGAAGAATTTATTTATTTACAAAGATAATAATTTGAATTTTGTCGAGATTTCTTTGTAAATTTTCATCATAATTGAATTTTGTGATAAGAATTTTATTACTTTTGAAAATAACTGAATTTCTGCAATCGCTTCTAACTTCTTTGAAATTCAACTATTTTTAGTGTTTTACTAAAATTTTTCTATAAATCAATTATTTTTACTAATTAATTAAATAGATAATGACAAATTTAACTAATTTTAGAAGAGTTTGAATTATTAAAATTTTTCAAAAATCAAAGTTTATTAAAATTTCTAATTTAATTCATTCAACATTGAAAGTTTAGAAAATTTCAAATTGAAACCGTTTGAAGTTAATTTATTTTTGAAAATTGTAAACGCAACAATTTTAAAATTGAATTAATTTTGAAATATTTTAGTAAATTCATTAAATAATTTTTTTATTTTATGATAGTTGTTCAAGATTGTTATTTAAATTAGAAATTTTTGTCAGAAATTGAAAAAATAGGTTTTGTTTTAGAATTCGTGGCAATTTTATAGTTTATAAATCAAGCAAAAAGGACAACAAAAATTCAGAAACTTATGAATTCTAAAAATTTAATTTTTTTCAGTACTTTTAATAAAAATTCCTGACTTTTCCCCGAATTCCCTATGTTAGAATATATGATTATTATAATTATAATAAATACCAAAACTGTATATTCCAAATTCAAATTTTATTTCTAAAAAAGTCTGTATTGACATTCCTGTCTCAATATCCAAAAAAGTTTTACGAGTACTTTATTTTCCATAAATATTCAATCTTTTTTGACCTAAACATTTAGAGTCGCATAGATTAAAAGGAAAAAAAATTTTCCATGTCGTTTTCACGATTTTTTGCCAGTTGGCTTTGATAAAAAAAAGATATATTTGAGGGATGATAGAAATGGAAGTACCTATCATGGAAAAACAAGGGTATCCGTTTTGACCCGCCTACCCAGTTTCGCTCCACTTTCACTTACAGAAAAGTCAAAAGAAGAAAGAAATAAATAAACTTTTTCATTATAAAACTAAAAATATCATATTTACTTTTTTGTTGAATTAAATGCCATTAAAATGTAACTAATCATAACTATGTTTTTAAATAAATTAAAAAAATAATTAAATTTAAAAAAAAAAATTTTTTTTTAAAAATGTTAAAAAAAAATTTTTATAAAAAATTAAATCAAATTTTTTGTTGTACAATTTAATTTTTGAGTTGTACATTAACCAGTTCTGTAGAATTGCTTTTGTTCACAAATGGAATAACAGTTTTAAAAAAATTTTTTTTTAATTTTTCTTTTCCGAAAACGCAAAAAATTACGTATAACTATTTTTTTGACGATAGTTACAAAGTAATCAATCACTTAGGCGTTACTGTTACGTAACATCCACCCAAAATTAATGGAAAAAATTACGATTTTTTCTCTACCCAAACCGTAACAAAATAATTCGAAAAATAAAAAAAAAATACAAAATTGTCTTCGAAATTCTTAAATATTCAATTAATATTTTACAGTTTATTATATGTTTTCTAAATAAATGTTTTATTAATAAAGTAACTATAAAGTGGAGTAGCAATTATAAAACTTATTTACAGGGGTGTCAGAGCACTAAAAATCAGTCGTCACGTTTGTTAAAGAGAAGTAATATTTATCATCATGAATAATGAAATTTATATTGCCGTCGGTTATGATTTTATGAATGAATAAATAATTGCATCAAATGATAATTTATTTAATTATAAATAAAGAGTAAAACAATTATTATTTACACTCACCCAAGGTAATCCCTGGACGCGATGGACTCCCATGACATGGCTCTTCTCTCCAAGTTGCACCTTTTTTGATCTTGATCTTCCTCTTTCTTCTCTCCCACTTTCCCACCCAAATCTCATCTCTCTCCTCGACCATTATCCACTCCACCACAACTGCACGACACACTTATGCAGTACATAACCTTTTTTTTTACACCTTTAATTACTCTTCACAGATTTAATCCGTTATAATCTCCTTTTCTTCAATAATTTCAGTAAATGGAAAATTTCCATAAAACCTTTTTTTTGTCCTCTTGATTGTTTTCTGATATTTTTTCCCCCTATTTTTTACACCTTTTTTTTACCTTTTCATTACAAGTTCGAATGCGTTCGAATGTTGTTTGACTTTTTTTTTTCCTTTTTTTCGTTTCACGCCTCGTTTTAACACTTTTTTTTCGTTATTGACTCGAATTAAAGAAATTTGTTTGTCAAATTTTATTTTTTCCTTTTATTCCAACAAGGTTTATTTAAACTAGATGTTTTTATTTTCAAAACACACAAATTTAGCAGTTTCTATAGACCTAATTTTGGGTATTTCGTTCACTTTTCTTCTTCTTGAATTTATTGTTATCTCAAATGGATCTTTGTTCTTTAAGCTCTTTTTTTCGTATCTTTCGGATGTTCTTAATTTTGTTTCGTAACTTTTTCACATTATCTAGAACTTATTTTATTTTTGTCTTAAATGTTTTTTTGCTAAGTTTATTACTTTGGGTTTATTCCTTTAGTTTTGATTATTTGGGGGGACAATTTTTGTATCTTACTTTTACGATTCTTTCTGATTGCGATTGAATTAATTCTGTTTGATAATAAACTTGATTCTTTCAAACTAAATTTTTTTTTCTAAATCTTATTTAAAATCTTCTCTTAGGCTTAAAATTCCAGATTTTTATTTTATCTTCTATTTGTACATCAAGAGGTTTCTTGATTGTTTCGAAAAATTTTCCTCGTTTGTTAAATTTTTCTATTCTTTTTCCAATTTTTGTCCAGGAGTATTTTCCACATAACATTTCTTTTATATTCAGATATCAATTTTGATATTTTTCTTCCTTCTTGAAACCCTTTTTGGCAATATCATGAATGTTGCCCTTTCGGGAAATATTTGTTAAATTAAAATCCGTTTAAATTCAACTCGTAATATCTGAAAAGTATCAAGGATTGAAAATTGATTTTTAAAAATGTTGACCAAATGTTTCAAAATTTCTTCCTTATGAATTAGAGTCGTATACTTAGTAAAATTGCGATTAGAGCTAGAGGTAATTCGGTTTGTCAGTGACGAAGTGTTTCTACATTCATCGACTAGGGATTCGTAGTTTCCTGATAGGAATCTGTTGTTCTGTCGAGTTCCTTAAAGTCCTTTAGTTCGGGTTAAATTTTTCCCACGACAATTTTAATTATCCTTTTTGTCTGAAAGGATAAACTAGGCTTGAAGAATCCTGTACAACATTACGTATATATAGTATACTTTTTGAATACTAGTTTTCTGAAAGTTTCCAACCTACCCGGCCGGGTTTTTTTTTTAAAATTCTAATCTTGTTTATCCAAAAATTTAAATTCTACTTCTACAGATTATTTTATAATCCTAAAGTTTTTGTTTCGTCACCTCCCGTGTTGCATGATCGAAGTTGAACTTGATTTGTAATATTTACTGTAACCTTGAGACAATTTTTTTTTATAATCCGCGAAAATGTCACGCACGATTTGGATCAAAGTTTCGAGTAAATCTGAATTCGCGTTTGTTCTGGTTTCTCTCTCTTTCGTGTCAACCTTGGCCCGCGTTAAATAAACCGCGGCTGGTGGCTCGCATGCGTGTCTAAGTTTTGCAGGGTGGCCATATCGTCGAAGTCAAAGCGGGAGGCGCGTGACATGGATGAGGACACGCGGAGAGTGTTCGAACTTTCTTTTTGGAATAATGGAATTTGAGGAGGGTTGCAAAAATTTTAGGTTTTTTTTGGAGAGAAAGGAATTTTGGAGGAAGGGCGAGAGAGAGAGAGAGAAGAGAGAGAGAGAAAAAAAGAGAAAATAAGCAACGAAGGTCTACCGGCGCTGGTTGGGGCAGAACTGTCGCGCCCGAGCCGCAGCAGCCCGCAACACACGACCCAACCAAACCTTTCTCTGCTCTTCTCTTCCACCCCCCACCAGGTCACCCGCATCCGCCGCCGCTGTTATCCTTTCTCCGCAGCCACCCTTCTCTGTTTCATCTATACCATCAAGAAAGAGAGAAGCAAAGAGAGTAAAGAGCTTCACCTACATCTCGTTATCCACCCCCTTGTGCCACCATTGGTAAACTCCTCAAGCTGAGAAAGGTGTGTCGAAAACTGGATGAGGGATGCCACCTGCTTTAAGAAACTATGAGGAGAAAATTGCCACTGAATCCTTGTTTAGAAATCTTCACCATATCGAAGCTTCTCGTTCAAAAAAAAAACTTCTTCAAACTTATTTATTTATTTTGAATCATAACACGGGACATGCCCCTATCTAAACTTATTTCTACTTATTCTATTTTTGATTAAAATTAAAATGTACTTCTGATCCTTACTTTGATTTTTCGATGTTGGATTTTGAACTTAACGATCCTCTATTTTGGTTGATTAGAATAATAGTCAAACGGACCAAAATAATAGTGGAAGCAAATTTTAACTTTCACCAGGCGAAGAACGGTTATATTATCACTAAATTCTCTAACGCCGACATTGTTATTAATTTCATATTGAACCTAGTATAACACCAATCTTACTGGACACTAAAACGTCTTTGTTGAAAAAACCTCCCTAATACGTTTTTAAAACATACAAGTCTTCTACAAATGACTCTCTAATGACGTAGTACGTTTAAAAACGTTTTTAAATCGTATAAAAGACTTTTTAAAAAGACTTTTATACCCGCACTGGGAATATCAGTTACTAAAACAAGTTAGTCCATACACAAAAAGTTTTGATTTTAAAAAATTTGTCTATTCACATAAATCTAGAAAACGATTTTGTTCTTGATAAACGTAAAATGAATCATCAGATTTTATTTCTAATTAGCTCGTAACAATTAGCGTTGATCTGCTGTAAAATAACTATCCAAAGTAATCCTTCACAATTCAATTTAGTTTGAAAAAGTTAATTTGCTCCTTGGAAATGAAATTAGCCTGTAATATTTTAAATTAGTTTCAACAAGGATTTATTCCGGGAAAGTTAATAAGGCTTCAACTGCTCAAATTGTTCTCTACTTGTTTAAAGCTGCTTTTATTTTTGTTAGTAGAACCGATCAGAAATTGTTTATTACTATAGAACCAAAACAGCGCGCTCACTCCTTATCATACAGAAGAAAACCTTAATTTAAAAACACAACAATTATGCAAGATTATTTCAAAAAAGACATTTTTAAAAAATGTCATTCCGTATGTGTGTGTGTAAACATCACATTTTTATAAATATCTCGAAATCATGAAGAGATTTTGGGTTGGATTTTTTTTTAAAATTGTAGATCTTATCTGCGGACATAAAGTAAGAGTATTTTGTGATAGATTAATAAAGTTTAACTAAATTTTTTTTGGATTTTTAATTTTCTAAAAAAACGTTTTTGACCATAACTTTTAAAAAATGTTAGGACACCTATAAATGTTTTTCCATAGTTTTGTAGAGTTTTTTTAGGCGCATCTTTTGAGCCCTAATTGAACATTTTTCGTCTGTATTAACCGGAGATATTAAACTTTTAAAAATAAAAAATTTTAGAAAATAAAACTTTTTTGAAAATTTTGTTGAAAAATGTAGAAGTAACTTCAAAATTATCGTTACCAACTTGTAGAGCATTAAAAAACACTACTTTTGACCTATTTTTGAACCTATTTCGATAATAAATTTCGAAATTATTGGTATTTTAAAAACCAAAAATTGTGGAAAATGACATTTTTTCAACTTTTTTGTTTGAAAATTCTTGTTTCACTATTAAACTATTATAACTATCTTGTAGGGTATTTAAAAATATATTGATTGATCTAAAAATCAATCACTTCTACCATTTTAATAAAAAGTTATTCATATATTTCTATTATTTTTATAGTAAAGGAGAATGAAACGAAAACATTCGGACAAATATTATTATTATTTTTATCCATTATTTTTATCTCTATGAGGAAGCAAAGTGTTCACGAAATGGGCACCAAAATTATAAAAAAAAATATACAACTTGGCAGCGGTTTTTTTTACTTATATTTATATTATAACATCAAAGATATTTTTATTGGGATTAAATTATTCTGTGATAAATGATTTATTACTATTATGTTTATTAGTAAAATTAATATAATTTCGAAAATACTTTACATGTTTTAATGTTCTTTGGATAAAGCTGAAATAAGCATCCAGTTTATTTTAAAAATATTAATGTTTTTGTTTAAAAAAAGAATATTTACCATTGAAATTTAATTCTGAAAGTTACAGATGCTAAAACTGTAATCCAATTATTATAGCACCTGTTTATTAACTTTCAGAGTTTCATTTTATACCTAAATATTCTTTTAGAAAAAACAACATAAATGTTTTTAAAATAAAATCTGGGTGCTTGTTTAAAATTCATTAAAAAAAATATTAAAACATGTAAAGTATTTCAGAAATTATATTAATTTTAATATTTTAATTAAACAAGGCAAACTCAAGAATTTTTTAACTGATTCTAGAAAGTTACTTAAGTTTCTTTATTATAAGTTTAATTGCTGAAAAAATAGATTGTTTTAGTTAGTTAGACAGGAATGATGTTTATTTATTAATTGCAATTACTTACAAAAAGAAAAAATTATTTTCATCACTAAAAAGTAGTATTTTACATAATTTTTAAAAACTTACCTATATCCTCCTTATGCTTATTTTAATCACAAAACTTTTTTTACTTCTGATCACTTATGATATTTTATATATATTTTTTTATTGTTTTGGCACTTTTCACTTTTTATCATCGCATATATTAAGAATATTATTAAGAATCATGAAAAATATTTAAGAAAAAAAACACGTGTTCTTCACTTTGTAATCTGTAGTATTCTGTAATACTCTGTAATATTCATCATGTATCATGTATATACTCGCACTCGACCACGTGGAATAAATTAGAACCTCAAAACTGCGCGCACACAAAAATTTGAAATTATTTCAGCCAATAGCGACCGTCATCATGTCATTTTCACAACCAATCATGACAGTCACTCTCAAACTCCAGCCAAAAAATAGCTGTTTTTCTATTTAGGATTTTAAATTGTCCTATGATTATTCTATAATAGTAATCAGTTCTAAACGAATCGAATTATTCTGTATTTGTGAAAATTAGTTAAAATTTATTAAATCCAGTCTTTTAACTGAATCAATGTAAATCTCTTCTACAGTCAATATTTTAATGATATATAATGAATGTAAATAATTTAAGATACAAATTAATCCCTTACCTTTAATTTGATTTCTATTTGTCCTAATTGGTCCAAATCAATTAATTATCTCCTAATCTAATTTTATCTTGATGTAATGCATAGCTTGTATTGATCTTTTCCATCAGATAATATTCCTTGCTAATTCGGTTTGATAATAATCGATTCCAATTAATCTATTCTATTCTCCATTACAATGTTCTGCGGCTTTAATTAATCTATTTTACTTGAAATTAATCTTCTTTCTGTTCTAGCAATAATTCTTCTATTTTCAATGTTGATCTTTTTCGGATTTTAAAATGATCCTTACTTTAATTAAAATGAATTTCTACTTGGGTCAAATTGACCCTTTTCCATTTCAATTGATCCTTTCTGTCTCCACTCAATCTTTGGCAGCTTATTGTTAGACATCTATTCCATTTTCAATTAATCCGTGTCCTATTTATCTTTTTTACAGACTCATTTCTTGAAAATCAATAATTGATCCAATGGAACATATATATATGAATTTACAAGATATTACTGTTTTTGAATTTAATTCCATCTTTCGTGATTGAAACTTTTTTTCTTTGAACTGTATATTCACTCACAAATTATTTTGTACGTGTCAATAGTAAAATTCATAATGTTCATAAAATGAAAATCCTCGTGAGAAAGTAAGGTGTTCGTGAAATGAAAACAAAAATTTTAGCATTATTTAAATTCGTATTATTCTAGAAAGGTTTTTTTGTGAATTTTTTTTTCATGAAGATTTAGTTTTCATTGAAAAAGAAAGTTAAAACATGAGCTGCTATTGTTTCATGTATTATTAACATGGGAGTTGGAAGCTCGTGTGAGCTGAGCCGAGTTAAGCTTTCGCGACCTCCGTTCTCTTGCATAAATTGCCTTTTTGAGACAAACACCCCATTAGTCATCCTTGGGTTACCTACACATTAACACGGACAAATTACACCTATTACACGCAGTAAACTTTATAGACTAAATGAGTGAATGATAGCCAATTTTTTAAAAATTCGATCCGTTACTTATTCATCTATTGGTTAAGTGATTATTTTCCCAGGCGAATGGATTGGAATTGAAATTTTCCATTTATCAGAAAAAATTTAGAGGATGCCAAATAACAATATCAAGTGCTGAAAAACTATTAAACATGCTTCATTTAATGTAATTTTATTTTATCCTTAACACAGATAGAACGTATTGCAGCATTACAATCAGGAGAATAAATGCAAAAGATAATCGTTTACAACTTACAATACTTCAAATTTAAAACAATTTTTCGTTTTTTGTTTTTGTAAAGCAAAGTAAACTTTTTCAAGTGAGATAATTCATTCTTGGAGAGATTTATTTGAACTCTTGATAATTATGTACAACTTAGTTCCCATTATTATTCAAATAAGTTTTAGAGCTGAGCTAAAATTTTGTTTGATATTTCATTCAAAAGCGTTTGGAAGAATTAATTTCAATGTAAGATTATAGTAACTGAGTATATTAATTTATACACAAGGGTAATAATTTCTATAGAAACTTTAAATTTTAGATCTGTTTGCTCGTCAATCAGTATCAGGCAACATTATAATCTGTTTTAGTTGCGTTATAATATCATACAGATATTATGTCAATAATTCAATATTCCATAAAATTTCCGTTGAAGGATTCATTGAAAAATAATAATTACTAGTTATATTGATTCCTTTCATGCATGACAAATTAAATTTACTTCGGGTTCACATAATATTATTTTTTGAGCTGAAAATGTCACAGCTAGTTAGATTCGAGTATTGATTAGTCCAGAACCAATCCAACGAGATTGGGCAGTCAATTCTGATTAATCAATAAAACATCCTGTTCATCATGAAGTCAAGAATGTAAAAAAAAAACATTCCGGGAAACTCGATCTATGCGCATAGTAATTCTAGAAAAAAACGCACCCCAATGTCGTAAAAATAGATGTTTCCTCTTATTTCACCATCCAACAAGAATGTAAATAATAGCAGCAATATAATAGCAATTTTAGGAATAATTCTCTCTCCAAAATTCTCCATTCCATCATAATCTACTATTAAACGGTAGTTTCTGTCACCGAGTCAGCCAGTGTATCGCTAGATTGTGGGAGTTTGTTTACGAGAACAATGGTCTTCTAAACTTTAGTTCGTGTTAACTCAACAACTGTTCCGTACTTGTGGAGAAGAAGACTTTGAGTTTATAATTTAAAAATAGAACTCACAGAATGTTGCATTACACCTTAAAAATAGTAATCTTGATTTTATGATTGTCAACAAATCTTTATTGGTTCCAAAACTACTGCTAGAATAATTCCAATTAATATCCAGGTCATCAAAATTAATTTAATTCACGATTCATAAAATGTAACCACAGCCGATAATCAGCAGAAGATGGAAAATTATTTTTGAGCTAACATTATGTTCAGTTTACCAACAATTGTTAATCAGAAATTTTTTACTGGTCCCAAACTATTGTTATAACAATTCCAATTAATATCTAGGTCATCAAAATTAAATATTAAATATTACAACGTCACAATATATATTACAAAATAAAGTGGAAATCATTGAGTTTGTATAAACTTCGATCAACTAAATTCTGCAAACAAACTTCCCAAGTTAGCCTCCAATCTGAAGGGTAAAAAGAAGTGATTAACATTCAATGTAAACTAAAGGATGGTATTGGTGTTTTCTTCGAAGATAATCATCTTCTGAATATCTCTGCTCCTCTCATCGACAAGCAAACAACCGTTCTGAAATACAAGCCACAACTCACGCTATATTTTAAGCAAAAAATCTGGTGTTTCGAAACTTTAAACTAATACAGATTCTAAATATTTATTCAATAGTTGCACGGAGTAGATTCCTCCTTGAAAGAAAAACAGCTCGATTAGTTCAACAGGAAAAAAGAGAAAAAATAGACAACTTCAATTTTTGGTCAATACTACGAAATAAATTGGATAAATTGGACCTTGATGTTCAGGTCCAATTTATCCAATTTTATATTTATAACATACCTGAACATCAAGGTCATCTGGGAAATTCTAAAGCTGACGAATTAGCCAAAAGTATGGCAATGTGATCCATTTCCGATAACTTCTAGAAATCCAATACCCAACATGAGAATTCTCAAAAACTTTCATTAATAAACCTCGAATCTCATAGAGCGTTTTTGGTGACGTCATCTAACGACTTAATGAGGAGCCATCCTATCAATCGCATTCCAATACTGATTCTACAAGAGTATCCTCTTAATATTCACTATTTACTCTTTGGTACGCTCCAGCTGTACCAAAGAGAAATACCAAATTGGTATTTCAGAATTCTATGGAAAAGATCACGAAGATTATTCCAATGTCTTGAAAGAAATGCAGGAGTTTTTCCGTTTGCTCGGAACTCCAGAAACAAATAAAACTAGATTGACCTGTCAAGCTCTTTAGGGTGAAGCAGAGAAGTGGTGAGAAATTTATAAGGATATCCCCTTTCAGTGGAACCAATTCCAGGAACTACTTCTTCATCAAAATGATTCACCTTCACTGCTTGGAAGGTTTCAATCACAGTTGTACTCGCAACGATAAAGACAGATAAAGATAAACATGATAAAGACCCCGTAGGTCTATTCCTGCAACAAAATTATTATTTTGGAGATTAAGACCACTGGAACCTAAAATCATTATAGCACATAGCTTCATAGAACGTTTAGAACCAAGTACACGTCATGCAATTCGTGCTTTTAGTCCACAAGACTGTGATACCTTTCTTACACGTTATTGATAATATAGATTCAGCTGCTCCTCGAACAACAATGAGTGTATTAGAAAAATTCTCCTGATTTTGTGAATCCTGTCCCATATCCGGCTCGTAGGGCCAAAATATTGAAGATATAACAGAAGATAAAGAATTATTGAATAGAATGGGTCTGGATTAACAAATTACAAAGAATTCTTGGAATTATATTAACTTTTATTATTGACAAATTACTTACGTTGTCTTTCTTCAAAGAAAGACGAAGAAGAAGCACAATCAAACTATTTAACGACGATAGTAATAATAATTATAACAATGACACTAAGAAGGGATCGGCGCACTGAACACTTTCACTGTTGAAAGAAGACTGATCCGCTCCATATCAGCTCCTGCCCTTTTAGGAAAATTGTGGAACAATCTATAGCGCATCAAAATACAACAATACTCAAGGATAACCAAAGAGAAATCAACAATAAAGATAAACAAACAGTAAAGTAAAGTTTCACACAAACAGTAAAGTACATTTAATACTTAACAAGTCCTAAAGATCAAAATTAGGAATCAGATTATCAGTATATAATTTCTGGTTTGTAATAAACTTAGGGGACAAATGATCTTAGGAATACCTTGGATAATGGAACAGCCAGCTATCATCGAGATTCTGAGTGAAAAAATCTGTATTTGAAAGGGAAAAAAGGTTAACTATCTTCTTTATTAAAAAATCTGGTCCTTTGTCATCTACTTCATCAGAGAAAGCAGAAAAAATAAGAAACGTTGACCACGGATTTCAAGCAGAGTCTACAGACGAATTCCATAATGTAATACGTCGTTTCAATCAATTTTTCAGCTAAATTATAAATTTGTTCTTTCAATTAAAATTGATTAATTAATTTCAATTCTCTTGTTCCTTCTGATAATCCAATGTTGATCTTTCCTTTCGGTGATATACCTCGCGGAATTGCTCCCACGATCCTATTCTCTTCTTTTAATTCTTTATTTTTTTCACTACCTGATTTCAGGATCCTCTATGCAGGATCGGAAATTATTTTTATTGAAAAGAAAATAAATTTAGAATTCATTCAACCTCACAGAAAAATAAAATTCTGGATAACAAATAATGGCAATTTTTTTTTATTACACAATGAGAATATTTAGTAAGTGATTAGTCCAAGTCCTTCCATTGTTTTACAAATAATTAATTTCTTGAATTTGAAAAGCTTCTCTGTTTTCACTTTCTATCATGACGTTTGATTTTAATTGACGTCTCTAACAAAATCTAACAAACATACGTATACATTTTCAGGAAATCCAAACAGACTGAAATACTTGATTTGACGAATTACTGCAGCTAGCAAGAATATTGACGGAAATTAAATTAGTGCTCATTTGTTTAATTCAATTGAGAATTTAATTTTAGTTTTAAGATAAATCTAAAACCGAAACAATTAATTTATTCCAGTAGCTGAGAAACTATAATTGAATAAACAACAAAAAAGTGAAAAGTAAAGAATAGAAATTAATTAAAGTAAACTTTAGTTTAATTTGATTATTCCAGGAATTTAAAAAAATTCCATGAATTGAAATTTACGGTTCATAAATTTTTACAGAAGTATTTAATGAAGCAAAGTAAACTTTATTTTATAATCGAACCATCACTGAATCCGTAGAGACTCACTGAATAGAATCTCTAGATATAGCTTCTCCTTGACGATTGTTACATTTTTAATAGTCTTAAAAATCAATTCGAATCAATAATTTATTTTCAATAATTTTTTCTTGATCGTCGCTACATTAGTATAAGCCGTACTACCGTCTTTAATATCAATATGAATTTTCATCTCCCTGGTGTTCCTGAATAATAGGAAATTGCTTCTGATTGTGTAAACCGGGAAGCACATGCCTCGGAGACTTCAGTGATGACTCAAGTGACGGCGACGGTGTAGTGATAATATGGTCGATTGTTCTATTATGAAACGAAGAGTCCTCGCTCACGACAAATGTACATGAAAATTGAGAACCCGTTATTGTAACTGAATAGAAAAATCAAAGATTATTTAAATGTCTATTCTCTAATGAATTTTTTGATTAAAGTTAAAAGTTTTATTGCTTTGGCCCAAAGGTGATAAAAGTAGACCTTCCAGTTTGGCTGTCCCGAAAACAATTTGAAGGAAATCTACTGCATTCTCTGAGTCTACGACTCTCTAATAATAACTTTAAAAGGTAAATTACTAATACTTTAAATTTGTCCCTACTATTTAAATTATCTTTGATTCCACAAAGTTCTAATTTTCTTTCAGTGTGTCTGAAGACATCTGGATCTACTCTTTTTCTCTCATTCAAATTGTAAAGGATTCAAATAAAACTTTAATAATTTAATTTCAATTTAACAGTTCCTCTATCTTAAACCTGTCCCTTAAAATCAGAGGCTTCTGCTCTGTGAATAAATCAGGTATGAATCACCGATGCCGAACAATTAAAATATAAATAATTAAGGATATGCTGGTTTCTTTCTGGGACATAACAATATATATAATTATATAGAATTTTAAAGAAAGAAAACTCTTCTATAATAATTTTTAACTGAAACAAAAATTTTTTTTGTGATATTACTAAACAAATATTTACATGAGAGAAAATATATTAATATTTTTAAATTACCTAAAATAAAATATAATTTTTATCATAACGAAAAGCAATTATCATTTAAAAATGTTCTTATATTTTTCAGTATTTTTCTTGCATAAATATAATTCCATTATGAAAGTAGGTTAATCAAAGTAATCAAGTTCTTTTTCAACGAAAAATATACGCAGGAAATTTTGCCTCAAAATTAAAGCAATTTAAATAGAGAAATAATATGAGATATTTAAAAATACAAACATAATGGAAAATCTTATTTTCTTGAGATATAAATAATAAGGTAATGTGGATTTTTTTATAGAGTTCGAAATAATTAGATATTCATTTGATTATAAACTCATTGTATAGTTTTAAAACTTTTTTGTTTAATTTTCTTTTTTATACCGTTTTTTTTTATTGAAAAAATTATTTCGTTTTATTTGTAAAACTTAATTTTTTTATTTTAAGTTTGTCATTGCGTCTTAATTAAAAACTTCTGATTTTCTTTTATGGAAAATTTTTTCTATCTCGCTCTCTTGATAATATTTTTCTATCCATTTTTTAATTCTTCATTCCTCCTCTAATCAGAGAAAATGAAAACTTTTCATCATGATTATATTGATCATGTGTGGCACACATACAAACGTATAGTGCACGATTCTAGAGAATGAAGTAAGATGATACAACTTATTTAGAAAATGGTGAGTCTGCAATGATCAATACTGTTATTTTCCGTTTTGCACAGTTTAACTAAGTTTATACTTCCATTTAAAAATCATTTCGAAACAAGTAGTAGTTTATAACCGATGGGAGATGAGGTGGTCTGTAATATATTTGTCGACGCTCATCGCATTGATAGAATAAGTGATATAAAGTAAATGTCTTCCAAACCCTTCCTCGAATTAATCAAATAAATTTCCCTCTTATATTCGCTATCATAAACTTTTAAAAAATTTGATTTTCTTTCGTCAAATATCGTGAATATTTTATTGAAATTTAATATCTTTTTCGAAGGTTTTCCAGAGGAAGGAAATATATTCAACTTAAAGTAGACAATCGGGTAAAATTCCGCGACCAAATTTTAGTATTCGTAGCATTCCTTATTTGGATTTCAGAAAACAATTTCACTACAAACAGAATAAAAAATCGTAAGTCACATTTTAAGTTCGCTACAGCTATTTGTTTTTCACTTCATCTTTTAATTTTCAAAATCAATTCGAAATCTGAAAAAACTATAGATGCAAGTCAATTTTACAAAAATTAAAAAAATTTTAATTCTCCGTGCTGTGTTCAGAAACAAGCAAAATATGAATAAAAAGTAAGAAAACATGCGTTAACTTGCGTGGGGTGATAAAAGCGAGATGAAATTCTAAAAGACAGGAAAGGCATTATCGCGTTATGAGGGAAAAGAGACTATACGGAAAAGTTTGAAGAGGAAACTAAGGTAAGAACATTAAGGAGGAGTAAAAGATGGATGATATGAAAAACGTCTAAAGAGAGTGGTTTTTAGGTAAAAAAGATAAGACATAATAGAAAAAGTAAAATTCTGAAAGCATACAATATGTAAGGAATAAAAGATATTTATAATTTATTGTATCCCTATTGATGAGATAAGAAAAGAAAATATCAAAATGGAAAAATAAAAATAAAGGAATATTGCTAAAGAATTGTACTAAAAAAAACTTATAGAAACAAAATTGAAAAATAGAAAAAATACATTAAAAAAAGTAAAGGGAAAAAAAGGTCAACAGTTATTGAAGTCAGTCGTTCCTTTGGTATAAGAAGTTAAACAGCATGGTTAATGTTTCGAGTTGTGAAAGTATAATCTGTGAATAAATCCAACTTTGTGGTGAGCACTTGGCATTTCCTTTATATTTTCATCTGTCGTTTTTCTTTAGACAGAACTTTGAAGTTTCTCGCAAGAGTCCGAACAAGAGTTCTTTTGTATACGTTTTCGCGATAGCATTCTCAATGCATACCGGAAATGCGGCTACACTGTTTTCGTATTTTCCACTTCTTTTGAATTGGAACACTTCTTGACCTAGAAACGTTCCTCCCGGGACGATATATAGTAATTTAACTTAATTTCTACGATAATTCTGCCTTGACCGAAACCAACATCTAATTCTTCAAAACGTATTATTTAATAATTATTAACTAATTAGGTAATTTGATTTTTTTGGTTTTCCTGATTTCGTATCTGATTTTAAAAAATGTGTTTCAATTGCTATATTCATATGATCGGGGTACACACGAAATGTGTCATGGATCACGATGTCGATCTCGAGCGATTCTCTCAAGAGAGAGAAGCGAGACTTTAAACCGCGATTTTCCGCGCTGCATCACATCTTCGTTATTCTGTATATAGTTTGCATTATTCTTTAATTAAATGCTTCTTAATTATTAATCTTATTGATTTTCTTGTGTTGTGCACCTTGTTTTTAATAGGATTATTTTTTGTCTTATCAGCGAACCA
Source organism: Leptopilina heterotoma (assembly GCF_015476425.1). Taxonomy (NCBI): domain Eukaryota; kingdom Metazoa; phylum Arthropoda; class Insecta; order Hymenoptera; family Figitidae; genus Leptopilina; species Leptopilina heterotoma. The sequence goes on along the minus strand of NW_025110949.1, from coordinate 9,544 downwards.
ACAATCTGCGAACTTGGTAAGTTTGATCAATCTTTACTCATCTGTGTGGCTTGTCTCGACTCGCAACTGCTTATCGAACTACGTCGCAGGTTGCACTGCCTTTTTATGGATTGTGGAATCTCCGCTCAATTTTTTTTGTCGGATATCGCGAGCCGAACTCTGATTTTTGCTCTTTTAAAAATATTTAGACTCGCGAAGTGCGTCACAAGTATTATTAGTATCCTGTGAGCACTGAGACTTGGGATGTCACTAGGTCATCCTTAGGACGTCTATGTCCGTTCAAAAGACATCTTATGTTCTAAGGATGTCTGTCGGGTGTCTTTAGGAAATGATGTCCTGAGGATGCCCTAAAGACATCCAAGTGCCCACTGGGTAATTTACTTTTTAATGTTATTTTTAGCATTGACTAGTGGAAACAGAGAATGCAGTAGATTTTCCTTAAATTGTTTTCGGGACAGCCAAAGTAAAAGGTTCAGATTCCAGGTGTCGATGTAAATTAGATAAAACACTTGTTTGCTTAGAAGTGACCCAATCATTTATTTGACGTTAATGTCGAAGTAATGCACTCCTTAGAAAAATAGAAATGTACCTCGTAGTAGAAATTATCTCCTTGAATGAATTTGACTAGACGAGACTCGAAGAAGGCACTTGGTACTTGATGACAGTACACAACTAGTTAACTTGGTCGCGGTTGCTGGACTGACACGAAGAACGCAAGTATCTGATTAGAGGGTGATTTCCAGACTGACACGAAGAAGACAGTTTATTCGGTGGTGACTTCTGGATTGACGAATTCGGCAAGGGTGGCAACTTTTATAGGTTCCTTTTGCAAAGGGATACTACGTCACAATATCCACTTTTATTGCTCTTTAGGTTAGTTTTTCTATTGATTTAATTTTTAACTCCTGTATCAGACAAGTTGGGACCCAATAGAAGGATGACAAATTACAGATGACCATATTTTGTATCTGCTATCCAGGTGAAGATTAAATCAATGTTGCTTTGGTTACAAGAAAAGGAGGATTAAGATTTGAATTTTTAAAAATAACATTTAACGCTAATAGCGCAAACTATCCTGAGAATTTAAAAAAAGAAACATTAAAATCCGTTGAGATTTTAGTTGTCAATTTTCCTATAATATTAAAGACTAAAAATACTAAACTTTAACATTTAGATTTTTACCTTAAATATCCAGTTTCCTCCGTGTTTATATAGTTTCGATCTGCACCATGCTTTTATTAATTAAGCTGAGCTCATCAAGTTGAATACTCGGGGGTTTTCAGGGTCACTGATTATGAATCTGGGGTCAGTTTTAAAAAATTCCAAAAAGCCGAAGGTAATATAACAGAATATTACTTAAATTATCGCGCATTGAAAACGATTAATCGGATTATATTGGAAATATAATTAAACTGAACCGAACATTAAAAAAAGTTAAAGTCTCAAATTATTTATAGATAATTAATTTAATTACCATAATTCTGTGTTTTAGTTGATCGCGATCACATAAAAAAATATCTTACTTTGGATGTAGTGAACATACATATAGTTTTTAATTTCTATTAAATATTTTTTTCTGTTTACATTACATTTTTGTAAAAACGAATTTGATGTTTCATACAAAAAGTTTTTTTTTATTAAATTTAAAAGATTAAATAAATTACATGTTACATCGTGTTAGACACGTAGAATCGTTATTACAAAAAATGTTTTATATATGTCGTAGGTTAGTAGAACGCATGAAGATTTTCAATAAATGTATGCTTGCGCCTACAGATATGTAATCCAAGTAGCATATTGGTAAAACACTGTTGGCACAGTATGGTAACTCTAAGATATTTTGCGCTCTTTCTAGAGTCGAAGAAATAATGCACGAAACTAAAAACTGAAATTAGTGGAATTAAATTAAAGTTGCATTTGTTAAACATGTTATGAGTAAATAATTACACATCATGCTTAATTTGCATGATATTCATGCCTCAAATTTAGTTTTAATTTTCTGAAGTCTAATCGTACTTCTTAGCACGCTTCATGAATTTAAATATTTTTTCTCACATCATTTAAGAAATGAAAACATAAGTATTTAATAAATAAACTGACGATTTAATTAATTAATTCTTAACCATTAATTTAAAAGTATTTTTCGTTTTTTAAAAACTTTGAATTTTAAAATAACTTTGAAAGTAGTTTTCAATGCGACAGCTTATATTTGACAAAGCATTGCGATATATCTCACGACTTGTGTGAAATTTACAAGAGAAGCTAAAATAAGAGATATAATTTCAAGTTCATATCCTGAATATAAACGTCACTTTGCTTTGTTATGTTTTCACCCTTGACATTCTCACTTAGAGGTAATGTATCTTTATATAAAAAGAAAAAGTTATCTCGCAGACGTACACGCTTTATCCAACCTTATGGTTCAACTGCTGAAGGACTCCCATAAAAATGGGCGAGGCGATGCCCTCACGTGAACTTTCAACTTTGGCAAATGTGGCTATATTCCAGAGCAAGCCGAATCCTGAAAGAAGGAAAGAGAGTGACCTGTTTTCCATCCTTTTTCCTTCTCGATTCTCACTCCTGTCTCGAGGCTGGCCGAGTTTTCCCGAATCAATGCGATCACTTGGGAGTGTAAAAGCGCGTAAAGAGAAAAAAAGGAAAACATTTAAAGAATGAAGGTCTTATATTTTCTACTTGTTTCAATTTTACTTTTCTACTTGCCGTTTAAAGATGTAGACTGTAACTCAAAAATAACTACATTTAGCCAAACTTTTCTTTAAGAATATTTTTTTAATAGGAGGGATCATTTTTATACTATATGTACCTATATAGAAAATCTTCTTAATGTCGATGTCAAATCGGTCAAATCATTATTATGATTAAATCATTATTAATTTTGGATAATGTATATGTGTGTATGACAATTTTTCACAGAAATGTGACGTAAAGGAAATTCGTCAATTGGTAACAGTCAATAAATGGTATTAAAAAGCATTAAAAAGAATTTATCCATTTTTATGTGAATGCCATTAAATCCAGTTTAAAGACGCTCCTTTATTTATTGTTTTCAATGCCTTCCAATTCTTTGTAAGGCATTCAAAAGAATTTAAAAGAAAATGGAATCAAAAGCATTGATTCGTTTCAAACCCTTTCAAGACCATCCTTCTTACCAAAGAATGATTTCGCATTTCGTCTCTTTTAAAGAGGAAAACCTTTCGAAGACGCTACTAACTATGGCCAATGGGCCAAATTTTCCTATTTTGATTAAGTTTGCTAATTGCATATTTTGATGTTAAAAATATACCTAAAGTTTATTTCTCTTACACCGCCGGTTAAAATTAAGAGACCACACATATTCAGGCGAATGTAAAACGTTTTAAAACAAAATTTATTGAAACTAAAATTATTTTCTATTAATTTTTTGAAAGTAGATAAAATTTTCGACAAGAACAATATATTTCTCAAGGGCGTCTGCCTGTATATGTACTCTAAATAAATAAATAAATAAATATTTTAGAAAGTCGTTTGGCCAATAATTTATTACGATATTTTTAAAAAATCGTCATTTTCAATGTTTTACAAAAACTTGAATAACTTCTAAAATAATAAACGCTTTTTAATGATTTTAGGATTATTTAAAAGATCATTTGCTACACAATAAAAATTGCTTACATGTATTAACGTGCAATATTTTTCTCAGAAAATGCAGGCCATCACCATATGATGTTTGATACATTTTCTAGAATAGTTTTTAGTACTTTTTTGGACATTGAATAACTACTTTATATAATTCTTCATTTTGCGTCATAAAACCTGTAATCTGATAATCTGAAAATCACTAAAGTGTTAGTAGGGATTGATCCCTACACAATACTTAAGAATACTAAATTTTATTTCAATTTTATAGTAGTAGCAGGTCCAGGCCTACGCCATCAGACAATCAAAATTTGGTTAAATCGAAAATAAAAAATTCAATTCTTCCAAACTTAATAATACGAATCATCTGAAATTTACCAGAGTTTTAGTAGGGACTCAGCCCTACACAATGCTGAAGAATAGAGAATTTTATTTTATTTTTTAAGTAGTAGCACCATCACCCGAACGCCATCAGACAATCAAAATTTGGTTAAAACGAAAATAAAAAATTAAATTCTTCCAAATTTAGTAATTCTAATCATCTGAAATTTACCAGAGTTTTAGTAGGGACTGAGCCCTACACAATCCTGAAGAATAGAGAATTTTATTTTAATTTTTAAGTAGTAGCAGGTCCACCCGTACGCCATCAGACAATCAAAATTTGGTTAAAACGAAAATAAAAAATTCAATTCTTCCAAACCTAATAATTCAAATCATCTAAAATTTACCAGAGTTTTAGTAGGGACTGAGCCCTACACAATCCTGAAGAATAAAGAATTTTATTTTAATTTTTACGTAGTAGCAGGTCCACCCGTACGCCATCAGACAATCAAAATTTGGTTAAAACGAAAATAAAAAATTCAATTCTTCCAAACTTAATAATTCGAATCATCTGAAATTTACCAGAGTTTTAGTAGGGACTGAGCCCTACACAATCCTGAAGAATAGAGAATTTTATTTTATTTTTTAAGTAGTAGCACCATCACCCGAACGCCATCAGACTATCAAAATGTGGTAAAAACGAAAATAAAAATTTAATTCTTCCAAATTTAATAATTCCAATCATCTGAAATTTACCAGAGTTTTAGTAGGGACTGAGCCCTACACAATCCTGAAGAATAGAGAATTTTATTTTAATTTTTAAGTAGTAGCAGGTCCACCCGTACGCCATCAGACAATCAAAATGTGGTAAAAACGAAAATAAAAATTCAATTCTTCCAAATTTAATAATTCCAATCATCTGAAATTTACCAGAGTTTTAGTAGGGACTGAGCCCTACACAATCCTAAAGAATAGAGAAATTTATTTTAATTTTTAAGTAGAAGCACCATCACCCGTACGCCATCAGACAATCAAAATTTGGTTAAAACGAAAATAAAAAATTCAATTCTTCCAAATTTAATAATTCCAATCAACTGAAATTTACCAGAGTTTTAGTAGGGACTGAGCCCTACACAATCCTGAAGAAAAGAGAATTTTATTTTATTTTTTAAGTAGTAGCACCATCACCCGAACGCCATCAGACAATCAAAATTTGGTTAAAACGAAAATAAAAAATTAAATTCTTCCAAATTTAGTAATTCTAATCATCTGAAATTTACCAGAGTTTTAGTAGGGACTGAGCCCTACACAATCCTAAAGAATAGAGAAATTTATTTTAATTTTTAAGTAGAAGCACCATCACCCGAACGCCATCAGACAATCAAAATGTGGTAAAAACGAAAATAAAAATTTAATTCTTCCAAACTTAATAATTCCAATCATCTGAAATTTACCAGAGTTTTAGTAGGGACTGAGCCCTACACAATCCTGAAGAATAGAGAATTTTATTTTATTTTTTAAGTAGTAGCACTATCACCCGAACGCCATCAGACAATCAAAATTTGGTTAAAACGAAAATAAAAAATTCAATTCTTCCAAACTTAATAATTCGAATCATCTGAAATTTACCAGAGTTTTAGTAGGGACTGAGCCCTACACAATCCTGAAGAATAGAGAATTTTATTTTAATTTTTAAGTAGTAGCAGGTCCACCCGTACGCCATCAGACAATCAAAATGTGGTAAAAACGAAAATAAAAATTCAATTCTTCCAAATTTAATAATTCCAATCATCTGAAATTTACCAGAGTTTTAGTAGGGACTGAGCCCTACACAATCCTGAAGAATAAAGAATTTTATTATAATTTTTAAGTAGTAGCAGGTCCACCCGTACGCCATCAGACAATCAAAATTTGGTTAAAACGAAAATAAAAAATTCAATTCTTCCAAACCTAATAATTCAAATCATCTAAAATTTACCAGAGTTTTAGTAGGGACTGAGCCCTACACAATCCTGAAGAATAAAGAATTTTATTTTAATTTTTACGTAGTAGCAGGTCCACCCGTATGCCATCAGACAATCAAAATTTGGTTAAAACGAAAATAAAAAATTCAATTCTTCCAAACTTAATAATTCGAATCATCTGAAATTTACCAGAGTTTTAGTAGGGACTGAGCCCTACACAATCCTGAAGAATAGAGAATTTTATTTTAATTTTTAAGTAGTAGCAGGTCCACCCGTACGCCATCAGACAATCAAAATGTGGTAAAAACGAAAATAAAAATTCAATTCTACCAAATTTAATAATTCCAATCATCTGAAATTTACCCGAGTTTTAGTAGGGACTCAGCCCTACACAATCCTAAAGATTAGAGAATTTTATTTTATTTTTTAAGTAGTAGCACCATCACCCGAACGCCATCAGACAATCAAAATGTGGTAAAAACGAAAATAAAAATTTAATTCTTCCAAATTTAATAATTCCAATCATCTGAAATTTACCAGAGTTTTAGTAGGGACTGAGCCCTACACAATCCTGAAGAATAGAGAATTTTATTTTATTTTTTAAGTAGTAGCACCATCACCCGAACGCCATCAGACAATCAAAATTTGGTTAAAACGAAAATAAAAAATTAAATTCTTCCAAATTTAGTAATTCTAATTATCTGAAATTTACCAGAGTTTTAGTAGGGACTGAGCCCTACACAATCCTAAAGAATAGAGAATTTTATTTTAATTTTTAAGGAGTAGAAGGTCCACCCGTACGCCATCAGACAATCAAAATTTGGTTAAAACGAAAATAAAAATTCAATTCTTCCAAATTTAATAATTCCAATCAACTGAAATTTACCAGAGTTTTAGTAGGGACTGAGCCCTACACAATCCTGAAGAAAAGAGAATTTTATTTTATTTTTTAAGTAGTAGCACCATCACCCGAACGCCATCAGACAATCAAAATTTGGTTAAAACGAAAATAAAAAATTAAATTCTTCCAAATTTAGTAATTCTAATTATCTGAAATTTACCAGAGTTTTAGTAGGGACTGAGCCCTACACAATCCTAAAGAATAGAGAATTTTATTTTAATTTTTAAGTAATAGAAGGTCCACCCGTACGCCATCAGACAATCAAAATGTGGTAAAAACGAAAATAAAAATTTAATTCTTCCAAACTTAATAATTCCAATCATCTGAAATTTACCAGAGTTTTAGTAGGGACTGAGCCCTACACAATCCTGAAGAATAGAGACTTTTATTTTATTTTTTAAGTAGTAGCACCATCACCCGAACGCCATCAGACAATCAAAATTTGGTTAAAACGAAAATAAAAAATTAAATTCTTCCAAATTTAGTAATTCTAATTATCTGAAATTTACCAGAGTTTTAGTAGGGACTGAGCCCTACACAATCCTAAAGAATAGAGAATTTTATTTTAATTTTTAAGTAATAGAAGGTCCACCCGTACGCCATCAGACAATCAAAATGTGGTAAAAACGAAAATAAAAATTCAATTCTTCCAAATTTAATAATTCCAATCATCTGAAATTTACCAGAGTTTTAGTAGGGACTGAGCCCTACACAATCCTGAAGAAAAGAGAATTTTATTTTATTTTTTAAGTAGTAGCACTATCACCCGAACGCCATCAGACAATCAAAATTTGGTTAAAACGAAAATAAAAAATTAAATTCTTCCAAATTTAGTAATTCTAATCATCTGAAATTTACCAGAGTTTTAGTAGGGACTGAGCCCTACACAATCCTGAAGAATAGAGAATTTTATTTTATTTTTTAAGTAGTAGCACCATCACCCGAACGCCATCAGACAATCAAAATGTGGTAAAAACGAAAATAAAAATTCAATTCTTCCAAATTTAATAATTCCAATCATCTGAAATTTACCAGAGTTTTAGTAGGGACTGAGCCCTACACAATCCTGAAGAATAGAGAATTTTATTTTAATTTTTAAGTAGTAGCAGGTCCACCCGTACGCCATCAGACAATCAAAATTTGGTTAAAACGAAAATAAAAAATTCAATTCTTCCAAATTTAATACTTCTAATTATCTGAAATTTACCAGAGTTTTAGTAGGGACTGAGCCCTACACAATCCTGAAGAATACAGAATTTTATTTTATTTTTTAAGTAGTAGCACCATCACCCGAACGCCATCAGACAATCAAAATGTGGTAAAAACGAAATAAAAATTTAATTCTTCCAAATTTAATAATTCCAATCATCTGAAATTTACCAGAGTTTTAGTAGGGACTGAGCCCTACACAATCCAGAAGAATAGAGAATTTTATTTTAATTTTTAAGTAGTAGCAGGTCCACCCGTACGCCATCAGACAATCAAAATGTGGTAAAAACGAAATTAAAATTCAATTCTTCTAAATTTAATAATTTAAATCATCTGAAATTTACCAGAGTTTTAGTAGGGACTGAGCCCTACACAATCCTGAAGAATAGAGAATTTTATTTTAATTTTTAAGTAGTAGCAGGTCCACCCGTACGCCATCAGACAATCAAAATGTGGTAAAAACGAAAATAAAAATTCAATTCTTCCAAATTTAATAATTCCAATCATCTGAAATTTACCAGAGTTTTAGTAGGGACTGAGCCCTACACAATCCTGAAGAATAGATAATTTTATTTTAATTTTTAAGTAGTAGCAGGTCCACCCGTACGCCATCAGACAATCAAAATGTGGTAAAAACGAAATTAAAATTCAATTCTTCCAAATTTAATAATTTCAATCATCTGAAATTTACCAGAGTTTTAGTAGGGACTGAGCCCTACACAATCCTGAAGAATAGAGAATTTTATTTTAATTTTTAAGTAGTAGCAGGTCCACCCGTACGCCATCAGACAATCAAAATGTGGTAAAAACGAAAATAAAAATTCAATTCTTCCAAATTTAATAATTCCAATCATCTGAAATTTACCAGAGTTTTAGTAGGGACTGAGCCCTACACAATCCTGAAGAATAGAGAATTTTATTATAATTTTTAAGTAGTAGCAGGTCCACCCGTACGCCATCAGACAATCAAAATTTGGTTAAATCGAAAATAAAAAATTCAATTCTTCCAAACTTAATAATACGAATCATCTGAAATTTACCAGAGTTTTAGTAGGGACTCAGCCCTACACAATGCTGAAGAATAGAGAATTTTATTTTATTTTTTAAGTAGTAGCACCATCACCCGAACGCCATCAGACAATCAAAATTTGGTTAAAACGAAAATAAAAAATTAAATTCTTCCAAATTTAGTAATTCTAATCATCTGAAATTTACCAGAGTTTTAGTAGGGACTGAGCCCTACACAATCCTGAAAAATAGAGAATTTTATTTTAATTTTTAAGTAGTAGCAGGTCCACCCGTACGCCATCAGACAATCAAATTGGTTAAAACGAAAATAAAAATTCAATTCTTCCAAACCTAATAATTCAAATCATCTAAAAGTTTACCAGAGTTTTAGTAGGGACTGAGCCCTACACAATCCTGAAGATAAGAATTTTATTTTTAATTTTTACGTAGTAGCAGGCCACCCGTACTGCCATCAGACAATCAAATTTGTTAACAACGAAAATAA